>NC_132868.1:37016000-37654000 GCF_048164855.1 Canis lupus baileyi | reverse complement strand
TCCACCGTGGGACAAGTCCTGTGTTAGAAACTATGGAAGATAGGGGATCCCTGGGTGGCTCAGGAGTTTAGCGCTGCCTTTAGCCCAGGGCGTGACCCCGGGGTCCTGGGATCGAGTCGCACGTCAGGCTCCCTGCATGGAGCCTTCTTCTCCCTCTGCCTGTGTCTCTACCTCTCTTTCTCTGTGTGTGTCTCATGAATAAATAAATAAATAAAATCTTAAAAAAAAAAACTATGGAGGATAAAAGAATATACAGCTTAGGTCTTGTCAGCCAGTTATAAAAGACATAAGCATGTGAAATGCTAAGTAACAAGAAACAATTTGAATGATGGTCCAGGGGAACTATGGAAATAACTCCTTAATGCTATTCAGTGATAATATGAATAAATAATTGAATAAGTTTGCATAAGTTAAGGTGAGATAGTGATCACATCTCTGTCACTGTTATCTCTCATCTAATATATTTGTGTTACAGAAACAACTGGAAGATTATTTGACAAAGTTACTAAAAATGCCCATGTATAGAAACTACCACGCGACAGTAAGTACTGTTCAGTGACTTATTTTGAAATACCTTATAAAATCAGCTAAATATTGGGTCATTTTATTAACACAAGTGCTTGAATCCAGTCCTGCGTATTCCTTAAGTTAAAATTAATGATCTGAATGCAAAATTGATTTGAGAGCAATAATTTAGTTCATGGTAATGTTATTTCAAAAATGCCAAATAGAAATTAATGTGTCTAGCGCAGTAGATTCAAATGAACTTGAAACATTGCCCCAGGTTAGATTATCTAGAAATCAACGTCCTTTTCTCCTCAGGCTTCCAGAATAATGCCTGAAAGCATTTCTAACCCTGAAGAAAAAACCCTTGAGTAGTAAGTGATGAAAACAGCTGAGCAGAGTTGAATATGCAACTTAAACAGAGCGTGCTGCCTGGTTGGCCATCTGATCGGCCCGTGATGCTTATAAAAGGCCTGTCTTTTCATGTGAAAGTGAGAAGCATGGGAAAAGCTAGGGAGAGAAAAAACTCTCAAAATAAGAGAAAAGAGGTGGTGGGGCTTAGAGGCAGCTGGGAGGCACAGAGCTGGCAAGCAGGAGGGAGTGGGCCTTGACAGAAGTTCTCAGAACACAATAACCTCAGTCCTCTTAGAGGTCTTGAAGGGGTGTCTTTGAAGGCTTAACCTTCACTTATCCAAAGGTCCAGGTAACTGAGAATGTGCTGGATTATTGTATTTTCGCATCTGTGGATGTGTAAACCGTACTGCCATGGGATTGAGCGTATGTATATGGTTTATGTGCAGAAGTTAAGAGTAGGCAGTCATGGCCTACTAGATGCGGCCTCTCGTTTAGAGAATGGCATTATGTAAATACTTAAACAGGGATGGGGTAAGGGCACCTGGGCGGCTCAGTCGGTTCAGCATCTGACTATTGGTTTCTGTCCATGTCATGATCTCAGAGTCCTGTGATTGAGCCCCACACGGGGCTCCACACTCAGTGCAGGGTCGGCTTGAGATTCTCTCCCCGTCCCTCCCCTTTCCCGCTGTTCCTTCGGCATGCAGCATGTGCACGTTCTCTCTCTCAAAGACATAAATCTGGAAGGAAGGAAGGAAGCAAGCCAGCCAGCCTTCTTGCTGCCTGCCAGGGTGTTATCTGGAGGCTGGGCAAGCTCCCAGCTGGTCCTCTGGCCCCCTGGTCACCACACACAAATGATCCAGTACCCAGTCCATGGCCCACCTTCCGCAGCAGTTTGTGGTGTTATATTTGATGGACTTGAAGGAGTGTATGTGGTTCATGATCCTGGAAGAGTTTTCCCAGGGAAACCAGCAACTTGGGTCCAACCAGAGGATCTCAGGAGAAGGATGATGGCAGGGATTTCTTCTCTTCTCTAGGACTCAGGAATGTGCATCTTGAGAGTGTCACGAGTAAGGATAATACTGCTATTATTTACAATTCTAAAGCTACTGTTGCTACTGCTAAAAACTCTGCTTCCTGTTCTCCGAAAGTCAAATATGATGTTTTCTTTAATAAAGAATTATTTAAATGTGTACTAGTACTAGGATGCAAAGATTTTCTGTGTGTTTCTCTCTATGGCCTGCCTGTGACTTCACTGGTACTATTCTTTGGCTTTAGAATAGTAATTGCTGAGTCTTTCTACATATAGAAAGCAATGCAAAATCCACTGCATTTTGGATTCTGATGTTGATTAAAGAAAGTGTACAGTTTCTAAAATGTTCATTTTAATTTTCTAGTCATAAAAATCTTTCCAAAGTTGAGCCTCAGAAGATCCAGAAATTCCAGAATGTCTTCTAAACTTTTCCTTTGGGAGGAAAGACCTGGTTACAGCTGACCAAATCTATGTTACTCCACATTTTTGGTGGCTACTTATTTACCCCCAAGGACAGAATTCTCCAGAGTGATTCAGACATAAGACACAATTTGATCTGTCTTAATTTTCTAACATTATTGAACTTTCACATAATGTAATCTGAGCTGGAGATTAGATTTACAGGCTTTTGCCTCATATTTGTGAAATTAGATTGGCATCATTGTGTGTCCTTTGATAATTATGAGAAATATTAAAACTCTTGTCTATAAAGTCATATTAAAAGTTATTTTTATACAATTACATATAATTAATTTATATTTTTATAAGTGTAAAACAAGCCTATTAGAAATTAATTTGGGTCTTTAGGTTGAAGAGCATGAATCGTAGGTCAAGGGCTCAGATAGGATCATGTCTCTAATTTCTATAAAATTTTGATGAAACCAGACATGAACAGATTTTATTTTCAAATGGTCACTGGTTAGGTTAATATTCAGATCAGGAATTCTTTTCTTCAGAATGACTTCTTTAATTCCTTTTTTCTTCCTTGAGGTTTTGAAGAACACAGTATCTTATGTTTTAGTGGGTTTAACGTCAGATAATTGCCTCAGAGATGATTGGTAATTTATCCTGTTTTCTTTACTCAGTTGTAAAATAGGGGTAAATGTCTTTGCATTCTCCTCAAGGCATAAATAGGTTTTAAAACAGGAATGTGTTTACTCAGTTGTAACATACAAGGTCTCAGATAGGATTCCTTTTATATTCTAAATTGCATTAGTGCTAGCTCTATTACTGAACCCACTAGCTGGGTATTTTGTTTTATTTTTATTTTCATTTATTTGGAAGAGAGAGGGAGAGCATGAGGAGGGGGAAGGGGCAGAGGAAGAGGAAGAAGCAGACTCCCCAATGAGCAGGGAACCCAATGTGAGGCTCGATCCCAGGATCCTGGGATCATGACCTGAGCCTAAGACAGATGCTTAACTGACTGAGCCATCCAGGCGCCATAGCTTGGCATTTTATTTCATTTCATTTTATTTTATTTTATTTTATTTTATTTTATTTTATTTGGCATTTTAATTAGTAACAGGAAAATGCTTAGCTTGCAGGGAATTTAAAGGAAGAGTCATCAGGAACAGTAAATGTACTTTTTTTTTTTTTTTGTACTTTTTTTCTAGCTGAAGATTAAAATCTAGAAATAGAACAAAACGTGTAATTTCCAAGAGAAGTGTCCTAGGTTGATAGGATGATATTTCTAATCATTTGACTGTCGTAACTCAGATTCCTTACCTCCTAGAGGGTAATTTCAAGCTAATCACCCTCTTGGAAGTAAGGAATCTGAAGATAAACACCCCACAGATTAATAACACTGAGTTTACAACTCCCTTGTGTTGTAAGGTGAGTGAATTTATTTTGGGGGGAAGAGTGGTTAAAGAGGAATAAAGATGTATACGGTATTTCCATGTCAGCCAAGAGAGGCTGTACTGTAACAGCTGCATCTGCAAAGTAAGGGAAGTCTTGTTTTTCTCATGATTGAGTCCTAAGGGTTGGGAGAGTCCAGCCTCTCCGTTTCCTCCACAGATGAGATCTCTTCTCTTTTCAATGGGGCTGTGTTCACTGTCTGACCTGGAAGGCAGGCTTTCCTGGAATAGGTGAGCCTACCTCCCATTCTCACCACAAGGGGACTGCCCGACCCAATGCTCTTGTCTCCCTCGCTTCTGAGAATTTCCCACTTGGGCTCTTGCTTGAATTTTTGCTACCTCAGGCATAAAGGGGGGCCTCTGAACATCCCCTTTCCTTCCAGTGCAAACATAAGGTAGAGGAACAGTGTATATACATGATTGCCAGGTAATTTCCTGGGTTTGTTTTTACCCCTTGGGCTAATGGCTTATTCCTTTTTTCATTGGAGCCTTTACTTCCCTGTTTCCCTAGCATTTAATTATATTTTTCACAAGTTCCTTTGAAAAAAAAAAAATATTTTCGGGCAGCCCAGGTGGCTCAGTGGTTTAGCGCTGCTTTCAGCCCAGGGTGTGATCCTGGAGACCCAGGATCGAGTCCCACGTCAGGCTCCCTGCATGGAGCCTGCTTCTCCCGCTGCCTGTGTTTCTGCCCCCTCCCCCCGCCCCGTGTGTGTCTCTCATGAATAAATACATAAATAGTCTTAAAAAATTTTTTTGGAATGCCTGGGTGCCTCAGTGGTTGAGCATCTGCCTTTGGCTCAGGGTGTGATCTTGGGGTCCCGGGATCCAGTCCCATATCAGGCTTCCTGCATGAAGCCTGCTTCTCCTTCTGCCTCTCTCTGTCTTTCTTTGTGTCTCTCATGAATAAATAAAATCTTTTTAAAAATGTTGATTAATACATTATTAAAGAGATAGTAAGCCCTGTGGAATATTGTCCAGTTACATTGATCAGTAAATTCATGTTCTTGAGATTCACCTGTGCAAATACAGAGTGGAATTGTTATCACTAAAGATGCACTGAGAAGTATGGGCAACACAATCTTTGTTAAATTTCACATTGTGTTATTTGGGTTTGCTTCTAAGTTGACCTTGCTGCATTTACTTTTAATCTGATAAATCTGTATTAGAACATAAAGTGCCTGAGATTTTTTCTTTTTCTTTTTTTTTTTTTTGGCCTATAATAGGGTAGTTGTTTCTTGAAATCTCTCCCCCAGTCACACTGAAGTGATTAGGATCATTTTAAGTTTTATATTGGTGCACAACTTTAAATTTTCTGCATTGCCAATATGCATTTGTTTTATTTAGATGAAATTCTTTACACATTGCAATTTTATTATGATATTCTAAAGTTATGATTTCTGAATTATTTCAAAGAATACTTCTGTTGACAACTCAATGATAGGAGCTATATGAATAAGAAACTATCCAGGTATTAGATAAATGGTTTCCTTGATTTTTGCTTTTTCCTTTCTTGTTTGTCCATTTAACTCTTCTGTAGCTTTGCATATAAATTAGTTATACCACTGTAGTAGTTTCTTCCAGTGTAAACTAGGATTGACATTTTCTCACTGTTCCCTAGAGATAAAATAAGTTGTGGCTTAGGGTTTTAAAACATTTTGGATTGATTCTATCCTCAAAGTCTACAGTATCACTTCTAATAATTTACGCATTACTATATTTTTCCAATGAGAAGCATTTCCCTAAATCAGATTTTTTAAAAAATGGTACTGAATGACAACGTTTTATATGAGAAATGAAACCTAAAGACTTTATAAAATCTTTATAAAAAATTGGATGTGAGGATATGTTCAATTCGGGGTTTTTCAGTCTTTCTGAATTTTAAATTCTGCCTCAAATAAGCCTGAGAAATGGAAGCATTTAATTGGGTAAGGACTGACAGTAGTGAGAGATTTGTCGTTATTTTGCTTACAAGGTTAATATTAGATTACTTTCAATCGCATATACAAAACTTTAAGGAAAGCCTTATGTTTCATTTTATTAATCCCACGTAGAAGCCTAAATCAAATGCCATTTCTTCTGAGGTATCACATCAGTTGGGAAGTGGCCACCTTCCCTCTATACCTACTTTGACACGGAATTGTTGTGGTTCTTCCCACAGATCTTTGTTGATAGGGAATGTTTTCCATGTCTGGTCTCCCCTCTGCTTCCTGGTGTCAGGAGCATATGTTTTTGAATTTGAATTTTCTGTTAATGCTGCTATTGACATGACGTACAACCGTTGGTAGATCTGGGCCTACTCTGACGACTTTAGAGAAAATTCTCTAATTGGGGAGCATTGTAATTTAATTGTAATTAGGGAAAATTCTGTAATGTCCGACTCTAGCTGTTTCAAGGAATACAGGATGTAAAACTTGTATATATGCTGAGAACTACATAATGTCCATTGGTTTTCCCCTCTGCTTTCACATTTTCATTTAACACTCATGGTGAATGATTTACTACTTTTGCAGCTTTGTCTTAAGGATACTGTCTGGTATGACCTAATTTTGACTCTATCCCTTGCTAATTATATTATCCTGGATACTTTTTTAAAAGAGATTTATTTATTTTAGCATGAGCATTCATGTGAAGGTGTGGCAGCAGAGGGAAAGGGAGAGAGAGCCTTAAGTGGTCTCCACGCTGAATGTGGAGCCTGACTTGGGGCTGAATCTCATGACTCTGAGATCACCACCTAAGCAGAAACCAAGAGTTGGACACTTAACTGACTCTGCCACCCAGACACCTCTATTGTGGACAATTTATTTAACTTCTCTACACCAGGGGTTTGGAAACTATGGCCCATGGACCGGATTGAGCCTACTGCCTGTTTCTGTGTGGTCCATGAGCTAAGAATAGTTTTTACATTCTTTAATGTTTGAAGAAAATTCTAAAAAGAATACTTCATGACATAAAAAGCATAGTAAATTTGTATTTTAATAAGCATAGATTAAGTTTTAATGGCATGCAGCCATGCTTATTCATTTATGTGTTGTCCATGGCTGCTTTTATGCTACAGTAGTTAGAGCATATGAAGTACAAAGCCTAAAATTTTTATGTCCGACTCTTTGTAGAGAAAGTTTGCCTATCCCTGCTCAGTTTTCCCTTCTGTACAAGGGGGAAAATAGCACTTCTTGCAGAGAAATTTGAGATAATGAATGAAAAATGCTTAGTATAGGGCCAACAGATAGATATTAAGCAATCAGTAAATGTTAGCTATTGATGTTGTCATCATCTTCCCATAATTTATATGGTAAAGGTGGGCCTGAAAAATCTCTTCCTTTTCTCCTTGCTAAAAACAAAATTATTTTTATATTATTGTTATGCAAAATTATTATTGTTTTTTTCTAAAGAGCATGAGTGTGGGGTAGGAGAGGGGTAGGGGAGAGGGGGCGAGAGGATCTCAAGCAGACTCCCCACTGAACGTGGAGCCTGACACAGGGCTCTATCTTACAACCCTGAGATCATGACCTGAGTCAGATGCTCAACGAACTGAGCCTCCCAGGAACCCCTTATTTTATCTCATTTGTGTTTAAACATTCTGGTATTCTCCATATTCAAAGATCTCCTCAAACTCCCTTCAATCCACTCTCCATTTAATTGTACATTACTCTCTTCATCTTGCTCACTATAGCCCAACTGTACACCCAATGACCTTTTTTACACCTTCCATGTCCCATCTCCACCTCCATCTCCCATTTCCCCATGCCAAGTCTACTCCACCTTCCAGAACTTGGCACCCACATCACTGCCTTCATATAACCACTGTTATTTGTATGCACACTATGCCATATAATCCCCTTTCCCCAACAACAAAAACACAGGAGAATTTTGGGAATAAAATCCCCTTGGCAACTTTCTTGAGCATCCTGTCTGTATATTTGAGAGCACACATCACTTTCCTGGTTGTGTTTTAATTCTGCATACACTTTGAATCCGTTCTTTCAGGGCAATGCCATTGTTCCAATTTGTGGAGTTCCCCAGATGTGTTTAATGTAGCAGTATCTGATGGATATTGTTTTCAAATGCAAAAGTTTATCTTTTTTTCTTTCTGCTTTCCTAAAGTATGGATTTTTGGCCTCTTTTCAGACAGAGTTCCTTGATATAAGCCAGCTGTCTTTCATCCATGATTTGGGACCAAAGGGCATGTAAGTTCCAGGGTTACATCTTAAAGATAATTGTGAAAGCTGATAAGTATTACCATTTGATTGACCATCCTGCCATGGTGACCGAGCTTACCTGACTTGCCTGCTACTAGCTTATTTTCTTCCCGACAGAGTCAGAGGCACTCAGAGAGTCTATTTATACAGAGTGGTACCTTGCTATTATTGAACAAGGGTAGCAACTGCTCCATCCTCCTCCTTAGGGCCTTACAGCACAGATTTCCCCTCGCCCAACATTAGGAATGTTTAATACAGGTAGCAAATATGATATGTGGGAGAAAGCATTAGACATAAACGTGTTGTATATTTGAAAGTTGCTAAGAGAACCCATCTTAAAGGTTCTTATCACAATAAAAAATTTTAACTATGTATGGAGGTGGATGTTCACTAGACTTATTGGGGTGATATTTTGCAATATATAAAAATGCCAAATTAATGTGTTGTGCACCTGACACTGGTATAATGTTATATGTCAATTATACCTCAATTTAAAAAAATCAAATGTATCAAGTCCCTTCTTTAAATAACTTACAAAAGTTAGCTATTTATCACTCATTTTCATGATTAAAAAATAGTGTGTAAAATTTATGCTAGGTAACAAGATTGAAATTTACTTAATGATTATTTTTCCTCCAATAATACGAGAGCTTGATGTTATCAAGAGCTTTAGTTAAGAACATTATTAGTAGTAGTTTTAATTTTTTTCTTTGGTTAAGCCATTCGTGTTGTTGTTTCTTGTCATATCCCTCAAAAGTAAGATATTTCTCTTTCCAAAGCTCTAATAGATGTGCCTTGTTCCTTTGGTATGACTCAGTCCTAGAACTGTAGGTAAAAGGATGAGTATTTGGGAACCTTTGGGCAGGTACCTCCAAAGGTCTCGACAGCAGCTGAACCATCCCTGGGCAGGCCTTTGGTGATGTCTGGGGTCTTTTTCAGCTTGTCCCAATGACTGGAGGGTACACTCAGCATTTGGAGCCAGAAGCCAGAATGCCTAAGGTCCCGCACTGTGTGCAAGAGAATATTGCTGACCAGTTGCTTTTAGAGATCAGCAGCTAGGGTATCCAGCCTAGTGAATTCCATATTGAGCTATTTGAGAGTGAAAAAGGAAGGAGAAGAAGTGATGTGAGAAGGAAACCGTTTATTTAGTCCAAATGGTGAGGCTGTATCAGCTAAGCGTGAATTGGAAATCTGAAGATGCTGGGTTAACTTGATGTCTCTTTTAGAGAAGGTATGATAATGAAAAGATCCGGGGGACACAGGATACCAGGCTTGAATTGCTGTGGTCAGGGAAGAGCCTGCTACCGCTGGTCCAAAAGGTAGGACTTTGCCATTTTGTGTGTTTGTTTTAATAAACTGGATGTTTGGGGAATTTTCACATGCTGGTTTTCGATTACAAATCCATTATATATCCTTTGAAAGTTACAGCAGAACAAATTTTAAATTATCTTAAGTCCCAGGTTTCAGCATCCATTTAAATATTCTAACTCAAACCGGGGCTTGTAGGCAGAGTGTGCAAAATTTATTTTATAAGTAAAAATAAAATAAACTTAAAAACTGGTCAGCCGAAGAACTTATACAGATGACCAATAAGCACAGATAGATGTCTCAGTATCACTAGGCATTCAGGGAATGCAAATCAAAACCACAGCGGGGTCCAACTTCCCAGCCACTAGGATGGCTGTCATGAAAAGACACAATAACAAGTGTTAACAAGGATGTAGAGAAATTGGAACACTCCTAGATTGTTGGTAGAAATGTAAAATGGTGCAGCCACTCTAGAAAATGGCACAGCAGTTCCTCAAAATGTTAAACATAGGAAGTGGGTTTCCCGGGCATATGGTAACTCTAAGTATTTACCCCAAAGAATTGAAAAAATATGTCTGCATCACAATTGGTGGAAGATGCTTTCACCAGCAGCATTGTTCAAATAGCCAAAAAGTATGAACCTCCCAAATGTCCATGATTTGATGAACGGTTAAACAAAATGTGGTATATGTGTACAGTGGAATATTATTTGGCCATAAAAGGAATGAAGATTAATGGGAATGGGTTTTCCTTCTGGGTCGATGGAGATATCTGGTTGTACAACGTTTTAAATATATTGCAAACCACTGAATTATACACCTTTAAAAGGTGAGTTTTACAGTATGTGAATACAATGTTTAGAAATTTTTAATGAAAACAAAAAAAAAATGAAATACTAATTCCTGCTATTTCCTGAATGAATCTCCAAAACATGCTAAGTGAAAAAAAAAAAAAAGCCAGACACAAAAGGCCACATTTTATAAGATTTCATTTGTATGAAATGTCCAAGAATAGACAAATCGATAGAGACAGAGTAGATGAGTGGTCTCCAGGGGCTGGGAGGAAAGGAGAATGAGAGTTTCTGCTAAATGGACATGGGGTTTCTTCTGGGTGGTGACAACATTCTGAAATTAGGTATGAGTGGTGATGGTGCACAGCTTTAGGAATATCCTAAAAACCACTGAACTCTACACTTAAAAAAATAAACTAAAAGATAAAAGAAGAATTGGTCAGATTTCAGGGATCATGATTTTAGACTTAACATTTGTAAGGATGTATATTCTGATGTGTGATATAGACAGAGAACATTATTTTTTAAAAAAAGATTTTATTTATTTATTCATGAGAGACACACAGAGAGGGAGGCAAAGACACAGGTAGAGGGAGAAGCAGGCTCCCTGCAGGGAGCCCGATGCGGGACTCGATCCCAGGACCCCAGGATCACAACCTGAGCTGAAGGCAGATGCTCAACTGCTGAGCCACCCAGGTGCCCCAGACAGAGAACTTTAATTCATATCCTGTGTCCTACCCAACCAGACTCCTGTGGACCAGTGTTCTCATCTGATTCTTGTGTCCTCAAAGCATTTATCACAATGTTCTGGATATACTAGTCTCTGTCTCTCTCTTACATAAATAAAAATAAAATCTTAAAAAATATATATATTCATCAAAACTCTAAAACTAAGACTTACCTTTAAACATATTTAAGACACACTACCAGCAAATCATACCATTAAGTCAAGCTCTTATTTTCTTGATTTTAAAAGGATAGTAGAAGGGGCGCCTGGGTGGCTCAATGGTTGAGCGTCTGCCTTGGGCTCAGGGCATGGTCCCGGGGTCCTGGGATCGAGTTCCACATCGGGCCCCCCACAGGGAGCCTGCTTCTCCCTCTGCCTGTGTCTCTCATGAATAAATAAATGAAATTGAAAAAAATCAAAGGATAGAAGAAATTACAAGGAAAAGATCAAGAGATTAGACTGGAGAAAATAGAAAATTTCTGAGTTCCAGTAAAACAATTTTACTAAAATTAAAAAAAAAAAAAAAGGAAGTAATGCACTAGAAAATATTTGTCTTCAGGATCCCTGGGTGGCTCGGTGGTTGAGGACCTGCCTTGAGCCCAGGGCGTGATCCTGGGGTCCTGGGATCGAGTCCCACGTCGGGCTCCCTACATGGAGCCTGCTTTTCCCTCTGCCTGGGTCTCTGTCTCTGTCTCTTTCTCTCTCTCTCTCTCTCTCTCTCTGTGTCTTTCATGAATAAATAAAAAATCTTTTAAAAAAATATGTCTTCAGACAGAATGCTGTAACTTGGAGCTCAGCGGGCTCCTGGTGCGGAGTCTCCTGCCCTGACTTCAGCTTTGGTTAAGGTGGCCGCTGGGCTCAGCCCAGGCTTTCGGAAGGCAGCACCTGCGAGTCTTGCCCAGCCCCGGGGGGCAGGGGTGATGCCCCCACCAGCTCTGCACCGGCTCGGCCCCGCACAGTAGGATGCGTGCAGACCAAGGCGTCCTTGAGGCCTCGCGCCCTGCTCCGCCTCCCCGTGCCCCCCTGCCGGGGCTCCTGACCTCCCTCTGCGCCCCCCAACACGCCTCCTTTACTCACACCCTGGTCTCAGAGCAGACTTGGGGGCCAACCCAGCCCGGGACCTCCTCCTAAACGACGGCCGCCGTGGTCTGGTCCCCGCGCGATGACCGGGGCCTAGTGTCGCCGGCTGTGCTCCAGCACCTGTGACAAGGAGGCAAGGCCCCTGCCCTCGGGGAAGCGACAGGGAGTGGAGGTGGGGGAGGCCGCAGCTCTGAAGGAAAGGGAAGGCAGGGGGACGGGAAGGCCTTGAGGCCGGAGAGGGGACCTGGGCGCGGGGTCAAAGGACTGCAGCCGGAGGTTAGGCTCCCTGCGAGGGGCAGCCGCCAAAGACGGGGCCAGACGTATTTTGTTTTTGTTTTTTTTTAAGATTTTATTTATTTAACAACAACAAGAAGAAAGATTTTATTTATTTATTCATGAGAGACAGAGAGAGAGAGGCAGAGACACAGGCAGAGGGAGAAGCAGGCTCCCTGCGGGGAGCCCGATATGGGACTCGATCCCGGGTCTCCAGGGTCACACTCTGGGCCGAAGGCAGGCCCTAAACCGCTGCGCCACCCAGGGATCCCCAGAGATGGTTAAATAAAACAACCGAGCTCCCTCGCACCTTAAGCTTCGGATTAAATCCAGCCTCTACCAGGGCAACCCAAAAAGATCCGATCCTCCCTGGAATGAAGCGTGTCGTCGTTTCACAATCGTGAGGATCTTTCCACAAAGGTTGAAACCTTGGTTCCCCATCAAGAAGTATTTCCCGAGCTACGTGGGTGCGTTCCAAAGTAGCAGTACCAGAGAAAGCGGCAAGCTGCGGCTGACGGCGTTAGTCTAGAAGTTTCCTCAGGGCAGAAACTATTGGTATCCGAATAGGAGTTGCTTTTAAGGAGGACCCAGTGGTAACTCGCTCTTTTTTGTGTTCGTATCCGTGCTCAAGCATCCGGATCGCTTTCTCATGCTTGCTACCTCGATGCACCGAGATCATGCAAATGGGGCAACTGAGCTTTCGGTGCGTCTCACAGTGACCTGGTCTTGAGGACAAGTAAAAAGAAAAATAAAAAACAAAAGACAAACACGGAAAACATTTCTTCTCACAATTTAAAACATCTGCTCATGGGCAGCCTGGGTGGCCCAGCGGTTTAGCACCACCTTCGGTCCAGGGCGTGATCCTGGAGACCCGGGGTCGAGTCCCACGTCGGGCTCCCTGCGTGGAGCCTGCTTCTCCCTCTGCCTGTGTCTCTGCCTCTCTCTGTGTGTGTCTCTCTCATGGATACATAAATGAAATCTTAAAAAATAATAATAATAATAAAAAAATATCTGCTCATGCGGCATATCTGCATCTGGTAGTGGACTGGACGAGAAGTTTCTCATCTCTAGTAACGTCTAAGGAGATGTATGGATTTTAAGAAATAAGTGTAGCATTTATTTTGCTGAACTCTGAGCCATACCCAGAATGCCACAGACAATAAGAACAAGCAGACAGATGGTTCCAGGTCAGGGCAGGAAGCTAAAGGGAGCGGTGGGTGGGGTCGGGGCCTCCCTGCGCAGGAATGTTTAGGCGGAGAACGCAGGAGCAGGAAAGGCCCATGGGAGCCTCTGGACAAAATAATTTCTAGGCAAAGGACTAGCCGACGTAGAAGCCCGAAGAAGAAGCACCTTGGCAGATGTGAGGACAGCTGGACGTGGGTGGGGAGAGAGAAGGGCAGGGGTGAGGCCCAGAAGCCTGGCTCCGGGGCTGTCTGCATTTCAGCGCCAGAGCAAGGAGTGGCACGGGCAGGAGGCGCTTGTTAGAACACACTAGAACCTCACCTGCCTGAGAGCAAGAATGTCTGTGAAAAGGCCTGTTCCTGGCGGGAGGCACAGTGCTGAGCAATGTACGTGCATCAGCCCCGATTTCTCACAGGCACGGATGAGTGGGTCGCTCATTCCAGGCGGGGAGCCCCCTCCAGCCGTGTCCCCGGGCTCACGCAGAGCTGGAACTGGAGCCCAGGGAGGCCCAGGGAGGGCGACTCGTAGGGACGCGCTTTGCTCCCCGAGCAGCTGCCACTGACTCCGAAGACTGGTCACCCGTTCCTCTCTTGGTGCGTGGCCTCTTGTTAAAGAAAAAAGAAAGTTGACAAAAGAGAGAAACGAAAGAAATCAGAGGAGTTTCAGGAATGGTATAATCAAGAAGAGCTTTATAGAAAAGCACCACGAGTCCATTTACGCTGATGTCTGAATGACTAATAAGAGGAATTCATTATCAAAACTCAAGTTGTCTTTTGCATTCAGCTTTTTCAAAAATCCAGCTGTCACAGGGGTTGCCTGGGTGGCTCGGTCGGTTAAGTGTCCCACCCTTGATCTCAGCTCGGGCCTTGATCTCAGGGTCATGAGTTCGAGCCCTGCGTTGGGCATGGAGCCTACTTTAAAAATGCAGCTGTTACTACTACGCTCTTCTGTATTTGCAGGCACCACGTCTCGGAGGGGCAGAGGAAGAGGGCACTTAGGGTACCCCCAGTGCTGACCGGTGCTCCGGCTTGCCGGGACCCCTAGCCATATCCTTGCCATTGCTGAACAAGGTGTTGATCACCTGGCCTCTGAGCAGATTGAGAAAAGTACCCATTTCTTTTCTTTTTTTTTTTATATTTTATTTATTTATTCATGAGAGACAGAGAGAGAGAGAGAGAGAGAGACAGGCAGAGGGAGAAGCAGGCCCCATGCAAGAAGCTCAGTGTGGGACTCGCTCCTGGATCTCCAGGATCACGCCCTGGGCTGAAGGTGGCCCTACACTGCTGAGCCCCCGGGCTGCCCTAAAGCACCCACTTCTGCAGGAGGACACCGCCAACATCGCAGGCCTCCTGCACCGGGGCTCCCCGCGTAAGGCGTACCTGCACCATAGTCCCTGTGGCCTGGTCCCAGGGACATGTTTTCCAGCCCTGGTCCCGGTGGTTGTGCCACCAGCCTCTGCTCTTAGAAGCATCTCTGAGATGTGCTGTGTAATGCCAGCCACGGGAGCCGGTGCCCCTGGACCGGGCCCCTGACCTGGAGCTCTGGGGACAGCTGGCTCTGGTGCGTGCGGTGTGCTCCACGTGCAGGCCCCAGGTTCACGAGCGGGCAGCTGCGGAGGGCACGGGGGCGCAGCAGGGCCTGGCCGGGAGAAGGAGCCTGGGCAGGCACCGGTCCGGCTGTGCCCTCGGCCTTGGTTGACTCCTGCCGACGGGCAGCTCCGCGGCTGCCTCATACCCGGGCCTCGACCCCCGGCCTGGGCGTCCTGCGCCTTGAGTGCCGTCGTGAGAATTCTTACAAAATGTGTAATTCCTGCACTTATTGACAATTATTGAGAATCTTACCCATTATTCTACTCAGGTGCCTTCCGTTGGGTCCCAAATGGGAAACTTCCTTTGGAATTTAATTTTTTTAGGGGGAGACACCTTTTGATTTCTTTAATGTATTTGTTGGGTAAGAAAAACCAGGAAGCTTGGCATCGCCCTAATTATGTTGATGTTGTGGTTAGGTGTTTGCTTTCTGTGACCTTACTGTTTCTCCCTTTGTTCACCGTTATCACATGTATGGCCTTTACTGTTAGTGAGGACATAACTAACTAAAGCGATCCCATCCCTTTTCCTTTTCTTTCTTTTTTTTTTTTCCCCATCCCCTTTTATTAGAAAGGAGCTGGCCTATATATTGAAAGACAAATGAATGAAATGAAACTAGGTGGAGGGCAGCCCGGGTGGCTCAGTGGTTTAGCACCACCTTCGGCCCAGGGTGTGATCCTGGGGACCTGGGATCGAGTCCCATGTCAGGCTCCCTGCATGGAGCCTGCTTCTCCCTCTGCCTGTGTCTCTGCCTCTCTCTCTCTCTCTCATGAATAAATTAATAAAATTAAAAAAAAACCAAACATTAAAAGAAAAGAAAAGGAACTAGGTGGAAACCAACATAGATTTGTCTGTAGTAAACCCCCAATTATGAAGCCCCTAAATTGCCATGTGGTTAGCAATTTTGGTGACACCGTATCATAGATTTTTTTTTTTAGGTGCCGGCTTCCCATGTTACGTTCACCATATTCCTTACCTTGTGAACGTATTCACAGAAATGCTGGAGCATTTAGTATTTCTGTCTTTAGATTTTTGAACCTCCATACTGTTTTCCTTTCCTGTTCTAGAATGTGCTTTACTTTGTGTGATATTGAATATGATATGCCCCTTGTTATTTTATTCGGTTACGAACTGATTGATCACTACACAGTTGCCAGTAAATGTGATTATACGGTGTTAAATGCAGCATGGCACTGTTGCCATTTGTGTTCATTTTATTTATTATTTTTAAAGATTTTATTGATTTATTCCTGAGAGACACAGAGAAAGAGGCAGGGGCAGAGACAGAGACACAGGCCGAGGGAGAAGCAGGCTCCATGCAGGGAGCCTGATGTGGGACTTGATCCTGGGTCTCCAGGATCAACGCCCTGGACCAAAAGCAGATACTCAACCACTGAGCCACCCAGGCATCCCCATTTGTGTTCATTTTAAATCATTCCCATACCTTCGCTCGTCCCACTGCCCTTGTCATGCCCATCATCTCCATCCTTACTGCTCAAATGTTGTCCTAGCATGGACATCGCCCTTGAGCTTATTAGAAACGTGTAATGTCGGGCCTTGCCCCAGACCTACTGAATCAGAATCTGCACTTTACTTTTATTATTTATTTTATTACCATTATATTGCACTGACGTATAGCTGGCATACAACGTCATGTTAGCGTCAGGTGTATAACACTGTGACTCCGCATTCATGTACATTGTAAAATGCTCACCATGGTACATAGAGTTACCACCTGTCACCATGCAAAGTTATTAAAATATTATTGACTGTTCTCCCTATGCTATACTTTGCATCCCTGTGATTTCTTTATTTTACAACTGGAAGTTTGTACCTCTTAAATCCCCTTCACCTATTTTGCCCATCCTCCCACTCCTCCCTGCTCTGGTAACCAGCAGTTTGTTCTCTACATGTATGAGTCTCTTTCTGTTTTGTTTCATTTGGTTGGTTGGCTTTTTTGTCTTTAGATGCCACATAAATATGAAGTCATATGGTACTTGCTTTTCTCTGTCTGACTTATATCACTTAGCATAATACCCTCTCTAGGTCCATCATGTTGTTGCAAATGGCAAGATCTTTTTTTAATGGCTGAGTAATACTCCACCATTTTCCTTTTTTTTTTTAATTTAAATTTTTTTAAAATTTTTATTTATTTATGATAGTCACAGAGAGAGAGAAAGAGGCAGAGACACAGGCAGAGGGAGAAGCAGGCTCCATGCACCGGGAGCCCGATGTGGGATTCGATCCCGGGTCTCCAGGATCGTGCCCTGGGCCAAAGGCAGGCGCCAAACCGCTGCGCCACCCAGGGATCCCAGTCCACCATTTTCCTTATCCATTCATCAATAAGTTACTTCCATATCTCAGTTGTTGTAAGTAATGTTGCAATAAACATAGGAATTCATACATCTCTTCAAATTAGTGAGGTTTTTATTTTTTTCTTTCAGGTAAGTATCCAGAAGTAGAAACGCTGGATGATTTGGTATTTCTATCTGTATATTTTTGAGGAACCTCCATACTGTTCCTCATGGTGGCTGCACCAATCTATGTTCCCACCAACAGTGGGCCAGGGTTCCCTTTCCTCCACATTCTCCCCAGCACTAGTTATTCCTTATCCTTCTGATATTAGCCACAGATTTTGCATTTTAACAGGATACCCATGTAAGGCTTTTATTCACAGTAAAGTATAAGAAGAGTTGTTCTGTATTATTGCCGTAGCTTGCGAGCCTGCCACACTATATCCCTCTTTATCATTCATACCTTTCTTTCTAAAACACAGCTACCGTGATAGTCTCATCCTCTCCCTTGCTGGGGCATGAGGATTCTCTAATTTAATAACCATCCTGGTGTTTTTGTTAAAAAACATCATGCTGAGTGAAGTCAGTCAGTCGGGGAAGGACACTCATCATATGGTTTCACTCATACGGAGAATATAAGAAATAGTGAAAGAGACCATAAGGGAAAGGAGGGAAAATGAGTGGGAAAAATTAGAAAGGGAGACAAACCATGAGAGGCTTCTACCTCTGGGAAACAAAGGGTTGTGGAAGAGGTGGTGGGCAGGGGGATGGGGTGACTGGCTCTGAGGAGGGCACTTGATGGATGAGCACCTGGTGTTATATGTTGGCAAATCAAACTTCAATAAAATAAAATAAAAATAATCAGCTGTGGGGTCTGGGAAACTATTATTTTTTATTATTTTTTAAAAGATTTATTTATTTATTTATGAGAGAGAGAGAGAGAGAGGCAGAGACACAGGCAGAGGGAGAAGCAGGCTCCATGCAGGGAGCCTGCCGTGGGACTCGATCCCGGGTCTCCAGGATCATGCCCTGGGCTGCAGGTGGCACTAAACCGCTGCACCACCGGGGCTACCCTATTTTTTTTTTTTTTTTAAACAAGCATCTCAAGAGCTTCTGATGGCAAAGCAAGTTTAGGAAACTGGTCCCATGCTATGAAATCAGCCTCCTGAGCATGGCCTTCATTCACACTGCAGTATGGCTTTTGCCCGTTTTTCCTTACTATACTCCCTGAGACACTGGCCACACCAGACTTTCTCCCAACACGTGCAGCAATTGTTTCCACACCACAGTGCCTTTGCCAGCTCTTCCCTCCATGCGGGATGCAGGCCTCGGGCTCCCTGCTTTGGGCTTTATTTGATAGGATCTTTCTGGCCTCTCTCAGATCCACCTGTTTGGGAGAGTGCTTCTAGCTCTTTCTCTAGTCAGAACTAAGGACTCCCTCTTAGACCCATCACCTTTTCAGTTTCTAGCACCTTCTTTGTGCCCCACTAGCCTCATAAGCTCCTTGGAGAGCATGTCTCTTTTACCTCTGTGCTGTTTCTTTCTTTCTTCCTTTTTTTAAGATTTTATTTATTTATTCATGAGAGAGACAGAGAGGCAGAGACACAGGCAGAGGGACAAGCAGGCTCCCTGCAGGGAGCCCGATGTGGGACTCGATCCCAGCACCCTGGGGTCACGCCCTGAGCCAGAGGCAGACGCTCAACTGCTGAGCCACCCTGGCGTCCCTCCTCTGTGCTCTGTCTACCTCTATACTAACTCCCAGCTTATCACTGTATTTTTCCATTATGAGACTCTTAAATATATATTGAGTTGAATACATAGATGCTTTTGAGAGACCACATCATTTATCAATAATCCTTAAACCTACAATTTGAAATAAAAAACAGAATATGTAGTCTTAGATGCTTACTGGTTGTTTTGAAAGCAGGATTTTTATCTCTCGAGAGACTTATTTGCCTCTTTTATAATGGTTTATCTTAGCAGACATTTTTCCAGTGCATTTCCATTCTTCCAACAGCTGAGGCTCCTGCTGTACATGCGAGTGCTACCTGCCCATAGCAGGGACATCCTCCCAGGTTATGTCATTAGTGTTTACAGAGCTAATGAATTAGTTTGAATTGGTTGGTGCTTAGAAAAACATAATAGACTTATTAGGTTTTTTGTTGTTGTTGTTGCAAAGTGACTTTTAAAAAACAAATCCCCTGTGTAAAAAATAAAATCATATCTATGGTCTGCTAGAGTGCTTACTTAACTTGACATAATTTGTTCTTTTTGTTTCAGTGATTCAATACAACTCTAAAAATATTTATTCCCTTCCTACAGGTGGTTGATAGTGAAAGATTCATTTTTACTCTATATGAAACCAGACAGTGGTGCCATTGCCTTTGTCCTGCTGGTAGATAAAGAATTCAAAATTAAGGTCGGGAAGAAGGAGACTGAGACAAAATATGGACTCCGAATTGATAATCTTTCAAGGTAGAAATTTCAAATATTTTGACACAATTTATCTCAAAAACAAAGATTTTCTCCCAACTTTAAGTGAAGAAGGAAGTAGAATAATTTAACTGTTAGAAAATTGTTATTTAGAACTCATCTTCAATCAAAAATAATGAAATGACTTTTCTTTCTATATATTTTTAAGTATATATCGCTTCTCAGCCTTTGGCTAAGATCAGGTATATATATTTTTTGACTATAGTATATCCAGTGTGCAACAGTCAGAATGAACAATCCCATGTGTTGATTTATGCCTGTTTTAACAAAATGTATGCCTATTAACAAAATTAATTACTCAGTAATACCATTTTACCAAACAAATTAAGGAGTGATTGTTTCACATTTTTAAAAGATAAAATTTTACTTTATAAATTGATATCCTTTAATTAAGAGAAACACATAAACAGTGATTTGGTTTACAAAAGTTCTCTTTACACATAGATTTTAAGAAAAATATCTTGAACGGATGTTCAACTGCCCATTTACTATGGATTTTATTAGCAAGTGTGTGTGTTGATAAATGTTTCTTTCTGGAAGACTATGTATGTCTTTTTCTCTATATACACACATTTGGCTCTACAAAGTTTAGCCTTATGTATACAAATATATGTATATTTCTTTCACACATTGACATACACCCACACACACCCTAATACACATTGGTGTGTGGTTTGTGTGTGTCTGTGCATGTATGTGTGTAAAGAGATGCTGAACTTCCAGATCTTCTCTGACACTAGAAGGTTTAAGATTATCCCCCTCACAGCTCGTATAGTACTAGTCGTAGTAAGTACCTTTATGCACGTTAGCATGAGTGAATGAGTAAATAACCTGAAAATGTATTTTTGCCATATTCAGTATAGTTTAAAATCCTGCCCAAAATGTTCAGAAGTCTGCTTTTTTTGATATAAATAAGATGCTCTTTGCTTAAAGTCTTCAACCTATACTTGCTGTACTACAAAAACAAAATGGCACATGTTTCATTGTTAAATTTTTTGAAAGAGACAGAACACGGAGTGATCATTCTTTTCCACATTTTGCTTTTCTTGGAAGGACACTTATTTTAAAATGCAACAGCTATAGGCATGCTCGGTGGTGGGGAGGAGCTATAGAGGAATTCATCCAGAAACATGGCACCAACTTTCTCAAAGACCACCGATTTGGGTCATATGCCGCTGTCCAAGAGAATACTTTAGCTAAATGGTAAGATCATTTTGCTCTAAGACTGTGGAGGTAGTCATAGTATCTAATATTATAGTGGGCCTAAATTTATCTGGAATCAGTATTTGGAGCTGTGGAGACATATTATGCATTACCCTTGACAAGGGCCTTTCTTTATAAGACTACCTGAGCAGAGAT
Source organism: Canis lupus baileyi (assembly GCF_048164855.1). Taxonomy (NCBI): domain Eukaryota; kingdom Metazoa; phylum Chordata; class Mammalia; order Carnivora; family Canidae; genus Canis; species Canis lupus. Next base: position 37,632,968 of record NC_132868.1, on the reverse strand, counting down.
TCATTTTCCGATTTTTGTATTTAAGATTTTACAGTGAGCTTTAGATAACTAGCTTTAGATTTTGAAGATTGATTTTAAAAGCTAACTTCATACATTTTTAATGATGGAATGTGTATTTAAGTTATTAGCCATAATTGGGACGCCTGGGTGGCTCAGTAGTTGAACATCTACCTTTGGCTCAGGGCGTGATCCTGGGATCTTGGAATCGAGTCCCACGTTGGGCTCCCTGCATGGAGCCTGCTTCTCCCTCTGCCTGTGTCTCTGCCTCTCTCTCTCTCTCTCTCTCTCTCTCTCTGTGTGTGTCTCTCATGAATAAATAAATAAAATCTGTTTTAAAAAAAATTATTAGCCATAATATTTTTAAGAACGAGAATTTACTTGCCGGGTATTCCTCTTAAATAAAATGCTTTGCATGTTTTTCTACCCATGGATTGGAAACTGATCAGTTTTCAGTCTCAGAAGGACAATGATGTGAGTTCAACAGGATGAGAGCATGTATCTGACTCATGTGAGGATGAGACCAATTTGTTGTTCTCTCAGCAGAATCTGGTTACTTGCTTCTGTCTACTTACTGGGCTTCCTGCATACCAGACGGATGATAGTGTTTGCAATCCTTGGTCTTTGGTTATACAAAGTAAACTGATGGCTTTGTAGAGACTCAGGCAGTGGCTTCCATCTTTTACTTTGCCATAAGATATGTTTTCTTTCTTTCTGAATAAATAAATAAATAAATAAATAAATAAATAAATAAATAAATAAATAAAACAAAAAACCTTATCTTTCAGGTATGTTAATGCCAAAGGGTATTTTGAAGATGTGGCAAATGCTATGGAAGAAGCAGAAGAAGAGATTTTTATCACGGATTGGTGGTTAGTATTTATACATGGGGATTTTGTTAGGAGCTCTCTACAATTAGAAATGTAAAACAGCACTGCGGTGTTCCAGAATCATACATTACGAAAATCAGCAGTACCCATAGATAGTTTGGCCAAAGTCTCAACCAATTAACTAAAATAGCCTTCAGTGAAAAGTCTTTTCAAAAAACTTGACCTCCAAATATATCATTAAAATATTTAGCTTAAATAGTTTTGTTTTTATCTTTCCATTTGGAAATAGAAATCCAAATATTCATCTTAGTAAAGGTTATTTTGCAATGCTAATACTGTTTTAAGAGCGAGCGATAGAAAACAATCTTCCTTAGGTACCTTCTTCATTTGGTTTTTCAGCTACTGGGTCCAGTGAATATACTTCTGAATTGTTCCTTTGAAGCTGGAATAATTCCATTTGCTTATTATGGAGTGATTAGGCCTGGTCAACTTTTTTGAAGATATATCAGATTTCAACTTTTTGTCCCCCTTTACAAATAGCCATGAGAGTTTCAATGCTTATCAGAGCCACTGGAAATCCCATGCTCAGAACTCATTTAGCTATTGGGAAATTGTACTCGTGGAGTTGTTATAGGCTTTATAGTTTGACTTTAGTTCCAATTACCCATCTGCCTGTATAGTTAAAACCAATTACAGATGCCAAAATTGACTACAGTGGAAATAAATGTGTCTGAAATATGTTTTCCTTCCAAGAATTTAGTTGTTAAAATGTTCCTTTTTTTCTCCCTATTTTGTTTCCTTTCAAATGCTATCTTACATATAAACTGTGAAAATATCATCATAATTTATTTCCTCTTAATTCTAGATTTTGGGGAATGGGGAGAGTAATTAGGAATATGAACTCATTCTCTTCTATTTTGCCTTAGTGATATGGAAATCTGTAATTCTAGAACATACTTTCCCAACCTTGGCACTATTGACATTTTGAGCCAGATAATTCTTTGTTATGGGTGGTTGTTCTGTGCATTGTGGGATGTTTAGCACCGTCAACATGTCTGGCTTTTACCTACTAGATGCCAGTAGCAAGCTCCTGGTTGTGAGAGTGTCTTCAGACATTGTCAAATATCCCCTGAAGGGCAGAGTCCCTCTTGGTTGAGAATCTTTGATTTAGGGTGGATAGATAAGATGTGTGATGGTCAGCATGTCTGTGAACCTATTTATCCTCTTGTGTGTGGAAGAGCTAAATCTTGGCCTCTATTGTCATTTTTGTCTTTTCACTCAATGACCAGGAATAAAAGAAAGTTTCATACTTAGGACCTATTTCTTTGGTTGAATACTTTATAAACACCTATGAGAATAAATTCAAACTTAATATCGTACTACATTCCTTTAGATAATATTTCTGAAAGTTTGATGAAGACATGAGAGATACTGAAGGTAGTTTTTTCACTGAGCCCATGTTTTCATGCCTTATGCAAGAAAATATCTTTTTTGAAGGTTGTGAACACTAAAATACAAGCTCTCATTTAAACATCTAAAGAGATCGAACGCTGACTGTTTTCTGCTGTTGGGAAGAAAATAAATCAGGTTATTTCTTTTCCATAACTGTCTAGGATAACATCTTATTACCACACTCCCTTTGAAATGAAACCTTCATTGTAACTTCCCTCATAACAAGTGAAAATTCTTGTCATGCAAGTGCTGTATTACAAAAGAGGGCATTCAGAAACTTAAGCTAGTATGTCTGGATCTGAGAGAGTGCAAAGCATAATTAGAAGATGCACTTGTCCTTTAGAAGCTTCTAATCTAATTCAAGAGATCTCATATGCTTAAGTGAAAACTGTACTAATAGGGTTTATAAAATAATCAGTATGCAAGCAAAGGTGGATGTGGTGAAATGAGAACCCAGGACCTCCCGGTTCCCTCCCGGTTCCTTAGTTCATTTAACTACCCATCCATTCACTTGTTAATTTAGTCATTCATTCTGGCTGGCTGGCTGGCTTGCTTTCTTTATGATTTTATTTATTTATGATTTTATTTATTTATGATTTTATTTATTTATGATTTTATTTATTTATTCATGAGAGACACAGAGAGAAAGGCAGGCAGAGACATAGGTAGAGGGAGAAGCAGGCTCCATGCTGGGAGTCCGATGTAGGGCTCCATGCTAGGACCGTGGGATCACGCCCTGAGCCGAAGGCAGATGCTCAACCTCTGAGCCACCCGGGCGTCCCATTCTGGCGCTTTTTAGTGAGCACCCCCTCTGTGATAGGTAGTGAGCTAAGCCATGCTTACATGAAGATGACTAGAGGCAGCCCCTACCCTGGAACAAGAGAGAGTCAGGAAGTCCTATGGAGAACAACAGATTGGGGGTAAAAGTGAATGACAAGGATAAAGAGAGCAGAAGGAGGAGCCCTGAGGAGGGGCAATGCTTGAGCCTACAGGCACTGTGGAAGCATCTTGAAAAAGAAGACTGGCCTTGGGCTTGGTGGATGGAGCTGACCAGATGAAGTCAGGTGAATGTTTTCAGCAGAGGGTTAGCCAGGACCAAGCCATAGAAGTGTGAGAGTACACAGCAGCTGGGAGGCGGGTAGAGATTGTGGATAGCTGAAGCCTAGCATCCTTGGGGATGGCAAGTGGAGACGGCACTGAAAAGATGGGTCAGGGGGAAATCGTGAAGGGCAATGGGGGATCTGCTAAGGAGTTTGCACTTAGTGCTGTGACCACTGGGAACCCCTGACAATTTGTAAGAGTGGGGATTTCAGTCAGATTTGTTTTCTAAAAGGGATCATTCTGGCAATAGTGTAGAAGAGAAATTAAACACTGGTTGTAGAGCCCACTTGGCAAGCTATCTTGTCGTCCAGGAGAGAAATGGGGAGGGTCTTTGCTCAGACCACCTCAGGGACCTAACTATCATAGACTTGGGGCAAGTGTTTCTAAGGCACAGAGTAACACTGACAATAATAGCTACTACTTGTTAGAGTCTTACAAGTGCCAGAGGCTATGTTAGAGTTGAGAAAAGGGAGACTCATGAGATAGGTAACGAAACTGCTCATAGTCAGGCAGTTGGCAGGTGCCATTGCACCTGGGACTCAGGCGTGTCTGCTCTAGATCCCCTGTATCATGGAGCTACCTCTCAGAGAGAGCCTGCTGCCCTACATGGTGTCTGAAGTTCCTTTTATTTATTTATTTTTAATTTAAAAAACTTACTTGAGAGAGGGAGCAAGAGCAGACTCCCCTTTGAGTGCAGAGCCCAATATGGGGCTCAAACCTAGGTCCCTGAGATCATGACCTGAGTTGAGGTCAGATGCTTAACTGGCCTGAGCCACCCAAGTGCCCCTGAAATTCCTTTTAGATCTGATATTCTAGATCTGCACTGAGAGTGCAGATTGAACTGTTTTGAGGTACTGAATAAATTCGTAATCAGATTTGGGTAGATTTGGTTTGGAGAAATTTTCTGAAGAGAGGTAAATTGTGAGGTAGGTTGTTGAGTTGGAAGAGACAATGACCCATTAAACAGCCCAGACTATCTGAAAACTAAGGTGAAGAGTAAATTCCAACTGGATATTGAAGATGTCATAAGAGGAAGTTTCTGTATAAAGGTTAGTGAGCATTCTTCACTTGTTCATCTGGATTAACCGGAAGATCACTGGTTTTATGTCTTTTTCTGTGCTTGCTGTACTTCATTCGCCTGTGAATTAACTATCCAGTGTTCATTGGAGTATGTCCAAAAATGAGGTTGGACACCAAGATGTGGCTCTGAGCTCCACTGCTAAATTGCTAGTTGCTCTTAGGGCAGATCCAGAGACCGTGGCTTAGCTCAGATTTCCTCTTGGTGGTGGTAGTTCTGATTTCCGCTGGTCAGCAGGGATGTGGGCAGCAAGCATGTTGAGTGTCCACCATAGTTGGTTCTTTATCCAGCCTATCGGGATAGGGGTTGCGAGTGGTGTTGCCACAGCCTCTGTGCTGAGCCTGTGCATTAACTGTGTCAGAAGCAGGCAGGATTGGTAAAACTGAAGAATTTTTAAAAACAGATTTTTTCATTCTTTTAAAACTTTGCTTAATTCCAGCACAGTTAACAGTGTTATACTAGTTTCAGATGTAGAATATAGTGATTCAACAGTTCTATACGTTACTCAGTGCTCATCAGGGCAAGTGTACTCTTTCATCCCTAACACCTATTTTACCCATTCCCCTGTTCACCCCCCCTGGTAACCATCAGCTAGTTTGTTCTCAACAGTTAGGAGTGTTTCTCAGGAGGCGCCTGGGTGGCTTAGTAGGTTGAGCATCTGACTCTTGATTTTGGCTCAAGTCATGATCTTAGGGTGGTGGGATCAAGCCCTGCCTCAGGCTCCCCACTCATGGGGAGATCCCGCCTCTCCCCCTTCTTGCTGGCACACACTCTCTCTCAAATCTTTAAAAAGGTGAAGGGCACCTGTGTGGCTCAGTCAGTTAAGAATCCAACTCTTGATTTGGCTTAGGTCATGATCTCATGTTGTGAGATCAAGCCCTGAGGTGGGCTCCACGCAAGGCATGGAGCCAGCTTAAGATTCTATCTCTCTTCCCCTCTCTCTCCCCCTCCCCAACTGTCTCCCTTTCTTAAAAAAAAAAAAAAAAAAAGTCCCTTTCCTCGAAAAAAGAAAGAGTCTATTTCTTGATTTGTCTCTCTTTTTCCCCTTGCTCATTTGTTTTTCAAATTCAATATGAGTGAGATCATGTGATCTCTGACTGACTTATTTTACGTAGCATTATACTGTCTAGCTCCATCTATGTTGTTGCAAATGGCAAGATTTCATTATTTTCTGTGACTGAATAATATTCATACACACACACCACTTCTTTATCCATTTATCTGTCAACAGACAGTTCAACAGCTTCTATAATTTAAATAATTTGTAAATAATGCTATTATAGATATATCCCTTTGAATTACTATTTTTGTAATCTTTGGGTAAATACCCAGTAGTGCAGTTACTAGATCATAGGGTAGTTCTATTTTTAACTTTATGGGAAGCCTCCATACAGGTTTCCACCGTGGCCGCATCAATTTGCCTTCCCACCAACAGTGCTCGAGGGTTTCTGTTTCTCCAGATCCTTGCTAACACTGATTATCTCCTGTGTTTTTGATTTTAGCCATTCTGACCACTGTGAGGTAATATCTCATTATACTTTTGATTTGGTTTGCACATCTCTGATGATAGATGATGTTGAGCATCTTTTCCTGCATCTGTTGGTCATCTGTATGTATTCTTTGGAGAAATGTCTGTTCATGTCTTCTGCCCATTTTTTAATTGGATTATTTGATTTTCGCGTATTGAGTTATAGGAATTCTTTATATATTTTAGATACTAACCCCTTATCATGAGATAAATCATTTGCAAATATCTTCTCCTATTCATGGCCTTTTAGGGTTTTTATTTTGTTTGTATGTTTTTTTACTTAAAAATGGTGGTATTTAAATTCCACAATTTGCTCAAATGCTGGTTTTCCTATAAACTTTCTACAGGATGTTTTTTAAAAGAATTTCTTCATTGTGTCATGACTGTGTTCTTATGGAATTTCAGGGAAAAGGTTCTGTGTGTTTTTATAGCTTAATTTATACTACAAGGAGAGCAAGTGGTCACAAGCAGGCCATGTGGTATTCTATGGAATCATGCCGTTTAGGTGAGTTTTCTGATGTGGACCATCCCTTTGATGCTAAAGATAATGCATCTATTGAAATAAGTGATTATGGATTTGGATTACTGCTCTCTACACCTTCCAGTTTTTCTGTGTTATCTTCCCAAATAATGTGAAATTTCATGACGTTAGGAGTAGATATAAAAATATTCCTTTGAAGCTTAGAAAAGTCTGGTTTTACTGGCAGATTTTCTCTGAATTCTGTCTTGCTATATTCATTATTTACCTCATGGCCAACTCTAATAAATTCTTGATCTTCCTAAGTGCATGTAATTAGCACAACTGTTAGACATACTGCATCTGTATCTGGAATGAGTCCTGGATTAGGTGCATCAGCCTGAAATATAAACATAGACCTTCCTGCCCAGCTTCAGTGGGGAGCAAGATGGGCTCCTGCACCCAGAATAGACTCAGAAAATTTTTAAAAAAATTTTTTTATTGGAGTTCAATTTGACAACATATAACATAACACCCAGTGCTCATCCCGCCAAGTGCCCCCCTCAGTGCCCATCACCCAGTCACCCCAACCCCCACCCACTTCCCCTTCCACTACCCCTTGTTCATTTCCCAGAGTTAGGTGTCTCTCATGGTTGTCACCCTCACTGATATTTTCACTCATTTTCTCTCCTTTCCCTTTATTCCCTTTCACTAATTTTTATATTTCTCAAATGAATGAGACCATATAATGTTTGTCCTTCTCCGATTGACTTATTTCACTCAGCATAATACCCTCATTTCTAATGGCTGAGGAATACTCCACTGTATACATAGACCACATCTTCTTTATCCATCAACTTTCAATGGACACCGAGGCTCCTTCACAGTCTGGCTATTGTGGACATTGCTGCTAGAAACATCGGGGTGCAGGGGTCCCGGCCTTTCACTGCATCTGTATCTTTGGGGTAAATCCCCAGCAGTGCAATTGCGGGTCATAGGGCAGGTCTATTTTTAACTCTTTGAGGAACCTCCACACAGTTTTCCAGAGTGGCTGCACCAATTCACATTCCCACCAACAGGGCAAGAGGGTTCCCCTTTCTCCGCATCCTCTCCAACATTTGTGGTTTCCTGCTTTGTTAATTTTCCCCATTCTCACTAGTGTGAGGTGGGATCTCAGTGTGGTTTTGATTTGTATTTCCCTGATGGCCAGTGATGCGGAGCATTTTCTCATGTGCGTGTTGGCCATGTCTATGTCTTCCTCTGTGAGATTTCTGTTCATGTCTCTTGCCCATTTCATGATTGGATTGTTTATTTCTTTGCTGTTGAGTTGAATAAGTTCTTTATAGATCTTTGATACTAGCCCTTTATCTGATACGTCATTTGCAAATATCTTCTCCCATTCTGTAGGTTGTCTTTTAGTTTTGTTGACTGTTTCTTTTGCTGTGCAGAAGCTTTTTATCTTGATGAAGTCCCAATAGTTCATTTTTGCTTGTTTCTCTTGACTCAGAAACTTTAACTGCAGCTCCATCTGCTGGTGTGAATTAGAACCAGTTGCCTTTTAGTTTTCTTGATGGTTTCCTTCCCTAGGCAAAGCTTTTTATTTTGATGTAGTTAGTCCCAGTAGTTTATTTTTGTTTTTATTTCTCTTGCCTCAGGAGACCTATCTAGAAAAATGTTGCTAGGGCCAATGTAAAAAAAAAAAAAAAAAAACTTCCTGTGTTCTCTTCTAGGATTTTTATGGCTTCGGGTCTCACATGTAAGTCTTTCATCCATTTTGAGTTTATTTTGGTGTAAGAAAGTTGGTTCAGTTTCATTCTTTTGCATGTAGCTGTCTGGTTTTCCCAACACCATTTGTTGAAGAGATTGTCTTTTTCCCATTGCATATTCTTTACTGCTTTGTCAAATGTTAATTGACTATATAATTGTGTATTTCTGGGTCTTCTTCTAATTTGTTTTCCTGATCTATGTGTCTGTTTTTGTGCCAGTGCCATACTGTTTTGATTACTATAGCTTTATTAGTTGAAGTTGGGATTTGGGATACCTCCTATTTTGTTTTCCTTCTTCAGTATTGTTTTGGCTATTTGGGGTCTTTTGTGGCTCCATACAACTTTTAGGACTGTTTGTTCTAGCTCTGTGAAGAATGCTGTTGGTGTTTTGATATAAATTACATTAAATCTTTGATTAGTATAGACTTTTTAATAATATTTGTTCTTCCATCCATGAGCATGGAATGTATTTCCATTTCTTTGTGTCCCCTTGAATTTCTTTTATCAATGTTTTATAGTTTTCAGAGTATAGGTTATGTCTTCGGTTAAGTTTATTCCTAGGTATTATATTGTTTTTGATGCACTTGTAAATGGAATGGTTTTCTTAATTTCTCTTTCGACCACTTCATTTTTAGTGTGTAGAAATGCACCAGATTTCTGTACATTGATTTTTGTAACCTGTGACTTTACTGAATTCATTTTTCAGTTCTAGTAGTTTTTTAATGGAATCTTTGGGGTTTTCTATATATAGTATCTTATCATCATCAGCCCATGTGATAGTTTTACATCTTCTTTACTGATTTGGATGCCTTTTATTTTGTTTTCTTGTCTGATTGCTGTGGCTAGCTGTCTGAGTTCCAATCTATATTGAATAAAAGTAGTGAGAGTAGACATCTTTATGTCATTCCTGATCTTCAAGGAAAAGCTCTTTGTTTTTGCCATTGAATGTGATGTTAACTGTGAATTTTTCACAGATGGCCTTTATTATGTTGAGGTATGTTCTCTCTTAAACTTACTTTGTTGACAAGGTTTATTGTGAATGGATATTGAATCTTGTCAAATGCTTTCCTGCATTTATTGAAATGATCATACAGTTTTTATACTTTCACTTGTTAATGTGATGTATCATGATGATTGATTTGCAGTTATTAAATCATCCTTGCATCCTTGGAATAAGTCCCACTTGATTATGGTAAATGATTTTTTTAATATATTGTTAGATTTGGTTTGTTAATATTTTGTTGAGGACTTTTGCATCTATGTTCATCAGGGATATTGGCTTGTAGTTCTCTTTTTTGGTGGTGGCTTTGGTTTGGGTATTGGGGTAATGCTAGCCTCATAGAATATATTTGGAAGCTTTCCTTCCTCTTCTATTTTTGGGAACAGTTTGAAGAGAATAGGTATTAACTCTTTTTTAAATGTTTGGTAAAGTTTACCTGTGAATCCTTCCAGTCCTGAACTTTAATTTCTTAGTAGTTTCTTTTTTTAATTTTTTAAAAAAGATTTTATGTACTTATTCATGAGGGGGAGAGAGAGAGAGACAGAGAGACAGAGAGAGAGGCAGAGGGAGAAGCAGGCTCCATGCAGGGAGCCCTACATGGGACTTGATCTGGGGTCTCCAGGATCACGCCCTGAGCTGAAGGCGGTGCTAAACCACTGAGCCACCCGGGCTGCTCAGTAGTTTCTTGATTACCAATTCAAATTGGTGCTTCAATATTGAGACTGATTTCATTATTGTTATGTAATGCACTTCTTTGTTTCTTGCTATAGTCTTTGTTTTAAAGTCTATTTTGCCTAATATAAGGGTTGCTACCCTGGCCTTTTTTTTTTTTTTTTTTTTTCACTTCCATTTGCATGGTGAATGTTTTTCATCCCTTGGCAGTGGTCTGATTCTTATTTCAGTTCTCAAACTTTGGTATAACGTTTAGGATCAAATCCACACAAGGGCAGCATAGGAGTTAGCTACAAGTTCATAAACAATTTTATGCGCTTGCTTTCCTGAACTCTGCTTTCTCCATGATCTCGCCACTACTTTGGGTTCCCTATAGTTTTTTTTTTTTTTTTTTTTTCATTCCTCTAGCTAGAAAGGTAGGGCTTTATTTTCCCTGCTCTGTGATATGCTTTATGCAATGACACTTGTGTCCAGAGCTAAACAATGGATATTTACACTGTCCTCTTGGAACCACAGCTTTTCTAGTTGGAAAGTTCCAATCCCTCAGTGTTTCTGGTGCCTGTGAGCCTCTTGCTGCTACCCCATCACTGCCAGAAGATCCCATTGTTTCTCCTCAAGCCTGAAATAGAGCATTCCTACCTGAGTTCTCTCTCCCTGTGCCACTGCCCACTTCTGGGTTCTCCCTTCAGGCTGATGAATCAGATGGGAAAAAAATGGGAACATCCCCATTGGTTAAGTATATCAAACTCTGTTCTTCCTGAATTCTCATGTATCTCTCCATTTATTTAAATCTTATTTTTTTTATCAATGTTTTGTACTATTTTTTTGTTGTGTTTTGTTTTGTTTTGTACTTTTTATACTCAGTAGTCCCCCTTTATCCGTGGTTTTGCCTTCTGCAGTTTCAACTACTTGAGGTCAACCACAATCTAGAAGCAGAGGACCCTCCTTCTGACTCATTGTCAGAAGAGGAGTAATAGTCTGCCTAATGCCACATCCCAATGCCTACGTCATTCACTTTATCTTATCATGTAGGCATTTTATTATCTCACATCATCACCAGGAGAAGGGCGAGTACAGTACAATATAATATTTTGGGAAAGAGCAGCCATGTGAAATAAATTACAGTTTTATTTACAATTTTATTTATTTTACTTTTTATTACAGTTTTATTACAATCGTAATTGCTTAATTTTATTAGTATTGTTGTATTAGTATTGTTGTTAATCTCTTACTGTCCCTAATTTATAAATTAAACCTTGTCACTGGCATGTGTGTATGGGAGAAAACATAGTATATGTAAGATAAGCATATAAGGTTTAGTACTATCTGCAATTTCAGGCATCCACTGGGAGTCTTGGAATGTATGCCCCACAGATAAGGTGGTACTACTATACATGTCTTGCCATATTTTGTTATTTATCACCAAGTAATTCATATTTTTTAAATGTTACTCTAAATGGTATTTTTTAAAATTTACATTCCAGTTTTTCAGTGCTGGCATATAGAAGCACAATTGATTTTTTTTTTTTGATCTTACATTATACAGCTTTGCTTAGTTCACTTATTGTGCTAGTAGCTTTATTGTAAATACCTTAGAATTTTCTCCAAAGATGATCATGTGATGTGTGAATGCCTTCCTAATTTGTATACCTTCTATTTTATGTTATTGCCTTATTGCTTTGCTGGGACCATCAGTAAATTGCTGAACAACAGTAATGAGAACGGACATCTATGCCTTGTACTTATTGTTGAGAGAAATCAGCATTCAGTTATTGTATTGTGCTTTAGTTAGGTTTCTTATAGGTGCCTTTTATTATTTTGAGGAAATTCCTTTCTACCTATACCTATAATTTGAGAGTTTTTGTTATAAATGGTATTGAATTTTGTCACATTTTTTTCTCTATTGATCTTTTTTTTTTTTTTTTTTTTTTTTTTGGTTAATGTGAATCAAATTGATTTTTCAGGTTTTTTTTTTTAAGATTTTATTTATTCATGAGAGACATAAAGTGAGGCAGAGACACAGGCAGAGGGAGAAGCAGGCTTCCTGAGGGGAGCTGGATGTGGGACTCTATCCCAGAACCCTGGGATCTCCACAGGAGCCAATGGCAGACGCTTAACCACTGAGCCACCCAGGCGTCCCAATTTTCAACTTTTAAAGCAACCTTACATTCTTAGGATAACCTCACTTTGTTGTGAGATATTATCCTTTTTATAAGTTGTGTTGTTTTTTAAATTCTGAATTCAGTTTTTAATAGACATAGTACTAAAGTTTCAATTTCTTTCTACTTCTGTCTTGGTAACTTATTTCTTTCAAGGAAATTGTCCATTTTATCTAATCTTTTTCTTATAAGATTATTTATAATATATCCTTATTATCTAATATCATTTTAATATCTGCAAGCCCTGTAGTGATTTTTTTATTCATTTTTTATATCGATAACTTGTGCTGTTCCTTTTTTTTACTAAGTTAACAGAATTTTTAGTTTTTTATCTTCTAATCCTTTCATATACATTTATTTTTAAAACCTGATATAGCATATATAAAATTACATATTTATCTATCTGAGAATATATTATATATTTTCAATGACCATGTGTTTAGTCACTTTTTTAAAACCACTTTATTGATTAGTGTGTGATTGTCATACAAAAAGAGCTGCACGTATTTAATATATACAACTTGATGAGTTTGGAGATAAGTATACATCTATGAAACCATCACTATAATCAATGCCATAAATATATCTATCAGCTTCAAAAGTTTCCTCCCATCTTCCTTATTTATTTTTATTTTTTTGTAATAAGAACATTTAACATAAGATCTACCATCTTAACAAATATTTAAGTATGCGATATAGTGTTAACTATAGGCACTATACTGTATAGTGGATCTCTAGGACTTACTTATCTTCCATAACTGAAACTTTGTACCCTTTGTTTAAGACCGTCTTGTTTCCTCCTTTCCCCAGGCCCTGGTACTACCACCTATGAATATTATTAGTATTTTTAATGCATTATCCTCAAAATTGAGGACCTCCGGAAAGCTATTTTAAGATCCTCCAAAATACCTAGTTCTGTATACAGGGTACACAATGCTTACAGATTAAATAAAGAATGATAAAGACTTAGTTGCCAAGTATAGATACAACCCTTGTTGTATTTAGTATCTATAATAAAATTACAACCCTTGTTTATCTATAATAAAATTGCCATGTGATCCAGCAATCCCACTTCAAGACATCTAACTAAGGGAATTGAAATCAAGATCTTGAAGAAATATATGCATTGTCATGCTTATTACAGCATTATTCAAAATGGCCAAGACATGGAAGCAACCTTTATCCATCAAGGGATGATGGATAAAAAAAGTTTTGTATTTACATTCAATAGAATATTGTTCAGCCTTAAGAAAGAAGGAAACCTGCTATTTGCAATAACATGCATGAACCTGGAGGACATTCTACTAAGTGAAATAAGATAGAGAAGAACAAATACTACACAATTCCACTTATACGAGGAATCTAGAATTATGAGACTCCTTTTTTTCTTTTTTTCATCTAGCTGGAAGTTTTCCTGTTTTATTAATCTTTTCAAAAAGCTAGTTTTGGTTTCATTGAGTTTTCCATGTTTATTTTCTGTTTTAGATTACCGTGAATTCTTGTCTATTATCCTCTTCCTTCTTACTTCGGGTTTAGTTTGTTCTCTTTTCTTAAAGTTCTTATTTTATTTTATTTTTTAGTTATCTTTACACCCATTATGGGGCTTGAAACCATGACCCCAAGGTCAAGAGTCACCTGTTCTCCCAGCTGAGCCAGCCAGATACCCCTCTATTTTCTTATTCTTAATGTGAAGGCTCTGATCACTGATTTTAAATGTTGTCTTTCTTATAAAAACATTCAAAGCTATAAAATCTTGTAAGAGGAACATTAATGTAGAAGTACATGTTAATACCTCTGAAATCAGGATGCATCTTACTCTCAAGATCATTTCACAGCTATACTTATACTTTTTTTCTTCTCAGTGGCACAAACAGTAATGATGCATCTTATAAATATTAGTGTCCCAGATTCAATGAAATGTGTGGTTATTATACAATTCTTTTGAACTCTGCGTATCTAGTAGTTGCTTAGTGAAGATCCTCACATGATGCTTGTGAGTCATAACTCAAATGGTGACTTTCTCCTTGCCAGTGAGAGAGACATTGTTTATACTTTGTTTAAAGCATGAATTTTGATCTTTTATCTTTTTGTGTGTTATCCTCAAAACTGAGGGTTCCTCAAGAGCTATCTTCAGATCTTCCAAAGTATCTAGTAGAATATTCTGTACGCAGTGTACACAATGCTTGTAGATTAAAGAATGATAAAGACTTCATTGCAAAATATAGCATTAACAGTGGCCCCCAAATGGAAGATCTCTGATTTTACAATTAATGTGTACATCAAAAAATTGCAAGGGCCACCTGGGTGGCTCAGTCAGTTGAGCATCTGACTCCTGATTTTGGGTCAGGTCATGATCTCAGGATCCTGGGATCGAGCCCCATATGGGGCTCCATGCTCAGTAGGGAGTCTGCTTAAGGATTCTTTCCCTTTCTCCATACCCCCGCCAGAGCCACCCCCCCCCAAATAAATCTTTTTTTAAAATTACAAATATCTATATGTTTTTAAATGTCTTTCACCTTCAGTGACCAACCAGTGCATAGCAATGCACTTTTCTACCTAAAAAAAAACCAAAAAACTCTTTTTAATTCATTTTAGATCTTTTGCTATCAATTGCTGCATTTTTTGTTTGTTTGTTTGGACATAGATTACTTTTGTGTTCCTTTTGCAATCTAAATTAAATGTGCAAGTATTTATAATTCATACACTGCACTATTTGTTTTCTTATTTATGTTATCCACTATGTGTTTAAGTACTTTATCTTTCAGGTTTTATTTCTCTTTAACTGAATGAAATAGAGTATAAAAAGATTTAAAAAATCTCTAACTTCTTAAAACTCTGTTGGTTTTACATGCTTGGAGGACTCCCTGACAAGGCAGTATTCAGTCTAGAATTCTGAGGCTTTGGTCTTTGTATAGACTCCTGCCCCTCGGGTCTGGCATTTCAGCAGATAGAGTTTTCTTTTCTTTTTTGTTTTTAAAGATTTATTTATTTGAGAGACAGAAAGGGAGGAGGGGGAGTGCATAGGAAGGAGGGGCAGAGAAAATCTCAAGCAGACTCCCTGCTAAGTGTGGGGCCTGATGTGAGGCTCTATCTCAGGACCCTGAGAACATGAGCTGAATTGAAATCAAGAGTCAAACGTTTGACCCACTGAGCCACCCAGGCACCCCAAAATTTTCTTTATTGTTTTTTGTTTGTTTTTCCTGTTTATAGGGGAGTTATATCTCATACAGATTTAAGTCAATGGGATCCCTGGGTGGCTTGGATTTGGCTTTGGAGCCTGCCTTCGGCCCAGGGCATGATCCTGGAGACCCGGGATCGAGTCCCACATCGGGCTCCCTGCATGGAGCCTGCTTCTCCCTCTGCCTGTGTCTCTGAGTGTGTCTCTGTGTGTGTCTCTGCCTCTCTCTCTGTTTCTCTGATAAATAAATGAAATCTTTAAAAAAAAAAAAGATTTAAGTCAGATTCTGACTTTAGAACTCAACCCCAAGGGAAAAAAATGACTATACTATAATCTGAGCTGCCTATGGCACTGCCACAGAGAAGAGCCCAGGGATCCATTCTTACATTGGAAAAATTTCCTCTATCAGCAAACTTGCCTTCTTTCCTGCTCAGAAAGGCTTGGGGTCCTGTGGACACTGCTTGCTGGTATAGGAAGTCAGTGTTTCTGTTTTATCAATTAGAATACTCTGGCTTGGATTAACAGAATGCTAAACTAAATTTGGCTTAAAGAGTGAGGATTTATTTGTCTCATTTAATAAGAAATCCAAAGTTAGGCAGTCCTAAAGTTGGTGAATGGTCGAGTGATTTCAGGGTTCTGGTCTTCCCCTTAGACTTTCAATATGGCTATCCCTGTCTCAGCATTGTATCCTCCTACAGCATCTGTCCTACAGCCACTTTTCCTGGTTTGTGTGTTTGTGTTTGTGTGTGTGTTTGTGTGTGTGTGTGTGTGTGTGTGTGAGAGAGAGAGAGAGAGAGAGAGAGAGAAACAGGAAAAACTTTCACATTAACCCCATGTGGACCTCCTCACACATCTTATTGTCTAGGATGATGTCACATCATGTTCTAGGTGCACAGGAGGCCGGGAAAAGCATGTCTTTAGAATATTCACATGGTACAGTAAGAGGTAGGCTCTGATTATAGAAAGGAGGTGGAGAATGGCTGTTGGCTGGGCAATCAACAGTATCTGCATAGGCGTATATGTTTGCATGTGTGAGTAAGAGAGAAAGAAATCTCTTTTTTGTTCTTCTTGTTCTTCTTGTTCTTCTTTCTTTCTTCTTTCTTCTTCTTTCTTCTTTCTTCTTCTTCTTCTTTTTTTTTAATGGCTCAAGGCTCTTGTTCCCAACTAAAGTTGTATGTGAACTCATAGCAGAATTTTGACCTGCCACCCTGGGGGGTGGGCGGGTGGATGATGGCATTTGGGCTAAAATTGCCTTTGTTTCCTATGACACAATCAGAACTTTATGGTTTGTTTTAGTTTCTTAGAATTTTGGTTTTGTGATTTCAGGTTGAGCCCAGAAATCTTCCTGAAACGCCCAGTGGTTGAAGGAAATCGTTGGAGGTTGGACTGCATTCTTAAACGAAAAGCAGTACGTATTCCAAACACATGCTCATGTAATTTTTGAAATGTTTATTATCTCTGAAATGTCTTTCATACATAAGTATGACTGTTTTCTTTAGAGTTTGACAAAAAGTCAAATACATGATGTTTTCAAGTTTATTTGGTTCTGGTTTTTTTTCCTCTTACTCTTGGCTACATAAATATTTTCGCCTAACTCACAGTATGAATTATATTAGGAACTCTAATTTTTGATTTTTAATCAGTTATGGGCAGTTAATTTTATGGGCAAAAACATTGTAACAGGATTTTATTATTGAATAATAAAGGGTGAAATGAAATGTAACATTTTATTTTATTCATTATTCTGCCATTTGAGCAACAGATAAAGTTATGAGGAGAATGATTACAGTTAGAGGGGCCAAGCTAATGTAGAAGAGTGTCAAAGAGGAGGGACATTAAGAATTGGCTGTTTCTTTGGTTCCAGTTATGGGACAGTTCATGGTAAAAATGGGAAATTGTTTCCTCTCCAGTTGACCCTGTAGATTCTGGGTGAGCACTGAGTACATCCTTCTTGGTACAAAAAGTAAGTAACTGAAGCAGTATAGGCTCACCAATGACTACTTTACATTCGTATTTTTTAAAAGATTTTATTTACTTATTCATGAGAGACACAGAGAGAGAGAGAGGCAGAGACACAGGCAGAGGGAGAAGTAGGCTCCCCATGGGGAGCCCAATGTGGGAGTCGATCCCAGGACCCTGGGATCATGACCTGAGCCGAAGGCAGACGCTCAACTGCTGAGCCACCCAAGCATCCCTATATTCGTATTTCTAATGAATGTTATTATATAGCTGTCTCTCAACCAAATTAAATTAAGTTGAATTAGAATAGATCTGGATTTATTATTAATCATGTCCAAATTAGGAAGTGCTGACCTTTTTTACTATTAGTTGAAATTGTCTTAGTTTTTCTTATTCTATCATTAAACATTCTAGCATTTGTAGATCCTGGGTGGTGGGGAGTAGCGTTTTTTTTTTGTTGTTGTTGTTTGTTTTGTTTTGTTTGTTTGTTTGTTTTAGTTGTGACTCATTTCTTCTTTCCCATTCTCCACATTCCCCTTTCCTTTTCCCACTCATGAGTCTCCCTTCTTTTTTTTTTTAAGATCTTATTTATTTATTCAAGACAGAGAGAGAGAGAGAAAGAGGCAGAGACACAGACAGAGGGAGAAATAGGCTCCATGCAGGGAGCCCGACTGGGACTCGATCCCGGGTCTCCAGGATCATACCCCTGGCTGAAGGCAGTGCCAAACTGCTGGGTCACTGGGGCTGACTGAGTCTCCCTTCTTTCAGTGTCTTTTTCCCATGCCTTGCTTTAAGATCTCTGAAGATATCCATAGACAGAGTCGAACCCCACTGCTAATACATTGATGGAAGAAGAAGCTGATAAACTTTATTTCAAACACATGTTCTGCCCAATAGCATCATCTTTGTGGCTAGTCTATTTCATTGTCTCAACAGAATTCCATTCGCAGGATTGGAAATTCTGATCCTGAAAAGCATGATTTGCATATTCGTTAAATAATTTAGCATAGAGTTATTGAGTGTCTCCTATGACCCAAGAACTACACTAATTACTAAAGATGCCATGTGTGTGAATAGGATTCCATCCCTGCCCATGGAGGGCTTGCTAAAGGACTCATGTCCTGGGTTCAGTCCTAGCCTTACCAAATTTCTATCTATATATTAAATGAGCTATAACTTTCTCTATGGTTCTGTCTGTGAAATGGCAACTTTCCCATCTGTCCTCAAGACTCCATTTCAGTTTGAGTGCCTGGGTGGCTCAGTTGGTTAAGCATCTGCCTTCAGTTCAGGTTGTGATCTCAGGGTCCTGGGATTGAGCCCCATGTCAGGCTCCTGTTCAGTGGGGAGTCTGCTTCTCCCTCTCCCTCTGCCCCTTCTTCTGCTCATGCGCTTGCTCTCTCGCTCCGTCTTGTTCTTTCTCTCTCATTCTCTCTCTCTCAAATAAATAAAATTGTAGTTAAGTTGTAGTTAAGTTGTTCCAATCTTGCCTAGCAGTTGTCAGCCATACTGGTAAATCCTCTTTATGGTACTTATCCAACACTTCACTGTTGTAGGTTTCAGTCAACATGAATTTGTTGAGCACCTACTATGTGCAGGGCCCTTGGCTTATCAAATGGGGATGTACATAAATAAAAGACACAATTCCTGACCTGAAAGAGCTTAAAACTCAAGAGTCAGCTGGGTACAGAGACAGTGCCAAGATTCAAAGGTGGGAGAGAGACCATTGGGTCAGTCTAGTGGGAAAGCCCCTCACAATATGAGGAATTTAGGGCATTTAGAATGGTCAAAAAAGTTTGAAACGAAAGGAAGAAGTGTCTAGGTGTAGAAAATGTGGTGAGGAAACATTCTGGAGGCAAGAATTCTGAAGGCTTGGTCAGTGATGGTAAAGTGACAAGGTTGATTATACCCGAGTGTTGGCTTAAGTAGGATGCCAGGTCAAGTTGGAAAGGTAGTTGCAACCAGATGTGGAGGCTTGGGGGCCAAGTCAGTGGTTTGGATTTTATGGAAGAAAGTGGGGGAACTACTGGGGAACAGGGCCTAGTAGAGGAAGGATGATCTGATCAAGATGGTGTGTTAAGAAGGTGAATCTGGCAGTGGGAGGAAGTGGGGATAATCCAGGCTCAAGGAGCTCAATTCTAGCTGACTTGAGTGTGAGGTGCCTACAGGCCATCTGAGTAAATCAGAAAGCTAGTAAATCCCTCTGGAGGTTGGTCTCCCTGTCATGGAGGCCTGGCCCTCCATGCCATGCTAGTTCTCATGTGTTTGCTTTCCCCTTAGGCTATTGGCCAATTCACATTTCTATCACTAGCATGGCTTTTCTTTGCTGTAATGGCCCATGAACCCTGGTGAGGTCCTCTAGGTGAACAGCATGGCCAAGTAAATATTATTGTGTGATAATGGTGCTTCTTTTTAATTTCATCTCCTTCATGAAACTTTAAATTTTTAGATTGTGCACAATGATTTTAAAAATTTCCTAAGGAAATAGTAATACTACTTAAAATATTAATTTCCTACTGGTATATTTGGCACAATTGCTCTTCCTTGATCTAGCTGTGCCATATTATTTTGGTCATAAATTTTTACCTCCTGGACCATTCTAAATTGATATTTTCTATGTCTATAATCACTACTTCACATAATTTAGTTTCTGAAAGCCACTACCTTCACAAAGTACTAGGTTGAAAATAACATTTATTCTCATGTTAATGAGTCCTGTGGTCCACAAGGCTGATTAAAATAAAGACTTTTTCTTTCTATCTCAGTGTGTAGATTTAAGGGGAGGAATTTAGTGTCTCTGCCTCATAGCCAAGATATAGGCAAACATTTCTTATAATGGCAGTTCTTAGGGAAGAAATACAATATTTTGTTTCTCTAGTGATAGCCAAGTTGGTGTTTTCCTATTTCTTTGGCCTTTTGATAAGCAGTGTTATCATTTAAAATAGTATAAGGCAACCTTGACTTACAGACTGATGACAAGTCAAGTCGGCATACCAGGGTTTGCCACAGATCTGCGTTTATTGCCCCAAGAGCTGAGATAACTTGCATCATAGTTATGACAACTGTATTCCTGTACCCACCGTGTATATTTCAGCCTTAGAAATATGTGATATTTCTGATGGGACTTATGTCAAAAGAATCTTCCAAATGCAGTAACCTGGAGGCTTAGAGAAAGGAGCTTAGGTCCTCAGGGGGGATGTTGTCGTCAGACAATTTCTTTCTGTCCTGGATCAGAAGGCACATTGTAGAGTTGCAGTCGGTGATCATCAGGAGGAAAAGATGTTCAGGTTTGTCAAATGAGGCAAATAATCACATCTTCAGGCAGAAAAATCAAACAAGATCTTATCAAAGTCCTGGACTAGAAGGGCCTTCTGGGAAGACGAGA
This sequence comes from Canis lupus baileyi, assembly GCF_048164855.1. Lineage (NCBI taxonomy): Eukaryota > Metazoa > Chordata > Mammalia > Carnivora > Canidae > Canis > Canis lupus. The sequence continues at coordinate 37,612,409 of NC_132868.1, read as the reverse complement.
ATATGTTTTGAACCTTGAGGACTGTGCTTCAAATGGAACTGGTTAAAAAAAAAAAAGGCATAGGAGCATTTGTGCTCTTTCACATGGCTTACATTTGAATGACAAGGATATGATTTCCTTTTGTCCTTTACTTTTCATTTTCCCAAAATATCGTGCCCTCTGGGGAAGTCCTTGCGAATGATAAAATTAGGGTAGTTCTTGGGATTGCATAAGTTAGGCAGTGGACAGACTTGGCTGCATTCAGAAAATATTTTGACTACTATACTTTGAATAATTAGAGAAAAATCTGGCTCAAAGTAGCCTCCTTGACTTCAACTATAAAGAATTCTTATTTTTTGTTGTCTTTACATGTGTTTTGCGTATGTAAAGCTCCTAAGAATTCCTACCGTGCATAGCATTATGTCTACTCTACTTGATTCAAAACTAATTAAAAAAGAGGACAGAGCTTTCATCTCTTAAAGCTCAGGTTTCATGAAGTTTATTCCATGTTTACACTGTGAAGTGAGTTCTGCTGACCTTTGGGTTACATGACTTCAGCAGAGATAAGAAACATGGCATCACGTAGCCCACTCCATGCCATCCATTTTCTACTTCCCCTATTAATACTTTTCTTCCTCTTCCCCAAGCAAAAAAATAGTTTCCCCTAGGGTCATGAAAAGGCATTGGTAAAACATTGGATGCTCCCAATGTGTATTTCAAATTACAGAATTAACATCAGTCCCTTTTTCTTTTCTAACTTGACTTTCATATTATGCAAGTATTTCCCACATTTTGTGTAAGTCTGCTTTATTATGACCTGCAAATGGCTTTGTTGCCAAGAAACATTTTTCCTTTGCCCTTTCTAGTTTTAGAGTTTATGATACTGTTGTAACACCCTGACCAAAGAAGAGGAATTTATTGTTTTATGATCATAGAAATCTTGTCACTAATTAACCACTCATTGTAATATAGGTGGAAGTAAATACTTGTAAACCAGACCACCTAAAATGAACTGTTTTCTTCAATTACTTCCTTATTCGTTCTTTGTATATATGCTAAAAAAGACTTTAAAGTCCTTTTACCCTGTTTCCTTTGGAGTTAATTTATTTCAATGAGAAAAGACAAAATATAGAAGAAAATGTCAGGCATTAATAGATGGATGGTAATAATGTAATCCATTACTGCTAACATCTCTATTATTTCAAAAAATCCATTAGTTAGGTAGGTAAATGGAAAACTATAAGATTTAGGCCGGTTTCTACTACTATCCTTCAAGAATAGTAATTTCATAAACCTGAGAAGCAGACTTTCATCCATTTAAAACAAATGAACCATGATGAAAGAAGTCAGGTATAACATTTTATAATTTAGGTTGCACTTTTGGGTTTTAAAGTTTATATTATATTTTTTGATGGGAGTCTATTTTTTTTCACTGTTATCCAGAGCTGAATCCTGAAATATTTAAATAGAGTAAATATGAACAGTAGAGGTAAAAAACAATATTCTAGTTTTCATTTAAAGCCCTCCATCAGTGGTTCATTACAGAGCACTAAGTGGCCAAACTGTTAGAAGTTAATCTGCTCATTTCTTGTTTACACTTTTCACTTCCTATTTCTTTACTCCTATCTGCACTTACGTACTTGGTTGCAGTAATAGTTGCATAATAATGATTACTAATAAGCTAGTTCCAAAATTCAGCTGTTAACTAGAAATAAGATGACGTATATATTTTTATCCTATTTTTTTTAGTCAGAATGGATCTTATAGTACTCAAATTTCCTTAATGCAGCTTAAATACATGTATTTAGTATGTTCCTCAAAAAATGTATACACTTGTCACATGTTACACCAGGAAAACAGAATATTAGTATTTTGAGGTCATGTGTTCTTATAACAATTTGGGGGTCAGAACATGCTTCTTCATATTGGCAGGCCAGTATTGGGGAACTATCTTTATATATTTGGCTTACTCTAAGATATTATATCCTGCAACCTACAAATATTAACTCCAATGTTATTTCACATTTTTATAGCATTGCAAAAGTAACCAGTTTTAATAAATTAGATGTGTTCAACCCACAGTTGACTTCTTAAATTAGTGACTCCAATTTCCATTATGAACTATGCCTAATTACCATGGATTGTTAATTTAAATTGTAACTAAATTGTTCTTTGCCACTATCGTTTTATTAGATGTGCCTGCATCTCTAATACTTTAGGAAGTACTGTATAATGGAAAAATTCTTGCCTTTTATCCCTAGGATATTAAATGCCAAGGTGTAGGCATTTTTAGACATTAATATGGATGTGGTATGTTTCAGAGTGCCTTCAAAGCTACTGGAGGTAGAAAACTCAAATTCAAATCTTGCAAACTGCAAAGGCAATACTGAGAATGCAAACCTAAAAAAGTAAAAAGGGTCATACGATAAGTGGGGGGTAAATAAAATAAGAGTTTCCTGGAGGACTACATTTTGAACTCTGTGTTGGAGAGGGAACCATGTGAATGGCCAGAGAAAAGACGAAGGACATTCAGGTGGGGGGCAGTTGAGTACAGGTTAAACCTTATCATTACCCAGAACTAGAGGAGAAAATAGTTTGTTTGTTTTTTTTTAGACAACCAGCTGTCAGACATTGTCTTTTTCATAGTTAATGTTAATAAAAATTGTTATCTGCATAGCATGTTAAAGTTTATCAGGCACTTTTGATTTAATTTGACCCTCACAATGGCCTTGTCTATCAAGTCCAAGGTCTAAGGCTGGATCAATGTTAATAGTGTGCTGTTGTTAAAACTCAGGCATTTTTTAATGTTAAAGAAACCGACTTCCAAAGAAGTCATTTCAGAAACAGATATTAATGTTGTAATTGTGGGTTAAGAGAATGAATCGGTATATTCATCTTTTGGAGATTAAGAAATAGGTTTTTCATCTAAGTATTTTTAATGAAGAAAAATTCTATTAAAACACTCCAGGAACATTTAAGGGATATTTAGTATAATTTATTGCATCAGAGTTTTGTGTCAAACTAATCGAAGTATAATAAAAGCAAACCAGAAACTCTAATCCTGTAACATGAATCAGGCCAAAACTTTCCTCAATGATAAGTGTTAGAAAATGTTCAGAGTGTAAGATCATCAGACACTTTTAGCAGATGAGGTTACTATTTCAGCCTTTCGGCTGTAATTCATCAAATATTGACACTATCTCTTGGTATGACAAGTTATAGGATTAGAAAGGAGATAAATTTTTATTTTTGATATTTGTATCTTAAAATACACTTATATTTCACCTTCTTGTATTGCATTTTTCATTAACTATTTTATTCTTGTTTGTGGAAGAAAGTTTATAATATGCAGGAAGGAAAAAGAGAAAAATCATAACCTACTTTTAGAAATTCTCATTCCTCTTTGTGTTTTCTCTTGTAACAGCAACAGGGAGTGAGAATCTTTGTAATGCTCTACAAAGAGGTGGAACTTGCTCTTGGAATCAACAGTGAATACAGCAAGAGGACTTTGATGCGTCTACACCCCAACATAAAGGTATTAAATTCATCCTTTTGAACAATAGTTCTTCTTTATTATTCTGAGGTTTTTCAGATGTGTTTTGCCTTAAGCAGTGTAATCTGTTGAATTCCCTAATATATATTTTGAATAAATAGCATTATATCCTTCCTAGAAATAAAACAAAATATTCTAGTTTCTTATACTTCTGATATTGATGAAGTCAGCAGAGTTCATATTTCTGTTTCTCTTACCCTGATAATTTAGCCAAGAACACACCTTCTGGAATTGTTTTAATATTCAGGCACTCTGCCAAGTTCCCATGCTCCTCATTTAGATTATCCTGGAAGCTTTTAGATATGGTCTCCTTGTGACATCCCTTGAATGCTGATAGCAACAGAGAGCTCCTCTAGGATTTAAGAAGTTTTTTCTTAATAGTGTATTGTGTAAAAAACTAATAAAGTAAATAAACACAATAATAATAAACTTGAAAAAAGCTATTTGATACTTACCAAAGATTTAAGGCCTATTGATAGTTCTTGCTCAGTCATTGAGATATGTCAAAGCAATGAATTAATAAATCTCTAGCAGGCTTAAAGTGTTTAACAATCATATATTTTATTTGGCTAAAAAAAGATGTTCCATGTAGATAGTAATCTAAAGAAAGCAGGAGTGGCTGTACTAATATTATATGAAATTGACTTTTTTTTATTAAATTGACTTTAAGTAGAAAAAGTTTATAGAAAACAAGGAAGGATATCATACATTAGTAAAAGTTTCAATGCAGCAAGAAGATATAGCAATTATGAACATGCGCCTACTTAATAATGACGGTCACAATATATAAACCAAATATTGACAGATTTAAAGGGGAGAATAGACAGTTCTACAACAATAGTTGGACACTATAATATCCCACTCTCAATAATGATTGGTATAGACATACAGTGGAATATATTTCAGTCTTAAAAAGGAAGGAAATTCTTTTTTTTTAAATGCAACTCATTCATAATCCCTCACCTAGAAAAAAAATCACTATTCATATTTTGGTGCAATTTTTCCCCAGGTCTTCTTCCCCCCTACACATGCACCTGCATACACGCACACATTTCTATTTATAGAATTGGATTATACCACACATGCTCTTTGGAAACCTTTGTTTTCACTTAAAATGCATAGAGCAATTATTTAAGTTTATCAACATCCTCCTTCCTTTTAAATGGCTACTGATCTCCACTGTAATGGTAGGCCATGATATTCAGCTTCTACGGTGGTGGTTTCCAGTTTTTTTTTTCCATCATCAAAAGTGCTCCTGTCTTGTCCCACCATTTCCTGTGCCTCTGTCAGACTATTTGCTTGCAAGTAGAGTTGCTAAACAGCAGGTTATACACACACTAAGAGTTACTGGGGTGTACTGCCAAGTTGCCCAACCAAAGGGCATTACCAGCCTTTATTACTTTGAGAAGAGAGTGAGAGCATCTGTCTCTCCCCATCCTCATTTTCACAAGGTATCATTAAAAAAAAAAAATTGTTAATGCCGTTAAAGATTGTGAGGCTGGAGGTTAGTGTCTTGAACCCAGCACAGCACTTCTCAGGCAGAAAAGGTTCAGGCAGGGGGTGTATTTAGAGCCCTCACAGATGGATTTGGGGGAAGCAAATCACATATAGGAGAATGCCTTTAACGTATGGGCAATGGCAGTGACTGGGAGGTTCTCTCTGTCAGTTTTAATGTGTAGACTCCAGAGACAGCTTCAGCCATCAGCACTGACACTTTAAAGAGGAGTTGACACTGGTAGTAGGGGAAACATGGTCGCACATGGAAAGGAAGCCCCGCACTGCCTTCCCTTACTCCTCTTCCTGGTGATTCCAAGCAAAGGCCCAGCGTTTTGACTCTGTTATAAAAATGATTCTGGCTTTTTAAAATTATTATTATTGGAGTTCAATTTGCCAACATATAGCACAACACCCAGTGCTCATCCCATCAAGTGCCCCCTCAGTGCCCATCACCCAGTCACCCCCACCCCCCCACCCCCCGCCCACCCCCAACAGGAAGGAAATTCTGACATACACTAAAACATAGATGAACCTTGAAGACATTATTCTATATGAACTAAGCCAATCACAGGAAGGCAAATATTGTATGGTTCTATTTATATATATAAGTCCAAGTCAGAGACAGAGTAGAATGGTGTTTCTAGGGGTTGCAGGAAGGACAGAATGGGGAGTTATTGTTCAATGGGTATAGAGGTTTGCAAAACAAAGGGTTCTGGAGATAGTGGTGATGATCAAACGATATGAATGTACTTTATGCCACTGTACTGTACATTTAAAAATGGTTAATATGGTAAATTTTATGTGTATTTTACCACACATAAAAGAAGTAGGTTACTAAAAAAAGTAGTCTCAAAATTTTTTGGAATGTTTCTACTTAGAAGATCTACAAAAACAGGTCAGTCTGGGATCATTTAAAAAGAATTCTGTTTGAAAGCAGGAGGATAATATCTTCTAAAAATATCTTTCAAATCAAGAACTGACAAAGTATGCATATCCCTATATCCATATGCTTGCCATTTTAATTCAATGGCTGCCAAAATATCAATATACCTATTAAAAATTTTATCAGAGATAGATGTTGGTTAAACATTTTTTGAGTTTTTTTGTTTTTAAAATAATATCAGGTGTAATGGAATTCTTTAAAGTGGAAAAAAGAATCAGCTTATGTCGAGCTGACTTACTGAACTATATGGCCAAATTACTAGCTAAATGGCAGCTGCCCCAAAATGTGGTATGGGGTGGTGCTGGTGGAGAGGCTTAAAAAGTAACTAAAAGTCTTCCTCTTCTAAATACTGAGAGTGAAATTAGAACTTTGGTGTATACATAGCACATTTTGGTATTTGAATTCTAGAGAATGCTATTCAGGGGAGAATGGCTAAAATTGACAACTGAGGAAACAACAGTTGTTGGCGAGGATGCGGATAAAGGGGAACCCTCTTACACTGTTGGTGGGAATGCAAACTGGTGCAGCCACTCTGGAAAACAGTATGGGGGTTTCTCAAGAAGTTAAAAATAGAGCTACCCTGAGATCCAGCAATTGCACTACGAGGTATTTATCCAAAGGATACAAAAATATAAAAATAGTGATTTGAAAGGGCACATGCACCCCAATGTTTATAGCAGCAATGTCCACAATAGCCAAAATATGGAAAGAGCCTAAATGTCCACCAACTGATGAATAGATACAGAAGAAGTGGTGTGTGTGTATGTATGTGTGTGTGTGTATATATATATATATATATATATATATATATATGAATATGACTCAGCCATCACAAAGAATGAAATCTTGCCATTTGCAACAACATGGATGGAACTAGAGTATATTATCCTAAGTGAAATAAGTCAGTCAGAGAAAGACAAGTACCATGTGATTTCACTCATATGTGGAATTTAAGAAACAAAAACAGATGAACACAGGGAAGGAAAAATAAAGTCAGATAAAGACAGGGAGGCAAAAAAAGAAAAAAAAAACAGGGACGCAAACAGTAAGAGGCTCTTATCCATAGGAAACAAACTGAGGGTTGCTGGAGGGGAGGGGGTGGGGGGACGGGCTAACTGGATGATGGGCTCTAAGGAGGGCACGTGATGTAATGAGCACTGGGTGTTATATACAAGTAGCAAATTACTAAATTCTACCCTTGAAACTAATACTACACTAAATGTTAACTAACTTGAATTTAAATGAAGTCTTGAAAGAGGACCAAAGCAGAAGAGGGAGGGAGGGAAGGAAGGAAGGAAGGAAGGAAGGAAGGAAGGAAGGAAGGAAGGAAAGGAAGGAAAGGAAGGAAAGGAAGGAAAGGAAGGAAAGGAAGGAAAGGAAGGAAAGGAAGGAAGGAAGGAAGGAAGGAAGGAAGGAAGGAAGGAAGAAAAAAGAAAGAAAAAGAAAATGCTATTCAAGGGAGAAGACAGATCTGTTTTATTACAAAATGAAGGACACTTTAAAAAGTGCATCACCTGTGGGTGTTTCTTTTCCCTCCCAAGGTGATGAGGCACCCAGATCATGTGTCATCCAGCGTGTATCTGTGGGCTCATCATGAGAAAATTGTGGTCATCGACCAGTCAGTGGCCTTTGTGGGTGGGATCGACCTGGCCTATGGAAGGTGGGATGATAACGAACACAGACTCACGGACGTGGGCAGTGTGAAGCGTGTCACTGGAGGACCGTCGTCTCTGGGTTCTTTCACAGTAAGTGGATTTCACCTCTATGGAACTGCGTAGAAGGGACACGATTTGCATACCTATGGGTTAATAGCGGGACTGACTGGTTGGTCGAATGAGGGGTGGCGTATCCCTGTATGAGCAGACCTGGTTTCAAACACCACCTGGCAAGTCTGTAACATCGCATCTCTTATTCTCAGTTTCTTCTCTTGTAAGAGAAAAGAGATCCAATAGCGCGTTTGATAGCTCAGAGCAGCTCCTTTGTTTTCCATTTAAACAAAAGGCTCATTTCTCGTGTGGAAAAAAGGTTCATAAACAAAAATATGTGTCGATTGGGCTTTACGTTAAACAAGCAGACTTATTCCAAGCACCTGCTGAGCCTTTTGAAATCTTCCTACTTAAAGACGTGCAAAAATAGGGCAGGAGTCATGGAGGGGCTTCTTTTGAATGCAGGAAGTTAATAACTTCTCGAAGTACCTTTCACATCAGGAGCTGCCAAGACACCCATACGCCCGTATCCACACGCAGTGCTGACTTGTTTCAACCCTAACGGTGGCCAACATATCAATACACTTATTACAATTTTGATGGGCTCATCTCTTTTTACTGCTGGATATGTGACCTTTCTGGAAAGAAAGAGTTGGTGAATAAGTAGCTGGGAAAATAATTAACAGAAAAAGCATTTATCAGAGGCAGAAGTTCGGTAGCTCAACGGTGACTATAACTCACGTAATTGTGTTTGGAATAAAAAGGTTAGTAGGGATGAAATTTCAAGAATTTGGCCTACTGAAGGAGGAGCTACAATGGAACGCCTGGTATCCCTGTGCTAGCCCTGACCCGGCTCCTAGGAATCCTCCACTGCCCTGTGGCTGACCTCACCCAGTATTGTGTGTCGGTTAGAGGCCCTCTGTCATGTGTGAACTTTACACTTCAGCTCAGCTGGAATTAAAGGATCGCATTGCAGCATACCTTACGCAGTGTCTTTTTTTTTTTTTTTAATAATTTTCTCAGGCTGAAACAACGGAGTCCATGGAATCCCTAAGCCTGAAAAATGAAAAGGAATCTAGTAAAAATGTGCCCACCTCGAAGAGTGTTGATGATATGGATTCAAAGCTGAAAGGAATAGGAAAGTCCAGAAAATTCTCTAAATTTAGCCTCTACAGGCAGCTCCACAGGCATCACCTGCACAATGTAGACAGCATCAGCAGCATTGGCAGCGCCTCCAGTAAGTCTTCCTTTGCCAGGATGTATCTCAATAATTCTGTCCTGGACCCTGTGTTTACCAGTCTTTAAAACCCATCTTCCTGGAATGGAGTCATAGGAGCGATGCTGACAGGTGGCTATATGGCCCTAGTCAATATCCTGCCATTTTGAGGCTTGGTTGGCCTCATTTAGAACAAATTGTTTTATTCACATACGTAGTCATCACGACCCCAATTCATACTTCTGATGGTAGCAGGATGACTAAGCGTTTCCAAAATAATGCCAAGTCACGAAGAGAAAAGCATTAGGTGTCCTTCACTTCTCAGGGAAGAAATTTCATTTCTCTTCCTATCCAGTGATACATGAAGCTTTTATCTTTAAACATTAGATTTTCTACATCCTATAAATTTGCTGTTCTTTCCAAATCTTAGAGCTCTGCAGTTTTCTGTTGCACAGAATTTATGACTGATTTTATAGACTTGCCTCATTTAAAAAATGATCGAGGCTGCTCTTCAGTTTAGAAAACTTGATGTATATGTATTTCTCTGTGTAGAGAAAAAAAAAAAAGAACTCTCAACTTTCTCCAGGTTATTGTAATCACTGTAGAAGTCGTCAGAATTTAATCCATGGTTTAAAACCCCACCTGAAACTCTTTCGCTCTTCCAGTAAGTCTGAGCAGGGGCTCCCTAGACCTGACACGGGTAAGTGATGTGTGAAGCAGCAAAATGTCCTTAGGCTTCCGCTTTTGCTGCATGAGCCGAGTGTGTTTCTGGATTGGCTTCCTGTTTGCACAGTTTTCACGCCACACGTATTACTAGAAATTGTAACCTGATGGGCTTTTGTAAGAACTATGTGTTTGAATGAGTTACTCAGGACCTAACGTGGGGTGGCGGGGATGAAGAGGACTTTGGCCTTGGATCGCATCAAGGGATGAGTAACAATCGCAAAGTCTGGCAGCCACAGGAAAATCCTAAGCTAGTTTATCATGTGCGGACTGCCTGTTAGGACCCTGAGCACTGGTGGTGCTTGGGAGTCGTAGTGTTATCTCCCTCTCTGCTGATCAGGAAACTGAGGGTCAGAGATGATAAGGAACTTGCACAGTGGTGTTCCGGTTTATCAGCCTCCCAGAGCTCACAAGGCAGATTTGTGAGTCAGCAGAAATGCGAATTACTGCATCACAAGCGTTTGGCCGAATTCCAAGGCCAGGGTTCTAGTGTGCTATTTAGAAGACTGAGGCAGAGCCCAGCTGCAGGGGCTGGATGTGAGTCACATGGGGGACCTTGGTGTTTCTCAGGGTCTGAGAAGAATCCTCAGTAGGTGGGCCCTGGGCCCTCCCACCTCTATTGGTTCTTGCTCCAACAAGAGAAATCCTGCATATATACATATATACATAGATATAGATATATAGATATATAGAGATATAGAGATATAGAGATATAGATATAGATATAGATAGATATAGATATATATGGAAGTTCCATGTGAATTTGTGTTGAAAAAAAAAAAGAGTGACATTCTACTGTTAGTAATAAAAGGAATTTAAAGAGCACAGCTCTACGTTTAAGTTGTGTAATGACTTAAACTTATAGTGTCTCATAGGACTTGAAACCCGAATTAAACATAGAGTAGCTCTTCATGAGAAATCTGAAGCTGAGTATTTGCTTGAGTTAATAACTTCCTTTCCTGAGGCTATAAACTGGGTTAGCTTCTTTGCAGCCTTAGTTTCACCTTAACGCAAAAGACCATGATGGTGAAGTTGGTTAAGCATTCAAGTCTTGATTTCAGCCCTGGTCATGGTCATGGTCATGGGATCAAGCCCTGCACTGAGCCCCATGTCTCGGCTTCATGCTCAGTGTTTGAAATTTTTTTTCTCTCCTTCTCCACCTCCCCCGTTTGCTCTCTTTCTCAAATAAATCATTAAAAATAAAGACCACAATGAACTGGGCTTCTAGTGAACCTTACTGGTGTATAGAAATCAGTGTGTAGCGTGCATGCAAGATCACTATGGGTTAATTAGAAATAGCACTAAAATCAGTTCATATGGAATGTAATTAGTAATCACGACACATTTCTGTAATATATATATTCAAAATCATTCAGCCATTCTTCAAGATTTTTTTTTCTTTCAAAATGATGTTGCAAGAGGGAGAATTTTAAGTTGCAGTGGCTTTGCCTGATGACTGTTAGCTTTAAACAGTTGACTTTTTCTCCTCTTATACTCGACAACTGTTTGCTGATATTTCTTTTGAAGCAAGATTAACTAAATGGCTGAGGGGAGGAAATCATTTCTGCAATTTAGCTGAGACAGTGTTCCAGTCCCAGATATCTAATCATAAGGGATAAAGAACAGTAGGTTAAAGCGTGTCTAGACACTGTTCTCAGGGATTCAACAGTATAAGATACAGAAGGCTTATTTTCTCTTGTCAAAGAGTTAATTATCTAATAGGTAAGCATCGGGTTTAAATGTTTCACTGACCTAGTGCCTTAGTAATTCAGCAGGGGGGAGATACGCCTACAGGTAAGGGTTGCCAATGAAGCCTTGTCCATAAATGTAAAGCCCAATCCACAATTCTAAAATCCGACTTTCAAAAATCAGGTTTTTTGTTTTTTTTTTAAATATAACTCATTGAGAACATATTTTGCAAGTGGCCTTGAATATAGGCCAAGATTTAGTAGATAGAGCCTAAAAAGGGGGGGGAAAAAAACGGGCATCCAGGTAGATGTCACATCTTAAGGCACCTGAATGGGAAATGCCAAAAAAATGTGTATTTCAGTGTCTCAGACATAGGTGTGGAGTGTGTAAATACCTAGAGGTCTGCTGTTTCTTATCGAAACTCCTAGGGATCAGATGTGCTTCAGAAATGAGAGGATTCTGGATTTTAGAAAGGTAATGCAAAACCTATAATATTATACTGCTTGCAGGGTCCAGGAAATACCCTGTAAGCAAATCGTTTATATTTGTGCAACAGCAGATGGGCTAAACAAAGATACAACCTTTCGTCAGTTTAGGTCAGATTTTACTAACAAATGAGCTGTAAGAAAACGTTTGACGTTTCAGAGCTTTTGGGTTTTAGAATTATGGTTAAGGTGTTAGTAAATTTGTGTACAGGTTGGGTTGGTGGGATAAATCTGCACCTGTATTGGGAGGGTCTTGAAAATCAGCTTGCGACATTGAGCTTCACCCACTAGATGTTGGAGAATTCCTGGTGGGGGGGTGGTGAGGGGTAGGGGTTGGAGAGGATGGGCGGTGGGGGGGATGGAGGGGTTAAGGGTGGTGTTGTACTAAGTTACATTAGAGACACACGGAGTCCAACTAGCTTGTCCCAAGAATGAAGTGAACAAAACAAACTTTTTCCAAAGACGGAATCCGCAGAATTTCAATGGGATTTGAGAAATGGCCGTCAGGAGGTAGGTGGGGAAGATCAAAAAGAAGGAAAGAGAGGGAGCCAACATTGATTTGGAGCTTTGAGCTTGAGTGACAATGAACGGAAAGCAGAAATCAAGGACATCAAGGGAAGGCTTGGTTCTGTGAGGATACTAGTGATTCTAGTGTCAAACACGTGATTTTAAGTGCTGGTGGGACAAGTAGGTGGACATGGCCGAGTGAGGCCCTGGGCCTGGCTGTACGTCTTAGAGCCACAGGAGAATCTGGTGCTAGAGGGGCACGGTTAGGAGAAGGTCAGGAGAACTTTGTTGGGGAGGAGGCACCAGGAAAGAAGGCCAAGAAGGGGGGTTGGAGTAATGGTGCGGAGGATGCAGGCCTGGGCTGTGGATGGATGAGGATGGCAGGAAACTGGCATGAGCCCGCGCCAAAGACGAGGCAGGTGCACTGATGAATCCCTGGGAGCCAGATGCAGACTCAGGAGGGGCCCCGCAGATCGGCGTCGTGGGGGTGAAAAGCCTCTCTTCGGCTGATAGCTGCTCCTGCGCTTTTGAGCAGTGATCCCAGTAACTAGGGGTTCTGGGCTCCATTGCCTTAATATTTGATTTGTTCTGAGGAAGACCTTGATTTAGTTGAGATAACTTAGGTCAAGATTATTTAGACTGAAACCAAAACCATGTCTGAATTATGAGCAGCTTGAATCCAATTAGTACCAACATAGTTTTTTGAGACGAGAATTTTGTGTTTTGCTTTTCTTATCCTAACTGGTAGGTGAAAGTTAATTTTTACACAAACATATGTATGTAGACGTAAAGCTCTAGCCTGTATGTATAATCTATTATCTTACATATATATATATTTTTAAATGTTGGAATCTGACCCTTATTTATCTCATTCTATTTCCTTTTTTTCTCTCTCTTTAAAAATGCGAAGTGCCATGCTCACTATAAAGATTTGACTGGTGAGCAAACAGATGACCAGTACTTTGGCCTCTCAGTCTTAATGCAGCAGGAACATAAACCCCTGGGAGAAGTCAACAGAATTCTATTTTTAACGTGGCTGAGTTTTGTTAATAATTACCACTTTAAAGGGCACCTGGGTAGCTCAGTTGGTTGAACATCTGACTCTTGGTTTCAGCTGGGGTCATGGTTTTCAGGGTCCTGGGATGGACCTGGTGTCAGGCTCTGGGGTCAGGGCAGAGTCTGCTTCGCGTTCTTTTTCTCTCTTTCCCTCTAGCCCTTCCCCTGCTTACATGTGCACGCACACTCTAAAATGAATGAATGAATGATGAATAAAATCTTTAAAAAATTAGCTCTTTAAGACATTTTTCTTTCTTTTTTTTTCTTTCTTTCTTTCTTTTAAGAGGTGGGGAGGGGCAGAGGGAGAGGGAGAGAGAATCTTAAGCAGGCTCCATACCCAGTGCAGAGCCCAACTTGGGGCTTGATCTCCTAACCCTGAGATCATGACCTGAGCTGAAATCAAGAGTCTGACACTTAACTGACCAAGTCCCCCAGGTACCCCAAGACATTTTTCTTTTACAGATTATTTCAGTAACCTTTGAAGGTTAATTATTTCCATTTGAGATAGAATGTTGGTAGTGTGTGTGGTGATTGTTTAAAAACTTTTGCTATGCGAATCCTTGTAGGTTGCCTCCTGAATACCGGCACCTACACCAAGCAGAGAAGTTACACGCCCCACCCCTGAGGAGTTTGCAGACTGGCGGGGAGCATCGTCACACACTTGTGTCCCAGAGTCAGGGGCCCTGGGGCGTGCAGCTGCTGATGGTTCTATTCAACAGCTAGTGGCTGCCTCTCCCTGCTGGGGTCTGGGAGGTATCGGTGGGGCAGGTAACAGCTAATGTGGCTCTGGGAGGATGTGAAGACGAGGATGAGAGGGAGGGAAGATCATTCCAGATGGAAGGAATAATGTGCCAACTGCACCAAGACAGAACAGACCACGCCTGTCAAAATACTGTGAGAAATGTGGTGCACACAGGGCCTGGGGTGGGGAAAAGAAGGATCAGAAAGGGAGGTTGGCACCAGTTTGGGAAGAGCCTTCTGTGCACACTCAGCTTTACAGATTTGACTCCCCGTAGGTAGCAGGTGGTCTTAAAATGCTTTTAAGCCAACAGTCTGCATTTTAGAAAGACAGTAGCGGGGACGTGTGGTGGTAGGGGGCCAGGCCACAACTCTCACTGGTACTTGCTACCATTTATTCACTCAACCAATATTGCATCCAGTGTCTATTTGTTAAGTGCCTCTTTTGTGCCAAGCGCTGCATTTGTGATTCGTAGTTCTGCTTGTCTTCCTGCTTAGTGGTCTTTGTGGTCAACGTAGCCCTGTAAATGCACAAACTATTTAAGGCAAAGTATTTACCTTTAAGTAAAATGCTCCCAGCAGGGCTCTTTGTGGAACGTTGCAGTGGTTTGCTGCTTTTGCACCTGTGTAATCATAAGTTCTGTGTGTTGTGATTTTCTTCGTGGGTGTCATTTTTGATGCTGGGAATGTAAAATGTTAGGGGCCTAGGATTTTAGATGCCATCCATGTAGGCCAAATTCTTCCTTTCTTTGTATAAGGAATCCCTGATCCAAAACGATGAAGCTCAGTATCACTTAGCTTGACGATCTAGGGCTGCAAATCTGAGGTTCTTGCTTTTGAGGTGCAAAAGACAAGAATTATGTATCGGGCATGCACCGTATGGGTCGGGGAGAGCCAAGGGCATGATTTCTTCATGGCCTTTGCCTCTCGTGTTTCTCTACCTGACCTGTTCTTTGATTGTCCCCCCCAGTGACTTCTTGATTCACAGTTAACTCGATGACTTCAGTCATCTGGTAGACGGGGCAGAGAATGTTGGATTTCAGTGTCAAGTGACGAGCCTGGTGATAGGCCCAACTACCCACTAATGATAAACTTGTGTGCATTGTGAAACCTTGCCAGCCCACGGCCTCAGATGGCACGAACACCTAGTTTTGAGCCTTAAGGAGAACAGTTCGGACGTCTCTAAGGGGTTAATAAATGAGAGGTGAGCCTCCCTCCCTGAGGCCCACCTGAACACAGTCTCTGCTGCCTTCACAGACACCAGCTCCCTCCGCAGTTTACAGACGGGCATGGGAGAGCTCCATGGGGAAACCAGGTTCTGGCATGGAAAGGACTACTGCAATTTTGTCTTCAAAGACTGGGTACAACTTGATAAACCTTTTGCTGGTGAGTACCATGATAGTGGGTGGCTGCTTATATTTTGTCTTTTACTTGTCAGCATCTGAGCAAGTTTGCATGGGCAGGCTATCATGTCCTGTGTTCTGCTTTGCTTTGTTTTGGGTATTTGGTAAAAACTCTGGGGACTATGATTCAGCCATACGCTTAAGGACTTTTCCTTATAGTCGTAATAAGGGAAGAGCGTGAGATATAGCTTGCTGTCTGCAAACTCTAGGTTTCATCTCGGCATATCTTGGGGGTAATCATCTGTAATTCTGTAAGAGATGGTGCCCTTCCTTTGATCATCTCCTTTTCTGAGTATCATCTTCATCTCCCAGCGTTAAAATGGCACATTTTCAGACTATCACTTGTACATGTTCGTCTAGGAGAAGATAGAGATGGAACTGTGTACATGGCCTGGGGTTATTTGAACAGGACACAAAAGGAAAATGTGATATTAAGGACACACCTTAGATAATTGGCACCAACTCACATCTTGCCTTGCCTAGTGATTATCTCATACTAAGTGAAATGGAAACATCGTGGGGGAGGGACACGGTTGCGGGGGGACTGTGCCCCTCCATGTGGTATCTATGTTTCCCTTGGCCATCAAGGTACAGTTCCACTAAGCCAAGTCAACACTCCCATGTCTCCTTTTACCTATCATGGTTGGGGGCAGTGCTGGAATCAGATGGCTCGTCCCTGGCACCGCAGTTAGTGACGATGCTTGCCCGGGCCACCGGGCAGATTTCATTGACAGATACTCCACTCCCCGGATGCCGTGGCACGACATTGCCTCCGCAGTCCATGGGAAGGCGGCTCGCGACGTGGCGCGTCACTTCATCCAGCGCTGGAACTTCACGAAGGTCCGTGGTTGGTGTCATCGTGACTCCGTCCGCATAAAGAGAGCGAGCCTGGGAGACGAGAAACCTGGTGGGGTTGGCGAGAAGGTGCTGCGGTGGCTCGTCTGGCATTGAGGGCCTGGTTGTCAGGGCGCCGGGCTCTGTGGGCAGAAGAAGATGATGTTCCTGAACTTTCACTCCACAGACACTTCAGTGCACAGAGAGACGGATGCTACGTTCAGGGCCTGCTGTGATCCTTTTAATGTCTTGGATACTCAGTGCTGATTAAGCATCGGGTCTGGACTGACGGTCATCTGGAGGCCTATTGTAGGGGGGACAGGGGTCTCGTTTGGATGCGAGAGCTCAAGCTTTCCAGTCCTCCCAGTCCTGGCATTGCGCTGGGTTCATACTGGTCCAGGCTTCTGGGAGGCGGCTCTGAGCGAGGGGAGTGGTGTGAGCACATTTCCTTCTCTGCAGACTGGCTGTGCCTTCATTACAGGAATAACTTAAGTACCTACCATCTGGCTGTCATTAAGGTCCCATCTTATTTACTGTAAATTGTGATGAGGCCTTAGTCTCCTTGATAATCTGGGGGGAAAAAGTCTTATCAACAACTTAGAATCTCACCTTGATTTTCATTTGCATAAGCTTTTATTTACATAAACTTGATGACTTTTTAGAAATAAAGGAAATATTTTTTTGAGATTTATTTATTTTAGAGAGGAAGAGAGAGTGAGAGAGTAGGGGGTGGGGTGGGGGCAGAGAGAGGAAGAATCTTAAGCAGACTCCCCACTGAACATGGAGTCTGAGAAATAATGAAAATATTTTTTAACAGAAATGAAGGGAGCATGAATGAATAAATGAAAGGATATTACTCTTAACCTACTAGTATCTGGGATTGGTTTTGGGATTTCGGATGCTTCTATGCTCTGTTTGTGGTAGGATAAGTTGGTAAACCCCAGAAAGCTTTTTAAAAACTATACAACCTTTAGCTTAGGAAATCTTTTTTTTTTTTTTTTTGGCTATTTCAGTTAAAGAAGTAATCTGATAGGGAATTTATTTTGACATTGCTTCTAATAAGCCTGAAAAAATGAGAAATAACTGAAATGTACATTAATAGGAATTTGTTTAACAAATTATGGTTCTTTATCATTTTCTTATGAAGTTATTAAAATAGGATATGCAGTGCTGTACTGCTGTGACAAGATATCTAAAACATAGTAAGGAATCAGTCTACAAAAAAAAAATGCCATTTTTGCAACTATGTGCCTCTAAATCCTAGAGTATATTTAAACTTTCTTTAAAAATATAAAATAATACATGCCCACTACATAAGGTTAAAAAAGAAGAAAAAGAAGAAGGAGAAAAGGAGTTCTCTGACACTGGAAAATGGAAAGAACATTATAAAAATAAATAATCTATTGCCTCTTCAACTAGAAACTCCACAGTTAACGTTTTTCTTTTTCACTTTCAAATGAATCTGAATTTCTTGTATAATCACAAAGTAGGGAGGAAGGGAGCTATTTTCTCATCTGGATCTTTTTTTTTTTTTAACCTGTTTTCCTTTATTTTAGATCATGAAATCAAAATATCGGTCCCTTTCATATCCTTTCCTGCTTCCAAAATCTCAAACAACAGCCCATGAGTTGAAATATCAAGTGCCTGGGTCCGTCCATGCCAATGTACAGGTAAGTCTGGCTTTTCTTTTTCACCAGATGCTACTGGGTAAAATTATTCTTATTGGATTTAGTGTCTATTACGTTGGCTTCAGTGAGGACACTGAGTTGACCTCACAATGAGGACAAGTCCAAAACAAATCTGAAGAGACCTTTTAAAATTTAGAATATATTTCTAATTTAAAATGTATTCCATTTATACTCTTTTAAAAGCTCTTTTATAAATCAAATAAACACAGAGCTTTACTTCCTTAGCACTTGTTTCTTCTGTTACTCGTCTTTTACTCTACACTGCAGCAGATTTATCATTATCTTTACATGTGTGTCTTTTATTTCACCTGTATTATCAATTTCTTTAGCAACACACTAAGTTTTTTTTTTTAAGATTTTATTTATTTATTCATGAGAGACACAGAGGCAGAGACGCAGGCAGAGGGAGAAGCAGGGTCCCTGCGGGGAGCCGATGTGAGACTCGATCCCAGGACGCCGGGATCATGACCTGAGCGGAGGGCAGACGTTCAATCGCTGAGCCGCCCAGATGTCCTAACACACTCGTTTTTTAGGCCTCTTTTCCTCCTACTGTAGCTATCCTAGAGTCTTACACGTGGTAGGTGATTGATAATCTTCTTAGCTGATTCACTTTGATAACAGTTATAGAAAACAATTCTAGTTAACAAGCATTTCCCTTATGAGAGGGTCTCACAGAAAGCATGTGTATTCTTAATCTGTATAATCCTTCATGCATAAATTGTAAAAACATCAAATGCTCCAGAAATTTATATTCCTATCTTTTTGCCTTTTTTTTTAATGTGTTTGATATTATCACTCGTAGGTTACAGAGTGACTAAAGAGGATTAATCAATCTGGAACAGCTCATCTATACATACAGAATATTTTGAAAAGTTTCTTTGTCCTCAACTCATGACATTTGCTATAAAGGGCCTGGTTTTAGTTTCCTCAAGAATATTAAGTGGACACATATGTTAAAAATCTTTATGTCACAAGGATTCCAATAAATGTGTTCACAATTAGAAAATGTGTAAATGAATAAATATCCTTAGAAAAGGCCAGTCAAGGAAAGGCTGGTCCTGTAATTGCTTCCGAAGTAACCCTAGCAACATGACACACAGTAAACTGGGGACTGAAGTGACCCTAGCAACATGATATCCCCGTAAACCTGGGACTGATACCGGCTAAGCACCAGGAATGTGGCTGAAACTTTACTTCTAAGAAGCTAGTTATAGTTCAATCTAATTTTAGTTCCTAATTAACCACACGCCTTTTAGGAGATCTTTTAGTAGAATATGGAATTTGCTTAATGGAGTCACATAATTTTTACCACATCCAGTCTAAGCACCTCAAATTACAAATAGGAAAATTAAGACCCAGTGGAGCTAAGAGACCTGTCCAGGGTCACCAGCTGGCTGTAGAGGTGGAGCTTGAAATCCTGCTCTAGTCCTTTGTTACTGTGGCTCTAATATCTTGAGGTCATCAGAGAAAGAACTAGGATGGGCTGCCCTTGTTCAAGGTCATCACTGTCATCATCAAAAGTATTATTTAAGTAGGGACACCTTGGGGGCTCAGTCGGTCAAGCATCTGACTCTTGATTTGGGACCAGGTCATGATCTCGGGGCTGTGAGATCGAGCCCTATGTTGGGCTCTATGCTGGGCGTGGAGCCTGCTTAGGATTCTCCTTCTCCCTCTCTCCGCTCCCCTCTAAAAAGGATTGTGTAAGTAAAGGTCCAGCAGTGGGCTACTGACATCACTAATACAGACTTATATAAGCTGGTCATGGATTCTAGTGAATATGATCATGTAAATGAAAGGCCTAAATCAGTTACTTTGTACTATACACAAGTACTCCTTTGTGTCTAAGGAATAGAAAGACATTTTAGGAAATACCTATAGCAAATATTTAGTTATCCCAGGCTACAGGAGACAAGTAATTTAAACTTAGAGACATAGATGTGTATGTGTTCATATGTAAGTTAATGAATATTTTATGAACCTGTTTAATTTTATTCTACTCAGAGGGAAAAATTACCCATGTTATAAGATAAAGTAGGAGCCTTCATGTTAAGAAAACGAGAGAGTTTAATTTAAGATTTGAGGTGGCGTTAAAATTGATTCGGTGATCGACTTATCACAGCAGATACTAATTAAGCATCTATTAGGAAGGAATTTCTGGGAATTGTACATTTTTTTTTTAATTTTTATTTATTTATTTATGATAGTCACAGAGAGAGAGAGAGAGAGAGGCAGAGACACAGGCAGAGGGAGAAGCAGGCTCCATGCACCGGGAGCCCGATGTGGGATTCGATCCCGGGTCTCCGGGATCGCGCCCTGGGCCAAAGGCAGGCGCCAAACCGCTGCGCCACCCAGGGATCCCGGAATTGTACATTTTTGTGACCAGCAGAGGAAGTTGTATCCTGGTGTTGAATAAACATATGCCTTCTCCTACCTGTTGGTAAAGCCCTGTTTTATAGAATCTCATTGAGTCCCCTGCAAACTAGATAGATACTCTGCATGTCCACTCTATAAACTGCCTCCCTCTTGAGTCACCTTCTCTGCGTCACTGAATGCAGTGTTAGGAGTGGGGCTGGACCCGTGAACCTCCTAATAGGCTTATATGTTCATCTTCCATATGCTCCAGTGGCCCGGTCTCAGGAATCAGTGGAGCCAGTTGATGTGAAAGGAAGTCTACCGAGACTTACTCGTAGGTTGGTTAAGTGCCATCTGCTTGCACAGGGAGCTCATCCATGCATACCTGGGTGCTAAGAAAGAAGATAATGGTTCTTCGCCTCTGGAAATGTGGTTAGCTGGGGGAAAGAGGAAGCTATGACGTTGACGTAGTCAATTAATGATGCTGGATGTGGTCTAGGACGCATGGCCAGCGTGAAAGTACATGGCCCAGCATGCTGTGAGAGTCCGGCAGTGGGGACGAGAGCAGAGCATTGGGTGTCTCTCATAAGCAATAAGCTGGCCTGTGCAGTCAGTGGTGGAACTAAGAGGCTCAGACCTTTTGCTCTTGAGGAGTTGGAAGGTGGGTGGGGTTGAGACGGCATAAGGCCAGATTGGGGTTGGCCTGGGGTGCTGGCCCGGTTCATTTGGACCTGATCCTGGAGATGTTAGTGAACTTTGGAACTTATTTTTTTTTTCACCTGGGGCATGCTATAGGAATGCTTTCTGAAAACCAACCAACATCAGAATTTCCAAACCTGGCTTTACCTGTGAGATGCTGATAGCTATGCCCCGATTTCCATGGACAGACAGGTTTTTGTGGATTTTCTAAGCACAGGATTTCTTAGCACTTTTAGTATGCTGGTGTGGATCGGGAATCGCTAAGAATGAATGTGCTGAGAATCTCCCAAGCTGAACTGACGGAGGAGCTCTCATTTTTGTCACATCTGTTTCCACCTCTCTGAATGAACACACTTTGGGACCCAAAGTTTACACAGATGAAGAACTTAGACTAGAGACAGCGGAAAGCAAGGAGATCAGTAAGGAGGCTTGTGACTGTAATTCTAGCATATGCAAAGTTTGCATTTGTAAATCAGTATTCTTTTTCTTAAAGAGGACTCCCCCTCAATTTAAAAAGTGTTAGACCTCACAGAACCTGAAGATGTTTTTCAGAACTGCCAAAATAACTCCGGTTGTGAAAACCGGGGGCCCAGCCAGGCGATGCCAATTTTTTTAAGTCAGGAGAGTCTGAGATGATCAGAAACCGAAAAAAAAAAAAAAAAAAAGAAAAGAAAAAAGAAAAAGAAAAGAAAAGACCCTGCTCTGTTTCTCTTTTTCTCTAAAGTTCTGACCACGGTGTTGTTTCACTTCACATTATTTCCTGGCTCTCAACATTATTCATCTTGTCCTAGACATTATTGTTTTCGAGTCATGAGCCTATAGAACCTAGAGGCCAAAAGCAATAATCTAGCTGAACTCCTGGTTTTCCAGAGCATCCAGAAGGGAGCCAGGAGATAAGACCTGGTGTGTAGTAGGCAACTTGATATTTAAAGGGTTGATTGTCGTCCTTTCAGGCCCTTCCCGCTCTCAGCTGTCATGTGGCAATAGCCAAATAACTCTTACATACTCTCAGTTGAGAAATTTAACACAATTTAATAAAGTTCGTTCTTAGGCTTATTCTTTTTAAACAAATTCTAACATCATTTTTAACAATTTATTGTTCGTAACAAAATTTAGAGACCACAAGCTTTAATTAACTCAAGGGGATGGTTACAAGGGGAAGGGTAGATTCTAGAGTTAGTGTGTTCAAATCCCAGCTCTGCTACCTATCAGCTGTGCAACCTTGGGGAAAGTGCTTCACATCTCTGTATGCATTTTCTTCATCAATAACACAGAGATCCCAATAGCATCTGCCTCACAGGCCTGGTGGTGATGGCTAAATGAATCCACGCAAAGCCCTTAGAAAGGTGCACTAGCTTGGATTATATCGATATTAGTTTCAGCCCTCAAGCTTTCCCTAGTGTTTTCAGGAGTTTAGAGCAAAGAAGTTTCCATTTTTCTGGGTGGGCCACTAGGGTAGTCCTGGATACAAAATCTTTATACCATGTACTTATTGAAATGGAGAGAGAGAGCATTTGACGTAATAAAGTAGATAGTAGGTGAAACTCATGTTCTTTTATTTGCAAAAGGGAACCCAATTACTTAATTCTTTAACACCAAAACATTGGGCCCCATCATCCTTGGTAATTCCACACCAGCCGCGATGCACAGCAGTCGCAGAAGGCTTGACATAATCGGCCAGGGTGAACAGTCAGGGAGGCCGGAGCCAGGGCAGGGGGAACGGAGGCCGCCCCCACCAACACGGATTTCTGCTACTAAAAAAAAGTTGTCTGAATCTGAAAGCTGATTTCAGCAACTTCCACTGACACTTTTAAAATAATCTTGAGTGTTTCCCCTCCAAACTGGGCATTCTCAGAAGCCTGCCAAGAACATTTAGGGAAGAAAGCAGGAGAAGGACTTGGGGCCCATGGGTGGAGGAGAGATGGCTCTGAAACCACTTATGCACAGACTATATAAAAGAGCTCGTTTTCTCCCTAAAAGGAGCAAACTAGATTCTCAGATGCTATCATTGTCACTTAAAGGACCAAGACAGAGGACATTTGGCGTGTCTCTCAAGGTAAAAAAAAAAAAAAAAAGAAAAGAAGAAGAAGAAGAAGAAGAAGAAGAAGAAGAAGAAGAAGAAAAGAAGACGAAGACGAAGACGAAGACGAAGACGAAGACGAAGACGAAGACGAAGAAGAAAAGAAAAAGCCTGATGCCAAGTTAGCATCAATATGGGATCAGGGGCGCTGGGTGGCTCAGCAGTTGAGCATCTGCCTTTGGCTCAGGTCATGATCCAGGGGTCTTGGGATTGAGTCCCACACTGGGCTCTCTGCAGGGACCTTGCTTCTCTCTCTGCCTCTCTCTGTGTGTCTTTCATGAATAAATAAAATCTTTCAGAAAAAATATGGGATCAACATAGGGACCAATCCTCTTTGTTAAATTGAGCAGCTTATTGGAGAAAAGCCGTTCCTTAGACAATCATTGTTGAGAAGTCCTGCCAAATCAAGAGAACTAATTCCACTGGAATTACATCTTTTATCTCTCCGTTAAAAAAAAAAATTAAGCAGAAAAGAAATACAGGTCTTTGTGAATGACATCCAAATTATATTAGTGGAAAAATTTGTTCCTACACTTGGGGAAAATGGCCAGATGACTCTCTGAAGGATGTCAATGTAGGAATCAACATAGATTTCCTCAATCAGTGTCTAAATCAGTATAGATTTCAAATCAACCTAGATTCCAAAGGCCCACAAAATGTATTGTGAAAAAAAAAAAAAAAAGAAGTAGGTAGGCAAGGGTAAAAGAAGGCCCCTTACCCCTAAGGCAGTTTCCTAACATGGAAGCTATTTCCCATTTATGGACCAGGTCTTCGTGCCATGGCCTTCCTGCACTTGCTGCTGTGCTTCTTGGCGGGAGAAGGCCCATGAACAGGGAGTGCTCACTCCCTGCCGGTGCTGCCCTGAAGCTTTAGCATCAATATCTGTGGATTATCTCATTCAGTCGTCACCAAACTGAACTTTTGTGCGACCTCTTATTTTCACAGATGAGGAAAGTGAGACTTTGGGAGGTTGAAAGAGCTCAGGGAGTATCGGTGTGGCTGAGGCTGGATCCTGGGCAGCCTGACCCCAGTGCCCGAGGTGGTAGCCCATAGGGAGAGACGGTTCCCCACCCCAGAGATCCGGCTGCTTGTAACCACCAAGGGCCTCAGGGAGGCAGAGCTGCCTGGCGTGCTTGCCTTTTAAGATCCTCTCCTGGGGCAGCAGCCCCAAGTCCTTCCTCAACTGTCTTCTTGCTTCTTTCTGGTTCCCAAGAGCCCCCGTCTATACCTTTTTTCCTAAGATTTCTCTCCCTTTAAGTTTTATTCTTCCAGTGTTTCTTCCTCTCCTTCAGCCTCAAAGATAACTTCTCCCTACTATTCAGGCAAAAAGCACCCTCCTACATGATTGCTACATGTTGTGGATTCCTACATGTTGTGTGCTGACTGGATGACACTCAGTGGCACGAGAGTGGTCATTAGAAGGAAGGGCTTGATAGGATGAGGCGAATTCTTGAGTGGAGTCCATTTCTTAGTGCTCCTGGCCTGCTGTGCTCCTCAGTACAGACTGGAAGGATGAGACCCAACACTCTGAATGCTTCTCTTACCTCCCGACCTGTGCCACTGATGAGCTTCCACATGGAAGCCAACTTCTGCTTGAGAGACATATGGCTGGCTCTTGTCCTAACAGTCTGTGGTCCATGACTGGCCTGGGAGTTTAGGGAAATAAAACGAAATTAAGATATGTGCTGAATTTATAGAGAAGAAAAGCATTACAGTAAGAAGAAAGCAACTTGGGACAAATACTAAGAAACTTTGGAAAGTCTTCCTTCAAGAAGAGATTTCTGTATTTCAATCCATATATTCAACTTGGGCCCACTGTATATAAGGAGTCTGGGCTTGTGGGTAAAAGAGAAGGTTTTCTTTCTTTCTTTCTTTTCTTTCTTTCTTTTTTTCTTTTCTTTTCTTTTCTTTTCTTTTCTTTTCTTTTCTTTTCTTTTCTTTCTTTCTTTCTTTCTTTCTTTCTTTCTTTCTTTCATCATCTATCTATCTACCTATCATCTATCTATCTTTACAAAATGATTCAGCCATTCTGTACATTACCGAGTGCTCACCATGATAAGTGTGGTCACTGTCACCCTATAACATTATTCCAGTATGGAATATCATTGTCTATATTCTCTATGCCATCTCTGTGACTTATTTATTTTATAACTGGAAGTTTGACCTCTTACTCCTCTTCACCTATTTTGCCCGAGAAGGCGATCTTTCAGGTTAAAAAAAAAAATAGGACATAATACAAAGGAAAATGACTGGTTCCAGTTACAGTTTGAAGACGAAAACATAAAATTAGAAATATGGTCTTTTTATAGGCTTTACAATTGTGTATTCAAGCTTGAGGTTTGAAAAGTGAGGGTTAGATTTGACTCTCAGAATACTTGGGACCAGTGAGATAAGGCCTGTTTCTGCATGTGTAAGCAGGGGTCTGAGGCTTGTCTCAGTTACACTGGTTTAAAACAGAAATGTGAGACACATTGGTCAGACCAGTTAAGAAAAATGAGAGAGTAAATCTTAAATTTAAAACAGAAGGGAGTTAATCACAATGAGTTTCGCCTCCTTGACTGTTTACAAACCTTCTAGACCATCAAGCATTTAAAGCAGTTGAGTTCCCTGCTTTAAAGGTAGAGGCAGGACCAAAGGGAAATCTGCATTTTTAGTTTTTCTTGTGTTGATAGATTTTTAACTACTTAGAATTATAGTAAATAGTAACGCCAAGTTATTTTTCTCTGTATTACTTGGAAGATATGCTCAAATTTAATACAAAATGATGACTTATTAAAATTAAATGAGTTGGGGTGCCCGGGTGGCTCAGTGTTTGAGCATCTGCCTTTGGCCGAGGTCACGGTTCTGGGGTCCTGGGATCAAGTCCCATATTGAGTTCTTCATAGGGAGCCTGCTTCTCCCTCTGCCTATGTCTCTGCGTCTCTCATGAATAAATAAAATCTTAAAAATAAAAAATAAAAAAATGAATTTTCATTGTGAGAAAACAATAGTGGTTTCGACTCAAACAACGGATTGTTGATGCTGACCTGAACCCCCGGAAGGGGGGCAATCTCCCACAGGCTGCAGTTTAATAGGCATCAATCAGGGCCCCCACCTTTACTTTCTTGGCTTACGCTGTCCTTCAGGTTCTTCTTTTGCCCTACAAATATACTTACTTTAAACATTTAAGTGCATCTTAAAAGAGAAACATTTACCATCATCTTTCACAGGAAAGAGGGCAAATGCATGATTTGCATGCTTTCCCTTCTTGGAGCCACCGGCCATCAATCTTAGCTTTCCTCCCCAGTGTGTCTAGTTCCTAGGAGCCTCTTTTTGGCATAGCTGTCCAGGAAACTACTCCAAACTGATTAGACTTGAAACCTACTTGGCACTGCTCATTTATATCTTATGTAAATGAGTTTATTCAATACCCTAATCAGGGCAAATTTTGAGAGTGAGAAAGGAATGGAAAAATATAAGGTTTCTGGATTTGCAGGGAAGACTGAGAAGTGACCACCAAAGGTGGTATAAAACTTCACCTATAAGTTCTTAGAGGTAGAAATCCAACACATCAAATATTTCCTCTGCTCCACGTGCCATTGCCATGTGTTTATTATGCCATTTATTTCTTCACCCAGAGACTGTGGGACATGTGTGCACTTGCACATGGGTGTGTGTGTGTGTATGGGGGGGGCAGAGATTGAGAGAGAGAGAGATCTTAGTTGTACAGTGGAGGAAACCAAGCTTCCTGATATTAAAATGACTTGTTGAAGGTGAAAGAGCTGGTAAGGGCAGAGCTGTAGCACAGATCCCCAGAGTTTCTATCTGTCCAATGTACTCTGCAATTGTATATATTGTTCCCAAAGTTGTGTAGAATTGGATCAGTATGTGTAGTGGAGAACCTTCTCAAGGTCGCCTCCATTTTCAGGGCTGTGCCCCTCAGCAACAAAATTTAACATAAATCTGAGTGGACTAGCAACTGGAAAACTTCTATTTCTTCAAAACATTGTCATTTCTACCGATGGACAATAATCCGGTTCCCTAGAGATGAGGTGAAATCAAGATAAATTTCCCAGTGCAGATCAAACTTATTTAAATTTTCCTTATGAGTTTTCTTTGGAGGTATTTTACTATCACCACTCACAATTAAATGTTCCAGTGGCACATAGTCATCTGATGCAATTAAGTACGTCTTTTGAGGGAAGCTATTTTGTAATAAATGCCTCATAGTAAAGAATATTCTGAGGATAGAATCAATGATGTTAGTAAGGACTAGGTCTGAGTTTCACTAGTGTTATAGTTGCAGCTTTTAAAGTTATTCATTAGATCAAGAATTTTACAAGATCTTTTATATATAGCAGACATAAAACCAATTACACCGTGGATCACTTTATGTATTCCTAATAATGTGGAGCCAGTCTTTTGTTTTCAATTTCAGTTGGCCTCATGAGAGACAGTTTCAATATTCATTTCAAATCAGGAATAGCAAATCTATCTCTATTGTGATTCTTCTGCAATGTCATGCTATTACTTAAGGAAAACCAATTAATATTTATTGAGCACCTACTGTATGCCCGACTTTGCACAACAGTCAGTTACAATACAAGAAAAAGTGAAACAGCGGTCCTTAGTTATAAAGGCTTGGGTGTCTTCTAGTCCACCCTCCCATGTACAGCCAGCCTCTGTAGGTCTCTGACATGATCTGCCAAAGCTCAAGTGCATCCTCTAATATTCTCATTAATAATGGCAGCACTGAGGCACCTGGGGGGCTCAGTGTTTGAACATCTGCCTTCAGCTCAGGTCATGATCCCGGGATCCTGGGATCGAGTCCCGCATTGGGCTCCCTGCATGGAGCCTGCTTCTCCCTCTGCATGTGTCTCTGCCTCTCTTTGTGTCTCTCATGAATAAATAAATAAAATCTTTTAAAAAAATGATGGCAAGCACTTATATACCACTTACTGCATATACTTGGGTGTACTAGGTATACACTTACTCCTGCACACTTCACAGTAGTAGTTCATTTAATCCTCTCCAGAACCCTATAAAATAGATAATTTAATAGCACAGAAATCTGAAGCACAAGGAATTTGAGAAACTTGACCCAGATCAAAGCTACTGAGTGCTGGAGCTAAGCTTTGACCTAGGCAGTCCCACTAGGTATCAATGTACTTAACATATACTCAGGTATCTGAGCTGGAAGCTTTAATGTAATCCAGGGGGTTAGCAGGTGAGTGTCTGAATAGGGGGAGGCAGTATGAATGAGAAAGACGAGCAATGAGGAAACACATCAAGAATCAGCTAATTAAAGACAAAGTCAGGATTATTTATCTAAATGAACCTATTTGTGTTTTAAAATGTATTAATCTGAACACTATCTATCTGGGGGAAAAGGAATCAACACATTATCAAGTCAGAGCTAGGGTGACCATATCTTATGGTTCAAAACAGGACATTTTGGAGAGTAAAAATGGTGCTATTAATAAACACACCAGAATAACATGCATTCTGGTATAACTATGGAACCATAATGGAAAAAGAATACCAATGGTCACTCTACTCCCAGCCACCAAAAGAGGTACTTTTGCCATACTCTTGGTAGACACTGCACATCCTAGTTTCCAGTTTTGAATGAAGATAATCCTGGGAGGGAGAGGATATATTCAGGTTCTGATATATACTTCTCAGGCTCCTTCCTTGTGGATTCTTTCCAAGGACCAGTTTCCCACCCGCCTACTCTCCCTTGGCCCATGCATGACACCCAAGTCAGTGTAACCATTCAGTCGTGTAGAAGAAAAAGGATTGATTTCATTGATAGATCTGGTGTCGTCTTTGATTGTTTGCTCATTTCTGATTGCTGCCTTGCAGTTGCTCCGTTCCGCTGCTGATTGGTCGGCTGGTATAAAGTACCATGAAGAGTCCATCCACACTGCTTACATCAACGTGATAGAGAACAGCAAACACTATATCTATATAGAAGTAAGTCCTGTTTGTGTAAATTACTGTGACACCCTGCCTTCCCATAGATAGCTTACAGAGACCACAGGGCCCCCCAAACCAGGGTCTGCTGCATTAATCAGCATATGTGGAGCCATGAATTCAAGTCATCTGAACTTTTACCTCTCCAGCATACCTGACATTCACTGTGAATTTTCATTAACTCGGGATTCCAGTAGGAGTCCCTCAAGTTCTTGTTATTAAAGTGTGTCAACTCACTATAATATTATTAGTCAAAAATACTATAGCACGGGTGAGTTTTTATGTGTCTTGAGTGAGACGGTTTAAACGTGAGGCATATGCTGCTTCAGGAGAGCACACACCAAGGTAAGTGGCTAATATAGGGCCACTGGATGCCTTTGGTTTGGCAATATTGGAATAAGCAACATATAGAAAGGGAAGATGTGAGAACATCAATCCTGTATGAACCATTGTTCATTTTAAAGCTTTGTCAGATCCCAGAGTTTGTGTTCAGAGAATAGGAGAAAACCTAGGGACACTGTGTTTAGTTTGGGAACCTGAATTGTACTTTAAAGTAGATAGAAAGCTAGCTCAGGGCATATGGAAAATTCAGAAAAAAAAATTAAAAGTCATGTAATGACTTCTTTATTTTCATCTTGTCTTTCCCATCAAATTTTTTTTAATGTGTGGAGGGAGATGGGTTTCCTGGAGAAAACCATCCTAGCCCTGTATTCCTTCCCCTTGAATCTGGCCCTCTCCACTTCCAGGCAGTGACTATTCACAGAGGGCAGGTAGGAAGGAATTAGAGCTTTATTTATTTCACAGACCTAGAAAAAGAGAAGCTGAGTTTTAAAGTTAGCAGGCTAGGTGCAACACAGTATCCTGGATGGGACGATGCCACAGAAAAAGGACTTTGAGGATCAAAGTCTGGAGCTTTGTAGTACTAACACAATTAGTATTGATAATTTCGTCAATTATACCATCACTATATAAGATGTTAATGGCTGCTTCATGCATTACCCAGAAACCTTTTGCTTTATCTCTTTTTAGTAGCATTAAGTCAGGTGTTTTTTTGTTTTTTTTAAATTAGTGTTACCACAGTCCTAGATGAGGTCCATGATGCCATGTGGATACACATGGCTGTGGACACAAACCTGGTTGTTACACCTCTAGCCAAGGTAAGTGGTTGGCATGTACCCCACTCGCCCCCAAAAGGGAGAACAGGCCCTGACATGTGGCCAGCGAGTGTTTACAGCTGCTGAGGAATGCTAAGCTGCTCTGTAATACGAATTCAGAAAAACAAACATGTTTTGGTTGCCGCTGAAATTTTTATTGTTCAATGCCTTAAAGAAGAACATTCTCAGATGAGTTCCCACACAATGTCTTCTGATAAGTTTGTCTTAAGGAGGCAGTTTAAAGATTTATACATCGAAGTATAAAAACATGTAAACTAGTAAAAATTATGATGTCACAAAGGGATGATAATTCTAGTTTGAGGCATTGCTTATATGTCTCTTAAGGATGATTAGCAAAGATTGCTTATGATGATTATACTTATAAATTACAGGTGTATTATAACTACGTATATAAGTATGTAGTAGTGATCATATTTGTACCTAATGACTAACATTTCTTTATGTTAGTCATTAAATCTTTCATAGCATTAGGATAATAATGTTTACCGGGTTTTTTGGTAAGAATTTTAAAGACTGTTTTACAGGTAAATGAATAGTAAGGTTACTTAGAGAAAAAAAATGAAAAAAATTCTTCTTCTGGTTTATTGATGTATTTATATGTAGGAAACATACTTGTGAAAGGGATTTGAAGCTACTTAAAATAGGAATTTGAAAATAAGTGACCCAAACAGATGAGGCAAGGCAAAAGCAGAGACTAGGAAACAATAGAGAATGGGTGGAAAAAATTCAACCAGGATTCTACTGTCTACCTGGTTAGAAAGGTCAACTTAGCATGAGACAGAAAGTTTACCAACATAGGATTTTAAATCATGAGGATGTACACAAGTCACGGATCTGTAAACCTAGTGTCCCTATTGATTAAATTTGGAATGTTCCCACCTTTCTAACGTGCAAGCTACAAAGAATTCACATGATGAAATAATAGTGTAGCCTCCCCCTGGACTAAGATATTATATGTGATCTTACCCAGAAATACACGAGACCCAGAGTCTGTGTCATTTACTTTCCTAAATGCTTTTAGGACTAAGAACATGTCTGCTACGTGACACATTTTTCTTTAAAATATCAGTGTAGTGTTTGTTATAGAGCACACTCTCCATGTATACACACACTGCCAAGATAAGAAAGACTTACATGATCTCTCTATTTCTTACAGAACCAGTTTTTCATAAGTTGTGCTGATGACAAAGTTGTATTCAACAAGATAGGTGATGCCATTGCTCAGAGGATACTGAAAGCTCACAGGTAAGGCTTTGGCGTGCTGGTAGGGGTGGTTACTGCAGCTGTTCTCGTATTTCCTGCTGAAATGACTTTTGAAAGCCCATTTTAAAATACTGTCTTTTCCTAGCAGGCATAAATCGGGTTCAGCTAGCAGTAGGTTATTGGTTCCTTAAGTCTGATTTCGGTTCCTGAGAATTTTGAGTCCCATTTTTGAAGCAATCTGAATTCTTTCAGGGCACAGTCATTTTTTCCTGGCCGGTCTCTTTCCCACGCCGTTAGATCGTGGTTTGATTTATTTAGTGGCAGACAGTGAGCTGTGTTCACTTAAAAATCAAAGCAAAATAGTCATCATATTTTTCCGTGAGTTATATTTAAACTCTTGTTACCCTCCATCTTCTTTCTTCAGCTCCTGGGATTATTTATTCCAATAAAAATGTTGTTAAAATGTAATTCACATACCATGCAATCCACCCACTTTTAAAGTGTATAATTAAGTGCTTTTTAGTATATTCTCAGAGTTGTGCGACTGTACCTCATCAGTTTTAGAACATTTTCATCATCCCAGAAAGAAACCCTGTGTCCCTACCCACTTCCCCTTGCTTTAATCCTCTTGCAACCACTAACCTACTTTCTTTCCCTGTAGATTTGCCTCGTCTGGGCATTTCATATAAATGGGATCGTACAGTAGGTGGTCTTTGGTGACTGACTTCTTTCATTTAACACAGATGAGTTTCCAAGACTCATCTGTGTTATAGGATATTATCAGTATTTCATTTATATTTATTGCCAGGTAATATTCCATTTTCTGGACATGCTATATTCTGTTTATCCATGCATCAGTTGGTAGATATTGGGGATTTTTCCACTCTTCGGCTATTATGATTAATGCTGCTATAAATATTCTGTATTAGTTTTTGTGCAGACATATTTTTATTAGTCTAGAAGTAGAATTGCAGCGTTATATGGTAATTCTATGTTTAACGTTTTGAGAAGCTGCCAGAATGCTTTCAAAAACAGCTACAGTATTTTACATTCCCATGGTCTATTCTCTGTCATCATTGCCAATACTTATAATTATCTCTCTTTTTGATTATTGCCATCCTAATAGATGTGAAATGATATCTCACTGTGGTTCGGATTTCAGTTTCCCTAATGACTAATGATGTTGAGTATTTTTGTTGTTGTTGTTTATTGGCCATTTCATGTATTATCTCTGGAGAAATATATATTCTTGTCCATATTTTAATTAGGTTGTCTTTTCGTTGAATTCTTTATTAAGAGTTCTTTATATATTCTAGATACAAGGATCATATCAGATTTAAGATTTGCAAATATTTTCTCCTATTCAGGGTGTTTTATACTTTCTTGATAATCTCTTTTGAAAGACAAAGATTTTTAATTTTGATAAAGTCCAGTTTATTTTTTTCTTTTATCGCATCTGCTCTGGTTCTGTAGCTACAAAATCACTGCCTAATCCAAGATGGTGAAGATGTACACCTCTTTTCCTGTAAGAATTTTATGGTTTTAGTCCTTACACTTAGGTCTTTGATTCATTTTAAGTTATTTATCAGACATGGTGCAAGATAGCAATCCCACTTCATTCTTCTACATGGGGATATATAGTTGTTCCAGCACCATTTGTTGAAAAGACAGTTCTCTCCCCACTGAGTTGTCCTGGTACCCAGACTACTTCTTTTTTCTTTCTTTTTTTTTTTTTTTTAAGATTTTGTGTATTTATTCATGAGAGAGAGAGAGAAGCAGGCTCCACGCAGGGAGCCTGATGTGGGATTCGATCCCAGGACTCTAGGATCATGCCCTGGGCTGAAGGCAGGCACTAAACTGCTGAGCCACTCAGGGATCCCCAATTTTGCATATTATTCCTACTAATCTTTTCCTTTTTTTCCTTGCCCCCCCTTTTAAATTTAAATTCAACTTGCTAACATATAGTATCACACCCAGTGCTCATCCCATCAAGTGCCCTCCTCAGTGCCTGTCACCCAGTCATCTCATACTCCCACCTACCTCCCCTTCTGCAACCCTTTGTTTCCCAGAGTTAGGAGTCTCTCATGGTTTGCCAGACTACTTCTTTTTATGGCTGATTTTAGCTCTGTATAAAAGCAACAAAACAAATAAACAACACCATTACATTTTATTCCTTCAATTCATTGAACACATGCAATGGAGAGTGTTAAATATATGCACATTTTGGAGATTAAAACATCATTTTACTTCCAGTGTCACATGGAACTTTAACATCTTTTTTTCCCACATAATATATAGGGATTTTTAGACCTAAGAACATTTTACAATAGTAATCACCAGTATTTTATATGATTTATAGTTTATAGACTCTTACTGAATCTTCACAACTACTCTTGAAAGTAGACCATTCAGTCCTTGTGGTTGTTACTGTTATTATTGTCATTGCTGTCTCCATTTGTAGAGTTAAAAACTAAGATTCAAGAGGTGATGTGACTTGACTAAGCCCCTAACAGCAATAGGCAAAAATAGCTTTGAGACTTCCAACCCAATGCCTCGCCCCAGGCCCCATAACTTCAAGATTGAAGAGTCCTTCAGCATTAGCACAAATTGAGACAAGGAGGTTGGGCCTTTGTTGTCTTCTCCTCCCATTAACCAGTCATCAGGTATAGGCTGACTTGAGGAATTGAGCATGACCTTGGGTGAGGCAGGTCCCTTTGACCAAGGAGGGTAAATCCTGGAGATCTTCACTGTGAGTAGTCGGCAGCCAATACTCTCAGTGGGAAGGTAATGGCTGTCTTAAGCCCACGGGCAGGGCATTTAGGCAGCACACCGCAGTGCCCACCATATCCTGCAAGGTGTACAGTGGATCTCACCCTTTACTACACATCAAAATCACCACTGGACTTTTTTTTTTCTAATTTACTTATTTATTATTTTAGAGAGAGTACAAAGTAGAGGAGGGGCCAGGATAGAGGGAGAGAGAGAGTCTTAAGCAGTCTCCATGCCCAGTGTGGAGCCCGACACAGGACTCGATCCCACGACCCTGAGATCATGAGTTGAGCCAAAATCAAGATTCATACACTTAACCAACTGAGCCATCCAGGCACCTCTCACCATTGGACTTTTATAAAAATCCAGAGAGCTGGACTCAATCCAGACTTGCTGAGTCAGAATTTCCTGGAGTGGGGCCCAGGCACTTATGTTTCATAATGGTCCACAGGTAACTCCAGGGCACAGTCAGGACTACTTAGGACTCACCTAGAAGAGCAGGTGTGGCCATAGGCACTAATGGTGATCTGTGCTTTTACAGGTGACCTCTATCTTTGGTCTTCTCACAATCTTTTTTTCAAGAAAGTTACCACACGATCTGTTTCTGAGATGACTTAAAAACAGTCTTGGGTACAGTTAAATATACACCTACCCACAACGATTTCTTGTGTTATGTCAGTCTCTCAATTCTGTGGGTCAATTTGTGTCTAATTTACAAAATTAAAGTGTCTTTCTGCCAACTCTTGCATTTCATTGATGCAGGAGTTTCCACTTTATCTATAAAGCACATTTGACAAAAGAGAAAGATATTTTTTCATGAAACTGAAATAAGTTGCAGAAATCCATTAGGCTGACAAATGAACTCACTGGTTGGAGTGGTGAATGGTGAATATTGTAACCGTGATCAGCTAATGAGAGTAGGAGGAGTCTTAGCTTCCCTCATCCGAGTTATTAGTCCCCTGTATACATATATTAGTAAGTACCCGTAAGATTTGTTTTTAAAGGGTTTGGGAGCCTGAAAGAACACTTTTCTTCAGCATATTCATTTGTCTTTAAAAATCTGGACTTCTGGGCAGCCCAAGTGGCTCAGTGGTTTAGCACTGCCTTCAGCCCAGGGCGTGATCCTGGAGACCCGGGATCGAGTCTCACGTCAGGCTCCCTGCATGGAGCCTGCTTCTCCCTCTGCCTGGGTCTCTGCCTCTCTCTCTCTCTCTCTCTCTCTCTGTCTCTCATGAGTAAATAAATCTTAAAAAAAATCTGGACTTCTTCTGAGGTCATAGTATTTCAGGGCTGAAGGAACTTTAAGATATTTTCTGATTGAACATTTCCCAGCAATCCTATGAGCTGCTCCTGAAAGGAAAAGGGATCAGTGATGAGAGAGCACCGTAGGGTAGCATCTGCTGCAGACTGTGTCTCACACTTGGAAGTTCACAGAGCCCATTAAAGATGCAATTTGAAGCCTACTTTGTAGAAAATGGGAAATGAGCCCATTGAATTTCAAATTAACTGTGTTATTTAGCTCTGATCTCTCAATCGTCTCCCTTTCTTTGATAGTCACATTTCAAAGGGCGTGTGTATTATACATAAAACTTTTCATGGATACACGCATGTACCCTGGAAATATATTTCACATGTTCCCCCTTCTCTGAACCTTCACATTATAATTGTTCATCTCCTGGGTTAATTGGAACTGTAAAATAGATTTTCATTTACCAGTTTCAAGCCTGTGGGTTCATATTCTTAGGAAAGGGAGAGGTGGAACTTCGAGCCTGTCTGCAGTGCTCCCCTCGCCCTTTCACCGAGGGCCATGGCGTGCCATGCCCAAGTTCACCCCCCTCTTCCTTCATTGACTTCTCTGTGCTTTGCTCTCTGAGACTCAGAACTTCCCTGCCAATGTCACGTGCCTGGCAACAAATATAATTCTGGCTGTTGGAAAAAGAATAGAATATAGCACAAAGCAGATGGAGGGAAATGACAGTCAGCATTCAGCCAGGCCTGACCAAGGAACACAGGCTCTCTTCCAGATCCCTCCCACCTTGGAAAGATCCGAGTCTCTTGATTGCCAACTCCCTCTACTGGGCTGAGACTTTATTTTTCTCGCCAGTGCTGGAATCCAGGGAACACCAATTCTCTGAAGTGAGTTCTCTGCTTTCCTCACTTCCTCCTGGTTCCTTCTCCACAGCCATCATTCTTTGCAGAAACGGAAAGACTTCATGCTCTGATCCATGACCTAGGGCCTCAGAACATTGTTCATCCCATGACAAACCGAGAGTGGCTGTGGGAATCTCTGCAGAAAACAAAAGGTCTCCTCTACTAAGTACAACTCTCCTGGAGTTGAGACCAGCTCCCAACCTGCTGGAAGTCCGTCTTTGGCAACTCAAATCTGACAGATCAGTGGGAAGAAATCAACTGGTTTATACCATGTTTGAATAAGCCAAGAGAAAGAGTTCAAACTGACTGATCCAGGTAGAAATTTTGAAACAGAGCGTGCCATGAATAAATGGTCTCTGAGGATGAAACAGGTTTGCTCCTGGAAATTTGACATGCATAAAGCTGCTGCCTTGGTAAACAGGAAGTGAGAGAGTGCATTTTGCACGATTATCAACACAGAGTTGATACATGCGATGAAAATAGGCAGTTGATTTAATGCCTCTGTATTTTAATATTAAATTTCATTGAAAAATACACAATTTTGAAAATGGCTCAAATTCTTCCTGCTTTCTGTAACTGTAGAACCATGCCAGACAGTGCTTGCAGTTCGCCCAGGGGTGCATGGCGTGGGGAGCACTCCTCTGGGGAATCTAGAATAATTTGGGGAGCAGGTGTCTGGAGACTTGGGTTCTTTCCAGCTCAGTTATCTATGGGTATGTGGGGACACCTGGGGGGGCTCAGCAGTTGAGCGACTGCCTTTGGCTCAAGGTGTGACCCCGGGGTCCTGAGATCGAGTTCCACATTGGGCTCCCCACAGGGAGCCTGCTTCTCCCTCTGCCTGTGTCTCTGCCTTTCATGAATAAATAAATAAATCTTAAAAAAAAAAAAAAAGATTTTATAGGTATGTGACCTTTCCAGCCTATCAGTTCCCCTTTCACTCTGTTTTTGCTAACAAAGAAAATAATACCTATTGTATCTAGCTCATATGAATGAATGTGAAGGCAATTTAAAAACCATTACAGGTCAGTTTACGTAAGAAATTATAATGTTATTTTCAGGAAATTCATCTTCTGGAAATAAAGAGCTGACTGTAAATTTGAGCAAGGGTAAAGAAGCGCCATACTCAGATCAGCTATTTCAGAATTAACATTTATGATAGAAACAAATGTTTTAAATAAAGAGATGTTTAGCTGCCTTATTTTATTTTTTTTCAGCTGCCTTATTTTAAATTATTAGATGGCTACTGCAGTATCCATGAAGCTTCCTTTGGTTTCCAGCACAGGTGCTTGTTCATCCTGTGACAAATAGAAACACGTTATTAAAACATTGTCCAGAGGTGTCCTGCCAGAAATCCATAGCTGCCCACTCCTCCTGGGAATAAGTTTTTGGATTCCTTATTATTGATTTGATAAGCCTCTCCTCTGCCAAATGTCAAATAAAATAGAAGGTATTCTCTAGCATAAAACAAATTCAGTTTTGCTTTATTTTATTTTAATTTTAGGTACTATTTCCTTTTTAATTCGTTGAAGGTGTACAGGCTTTCTCATTGAAATCAGTGGTTGTAAACCGCATAATCATGTTACCAAGTAGTTTCTGAGCCTTTCCACATCTGAGGTGCTTTACATGCAATAGCTTATTTACTTCACACACCTACCTTATGAAGTGGGTGCATAATTTCTCCCATTCTACAGATGAGGCAGAGAAGCCCCGGGAGGTTAGGCGACCTATGTGAGTCACACAGCTCTCGATGAGTAGAACTGAGACTGAAACCATGTCTTCAGAAACTTCACCTTGTGCCCTGTACCCACTCAGCCTCAAGCTCCCCCTCATTTGCAGGGAAGTTGAAATGTTCCCATATTAAGCCTCCCAGAAATCTATGAGAGATACTTGATTTTAAAATAAATCAGATGAACATTCCGTGTTTTAAAGTAATTGCTTGGTAAGTGAGACATTCTCTGGCTTACAGAAAAGTCTGCCTCCTGTAATTACCATATCCTATAATTTGTGTACCACGCTGAAAGGACATGCTGGGTGTGTTTCAGAAGCACCCCCTTAAAGAAATTTAAACTGCAGTTGTAATAGAAAGAACAAAAAGTGTGCAGAGTAAGTAGGACAATGGCTGGATTTGTATTCTTTTTCTCGTGGGCTAACCTCCAAGCTCTGTAAGATACCTGGAGACGAGGTTATACCGGGTCAGAGATGACAAGAGATCATGGCAGCAGAACCTTTGATTTAGATCATTTAATTGCTTTTTGTTTGACTCCAAAAATTATATAAATGGGATTCTCAGGAGAGACCTGAAGATTAGCACAGGGTGGAGGACGGCAATCATTTTGTAGGATCTTATTTTAGGGTGACTAAGGGACCTGCCTGGCAAAGTTTATCAAGTCAAGAGTGAAGTCTTAGTCACATGTGCTGGACTACCTTCAACACTCTTACATGTAAAAGCTTGTGTTTCCAAAACATAACCAATGGGGAAAAAATGACATGTGTGGGCATGCACAATGTGTATTATCCTATAATCTATAAAGTCATGTGTATCATATGCAAATTCACTGCTGAATAGGGCCAGCATTTCCAGTGGACTAGCAATGATTTTAGCCAACTCCCTCCTGTGCAGATGGGAAAGCTGAAGGCTGGAAAAGGCTACTGCACTTGAAAAGATTTGCCAAACATAAAATAGAAGGGGTTTTGTCCCAAGCCACCGAGAAGCTGCAGATCCAATTCTCGCATAGCCCATACCCCTGCGGTATAAAGTTCTCTCCACAAAACCACTCTGCCCCAACCACAGATCTTAGTTCTGGCAGCGTTCGCTGCTGCAAAATCCACAATGATAGGATTTATATCAGCTCTGGAAGTTTATAGCAATGAAATATGATCTATAAATCCCCAAGTCTCAAACAACAAAGCATCTCATCACTGGAGAAGCATGCCGAGCTCCTCAGGGGCCTTCTACAGATCCTGAGACCCCACTCTCGGCGGCCCCACTTCTCTTGACAGCACTTCATGATCAAGGGGGGAGTGGAGGGGAGGAGCAGAGGGGTTTTCCTGAGGGAAGAGCAAGGAGGATGATGGAGAGGAAAGCCATGACCATTTAGGTGGTGAGTTAGTGCTCGGTTTTTAAAGCTACAGGCAACATTCCAGCGATCACAAAAATGGAAAGTATGAAAAGTCTCACACTCTCACCATCCTGAAAACTCACTTTTTACTTCCTTATTTCTTTTTGGTCCATATTAATACACATATATTTTCATTGAGTTATGATTTATTTCCTTTTTCTATAGCTCATCTGAATTCTGATTTCAAATCCCATTTCCACACAATAGAAGGAAATTTAATTTACTCACTTCCTGATAAATGTGGCCAAATTCAGCAATTTCTTGCTATTGGCTATTTCTGCTCTGTATGCTCTCACTCAGGCACAACCCAGCCTCTCCTCCCTTCCTCTCCCCAATACACCCCATACCCGGTAAGGATGGTCAAGGGCCCTGGACCTTTGTGAAGAGCCTCTGGCCCTCAGTGTTGGTCCCTCTTGGGCCTATGCTGGTATCTGCTTAGTGTGATGTGGGGGCCTCCGCCTTCTCCTTTCAGACCTGCCTCTCCTCTGTTGCTGCTGCATCATGAAGGCCAGGGTACCTTCTCTGGGGTTCCCTGGAAAGTGAGATTATGTCTCACACTCAGATCCTCGTGGCTCCCCTGTCCTTTTGAAAGGTGAGGTGGTGTCCTGTCCTCCCTGGAATTCTGCTTAAGAGGGGAGGAGGGCGAGTCTCACTCTTATTTCTTTATACTCTCAGCTCAGCCAGAGGATCTCTATCTAGTTCCTCAGATCTAAGACGTTGATATCGTGTGTCATGGTTCCTTTGCGAGGGTGCCACCTAGGAGCAGCACCTGCCTCCTTCTCTGTAGTCACAGGGTGGGGGAAGAGAAAGCATTTAAGGGGAAAAGTTACTGCATCAGCCTGTTACATCTGTAATTGTCTTGTAATTGTAACTTTGGATTAGGGCCATTTTAACACAGGACCAGAAGTATTGTTGCTGGTAAGTCATCACAGCGGTCATTTATCGTGGCTGCAAAATGTTCACTCTTTGAGCGGCTGTAACATTATTTAGCTAGCCATCCCCTATTACTGAACATGGATTTCCAATTTTTAGATATGATACACAGCACTGCCATAAGTTTGTGACTTTTGAAAGAAAACTTATTTTAACAAAGAGGCTGAGAATGCAATTTTATAAAATTGTTCTGAAGTGCAGTGGATGAAACAATTGCTTGCATGATGGCTTTGAACCCACTAGCTCTTATCTTGTTTTTAAGATGATAAATAATTCTGCCCATTAGGGGCTCAGGTTCTTGCCCTAAGCTAATAGCTATCATTTGCACCACCCCAATTTTATGAGGATGCAGTGTTTCAGAATCCTCGGCAGCGGAGAACTGTTGTCTTCTGGGGATTGGATCAAGGAGGGAGATTGGACAAAGTATTGTGTAGAATTTTTCTCTTCATTGGATTAAACTCAGCCAAAATTTTATGGTTTGAAATTAAAAGGCCCCCTTTTCTACAACAGTGAAAATCTAAATCCTTTCTGCTAACTTGCTGAACACAGTTTAAAAATGTCCTCATTCAGAAAATTCAAGAACTGCTGCATTATAAAAAGGCAGAGACCTTGATATGAAGCAAAGAGTCCCAAGAACAAGAAAACTGAACATTCTGATTCTTACAAAGTAAATTTGCAAGAATATTTTATCTGTGGACATAAGATCTTTATGGGCCATTTCCCAGTATCTTACATATGAGGTCTCTTTTGAGGTCATTTCTGCTCTCCTAGAACACAACAATAAAAGGGAACCACCTTTTCCAAACAGAATCACAAATACTTGATGTTTAGGTTTAAGGAGTGGTACCACTCCTAAGTGGCCTTCATGTTTCACAATTGTGAAAAAATGATTTACGTGGGTCAGCATGCATAATAAAATAGGTATTTTGAAAGAGTAAAAAATTAGAAGCAATTTAAACACCCATCAATAGAGAAACACTTTAAATATTATGGTAAGGCTGTATGTGGAATACTATATCCACTTGTTAAAAAATGGACAATGTACAGGCATATAAATAAACATAACATTCATAAATGTGTTTATAGTATTCCAACATTTGCATAGAAGAAATGGCTTAGAAATTGATAGTCTATTTCTGGAAGAACATGGAAGGTCATAGGAGTTGCCCTCAGGGAGGGAAAACAGTGCCTGAGGACAAAGGAGAGAAAGAGAATTTTATTGTCATCATATAATCCTCTAACTCTTGAATTTTGTCCTATGAGCAATATATTACCCATTAGAAAATATAAGTTAATTGGTGAGTCCTCAAAAGACTGAATATAAAATAAATATATGACCCAGCAGTGCCATCCCTGGATCAATTCCCAGGAAAACAGAAAACAGGGATGGAGGTTCTTTATGGACAGTATCCACGGCAAGGTGATTCACAATTGCCAAGAGGTGGAAACAGCCCAGGTGCCCATCAACAGATGATTTGGATAAACAAAATGTGCCCTACACCTACAATGCAGTATTATTCAGCTACAAGAAGGGGGGAATTTCTGATACATGGATGAATCTTGAGGATGGTGAGCTAGTTGGAATAAGTCATACATGAAAGGACAAATACTGTATGATTACACTTAGGTGAAATTTCCAGAATGGCAAATTCAGAGAGACACAAAGTAGATGAGAGCTTGCTAGGGGTTGCAGGGGAGAGGCAATGCAGGAGTTACTGCTTAACTATCACAGAGTTTCTGTTGAGGGTCCTAAAAATATTTTAGAGCTAGATACCATGATGGTTCACAACATGTGAATTAATACCACCAAACAAGTACTCTTAAAAATGGTGAAAATGGCAAATTTTGTGTTATATATACTTTACCACAATAAAAATTCAACTAAAATGTGATTTAAACTAAAACTCATTTTGCAGCTTACTCTCTTCTCTACCAGAAGCTTCTCAGAAACAAGCATTCTTCCCACCTGACCCCCTTCTCCCTAAGCAGATAGTACAGCATGCAGACTGTGTGCAAAGATTCTCTGTTGGGCACTGCCCCCAAAATAGAAAGATATGTGGACATACGTCCTGTGTTTCAAAAGAGCTTATCATGTAGCCTAGGGAGCAGATCAGTGTGTCACTATCGTGTAAGGCAGAAAGAATGTTTCTTGCCACCAGCATGCAGAGGCAGGAGCAAACCAGCTTTGCATCCCTGCCCCATGCCACTAGCATGCAGAGGCAGGACCAAACCAGCTTTGACTGGAAGAGTCAGCATGGCTTGACCAAGGCAGGTGCCTCTTAGCTGCCCTGGAAGGAGAAGTAGGATTCTGCGAGCAGAAAGGGGTATTCCAGACCCAGAGGGCAGATGAGCCAACCTTCCTTAGCAGGGCAGTTGTCTGGCACTGGGCTGTGGGTGTGGGAAGATCCTATGGGAAGGCAATTCTAGAAAGGTAGTTGAGGCCAGGTGGTGTCCATTTTTAAGTGTCTGGTTTAACTCACTTGGACTTTTAAATACTGGCGATGGGGGGAGAGCTTAGCCATTCTCTCTGTTCTTCTTTCCCACTATCTTGTTTACCATTTAAGGATGTGAGCCTCTTACCCCTATCAGGCGGAGAACTTGAAGAGTTTACATTTTTTCAAAATTCGGTTTTCCAACTCAAACTATGTTTGCCATCTAGTGATTAATCCATGCCATTGCAATGACCGAATTCCGATGCCTTCCTTGTTCCTCAGCACCGCAGTTAGGCTCACGGGCTCCAGACTCTGTCGTGCTGGCCATCACTTCTGCCCTGATACGAACAACCTTGGCGTCCTGACACGTTGTCGTGCAATCTGACCCCTCGGAGGGGAGTAATAGTCCCATGAAAGAAAAATGTAGTTGCTTGGAAGAAAAATGATCCTTAGAAATTAAGTATTAAGAAAAGTTTAAGTAGCAGCATCTTTGTGTGACTATGGATCTCCCAGATACATGGACCCCATGGGTAGCACAGGCATTTCCAGCCTTCACTTCTTCCCGTGTTTCCTATACATGAGACAAGCAAGGACTTTAACAGCTTTGCCTGCAACTAGTGACACCTATCTGAACACAGTTCTCCACAAATTTTTTACTTTCTGAATGAAGATCCAAGTAAGTAGCCCCACCGCCTTCTTTCATTTGTTACATCATTGAGCAGCAAAGGCTCCTCGAAGGCTTTTCTTTCAAAGGTTGTCCTCAGTCAGTTGGAACGGTAGGCCAAGAAAGGTTGAGTTGTATATGCAGAGGAATTAAACAATCATGTGTCACTCAAATTTCTTGAAGGGCCCAGGATAACGTTTTGTAGCAGAACCAGTTTTCTAAGCAGTGATCATTTCTGCATTGGAAAGTATGCTGGGACCAGTGTGTCTTCTGCCCCTGAGATCGAGGCTGTGGGGACTCATCGCCTCAACCATCATTAACTGAATGCCTGCTGTTTGCTGGGCTCTGAGCAAGATACTAATGGATATAACTTGTTATTCGTTAAATTCTCATGATGACATCTTTTTCAAAATTTTGTTACAGCCCCCTCCCCCACCTCCCTGAGATCCATGCATGGGTTCTTACCGTGGATTTCGTCCTAGGAAACATCATGCTGTAGAGAGATAGTGAGTAGAGTTCCCACTCTGCTGCCAAGTTCAGCTTATTTTTTAGGTTATTGTGAACTGTTGCCTGGATAACAGCTTCCGGTCTCCAATCCAACAGCACCTTCCAAGCCCTGAAGTGGGATAGGACGTATTGTAGAAAGCCATTAGCTCAATCTCTAAAACCACGTGAACGGCTTAGCTATCATTTTTTGGTGAATGGCTCTGCATCTGACTTTTGTAGGGAAGGCCAGAGATACCGGGTGTATGTTGTGATACCACTGCTGCCAGGATTTGAAGGAGACATTTCAACCGGTGGAGGAA
Organism: Canis lupus baileyi; assembly: GCF_048164855.1. Taxonomy (NCBI): domain Eukaryota; kingdom Metazoa; phylum Chordata; class Mammalia; order Carnivora; family Canidae; genus Canis; species Canis lupus. The sequence continues at coordinate 37,568,054 of NC_132868.1, read as the reverse complement.
ATGCTCTGCAGGCAATAATGCACTTCAACTACAGGTGCCAACGTTTTAAAGTTGTCTCTTTTCAGCTTTTTATCAGTCACGCACGTAAGCTGGTGAAAGGAATGGAAATGTTTCTCCACATCTATTCAGGAAGGTTGAACAGATGAACACTTTATTTTACTTTTGAATCTTGGCCTATTTACTAGTTGATAAAATTCAAATATATATACATATATATAGTATATATGTATACTTATATGTAATATTGATGTAAAAACTATCTTTAAGCTACCATGTAGTTATGAGCTTTCCATATTCTTTGAAGAAAAATTTAAATGCTTAAAGTAGTATGATTTCTATGTGTTTGGTTATGATTCTTTAGGTGGCAAGGTTTTCAACAAGGTTGGTAATGATGGCCTTTGCCAGTAAATGAAGTATGAAGGTCCTTTCCCATCTCCTGGAATTTTAATTCTGCTTTCTCTGCCATATCTTTGCTAAAATTTTAAGGAAAGTATTAAATCCTATTCTCAATATTCTAAAAGGAGAATGGCCATATTTACTCAGAAAGACCCATGAAGCTTCAGACTTGGCCAGCAGGGCATTATGAAGGGGGTTGGGAGGTATGTCTCATAAGCAGACAGAGAGGTGGCGTAGAAAATGATGGAAAGGTACCCTTATCGTTCTCTCTGGGAAAGAGAATGGCAGTGAAGAGGTAAGTGGACAGGTCTGGGTAGGAACCCCAGCTCCCAAGAACAAGATCTCTGACCTGAGATACGAAAGAGCCCTGCTCAGGGTCATACTTGTTTTAAGCCCAAGAAAAGACTAGAACCTTGATATTTTCTTTTAATAGCCCTAGTCTTTTAGAACCACCTGTAGCTTCCCACCTTTCTAATCAAACTCTTTTGTGGGGGGAGACCAGTGAGAGCTTACACAGAACCTCCAATGTGTAAAGCAGATAAGGCTTCAGGCCCTTGGTCAAATTGTGAGTAGGGGCGTAGATGCCCTCCTGCCTCTCGCCCCACGAGTACCCCTTGGAGGATGCGAGGGTCTAGTGGGAACAATTTGTAGGCACCATTGTGTGGGGGTGTCCTTTTTTTTTTAATCCCCTCATTTCTTACTGACTTTTTGGGGTATACCCATCTGCCAAAATCTCAAGTAAAGACTTTTTTTTTTAGTTTCTTCAGGGTAATTTTGCCTGGTTACAGTATGAGAAAACTTTATGTTTTGGTCTATATGCTTTGATTGAAGATTTGCCCATTTCTAATATTATCTGATTTATAACACGACAAACAAAGCTTTTCGTGTATTTAAGGCGCTGACATAATGTTTAATTGGATTTCATCCACTTCGTTTGCCATTCTAATATTATTTTTGGAATATTGTCAATTGTAATTATTTTCGATGACTATTTCCTTGGGTTTGAACCAGCTGAATGAAATAACATCCTTGGCTTTTGTTCAACTAAAACTCTAACCTTTTATTATGCAAAAACATCTCTATTTGCTGGCATCATCTTTAAGAATATCAGTATTTCCCAGGCGTAACTGTATTTTTAATTACTTTCACAGAGCAAGCAGATGGAGCATAGAATTTTTTGGGTTTTGTCAGTCTTTATAATTCATTGACTGTTATCGGAGTTGTGAGAAACAAAATCATTAGCAGAGTCAGTTATTTGAGACTGTTTTTCACTTTCAAGGCATTTGCCGACTTTACAGAGACAGCCTCAGTATATAGTTTAATTCTGAAATTATTCTGCTAAGTGTTTGCCCTTTTCAACACCTCTGAAAGTAGCGTGAGTCTGTAAGTGTTCTCATCTATTGAGGTATTCTAAATTTATCTTTGCTGTCACCAAATTTTCTAAGAGAGAAAGTTCATTCATAGCCCATCCTTTTAAAATAGCACCTCTTACTGAAATCTAACATCAATTTCATGACTTTTCCATTTACCTACCTCAAAACAGCTATCTTGTCTCGTCAGTAATGTTATAAAAGTGATATTCAGGTGGTTTTTTTTTTTTTTTTTTAGCTTTTTAAAAGTCCGTGTAGCATCTTCTCATAAAAGCTCTTATTCTGTTTTCAATCAGGTTAGGACTATACTTAACAGATATTGCAGTTGGGATTGGTTCCTTTGAAACCTCCATAATTATTTCTTTCCTTTACATGTGTCTAGGACCATGTGTAGAGGAGAAAATTCCATCCTTGGACAGTTGAAAGCCAAGCGTAAGTAACAACTTTTTTTCCCCCTCCAAGGTTGTTTTTGGTGACATGTCCGTAACCATTAATGTTTTCACAGTGTGATTGTGACACTCTGTTCACAAAAGGTAGCCCACAGAAGGTTTAACTGAGATAAATTACTTATTCTCATTGTACTTCCCCAAGCAAAGTTCAAATGAAGATGGTACAACTTCAGGTGTGTAGGTAATAAACAATAAGAGTTTTTATTATTTTTATTTATCTATACTAATTATTTTGTTAATAAGTAAGATTTGTAAGGAGCTTCACAAGGACCCTTCATGTGTCTTCTCCTGTGGTCCTTTATCAGGGTTCTGGGAAGTAAACAGCTTAGGTGTCATTTCTGCTTTAAAGCTGAGAGCACAACAAATGCTTCAAGGTCAACAGGTATTCATACAGCCTTCTATTATGCAGAAGTCCCAAGGTTGTCACAATACTGTCTTATATTTAGGGAAGAAAACTGATTTTATTGATTTATTTCATTTCTTTTTGACTAAACCTTGGAAGGTATTATACTTAGAGATAAATATATCAGAAAAAAGGCCACAGTAATACCTTTTACTTCTGCAGTTCTTCACATTTTCAAAGGCACTTTTTCAGATATTTTCTTTTTTTTTTTTTTTGAAGATTTTATTTAATCAAAAGTAAAAGACAGCTGCCCAAAAGCAATAATTATAAATCTGAGCTAATGGGTATATAATTTTTAAAGATTTAATTTGTATGATAATAACAGCATAAGAGAAGAGGAAGGGAATGGAGCTATGTAAGACAAAAGTTTTAGTATATTATTGAGATTAAATTGGTATTAATCCAAACCAGATTGATTGTAATACCCAGGAAAACCACTAAGGAAATTCCTTTAAAGTCTAGTAAAAGAAACAACAAAGAAATTAAAATGTTACATGAAAAAATATCTATGTGCCATAAAAGATGGCAGATATGGAGTAACTGAGGAACAAAATAGATATGCTACATGTGGAAACAAATAGCAAAATGGCAGTAATAACTCCTTCCAGATATAAAATGGATTAAGTTCTCTAAGTATAGAGATTAACAGAATGAAATTTTTTGTTTGTTTGTTTCTTTTTAAGTAGGGTCCACACTGGGTGTGTAGATCAAGACTTGAACTGAAGTCAAGAGTCAGATGCTTAACTGACTGAGCCACCCAGACACCCCGGGAATGTTTTCTTGACCCAGCTATATGCTATCTACTAGAGACTCTAGAATCAAGATACAAATAGGTTGGAGGTAGAAGGATGGTAAAATATGTTCTATGCAAACAATAACCAAAGAAAAAAATAGCTAGAGTGTCTATAGTAATATCAGACGAAATTGATCTTAAGACAAAAACTTTTATGAGAGGATGCTATGTGATCATAAAAAGGTCAATCCATTAAGAAAATATCAGAATTATAAACATGTAGGTAACTAACAACAGAGCCCAAAAGTACATAAAGCAAAAACTGACAGAATTGAAGTGATAAATAGACAGTTTAGAAATCATAGCTGGTGTCTTCAGTACCTCATGTTCAATATTGTATAGAACAGTTGGACAAAGAGCACTGAAACCGAAGACTTAAGACTATAAATCAACTAGACCTAGCAGATATCTATAGAAGACTCCAGTTAATAACAACAGAGTACACATTCTCACGTACACATGAAACATTCACCGGGATAGACAAAATAGCAGGCCATAAAACAAGTCACAATAGATTTAAAAGGATTGAAATCATACAAAGTGTGTTCTCTGGACACAGTGGAATGAAATTATACATTCATAACAAAAGGAAAATTTAGAAGTTCACAAAGAGATGGAATAACCAAAGAATCAAACAATAAACAGGAATATTAGAAAATACTTTGAGATGAATGTAAATGGAAACATATCAAAACTTGGGAGACGCATCTAAAGCAATGCTTAGAAATTTATAGCTATTTAACATACCTATATTAAAAAAGAAGAAAGATATCAAATCAATAACCAAACCCTAACTGGAAAAAGGACAAATTAAACTCAAAGATGGCAGAACGATGTAAATAATGTAGATCAGAGGGGAAATAAATGAGAGAATGGAAAAACAATAGAATTATGAAACCAAACGTTGGTGGATTTTTTTGGGGAAAGAATGACAAAATTGACAAACCTTTAGCTAGATCTAAGTAAAAGAAAAACAAAAATAGAGAAAACCCACATTACAAAAAAAGGAGTATAAAAGAACATTACAAATAGTTGTATGTCAACAAATTAGTTAACCTAGATAAGATGGACAAATTCCTAGAGATACATAAACTACCAAAACTGAATGAAGAAGAAATTGAAACTGCATAGATTTATTTATTTATTTAATTCATTCATTCATTCATTTATTTATTCATGAGAGACACAGAGAGAGAGGCAGAGCCAGGCAGAGAAGAAGTAGGCTCCATGCAGGGAGCCCGATGTGGGACTCGATCCGGGGTCTCCAGGATCACGCCCTGGGCTGAAGGTGGCTCTAAACTGCTGAGCCACCCAGGCTGCCCTGAATAGATTTATAATAAGCAAAGAAACTAAGTAATTGAGAGACTTCCTATTAAGAAAAGCCCAAGCTCAGATGGCTTTTTGGTGAATTCTCCCATCTACAAAAGAACACCAATTCTTCACAAACCTTTCCCGCCCCGCCCCCTGCCAAAAAAATATGGAAGAAGGGAATACTCCTAGCCCATTCAATGAGACTAATATTACCTTGATGTCAAAACCAAAGTCATTATAAGAAAGCTACAGGCCAATATCTCTTGTGAATATAGACCGAGATTAGCTCACTGCAATATTACTAAGCTGACTCTAATAATATAAATACAAGTCAAAACTACAACGAGATATCACGTCACACTTGTTGGAATGGCTAAAACCAGCAACACGAGAAACAACAGATGTTGGCAAAGATGTGGAGAAAGGGGAGCCCCCTCGCACAGTTTGGGAATGCAAACTGGTGCAGCCAGTCTAGAAAGGAGTATGACGGTTCTTCAGAAAATTAAAAATAGAACTACCCTGTGATCCAGTGATTGCACTACTAGGTATTTACCCAAACAATACAAGAATACTACTAATTCAAAGGGATACATGCACCCTGATGTTTATAGCAGCATTATCTACAATAGCCAATTTATGGAAACAGCTCAACTGTCCATCAACTGATGAATGGGTACACGCACACACACACACACACACTGAAATATTACTTAGCCATATAAATAATAAAATGTTGCCATTTGTAATGAAATAGATGGACCTAGAGAGTATAATGCTACATGAAATAGCTCAGAGGAAGACAAATACCATATGATTTCACTCATGTGGAATTTAAGAAACAAAACAAATGAGCAAAAGGAAAAAAGAGAGCAAAAGAGTCAAACCAAGAAGCTGACTCTTAACTACAGAGAACTAACTGGTGGTTGTCAGAGGGGAGGTAGGTAGGGGAGGGTTAAGTAGGTGATGAGGATTAAGGAGCGCACTTGTAATAAGTATAGGGTGTTGTATGGAGGTGTCAAAGCACTATATTTGTATACCTGAAACTAGTATGACACTGAACATTAACTAGAATTTCAATAAAAACTTTTACAAAGTGATATAGGCTCTTTGGAAAGCAAATTGGTATTTCCCTATAAATTAAACATGGAGTTATCATGTAGCCCAGCAGTTCTGCTCCATAGTATATACTGAAGAGAAACATAGTCCTATGAAAACACAAGTCCACACAGACACTTGTAAGTAAATGTTTATAACAGCATTATTCATAATAGCGAAAAACTCAAAACAACCTAAATATCCATTAGCTGATCAGTGTAGAAACAAAGTGTTTATTTCTATACCGTGGAAAATTATTTATATGTAAAAAGGAATGTACTGATATATGCTACAACATGGATGAACTTTGCAAATGTCATGGTAGGTAAAAAGCCAAACACAAAAGGTCACATATTCTATAATTCCATTTTTTATTAAATGTTTTTAATAGGTAAATCTGTAGAGTCAGGACAGAAAATTAGTCATAGCTAGGGTCTATAGAGTGGAATCGGGAGTGACTTCTAATTGGTATGACATTTCTCTTTGTTGTAATAAAAATGTCTTAAAATTAGTGGTGATGATCGCACGGCTTTGTGAATGTACTAAAAAAACACTGAATTGTACATTTTAAAGGGAAGAATTATATAGTGTCTATGGATTTATGAATAATTTGGAAGCTTTCAAAATAATTAAGCTTTTATTTTTAGTACATGATAAGTTAAAATATATACTCTGTGTATGTGTATTGGATGCTTAATGATTTTTTTTGCTAATGAGTTGCTCAGTCAACTCTAAAAACAACTTTAGACACAAAAGAAATATGTACATTACCCATAATACTTTCCAAAGTTATATGTAATTGCATCTAAGACAGAGGAGATTTACCAGAGCATTACCCCGTCTCTGTTTCTGATGGCTTAAAGTGAAGATAATAATGAATGAATAAGTCCCTAAAAGAAGTATTGACAAAAACAGAATCGGAAAAGCCACTCAGTGGTGACAGTGACTAGCAAAAATGTGAAGGGTGAGGTTCTAGGAGAATAAAAAGTCAGAACAAGCCTATAATTTAGTTTCTCAACCATAAAAATGCCTGTGCTTATTATAAAGCATTCCTTTGGCTCTGGACCCTTTTCCTGTCTTTGTCCATTCAGGGGAAAAATTGGATTTTAACACAAGAAGTAATTTCAATGTTAAGCCCTCTTATGAAAAGAGTTCCAAGCACCCTGGGAACAAGTCAAAATCAGGCATCTCAGTAGGGAAAAATGTTCATACTCCCAACATAAAGAGCAGATTAATCACATAATGCCCCTTTCTGAGGTACAATGTCGCATTGTTGGTTTTGTTTTTGTAAATGTGTAGTGGGTTGTAAATACATGAACTAGCTAATCTCTAATTGGATAGAGAACTGTAGTTCTCTACTGTTTCAGTTCTTTAGAAATAACCAAACTTCTGCAATGAATATGTTAAAATTCCTCAAAAGAAAGCCAGCTGCTATTAGTGGACTGTAATTATCATACGCACCAATCTTTGGGGATCCAGGGTTTAATTTAAAGCATTTCCTTCTCATTTTTTATAATTTTGTGAATTACGGCTTTTCAGCAGCAATTGAATATAATTTAACAAAGGGTCGAGAGGTTTTTCAGTCAGGAGGTAGAAACGTACGTATACGGAGTGCTACAACTTTTTAAGTAACAGAAGTCTAGAACAGCAAGCTCTTGAAGTCTGTTCAGGAAACTTCCCTGTAAACATCAAGAGTCTGTTGTATTGAGTTCCCATCTTTTGAGGTGTGTGTGTGCCGGTGTTCCCAACAGACCTGGCCTCGGGGCCTATATACACCCCCAGGTTCTCGGATACCCCCATGACATATGATTTGAAAACCTCCTGATACTTTTCCAGGAATGGCTCTATGTCACTGCTTCTCCATGCTCCTGGCATCCCCATTCTTGGTCCAGAGGGCACCTGCTTCCTCAGTTTAGCCTCAGCCTCACGCTAACATCGCCAGCTTTGCATCCATGACCCGTTGAGCCAGGTTTCTTCAAGGAATACAGTACTGGCCAAAATAGCTTCTCCGTTTGCTGCTTCTTCTTGTCTGGTGGACTCATTCACCTCGTAGGTGCGTGTCCCCACTGCGTGTGACAGGCTGTGCTTTCATCCGAAGTGCCCACCTTCTGCCCAGGACCCTGATCTTGCCTTCTGGGTTCTGTTGTTGGTACTAACCTTCAGCCTTCTTCTGTGAGGGGCATTTCTCACAAAGAAACAAAGAGTTTATCCCTTCATAGGAGCTATTTTATCGGTGAGGACGGATGGGAAGCAGGTGTGGACGGTGGGCTGCGAGGCTGTCCAGCCCTTTGGTCTGTTGCCGATATCCTCCATCCTTGCTTGGAGTGGCACAAATCTGTGCCTTAGAAAATGACGTATTATTACATGTCAGGCGGCAAGGCTAGTCAGCCTCACTGATCTTTTTAAAAAATTATTTCAAGATGATTTCAGACTTAGGCACTTGGGTGACTCAGACGCATAGTTATAGCATCTGGCTCTTGGCTCAGGTCGTGATCTCAGGGTTGTGGGTTCGAGCCCCCCCCCCCCAAGTTGGGCTCTGTGCTCAGAAAGGAGTCTACTTAAGATTCTCTCCCTCTGCCCCTCCACCCCTCCACTTGTGCACTCTCTCTCTCTCTCTCTTCCTGAGAGAGAATAATTAATAAATAAATGATCTTTAAAAATAATAATAATGATTTCAGACTTATAGAAGGAATTTTAGAACTTTCATACACTCTTCATCCTGATTTCCCTGTTTTCCTTCTTTGCTTTTATTCTTTCATAATAGGTAGATACCTAGAGAGATAGGTGGGGTCTTCCCCAATGAATCATTTAGGAGTAAGTCACAGACCTAATGCCCATGGACCTGTAAATACCTGAGTGTGTGTTTCTGGGAAAAAGCAGGATATTTTCAAAAGCGGCAATAATTCAATAAACAAAATGAATGGAATTAGCATTGATACTATTATCCTGTTGGTAAACCTTACTGAACTTTTGCCAATTGTCTTCCAAGTGTCCCTTATCGCAAAAGGGGGGAAAATGTTGCTGTCTCATCAGTCCAGGAGACGTTCATCAGTCGTGTGTTGCAATCATGTGTCTTTCTTTTCCTTTAATAATAATGCCTCAACCTTTTTTTTTTTTTTTTTTGGAGGGTGAAGGTACTTCCATAATCTTGATATATCTGAAGAATACAGAGTAGTTATTTTGTAAAATAGCCTTCAGTTTGGTTTTGTCTGTTGTTTCCCCATGATTAGAATCAGGGACTTTGAGCAGGAATAGCACAGAAGTGATAGATTCTTCTTCATGTGCCATAATAGAAGGAACAGGATACTGATTTGCCCCATTACTGATTGTAATTTTGATCATTTAGTGAAGGTGGTATCTGCCAGGTTTCCCGCCTATAAATTAGTATTTTTACTTTGTAGTAATAAATATTTTGTGGGGAAAACCCTTTGAGTCTATATAAATATCCTGCTTTTCATCAAACATTCACCCACTGGCTTTTACATACATTCATGATTCTTACCTGAATCAATGATTACTATGATTCAATTATTACTACTGTGATAGTTGCCAAATGCTGATCATTTCTTCTATGTTCATTACTGTCTTCTCAATTTCTCACTTGGAATTCTATGGTAAAGAGAGTTTCCCCTTTTCTTCCTCATTTGTGGATTTATGTATTTGATGTATTTGTATTGGTACGGATTTATGGATTCTTATTTTATTCATTGAGCATGATTTTAATGTCTCGCTTGCACAGGTTTGGCCAGTGAGCCCCTTTAGGGGTTGGCTCCTATGTGCTTTTGATATGTTCCCATCAGCCTGTTTTTCTTGATGGCATGAGAATTCCATACTCATCCTGCATAGTCCCAGAACTAGCCCTAGAATCAATCAATCATTTCTCCAAGAAACCTGGATTCTTCTAGTGGAAAATGACAGTTAGGAACTGAAATCTGGGTATAAATAGGGTCATCGCTACTGGGATATCATTGCTTTAAGACCCATCTTACACAGATTACCATCTATCACCCGTCAATATATCAATTTATCCATCTGTCTTTGTACTAATGCTCCTAATTCCAATCCCACACTACAGAATTCTTCCAGCCATCTCTCTTTCTATTTTTATAACTCATTTCTCTTACAGTGATAAACCTAGCTCCTGGTATCTACAATACATGGATTTATTTCCTCAATCCTAGAATATACAGAAAATAGTTTTAGAATTGCTAGCCCATACCACTATGAAAAATAAACCTACTCACTCGAATTCAATATTTGTTTGCATTTCTTTTTGTCTTTAGCCAAAGGGTATATACGCTTAAAAGTCAGTGTTCAAAATTTACTTGGGTTATGTTATTATTTTGAAATATAGTTAGATTCATTTCCTTCAGTTTGTATTCCATTTTGGAGGGTTTTTTTTTTCTTTTTCTTTTTCTTTTCTTTTATTTTATTTTATTTTTTTAATTTTTGGGGGGTTTTTTTGGGGGGGCGTTGGGGTTTTTTTTTTCTATCTCTTTCTTGATTTCTTTTTGTGTGTGTGCATACGATATACTTCCAATAGTCAGAACCATAAAAATGGCATCCGTGGGTAAGTGTCCCTTCCCTATACCTTCTGTCCATTTCCTCCCCACCCATCTATTCTATCCTATTCCCTCACATCCACTATCGGTAGCCAATTTTGTCAGTTTCTAGATTATTCTTACAGTGTTTCTTTTTGTACAAAGGAGCAGATATATGTATATGTTCTTATTCCTCCCATATCAGTTCATAGAGCTCTTCGTTCCTTTTTATGTCTGCATAGTCGTCCATGTATAGATTTGCCATAGTCAGTACAGTCATTCCCCTCTGTGTGGGCATTTAGATTATTTTCAGTATTTTCCAATGACAGTTATGCAGTGAATAACCTTGTGCATATATTGTTTGGAAGTGAATATTTAGGGTAAATGTCTAGGATGGGGTTGCTAACGCTGAATAAAATAAGTCAGAGAAACACAAATATATGATTTCACTCATATGTAGAATTTAAGACACAAAACAAAGGAGCAAAGGGAAAAAGAAAGAGACACAAACCAAGACACAGACATAACAATAGAGAACAAGCTGATGGTTACCAGAGGGGAGGTGAGGGGGGGCGGGACTGGGGGAAATGGGTGATGGAGATTAAGGAGCTACTTTATCATGATGAAAACAAAAATGAAATAATTTTTAAAATATCCTTTTTGTTAGATATTGCCAAACTTCCCCCCCCCCAAAAAAAATGTGTACCAATTTGGTTTCTCACCACCAATGCATGAGAGAGCCTGCTTCAACACAGCCTCACTAACAGAATGTGTTCGTTTTTGTCAATATCATAGGTAAGAAGTGGTTTCTCGGTGTAGTTTTGCATTTCTGTTATGAGTGAGGAAGAATATCTTTTCATTTGTGTGAATTGTCCATTTATGTCTTTTGCTCATTTTGTTCCATCAAGATTTTGATATTTTTCTCCCTTTAGTTATTAAGACTTCTCTATAGATTTGGATTTTTAGCTGTTTATGATACATGCTGTGAATACTTTCTCCCATTTTGTTGTTTATCTTTTTTTTTTTTTTTTTGCTTGTGGTGTTTTCTATCGTGTGTGTGTGTGTGTGTGTGTGTGTGTGTGTGTGTGTGTGTTCTAAGATTTTATTTAGGGATGCCTGAGTGGCTGGGATGCCTGGGTGGCTCAGTGGTTGAGCATCTGCCTTCGGCTCAGGGTGTGATCCCTGGATCCAGGATCGAGTCCCACATTTTGCTCTCATGAGACACAGAGAGAAGCAGGGCCACAGGCAGAGGGAGAAGCAGGCCTCCTGTGGGGAGCCTGATGTGGGACTTGATCCCAGGACCCCGGGTCATGACCTAAGCTACCCAGGTGCCCCGTCCTGTGTTTTCTTTTTTTAAAAAATCTAGGCAAAGTTACTGATATTTTTCTTGTATTGCCTGTAGATAGTTACAAGCCTTCCTCACACTCGGCTTATATAAGAATTCACTGTTTTCTTCTAATACTTGTGTCTTTTCATATGCTTGCACTTCTATCTCTGTCCATTTGGAGTTTACTCTTGTGATTGGTATAAGGTATGTATGTAATTTTTCTTTTTCAAATAGCTATTCAATGATACTAGTACCTTTTATTTAAAAGCCCTAGGCCTTTATGCAAAAGTCCTTGTCATATGAGATGCCATTTTTATCATATGCAAAATTTTTATATGTGCTTGAGCTTCTTTCTTGACTTTCTATTCCATTCAGTGGTTTAGTTGTCTGTTTATGTACTGGAGCAACACTGTTCTAATTATACAGCCTTGGTATGTGTTAATATCAGACAGGGTTAATGCCCTCCTCAGTGCTTTTCTTTTCCAGTTTTTTTCATAGTCATTCATGGATGTTTATTTTACCATATGTCAAGTTTTCTGACTCCATAAAAACATGTTGGTATTTCTACTGAGATTATATTAAATTTATAAATTAACATGGAGAGAGTTAGCATCCTCTTGATGTTGAATTATTCTATCCCAGAACAAGGCAAGTCTTTTCATTTGTTCAAGTCTATTGTTGTGTCTTTTGATAGCATTTTAACGTTTTCTTCATAAAGATTTCGCAGTCTATTGATAGTTTATCGTTTATCTCTGTGTTTTATCTTTTTACTGCCATTGTAAGCAGTGTATTGTCTGATTTTATCTTCTAAATGGTTATTGTTTGTGTGTATGAAGCCTATTGATTTCTATGTTAATTTATATCCTGTTATCACATTTAATTCTTTTATCATTTGAGATAGTTTTATCATTGATTCCCCAAGCATACTATCATATTATGTAGAAATGGAGCTGGTTTTCCTTATGTGATTTTTCTTGTCTAAATGTATTGGCTGATATGTCCAAGGCAATGTTAATAGCGTTGAAGATACTCTTCATATACTGTATATGTATAATATATATATTATATGTTTTTAAGCATATTAAGAAAGTATTCATAATTTTCTTCTTTCTTCATTGTTTTTATCCAGAATTGGTGCTGAATTATACCAAAAGCTTTTCAAAAGCATCTGTTATAATCATAGGATTTTTCTTCCTCGACTATTATTATCATGTTTTATATTAATGGATGTCGTCATATTGAGCAGATTTGCACCACTGGAAGCATCTCACTTTATCATGATGTATGATTTTCTGAAAGTGTGCCACTAATCTTAAGACTATAAATACCAAAGCTCTATAATAGTATCATTCAAAGAATGATCTCCTCTAAGGCATTTATTGAATTACAGATTTCTCCTGAATCAGAACCTCTGGGAGGGTTTCCAGATTTTACTTCTAACAGGTCCTTATGCACACTGAGAACCATTGGCCTACCATGTTGTTCAATGTGGACTTTTTATGGGAAGTCACTGCAAAAAATTATTTACTTTAGCAAGGAATTTGCTCTATGATTCCTTTAAAAGTCTGCTTTGTATCTCAAAACTTTAGTTCATGAGCCAGCTGCAGGAAAATAGATAATACAAAAAAACCAAAAGCTAAAATAATAGTTGTCAGCTGACTATCCATTCATGAATTCACTCATTTATTTACCTTTCTTTTGGAGATACAAAAATGTATAAGACCTCCATAATGGTAGGAGAAAAGGAGGATTAAATTAATATTTGTAAAATAATATGCTAGGTGTTATATTAGAAATATTTTCCGGGAATTTTATGTGTATGATGGGCTTAAAAGAAGAAATGCCTCTTTCTCCTGGATCAGAGGAGATTTAAAGAGGAGTTGATGCTTTAGATGAGGCATCTTTCCAATATAACATTAATAAATGGGGAAGAAATTGATTTATACAGATCTTGTTAATATGAAACTTTTTAGAAATGCATCTCTTACACATGATGTGCTAGTACACCAACACATCAACTCTTGACAAACAGCTATAATATTATTTGCATCTATAAGAGAAAGGTTACCTGTAAATGGAGGAATCTCTATATATAACCTATGAATGAATTTCTTTCCAAGATATCCGAATTTAATAGAAACCCTGAGTAACATTAACAGAATAATAGAAAGCATCAGTAATACATGGAAACTTCAGTAAACAGAACATGAACTGCTATTGTTTTTATTAGTATGCTTCAGAGTCTCTTAAAGAAAAAAAATTATATTCTGTTTCTATTAGAACTCGTGATGGTTTGGTTCCACTCGATTTATTCTTAGTATAAGACTTTCCTTATCCAGGACAACTGCTATGTGGGAGAGGGACCATAAAATTCTGTGACTAGCATTCACTCCGGGATAATGGTTATGGGTTGGCTTGGTATGGAATGCATTTCTTCTTATCACATGAATTGCCCTCATGTGATGACAGGGTGGCATTTTATTTTATTTTTTTTTTCAGGGTGGCATTTTAAAGTACAAACCTGGTATGGCTTGCTCTGAAAAAGATTCTCCAAAGTCAAATATAGTTAGGATTCTTTCATTTCCTAATTTTAATGATTTAGAAGGAGGATTATTTAATCGCCAGCATTTTTGTTTACCCAAAGTTTATAAAATTTAACTGCTGCTCTGCGTTCAATATGCTACACTATGTGTACATCGAGTAGTTTGGGCATTATTTTTAGATCTAATTTAAACTGCAGCAGGTGTCAACCAAGATAGATGCAAATGTCACACTGAAGTCTTGAGTTATCTAGTCTGGCTCTGCTTTAATTATCACTCCAGTAGTTACTTGCCAAATCATTAAAATAAATTTTTCATCATATTGTATATATTATTGGATTGCCTAGGGAAAAGATAATTCTTACAAAGCACTCTGGTATGGTTTTTAAAAATATATATCCATCCATATTAATAGTAAAAAACTCTTCTGATAGGAAAAAAACAGAACCTGGGTGAGTTCTGAAATTACATATAGACACACGCTATACAGTCCATTTTTAACCATCTGTTTAAGTAGTAGATTTCTTTTGAAAAACAGTAAAATTTAATGTGCCTCCATTGAACTTGGTCATATTAATTTTAGTACTCTCTTTTTTACTTTATAGTTGGCAATCAGTGGATAAATTACATATCATTCTGTGGCCTTAGAACACATGCAGAGCTTGAAGGAAACCTAGTCACTGAGCTCATCTATGTCCACAGCAAGTTGCTAATTGCGGATGACAACACTGTTATTATCGGTAAGTACATGGCCTATTATTGTGTTGCTTGCTAGTTGACTTCATGCAATAATCCTCCTTTCTCTTCCTCCCAAGATTCCTTCACAGTTGAGAGGGACCATAACATGACATCTGAAGCATTCTTGTTCACTTATGTCCTTTCTAATCCCTGTTTTTATCTGTGAAGAAACAGAAGCACAGGACCATTAAATGGCCATTGTGTATATTACAGCAGCCAGAGCAGTGGTTTAACCCAGCAGAGCAGCAATCAGCCTGTTCTCATTAATTCTTTATTACTCCCTTATTTTTATTTTGAATCCAAGTACCTAGATTTTAGGGGCAGAAGAGGGAGACAAGGGGAGGGAAAATGAGCAGCCCAAGTGTCTATTGACTGATGAATGGATAAAGAAGATGTGGTATATATACAATGAAATATTACTCAGCCATAAAATGAAGGCTAACCATTTGCAATAACATGGGTATGATGCTAAGTGAAGTAAGAGAAAGACAAGTACCGTATGATTTCACTCATATGTGGAATTTAAGAAACAAAACAAAGGAACAAAGGGTGGGGGGAAGAGAGACAAACCAAGAAACAGACTAACTATAGAGAACAAAATGGTTACTAGAGGGGACGTGGGTTGGGGGTAGGTGAAGCAAGTGATGGGGATTAAGGAGGGCATTATTGTGATGAGCACTGGATGCTGTATGTAAGGGTTGAATCACTGTATTGTCCACCTGAAATTAACATTAGACAATGTTAACTCACTGGATTTTAAATAGAAACTTAAAAAATAAATTCCCAGAAAAAATAAAGTATAATTTCTTAACTATAATGAGCTACTTCTCTATCTTCCCTATTCTTTGAGAAACTAAATGTGGTAGTGTTTTGAAATTTTTGACAGTAAATATGCCATTTCCATCTCTATCCTTCACTGAGAAAAGAAAAAAAAAATCTCATCTAGGAGTAATGAAATTGTTTTATCTGGAACATGATTTGAAAAGAAAGTAAAAGTAATTCTGAAGCCAGAAAATGTATACACCCTACAGTGTGGTAATACATGTATATGCACACACACACACACACACACACACACCTATTCTTTTAATAGTTATACAGGGCATTTAGAAAAATATCTGTGTCTTTGATCTCTTGCTGTATAGGGATCCAAATTCTATAGGCATTTATTTACTCTCCTATTCCCCCAATAAACAAAGTTTCTATTGTTTCCCCCAAGCTACTCTGGCCTTGCTCTTCAGAAGCCAATTCTTAGAATATTTTCATATTAAATTTGGCAGTGACAATAGGAAAAGAGACGTATTGATGTTTGCTGAAATGGAAAAACAAACAAAGCCAAATAAAAATCGGCTGATTTCTTCAGCAGGATTTCAGAACTCTTGAAGTAAAAATTGACAGATGTAAATATTTTCTTTTAAAAGGTCATTCTGGCTTTCAGTGTGCTTTACTTTGTATAAATGCAAAGTAGTTTGCAGTAACAGAGCTAGCGATTAAATAGGTTTGTTATGTTTTTTAATTGACTGCTTTTCCAGAAAGTTCTCTGAACTCTCAAAGGCTACGGTTTATTTAGCTAGCAATAATCAATCAATCTTGCACATAATTCTTAAACATTTTCTTAAAACCAAAGAAGTGACCTTGGGAGTATGAAGAGGCTTTACTTGCTAGTCTTTAGGGGCTAGACTTCTTTTTCTCCTTCCCCATGGGCAAAACAGATTTCCCCATGGAAAAATCCAAATATACTTTAGTTTTTTTCTGCGTCAGGGGAAACTCAAAGAGAAGCAGGTTTGTTGCTGCTCCCACACATCAGCCCTGCTTAAATTCATAACCCAGAGAACAGTATTTCAAATTCTGAGAGAGGTGTTTGAGAAGTTAGGTTGAAAATATTTTACAGGTGTTAAGTGTTTAAAAGCTTACAAGAGGTTAAAGTAACCTGTGGTTAAATTTTCTAATATGGTAAATGTCTGCCAGAATTATTGAATACTTAAAAGAAAACCAACTATTTATTCTCCCTTTTTCCTTACAAGGAAATGCTTGCTTTCTTGCACTAAAGATTTCTTTTGTGTGCAGCTTTAATTATCTCTTGTCCTGAGTACCCCTGCTGGTCATGAGATCTGTGACCAAGTCCACTTTTCTAATCCATCTTAATATTGGTGCTTAACCAAACTTAACATTTTGCTTGCTTTCCTCAACAAAATAAGGCTATCCTATTGATGAAGTGAAACAGTTTTTTTCAGTATTCACTAATCCACTACAAAGCACAATGGGGCGGGGGTGGGGGGAGATACAAAACTTGAATCAAACAGTGCCACTGCCTACAAAACTCAAGGGTTAGAGGGGAGGCAGGAATTCTTTCCTCTTAACACCAGAACATTGGGGTGGGTATTGCTGAGCAGGAGTAAGCAGGTCCAGAGGCAATCGATGAGATTGGTAGGTGGGAAACTAAGGGGGGAAATGAGTATCAGTGCTTAAAAAACAGGCTTAAAAGTGGCTGATGAAAGTCTGTTGAAGGGCTGACCCAGGAAAGAGGGTTTACCCTTGATCTAATCCCGTGGATCTCAACCCTGGCTGCATTAGAGGTGCCTGGGGAGCTTTAAGGATACGTATTATTTAGGGGCACATTTCTTCAAGTCTGCAATTTACTTTAAAATAGATCCCCCAAAGGGTGCCTGTAGTTCAGTTGGTTAAGTGTCTGACTCTTGACTTTGACCCAGGTCATGATCTCAGGGTCCTGGGATCCAGCCCCAAGTCAAGATCCCCGCTCAGCAGGGAGTCTGCTTGAGATTCTCTCCCTCTCCCTCTGCCCCTTCCCTCCCCCTCTGCTCACATTGCCTGCTCTCTCTTTCTCTCCCTCTCTCTCAAATAAAATAAAGCTTAAAAAAAAACAGATCCTCCTCCTCCCCCCCCCCCAGAAAGATGCATTCATAGATAAAGGCATGGAGTGGTACTGGGGGAAAATACCTAATGCGTGGTTCCTACTTCTGGAAATTCTAATTATGGTCCAGTTTGGGACCCAGACATCAAGGTATTTTTATTTTTGTTTTTGGCACTGATATTTTTAAAAAGCCTCCTAAGTGCTGCTCACATGAAGTCAGAGCTGAGAACTTCTGAACTGGAGGTCCAGGGAACACAAGTGGGTAGAAAGTACCAACTAGCCCATTTGGGCCCAATAGAAGAATCCGTTTTCCTTTCAAATAAATAAGCTAAAATAGGGTAGAGTTAGGGTAGATTTGATGTATTAGTTGTCTGTGACTGCTATAACAAATGACCACAAACTTAGTAGCTTCAAACAGCACACATAAATAATCCAACAGTTGTGTGGGTTGCAACTCCAACGTTGGGCTAAAATCCAGGTCGGCAGGTCTGCATTCCTTCCTGGAGGCTCCAACGGGAAAATCTAGAATCTAATTCCTTGCCTTTTCCAATGCTGAAGTCTGTCGGCATTCCTTGGCTCATGCCCCCTTCCTCCATCTTTGACATGTGACATCTCTATGAAGGTCCCCAAAAGTCTCAACCCGTACTTCTGTAATCACATGTCTCTCAATCCCCTTCACATTTAAAGACTCTTGTGATTATACTGGGCCCACCTGGATCATCCAGGCTAGTCAACCCTGTTTTAAGGCCTGCTGATTAGCAACCTTCATTCCCCCTTTGCCGTGTAACACAACATATTCACAGGCTTTGGGGGTTAGAACGTGTTCATCTCTGCAGGCCATTATTCTGCCTACCATAGAAAGATTCACAATTTCTGAAATAAGACATTTTTTAAAAACAAACCACAAAGGAAAAGGCAGACAAATCCAGCTGCATTAAAATTTACAACATATTTATTAAACAGCACTGTAAAGGGGATAAAAAGATAAACCATAAACTGAAAACAGGATATTTGCAACACAGTTAATATTCAAAACCTGTTTTAAAAAAACTACTATAAATCAAGAAACAAAGACAACATCCAAAGGAAAATGGGCAAAGGAATTGTATAGGAACATTACCAAAGAGGATGTACCTGAGGCCCATAAACATTTGAAAGATGTTCATCCTCATTAATCTAACGAGACAAGAGTTTTTAAAAATACCAATTGGCAAAAATGTAAAAGTTGGACAATCCAGGTACTGACAAGGCCGTGGGGCACCAGGGCCTCCTCCAGTCCTATGCACAGAGCCCGAGCAGACTCCCACATGTACCTGCCAGGAAACACATCAGTCAGGAGAGCCTAAGTGAGTATCATAGAAAAACATTAGAAACAACCCAAACATCCATCAACGGGTTTAGAATGAATAAGGCCTGCTGTGCTCATTTGAGGAAAATAATGCACTACGGTCAGACACAGATAAATCCTGAAGACATCATACTGAATAAAAGAAGCAAATCTCAAAAGATTATGATATGGGTCAAAAGTAAACTATTTCTTTGATTAGGAAAGCATGCAGAGCGTGATGAACACAAAATTCTATATAAAATCTCTCTCATGATGGGGAAAGGTCTACATGGGAAGACATCTGAGGGCTTCAGGGATGGGTAATGTTCTGTTTTTCAGCTTGGGTGAATATGTTCAGTGATGTTTATTTTTATTATTGCCTGAGTGGTACATATATGTTTTCATATATTCTTTTGTATTTTGCGGTAGTTCACAGTGTTTAGAGTGTTTCCTATAAGCAGACTTAGAAAAGGTCATTCTCTAAAAATTAAGTGGTTTTAAATTATCAGGGCAATGTGCTAATAAAAGCAAAGGATCGCAGTTACCATAAAGAGTTACCCGTGGAATACAAGGCATGATCGTTGTAAACAATTCAAACTCTAAGGACACATACTGAATAAAAGGTCAAAAATCCCTCTTCGCTACAAGGAGTCCACCACTCTCAACAGTTCAGTGTGAATCTTTCTAGATCCCTTTCTCCTTTACCTCCTATGTTATTTAGAAATGGGATAACAATATATCTGCTGTTCTGAATTTGATTTTCAGAATATGGGACTGTTTAACACTAAGAATGGAGGTGACATTACACCAATATCTCATTTTCAGGATCTCCTTTATCAAGTTCATCTAAAGTTCCCTCATTCTTCTCCTCTACATATGGTAGCCTTGGCGAAGTATCTGATAATTGTACCAATAATATTTAACACTGTGGAGCAGTTTGTGAATTATTGAGTTCTTTCCCATGGTCTTACTGACTTCTCACAAGAACCCTACAAGATCTGTATTATGATCTCAGTTTGTGAGAGACCAAATTAAAGGTGAGAGGGATGAAGGGACTTTGTCCACATTGATGCTGGGCCAACTGTGAAGCCCAAAAATAGGGCTGCAAATTTTATAGCATAATCAAAACGCCAGCGCATGCACAAAAGATGATCTGTTGCTGACAAAACAACGTGCGTCGATTGTCCCCACGTTACAGAGCCCCAGCAGGGCTCCCAGCTTTCTGTGAGGGGCTCTATCCTCTCCCTGTCACCCCAGGTCACTGTGGGGCATCGGCCACATGCATCGTTATCATAGATCTGTGTATTTAGTACATGACACTATTGTGGCAACTGGCAGTAAATCTCCTTAGGGAGGGCCAGCTTTTGCTCGTGTACGACATGCTGCCATTTGGGCTCAGGGCAGGCCTCTTCCATCACCTTACTCCCTGCCTGTCCCCGTCGCCGAGGGTAGCCTCTTGCTCCTGTTCTGCCCAACCCTTTGAATCCATGTCTACAGAAGCCGTGGGTTGTGTGACGAGGGGAAGAGAAAGAAAAAAAAGAGTTTGGTTCCTTCTGTGGTTTGTAGGACACCTCAGGGATGCAAAAGCATGACTCCATAGTGACGAATGCAGAAAACCACGCGCTGGGGGCTCTGAGCACAGAGCAGAGGAGTGGGAAAAGCACAGGTTGCACTGATATTAAAGACACTTGCCCTTCACGTGTGAAAGTCCACATTCTCAGCTCCTTTGGATTTAAAAATGGGATGGAAGGAGGTTGACACGGAAGCTGTTGGCGTGCCACGCGAGGGAGGCAGGCGGACGTAAAAAGGCTAAGGCCAACCCATATTTGAGCGTGGATTCTTGGGTGTGAGGCGACGCTGGGGTCTTGACACTCCTAATTATATGGCCGTGAGTCAAGTCCTCTGGCTCTGCAGACCAAGTCTAAAAGCTGACGGGACCGGACTGAACTGCTGAGTCTTTTTCCTTTGTGAGCTTAAGGATTTATCAGTTGGACTCCTTTGAGCCACCCGATGGGAAATTCAGCCCCAGGTGGGTGAAACGATGAGCAAAGGTATCATTTCACACACCGGCGGGTCAGGAGGTTGCCTGACTCAGGGACTCGAAGACCCGAGTCTGTCTTCCCAGTGCTCGGCCCCCTTGGCCTGCCTGCTTGTCCCCTCGTGCTCACAACGCGGTCCCCGCAGCTTCTGGAACCGTGGCCTCGTCCCGCACTGGGACCGAAATAGCAAAAGGCTGGAAGAGCCAGCGTCCCGGTGTGTTCATAAGGAAGCCCCGAGGCCTTCCCTCGTGTCACCCTGGCTACGATGAGTTTAAGTGCCCGTCCCAAGCCAGTCGGTCACGGGGAAAAATCACGGGGTTCCCGGCACTGGCTTAGGCCGATCAGGCCTCCTGCCCGGGTCGGGGGACCCCCCCTTCCCCAGCATCTCTCGGCAACCTGAACACAAGCGAGGTTTTCTTAGCAGGGACCGACCGGGGGGGGGGGGGGGGGGGGGGGCGATGCACCTGCTCTGCCGAGAGGTTGCTCCAGGTCACTGTCTCCCGTTCCAGGCTCTGCCAACATCAACGACCGCAGCATGCTCGGAAGGCGCGACAGCGAAATGGCTGTGCTTGTGCAGGACACGGAGACGGTCCCTTCGGTCATGGACGGACAGGCGTACCCCGCTGGCCGCTTCGCCCGAGGCCTCCGGCTGCAGTGCTTCAGGTGCGCCCGCGCCGCCGCTCTCCGGGCGCAGCAGTGTCTCCCGGGCTGCGAGCGAGCCCCAGGAGTGTGCCCGACGGCCTACGCCGGCCACGGGCATTTTCGATTATTTTTTTAAAAAAAGATTTTATTTATTTATTCATGAGAGACACAGAGGGAGGCCAAGGGACAAGCAGGCTCCATGCAGGGAGCCCGATGCGGGACTCGATCCTGGGACTCCAGGATCACACCCTGGGCCAAAGGCAGATGCTCAATCCCTGAGCCACCCAGGGATCCCTGACGTTTTCGATTTTAATCCTTTGGATTATTTTTATGGCTAATTGAGAAAAACAGCATTTTAAGTTGATTCATGGATTTACGACCAGGCCAGCTCTACCCATCTAGTGGCTGGTTGGGTTTTGTTTGTTTGTTTGTTTGTTTGTTTGTTTGTTTGTTTGTTAAGATTTTATTGATTTTAGGGAGAGCGAGTGAATGGGGGGAGAAGCAGAGGGAGAGAGAGGATCTCAAGCAGACCCTCCCCGTGGAGTGTGGAGCCCCCCTGGGGGGCCTGGCTCCCACAACCCCCAGATCACAACCTGAGCTGGAACCAGGGTGTGGGCGCTGAACCAGCTGATCCACCCAGGCGCCCCTATGTGAGTTTTTGAAAGCAAGTCTGTTTTTAAAAATTGTAATAGTCCCAGTAATGCAGGCACGTACTAGAAATTATTGAAGGAGGGTGCCCATGATGCTGAGAGTGACGTTTAGAAACCTCAGCCCCAGACATGACAGATTCCTGATCTTCTCCAAGAGGATGGGAGTCTGGTCCTGATCGGTGCCGAGAGAACACTGGGTGGGCGGCAAGGCCCATGGGACCCTCAGTGAGTCTTCGCTGGGCTCTAACCGGCCCCACGCCAGCCCCTATAATGGAGTCTCGGTGGTCAGAGTGGTCCTTCTAGAACCTAGCCCCGACCTGTCACTTCACTCGGGGAACACCCAGAGCACACCCTCCCCTACACCTAGGGCCCTCAGTCCATGATGCTAGAGCTGTACCTGCCAGCGATGGCTTTTGGCTGTGGCCTCCGTGCTGAGATGCAGCGGTGGCCTGAGTAAGCATTAAGGTGTTGAGAGAAAAGCCTGGAACAGATGCTTCGCAGCACTGTTGTCTTAACCCTGGGGCATGAATGGTGGAGCTTGGAAACGGGCTGGCTTGAGGTAGGAGTGTAAGGAGGGCTTGCTCCCTGCAAGTGCTGGCAGCCGTTGGCCCTGTTGGCCCTGTTGGCCTCATTGCCCCCGTTGGCCCCATTGGCCCCGTTGGCCCCATTGGCCTCATTGGCCCCATTGGCCCTGTTGCCCCCCCGTTGTCCCCATTGCCCTCGTTGCCCCCATTGGTTCCATTGGTTCCATTGCTCCCATTGCCCTTGTATCTAGCAGGTCCAGGCTCCGGCCTCTGAGAAGCAAGATACGCTTCCATTCCTTCAGTTCCAGAGAGGGGTCCTCTGTTCCCTCAGGCCCAGGAGCTCAGCAAATCTATCCCTCAAAAATCTGTCAATACTTCCTCACAGTTTTTATGGCTGCATTTATTGCCCTGGTTACTAATTGTTTTGCCAGTAAGAGGTTTTTCAGACCATTGGTATTTCAATTAGCTTCTCATGTGAATTTGTTTTGTTTAGCAGGGAAGAGATTAAAATGAGTACCCTGTCCACCAGCCCACTGATGGATGGCCTGCTGCAGCCTAGATGAGGAAGCAAATATTTCATGATGTAAACTAGAAATACTTGTCTTGTCAGTTTTGTGAGAATTTTTCTCTTTAAAGGGAGGGTTGGGGCACCTGGGAGGCTCAGTGGTTGAGCATCTGCCTTCGGCTCAGGGTGTGATGCCACAGTCCTGGGATCGAGTCCCGCATCGGGCTCCCTGCATGGAGCCTGCTTCTCCCTCTGCCTGTATCTCTGCCTCTGTGTGTCTCTCTGTGTCTCCTGTGAATAAATAAATAAAATCTTTAAAAAATAATAATAAATGCTAAAGAGGGTTGTCTTTAGCATATGCAAGTCCATTTAAGCACCTCCCTTTTTCCTTCCCTCCCCCAACTCCAGAGTATAGACTCAATTGCTCCTCACAACCCCAGGGCAGCTCTTTCTGTCCATGGGTCCTGTCCTGTGTTGTGCTTGAATAAAACCACCCTTTTGCACTAAAAAAAAAAGGGGGGGCGTGAGCTTCTTTATAACGTTCTAAATGTATAATAATTATAAAGGTGTAGGTGGTTCTGATTACAACATATTTTTGTGGCAGAAAATTTGGCAAATACAGTTAAGCAATAAGAAAATTAAATTCATCTGTGATCGCACTGCCCAGAGCTAGCAGCTTTAACATTTGCTCTATACCATTCCACTTTGTTCTGTACGTATGTATTACCATCCTGTATTTCTTTTTAAAAACATAATTAGGTTCTTGCAGTCCTAGGAAGTTCTGTATTATTTAAATAGTGTTACATGCTTCTGTGTCATTAAGTATTCTTCTATAACATTTAACGACTGCATTGTATTACATCATGTGGGTATGCTGTGACTCCTTTAACTATTACCTCATTGACAGGCAGGTTTTTCAGTGGTCTAAAAAAGTGGATATAAGGAGGCCTGGCCGGCTCAGTCCAGGGAACATGTGACTCTTGGTCTCAGGGCTGTGAGTTCGAGCCTCATGTTGGCTATAGAGATTACCTAAAAATAAAATCTTTACAATAAATAAACAAATAAGTAGATATATTTGTAGGTAGCATCTTCTTTACCTTCTTAATTGTTTCCTTAGCTAGATCCTGAATATGGAATTTCTAATCAAAGGAAGTATGCTGCTGCTTTTACTCTCTAATGTCTTACTATCTTGCTACTAACGCTTTAGACGGCTTATTCCTCCTGTCTTTACCAACACTGCATTCTATTATTTTATTTAATCTTTGCCAATTTGTTGGATTTCAGATGGAATTTCATTACTTTAATTTGCATTTTTTGAGGTCTTAAACAAATGTGTTCATTAGCCATCTTGTTCTGGTAATTATTCTTTTAGAAATTACCTAGCCTATTCATGTCCTTTGTCCATTTTTGTTGGAATGTTTCCCTTTCTTTGAGTGATTTATGAGTAACTTAAGTATATGCAAGGCTAATTCTTTTGTCATACTGGTTGCAAATCTGATTTGTCAATTGACTTTGCATCATCTTTAAAGTATTTGGGGGAGGGGCACCTGGGTGGCTAAGGGGTTGAGCACCTGCATTTGTCTCAGGTCATGAACCCGGGGTCCTGGGATCGAGTCCCACATCAGGCTCCCTGCAGTGAGCCTACTTCTCCCTCTGCCTATGTCTCTGCCTCTCTCTCTCTCTCTGTGTGTGTCTTTCATGAGTGGCTCAGTGATTTAGCGCTGCCTTAAGCCCAGGGCCTGATCCTGGGAACCTGGGATCAAGTCCCACGTCGGGCTCCCTGCATGGAGCCTGCTTCTCCCTCTGCCTGTGTCTTTGCCTCTTTCTCCTGTGTGTCTCTCATGAATGAATGAATGAATGAATGAATGAATGAATAAATAAATAAATAAATATTTTTAAAAAAAGATGCCAGATACAAAAAGATCACACATGAAAAATAAATAAATAAAAATAAAATAAAATCTTAAAAAAAAAAGTATTTGGAGGAAACTCAAAAATCTAATCAAATCTATCCAGATTATTTTCTTCCTTTTCTTACACTCTTAGTAGAGTTTCCCCAACCCAAGATCAAATACTGCATTTTCTTCTAGTGCTTATTTGATACTGCTTTTACATTTAACATCTGTAATTTATTTTAATGTAAGAAGTGAGGTAGGGACTCCAACTCCCTCCCTCCACCCCAAACCTACCAGTTGGTCCAGATCTGAATGATGTGCGGTACTCTCTGCCTCTCCAACATGCAGGGCCTCCACATTGCTATATATCCTCACGCATCTCTAGTCTCTCCTTCTGGTGCTATCATAGTTGTCTTATTTGCATCCCGGTGTGACACCGCTTTAATCCTTGTAGCCTGTGCTTTAATACTGCTTCTTGCCACCCCACTTCCCAAATCAATATTCATTGACAGAAAAATCTTGGCTACTCTTAAACATTCACTCTTCCATGTGAACTTTGGAATTCTTTATTCATGTTCTCTTCATTTTTTGTTGTTGTTGTTGAGATTACAGTAGACGTATAGATTTATATAAAAAGAATTAACATATTTATAATGTTGAATCATCCTCTGGAGGAACAAAGTATAAGCTTCAATTTATTTAAATTCTTTTTGAATTTTTCTCTAATGAAACTCTAGGGTTTGCATTCCTGGGAGGGGCATTGCTCTTCAGTAATCGTTAGGGTTTTATTTTAACCTGCTATTTTATGCTGCTCTTAAACATTTCATGCTAAGCATATTCTTAGGTGCTTTTATTTTATTGACAATTTTCAAATTGTTTAAAAGGGGCACTTGTTTTTGAACAAACATTTTCACTTTGCCCCAGTGGCCAACACAGATAATATGTTAAAAAGCACCATACCAAAAACCTTGTGTTGATTTTATTAGGAAATGTTCTCAATATAATATTGGGTCCTAGAATACAGCCATTTTCTCACTAGAAAAATAAAATAAAATAAACGCAGCTTCAATCCATTTTCCATCTGGGTTATTTTTGAATAGAAATAGACACATTTCAATGTGAAATCAATTCTAAATAGAGTCAAACATCAGAGTACTGCATTGAATGTTGCAACTATGTGCCGAACAATTCATTAAGTCCCAGAAAATTATCCAACTGTACAGATGTAACCATCACTCAACAGAAACCATTATCCACCCAAGTAGAGCCCAGAATCATGTAAAGTGACAGACATGAGGAATGGAAAGAACAGAAACTATCTTCTGCAGTTTTCCTCCTGTCCCACTGATGCATAAACAATTAAACATTAAATAATTCCCATCATACACACCAACATTGAATCTGACTAGTTTTCTGTCAAACCTTAGTCCTCAAAAGAATATCCAGAGTACTTCATATTATTTTTACCGTGCATTTTAACATGAGAAAACAGACAGGGAAAATCATTTATTATTAAAAATGATCTGTTATAGGCTTCTTTAAATACTTACTCTGCAATCAAGTTCTGAACTGATACCTTGGGGGACACGAGGTGTTACCTATTGTTTTGATTTAAAAGCAGAGTCCCAGAAACGTTCTTTCTGCTCAGTTTTTGGCTGGTTAGACCTGATCCCCATCAAAAGTATTATTATAATTGATGTATTGTCATAACTTCAGATTTGGTGCATTCCGAGTTTGCTTTGAATCTTATTGAATAGCCAGCATCTGTGTGCAAACATCATCCCTTAAATCTGTTTTAAAAGTTATTCCTATAGAGTCTGAAGGAGACAGTATTTGAAGTGGAAATAAAATTTTTAGAGTATAAAACTCTAAAAATCCTAGGGAGCCCATGGTGCCAAATCCATTTATTTTAAAGAATTTATTTTATAGAGTGGGAAAAGTGCAGACTAAAACTAAAATGAGATGTCCTTTTATCCCTGTAAGACTGGCTGTGCTTTTTCAGGAATTAATAATGTTGGAGATGACTGGGGAGAGCCTGCACGGTGACAGTATATGTGTGGGAACAGCCTTTCTTGAAGCCAAGTTTAATTCTAAAACTTTTCCTGGTGAAAAAATTCATAAATTCACAAAGTATTATACACGATGAACAACTTATGTTCATTGGGAAATTGTTCATTATAATGAAAACCTGGAAACCCCCCCAAAAGGTCATAACAAAATCATTGGTTCAAAAAATTTTCCATGATGGGAAATTCTGCGACCATTAAAAAATGATGACGTGAATCCACATTTATTTAAATATATAGAGAGTAACACTAGAATGACCTCTACCGCGGAATCCAATGGTCAGTTCTCATCTGAATTTGACCCAGTTCTCCTTGGAGAACTTTGCGTGGTTCCAGGATACTACACCTTCGCTTTTCTGCAGGCTCGCTGGCTGCTCCTCCTGCTCCCTACCACTGAGGCACAGCAGGTCCTCTTCTCTGTCTACACTCACCCCTTGGGGGAACCCAGCTAAAGTGCCATGGCTTTATGAATATATATAAGAACAACTCCCAAATGCGTATCTCCACCCAGGCCCTCTCCCCCCAGCTCCGGATTCATTGCTCCAGCTGCCTACTTTGCGTTGATAACCCCGGGAATGTTTCATGGAAGTCTCAACAGGTTCAGAACTGATTTCCTGGTCTTCTCCCACAAACTGGCTCTACCAACAGAACTCCCCATGTCCGCCAATGGCAACTACATTTTTCTAGATGCTCACGCCAACACCCATCATCCTTGATGCCACGCTTTTTCTCATATTGCATACCTGCTCCGTCAGTACAGCCTGCTGGCCCTACCTTCCTCCTCACTGCCCAAGGAATCCTCACCCTTCACTCCGATTACTGCAGGAGCTCCTACGTGGTCTCCCTGCCGCAGCCCTTGCCCTTCTGAATACAGAAGCCGTATTTTCATACGCAAGTCAGATCCCGTCACTCCTCTGCTCCAGTATCTGCGATATGTCCCGGTTTCACTCAGTATAAAAGCCAAAGTCCTTCTAAGACCTATTTCCTCACTTCTGTCTTCAGTATAACACAAGCCTCTTTGATCTTCTTTGAACCTATCAGGCATGTGAGATAGGGCTTTAGACTCCATTTGAAATCTAGCTTTGCCAATAGTGTGTCTCCAGATTTTAGCTTCCTGTCTGCAAAATGGGAATCATGTACTCTGTACCTCACAGGAGTGATGTGAAAATGGTTGATTTTGGTTTTTTTGTTTGTTTTGTTTTTTTACTTCAAGGCATTCTCTAAGTACAAGGGTCTTCATCATTTTCAAATATGACCTCTAAAACTTATCTTGCTTTGCTTGAGAATTTCGTATTGTTTCTAGTCCACTATCTATATATGATCAAGTCAGACAACATCTAGTTTGTGGCTTTTTTTTGCCAGGCACTCTGGGGATATGAGAGTAGCCAGGTCATGTTCTCTTAAAGGATTAACCTGCTGGATGTGCATCAGAGGCCTGTTAAAAAAAAAGTGTGGGCGGGGGGAATCCCTGGGTGGCTCAGCAGTTTAGCACCTGCCTTTGGCCCAGGGTGTGATCTTGGGAGTCCTGGGATCAAGTCCCACGTTGGGCTCCCTGCATGGAGCCTACTTCTCCCCTCTGCCTGTGTGTGTCTGTGTGTGTGTGTGTGTGTGTGATGAATAAATAAATAAAATCTTTAAAAAACATGAACCAAAATAAAAAATCAGATTCCCAACCAGCTGAGCCACCCAGGCACCCCTTGGCCTATGGTTTGAATGCTAACCCTATCTTCAAACTTCTCACTCCCTTAGGCCAAATTCCAAGGAGTCTCTTAGAACTAAATTCAGATCTATCTATCCAATAGTTAAAACTTTCAAGCATCAGAACAGCTTGGGTTTTCTTAGTTTGGTTTGGTTTGGTTATGCAATCAAGATTTTATACACGCACGCACACACAGTTTTAATGGTTTCCTTGGATTTTCCTTAGAAAAAAAAAAAAAAGAAAAAGGACTGCTATGGTTGAGTGCCTGAATTACATTACCATTAGAAACAATGCTTGCAGCAAATTTCTTTATCTCAGTTACTCATTTTGGAAGGTACTTGTATTGCAGGGTTGTCCTTGGCTATCTTTCTGACCCAAGTGAAAACATTCAGGATCCAGTGAGTGACAAATTCTTCAAGGAGGTGTGGGTTGCAACGGCAGCTCGAAATGCTACAATATATGATAAGGTGAGGTTTTCATCTCTCTCCCTACCTTTTTCATTGAATCACACCACAAAAACACGTCATTATTACTGTATATTATTGGTGCAGAGTAATGTTAATGGGTGTAAAAATCCAGTACATTTCCAAGTTGTAATAAAATACCGCTTTGTAGATATTAAAAAACAGAGTCAAAAAGTATCATGGATTATGGTGTAGAAGAGCCATTAGTGGCATTCTGATCTCTCATCTGACTGTGGGATCCCATCATGAGCATCCTTAGAAGGTGGTTACCCAGCCTTTGGACATGTCTAGTGACAAAGAGAAAAAAGGCAGATGGAATCCCAAAATGAGTCAGACCTGGGTTCAACCCAGCTCACCCAGCTGCTGGTGATACAAATTTGTGTGTAGTGATTTGACTTTCTGAGCCTTCCTTTCTTATCCTATAAAGTGGGCAAGATATTCATGAGGGTGGTTATGAAAATAAAGAATAGTTTTTTAAATGTATTTAGCACATAGTGCATAATAAATGGTATCCATTCCTGTGATGGAATTTATTAATAATGAAACACTTCCTTTGTTGGGCAGCTCTACTTTTGGAAGGGTGTTTTAAAACAAGCTCCATATGTTAGGGAGGCTAAATGTATCTTTTGCTAAGTTCTCTCCATGGCTTATGACAAAGAATGTAGAAGAGTTAAGAGTTGTCCAACAGTGGAATGAGTTACTTCATGAAGTAGTCAGCTTTCTCTCATAGAAACTATTCAAGCTGAGATCTGCTGACCATCTATCAGAAACTAGATAAGAGTGTGTTGTTCTTCTTCATGACTGCCAGCGTCCCTTCCAGCACAGAGAATTCATCATTCCTAATGAAACATGACAGTCTCCATAGCTTTACTTCATGCTGAGGACTCAAGGCCATGATCAAATAGGTCATGTGCATGGAGTCCTTTAAAATGTAATTTTAAAAATGCAGTGCACAGCCCTTGTTTGGATCCTCATGGGAGGAGAGGATAGCAGCTATAAAAAAAAAACATTTTGGGATTAATAGGATAAATCTGAATATGGACCATATCTTAAATGACTTGGAATTGGTTTTCTGAGGTGTGAGAATAATATTGGGGTTGTATAGGCACATCCTTATTCTCAATACATGCTGAAATTTCTAGGAGGGAAGTATTCTGGTATGTGAAGCTCATTTGCAATTGGCAAATTAAGTGTACAATTGATAACTTTAAGGTACAGATATGGACATTTTTGAAAATAAAAAACATAATATGCAGTTTTCCTCTTAGACCAGAATGTCCAGTGAAATTTGGAGAATTATTATCAAAAAACTTAACCTTAATGTGAAGTAACATCAGTGGAATTCCTGTACCACTAGCTTGACTTTATCACGACATCGATGACTTGTGTAAATCAGATAGAGGGATCGACCTATGATTTTTTTTTTTTTTTTGGATGAAAGCAAATCTAGTAGTCTCTTTGTAGCAAATAAGAGAAGCAACTCTTCAGTCAGGTGTGTGCTGTAGCATACAACTACTACGTGTTTCATAAAGCAAAGATTTCATCAGTTGGAATGAATATTTTCCATAAAGGGGCTATCTTTTCTTTTAAACTTATGACCTAGTTTCTTCCTATTTGTGTCTTAATCAGGTGTTCCGGTGCCTTCCCAATGATGAAGTACACAATTTAATTCAATTGAGAGACTTTATAACCAAGCCCATATTAGCAAGGGAAGATCCCATTAGAGCTGAGGAAGAACTGAAAAAGATTCGTGGCTTCTTAGTGCAATTCCCCTTTTACTTCTTGTCTGAAGAAAGCCTACTGCCTTCCGTTGGGACCAAAGAAGCCATGGTGCCCACAGAGGTTTGGACCTAAGGGTTGTATTCGTTTGCAGCTCAAGGACTTCCTCCTTGAAAAGTACACTGCACACAGTGACTTTATGGAGATCCTCACAGCCACAGCCAGCCCTGCCTGAGGCACGCTTGTTTCCACCCCGTGGACCCTTTGGGTTGGCCGGGCAGGGCTGCAGTCCTACTGAGATAAGGACACTGAACATCAGGTGGGCTTTATAATTCCTCCTGTTTATCCTTGTGAAAAAGGGACCGTATCCTGATTGGTAGCACACGCTCAACAACTTAAACACATGCTCAGATTCCACGATGGACACCGAAGTGCCTTTCCTTTGCTAACAAGAATTTATCTGTACCTGTGATCTAGGTTGCCAAAAATTGTCAAAACCTCCTTATTCTTCTCTGACCCTCATTTATGCAGCCAATGACTGCTGGACCTGCCCTCACTTCATAGTACATGCAGACACTGTTTGAGACGCTGTGTATTACTAGAAGGCGTCGTGATGCTGCTTCCGGGTTCTTCCAGGTGACATGGGATGCCCCTGCCCATCTGGTCCTGAAGTAGTAGTGTTCACCCAACCAAGGATGTTCCCTTTGCAGGGACCGAAAGGATGGGGGCAGACATTCTGTACACAGCAGCCCATGACAGGCGCGTCTGATAACATCGACACTATAGATCTTCACACCACAGAGCAACAGGAAGGAATTAAATTTGGTTATTGAGGCAGAGATTTCACGTTGCCTCCAAAGGCAATGACAAACTATGTTCTTTTGATAAGGCCCACCCGATCAAATTTGAAAACACGTGTTGGATATTTCATTTCACGCCAACTGCTAAAACTCAGAGACAGAGCATACAGGCTTCAGAAGCCTCCAAGGCAGCCATGGAGATCTGACCCAGACAAAAGAAGATTCCTTGTAGTTGTATAAAATTTCCTATCATCCTTAGCTTCTGGATTGATTGAAATTTGAATTTCAACATTGGAAAATCAAGCCACTGAATGCAAGTTGTCTTTCAAGAGAACCAGAGGCTTCATAACTCCTACCAACTTAATAAGTAGGAACCTAACTTTGACATTCAGCTCTCCAGCTATGTTACCTTCTTTAAGAAAAATTAATTGATTGCAAAGTATGTGCTACTTAACTGGCATTATTAAATATGCATTAACATTCCACCAGGCTTCCAAAGAAGTTAGGATCTTCATTAATTCACATCGTCCTAGTCTATGAATTGTTCTGGAAACCCATTTTTTTTTCCTTTTTGAATAGTAGTGTACCCTTTGGTACACCATAGCTCTAATTTTACTGAGCAGAACTATTCTGACAGCCTGAAGAGCTGAGGTGGGTTCCCTGAAGGCCCGTGCCCATGAAACATGATGTAGGTGCACTGATGACACATGTGTGTATTACCGGGCACGAATCTCATTGGGGTCATTCCTCAAAAAAGCAAGGACCCAATCCTTGTTTTCATAGAGCTTGGGAAACATTAAACAGGAGCACAAAGTCAATAATCTGGGTGAGTAGGAGAGAGTGTCACACTCAGGAGAGGACTTTGCAGCGAGAGAACCTTTCACAAATGAGGTAGGACTGTGCTTTATGAATAAATACTTTTTCAGCTGAAGATGGTGAAAAGACTTCATTGTATGGCAGCTGTAAATAAGACATTTGCTATTGATGAAGTTTAAATTGGCATTTAAAGTGTTGAGTGGATGTGGAATACCTAAGGATTTCTTATAGTTTACTTTTAAATATTTTTAAAACTAAAACAGTCAACACACTGGCTTTTGATTTTGTTCAAAATGCTCTCCTAATACCATGAAAAATAAAAGCCCAAAAGGTCCCCTTCCCTTTAGAAGAAAAAACAAATCACTTAATATAACCTCTCCCCATTTTATAGATGAGGAAACCGAGGCCCAGATTGGTTGAAGGTCTCACTTGAGTTCATCCAACTGAGAGATGGTGGAGGTAGGACTAGTGAAATTGCTGTGGCCCATTAGTGGCCTCTCCCTTGACTTTGTCATTGTCCATGAGTGAGGAGAGGCAGGAAACAGATCTCAGGCAGGATATCTCTAGGCTCTTTTGAACACTGTGATATCATGGATTTGAGTGCTCATCTGTGTCCCCCCTGCTTGAATGTAAGCTCCATGGGGCAGGGACTTTGCTATGTCTTGTTCACAGTGTATTTTCAGAGCCTGGAACAGTACCTGGCACATTGGAGGTACTCAGTAACTCGTGGGTGAATAAATGAGGTGGAGGGGAGAGCTAACGGAATGACAAACTTTCAGAGTCTCAGGCAAGAAATCTTCCTGTGGTTTCTGTGGCAAGTTTCCTTTCTGCTGCATTTTTTTCAAAGGCAAGATGTTCTTCTGCAAAGATGAGAGGCTGCCAGCTTTACCTGGGTGGATTCTATGGAAGATTCTGTGCAATAGTTACCTATTTGCAATAGCAGCTTACACAGGGCAGCGTTCTGCAAAAGTCACATGGGGTATGGACACGAGGCATACTGCGTGGCCTGATTACCCATCATTTTAACCCCACTACCATCTGATAATAGAAGTTAGAACAATTTATCTTTAACGTTGCAATATCTGATATCAACTTTAAAATGCAAATGATTCAAAGCCTTGAAAAGCTATTAGGAATCTGGTCGACATTTTTAATCGATTGTAATCTCCTGAAATGCCCCTCAATGCTGTACCCAATATTCTGGTAATCTCTGAAACAATTTTTGTTTTCAAGAAAGAAAAATTCTGTGATTGTACAAAATGAATGGTAGAAAGTAGAATAGCTGTTCAAACTACTCAGATTGTCCAAGCTTTGTTGTTAGAGGATACTCAACATCGCCGGTCAGGAGCAGGCATTTGCTCCGTATCAAGTGTCCACGTGGGGACGCGCCCTTCTTTGGGATGTTCTTAACTCTCAACTCTAATGCATCACGCAGAGGCTTGGAGAGGTTACTGGTTTTGTGTTAACAGCACCCTTGGAAGGAAATCTCATCTGTAGGTAGTCAAAACCATGAGCCGTTCATCTCTTATGTACTAACTTGGGAAATTGTAATAGCTCATGAATGAACAGTCTCCCAGCTGAGAGCAGCAGGCAAAGCAGCCTTTCTGCAGATGTCAGGCCACAGCCAGACCAGACCTGCCTACCCATCGGAGGAACCTGCACTTCCTCCTGTATCTCCTCGCTCCTTATTCCCTTGGCCTCTGTCCCCAAGCAGAGCACCTCCTGATTATGTAATCCATTTTAGAGGACAAGAAAAGAGTTTCTGAAAAAATTAGGCCCCTACAACAAATTTTCAGTTTACCTTACTCTTCTAAGCGACTGACAAAATATGATTATTTTTTGACAGAGGTAATCGTCTTTTTAACATCCCTGATCTGATATGGCGCTTGAGCATTTTCTGATGTCTGTCACCCTATGTAGCAGGGGGCAAAGAGGATCCTTCACGTCTTCTCATCTCTCTCTTGGATAAAATGAGCAAATGCTAAAGGACTTTAAGTGTGCTTATGAATACATTTTTATTTCCCTGGAAGATCCTCTGAGGCCAATTACTACTGGCACTTTGGAGGTTTAAAATGGATGGACCTTGAGAAATTCTTGAATCTAGAAATTCATGAGAAAAGGAATTCATCAGCATCTCTCAGAAAGTTGCAGATGAAAAGTCAGTGAATTCACAGTATTTTTAGGGGAGTGGACAGGTACCATAAAATGATAATGATTCTCACTGGCATTTAATTAATATGTCAGACAGTCCTGACTGACTTAAGATTGGAAGCATTCATTAAAGGAACCAGATGTTTTATGACTTATGTTCTTGTAGGCCATTTTCTTTCTCCTTTCTACTATTTTTAACTTTAAAACAGTAATCAAACGTAAGATACATGAAAATTGGTCATGCCGATATTTGGAAGTTGCAAAGTCAGAGACTAGGATGGCAATCCAACCAAAATTCAGGCTCACTTACTCTTTCCTACCCCTAAGCAGCTATAGTCCTTTACTTTACTCTTAATAAATGCATGTAAGTGAATGTCACCCTAAATCTGCTTGACTCCAGGAAACAGAACATCATGTCCTCCTAATGTATATCTACTTGGATTTCTTCCCACAAAATAATCTGGGCCAAAGGTACTGATATTCTCCTAAACCATTCTAAAACTTCAAAGTATTGCCGCTGGAGTACATACCACTGACACACACAAAAAATCCCCCACAAAGAATTGGCAATGAGCATCCATTCAGAATATATTGATATTCTGGACAGAACTCAGGCTCCTAGCCTCACCTCTACTGCAGCACATGGCACACCAAGGCCGGGTCTCCTGTTTTTGTAAATAAAGTTTGATTTGAACACAGCCACATCCATTCATTTACATGCATTCATGACCAAATGATCTGCAAATCCTAAAATATTCACCATCTTTAAGAAAAGCCTACCGATCCTTCCTCTAGTGAGAGCAGAGAATGTCCAGACAGAGGACCTCAACCAAACAGATTTAGATGAAGCCTGATCTCTTCCTTAACAAGGTTTCCAAGTGTCCCTATCCCAGAGCCCAACATTCTACAGTGGATTTATTCTAATAAGGTCAAGTTTTATTCCTTTCAGGAATAAAATCATGTGATTTTTGGTTCTGGAAAGAGATGTTGTCAGCTAAAGCAGGCTTCTCCCAGCTGGGCATTCATAAGCATACATGGTTGACTGATGTTTGTAACTAAGGTGTTAAAATGAGGATGGATAGGCTGAAGGGTTTGTATTCAGAACTGTGAACCCAGGAGACTCAGTTTCCCATGAACTTTCCCTTTGTGAAACATTGGAAATGATGCATGTATCCATTCTCTGCCTCACAATCAATGCTCTCTGTGCCGGGTTCCTTAAATGCTTTTTTTTAAAATGTAAATATTCATTAATTAAATAATTAAAAAGTGTGAAATCAGCAGTGTCCCTTTATTTCAAAACCAGACTCCTCGTTCCGCACTGGGGTTTTGAGAGCCAGACTGCTGCATGTCTGAGCTTGAAACAGAACCGTGTGTCTGCGGAACCCTGCCCCGCAGCCCAGTCGTGGGTCCTTGCGAAGGTCAACCTCAGAGTCTCAGCATCCTCTGCTACTCTCAGGCCTCTGAGGTGCGATGATAGAGTGAGGTGGCGGATTTCTATTAAAAGACTGAGACAGCTTCCAGTAAGCACATATTGAGCAAGGCCAGTGGGCGGTGGTGGGGGTGCATCAGTGAACAAGTCACACCAGGTGGCCCTTCATGGTGCCCATGTTCTAGTGAATTGAGAGTGCAAAGTTACTTCCATTCTCAAAATAAGAAAGTGCCTGAAATAAGAGGCATTTGGGTGCAAGTATGGGAACTACCAAGCTGAAGAAAATAGCAAAGACTGGAATGAAAGAGAATAAATGTTCATCTTCTTTAGCACATGTCTTTCATCCCCTCTCTGAAAGTGAGACAGGCCATCTTGAATAGAGAGGACAATACACCCCATGCCCACACCCATGGTCTGGACTTCTTTCGTACTTCCAGAAGGCAATAAAATGATCGTGATTTCCAGAGAATAACTAGACTAACTAAAATGATCTTAGGGATCGTTTTATAATGTGCAAAAATGCTGAATCCCTATGATGTATATTTAAAAGTAATAGGATTTTGTATATCAACTATACTTCAATTAAAAAATAGAATTACTAAAATAAAAATAGTAGTTTCCAAGTGGAGGTTCTCAGCTGGAGGGAGGGCATAGGGAGGTGTCTAAGGGGAAGGAGTAAAAGGTGATTTTCTCC
This sequence comes from Canis lupus baileyi, assembly GCF_048164855.1. Taxonomy (NCBI): domain Eukaryota; kingdom Metazoa; phylum Chordata; class Mammalia; order Carnivora; family Canidae; genus Canis; species Canis lupus. Next base: position 37,530,799 of record NC_132868.1, on the reverse strand, counting down.
AAATTTTACACTGTTGGTCTCCTGTACTCAGAAATAAACCAAAAGTCATGGCCTGATGGCCCACAGGCCAAAGAGAGAGTATGGATTTCTTAAATTCGTTTCCACTTCTATTGGAGAATGATGGTCTCTATTATTCTAACTCTTGCTCTAATCTGAGGCAGAGTTTCAAGGCTCACAGGCTACATCAAGTTCAGAGGCATACTTATTTGGACCATGTAATGTTTAACATCGTGAATTAGTTGCTAAATATAAAAATTGAGAGATTTCACATGACATTTTAGGTTTCTGACTTTTATGCAAAATCAGAATGTCTAGGAGCAATGGGACACGGAGCATCAATCCCTGTTAGAGCCGAACAGCTGGCCCCTGAAGGTGAGTCATGCTCCGTCTAGGTCTCCACCATTCCCTACTAGGAAACCGGGGGTGGGGGGGGGGGCTTATGACTTGCTTTGACCAATAGAAGAATGTAGCTGCAATGATACTGTACAACTTTCAAACCCACACCCCAGGAAGACTGCAACTTCCACTCTTATCCTCCTAAAATGCTGGCACCCAGTGAGGATGAGAGACCAAGCCAAGAGAGAGGTCCAGATGACAGCCAGCACCAACTGCCTGACATGGGTATGAGGCTATGCTAGATCACCCCGACCCAGGCCGATGCCCGAGAAAGTACAGAAGGACCACCCAGCTGAGCCCAGCCTGAGTGGCTGACACACAGAATTATAAGCAAATGAAACAGTCATTGTCACAAGCCCCTACGTTTTGTGATGGTCTGTGACACAGCAATGGACAGCTGATAGAGTTAAGCTTCTTCAGGGTATTCCATTTTTCATTTTTCACATTCTAGCGGCAATATGACCTACTGCTATCTGGTTTCCAGCCGCCCCACCTGAACTGACCTACTGCTGGTTCCTTTACACTTTTTGCTAATATATACCATACCCACAGAAAGTGCATATATGACAAACAGGCAGCTTGATGTTTAAGGTACACAGCTCAGCAGCACCCCAATTTCTGTCCCCACCCCTTCCAGTCACTACCAAGTCCCTGACTTCTTGAAACATAGATTCTTTTTGCCTAGTTTTGTACCTCACTGGCTTTTTCAACGTGGACACATTCGGTGTTTAACTCCCTAGGCCTGGCTGAAGCTCTCCTTGGCTTCCAGGCAACTGGTCACTCTTTAAAATCACCGCGGCTCCCCTTTCCACATTTCATGTCCCCACACTCTGGCTCAAGCTCCCGCGTCTTCTCAGGTGATCCCCCCCAGGGTGGGGGGCTTCCCTGCCAGCTGTGTGCCCACCTGCAGCCTGGTTACTTAGTCCTCACTCTCTCAGGAAGCCCATCGGAGGAAGGGATAAAGCAAGCCCACGACGGGCAAAGACAATCACGCGTAGATGAAAGAGGAGGTTCCCATTGAAGGCAGCAGGGCCTGATGGTTCTTAGACCCCTGAAAGCTGGGGAGGCTGCTATCCTTACCCACCAGCTCCCATTTCTCATTGGTTGAAGATTGCCCCCTGCCATGTCAAATCCCAGGCATTTCTGGAACTTTCCTGCAGATGGGCTCAGCAAGCTGCTGTGGGTCAGAGAGAGCCGGTGGAGAAGCAGCAAGAAGCCCATGAGGCAAAGCTGCAACATGGGGAACCTCAACTGCTGCTGCCAGTGAGCTCAGAGGTAGGCGGTATCCAAATCCAATTTGGATTTCCAAAGTTTTCTTCAGTATTTAAGTCTCAATCACTTTTCATAAATGGAAACTATGAGTTAAATCAGTCATAATGGCATTTTTAAACATCAGAACAAAACCTCATTGGAAAGATCATGAAAAATTAAAATTCAAAAGTTTTCCCCAGGATATTTGACTACTATTCGCTTGCTGGACAGTAGCCCCAAGGACTTAGGTCAGCATTGCACCACATAACTCAGCAGGCAAACACTTGGTGATTTGGGAAAAACAACAGAAGGAGCACTTTTTAAATGCCTTTTAAAATAAAGACCAATTTCCGGAGCCTTTTCTCGTGACCCTTGTTCCTGTTTAAGGAACTTACATTACAATGCCTTTCCTAGATAAAGACACAGGTACTCCAAAGTGAAGCGAAAATCTGGAAGTTCTTGACTGGCAGTCTACGTCACCTTTCCCTCACCTGCTTAATTACCCGCTTTTCCATCTAGAACAACCCAGCTCTATCACTGATTCCCCCCCTTCGTTTTGAAAACTGGTCTGAGGAGTCACTGGATGCAACTCTTCTTTCTCACTCTCCCATGTGCCCTCTCTTTTTAAAGTCTGGGCCTTTGGAGAAAGGAGCTGAGATGACGGCAAAGCAGGAAAGCCCTAGGCTCCTCTCAGCCCATAATTAGCACCCAGATAACTATTGGAGGGCATCGCTGAGAGGTAGCATTCAGAGAGGCGCCTGTATAGGGACAAAGGAGCTGGCTGGCACCCTTTCCCTCTCCCACCCCTCAGCATCCGTGCAGAGCCACCTGCTGAGGGCAGCCCAGCCCAATACTGGCTTCCTAACCGACTTGCTCCAAGTCCCACACCCTTGCACTCTGGTACAAATGCCCTTCTCAGTCAAGCTTGGCTCAGCTCAGTGTGATCACCCCTTCCCCAAAGCCCTGGCCACACCATGTCTCCTGATCAGATCAGAGAGTTCTGCAAGGCTTCATTTCTAGCGGAAGTAGTAACAAGTCTCATGTAACAAGCCGACCAGAGCGCACCTAGCTCAAGCCGGCCACACTCTGGCCAAGAACCACCAATCCCCACTGCAGGCCAGGGGGGCCTCTGGAGGTGAATGGCCTGGAGGATAGAGCACCCAAAACACAGCAGCAAAGTGCATGCAGCACACACTGGAGACACTTCCTCAAGCGCCAGGCCCTCGACAATACATAACCTCATCTTCATAAGGCCATTACTCTCAGGGGGAGGAAACATAACAGCCTTTTCTAACACAGAGAAAAAGCGACTTAGATGAAATGCCAAGAAGAGGAATTCATCCCAAATGAAACAAGATAAGGCCATGGCTAGAGATCTAAGCAAAACAGATATAAGTAATATGCCTGACGGAAAATTTAAAAACAATGATCATAAGGATACTCAGTAGGCTTGAGAAAAATATGGAAGACTTCAGAGAGACCCTTACTGCAGAGATAAAAGGATCAGAAATGCAAAATACAATAACTGAGATTGGAAACAAGCTTAATGCAATGAATTAAAAAAAATGCAATGAACACAAGTCTAGAAGAAGAAAAACAAAAATCTATTTGAGGAGTAATAACTGAAGAGTTCCCTAATCTGGGGAGGGAAACAGACATCCCGATCCAGGAGGCACAGAGAACTCCCATCAGAATCAATAAAAGCAGACCAACACCGAGACATAATGTAATTAAACTTGCAAAATATAGTGATAAAAGAATCCTTAAAAGCAGTAAAACAAAAGAAGTCCCTAACTTACAGGGGAGGACCCATCCGGCCAGCTGCAGATCTCTCCTCAGGAACTTGACAAGCCAGAAAAGAGCGGCATGATGTACTCAAAAATCTGTGGCCAAGAATACTCCATCCAGCAAGGTTATCTTTCAGACTAGGAGGGGAGATAAAGAGTTTCCCAAACAGAAACTAAAGGACTTTGTGACCATAAAACAAACCCTGCAAGAAATATTAAAGGGGATTCTTTGAGTGGAAAGGGAAAACCAAAAGTAACAAGGACGAGAAAGGAACAGAGAAAATCTCCAGAAACAATGACAAAGCAAGTAAGAAAACAGGACTAAATACATATTTATCAATAATTACTCTGAGGATAAATGGACTAAATACTCCAGTGAAAAAAACAAGGGTATCAGAATGGATTAAAAAACAAGAGCAGGGATCCCTGGGTGGCGCAGCGGTTTGGCGCCTGCCTTTGGCCCGGGGCGCGATCCTGGAGACCAGGGATCCAATCCCACGTCGAGCTCCCGGTGCATGGAGCCTGCTTCTCCCTCTGCCTGTGTCTCTGCCTCTCTGTCTCTCTCTGTGTGACTATCATGAATAAATAAATAAAATCTTAAAAAAAAAAAAAAAACAAGAGCAGCCTGTATGCTGCCTGCAAGAGACTGATTTTAGGCCTAAAGACACCTGCATAGTCAGTGAGGGGAGGGGCGGGGCCTCGCCCACCTGGCCCCCCAGCTCACCTGGATACCTGTCAAACCATCCTCAACCCCTACACCTTCTACCTGAGACTTCAAGAGAGAACAGCCCAACGCTACAGAGAGGGTTTGCGCTTCTAACAAGGTAGGAAGGCGGGGGAAAAAATAAAATAAAAAAGAACCAAGTGGGGGAGGCACCCCCAGGAGCCGGGCCAAGGTGGGTGGGGAGCCTCGGGACAGGGAAGCTCTGCCCTGGAGAAGCAGAAAAAAATCCACGGGACTCTTCCCTGATGGAAAAGTGCTCAGCAGGGAAGTCAGGCAGGGCCACAGGAGGGACAGGGACCCCTCCATTCCCGGGGTCACCAGAAAAGGAGGGGCTCAGGGAGGGGGGTCCTCTGAGCGGGGGCAGGGGAGGGCACAGGACAGCGAGGACACTCCCCCATGGGCACCCCCAAGCTGTGCAGGTCAGCACCCTGCACCCCTGGAGCACCTAGGCCAGTGTGGACTGGGAGCTACAGGTGGTTACTGGGGGAGCTGACTCCAGGGCTGGAGACCTGGCCACCGCCAGTGCTGTTGTCCCTCCTGGTGTCACCCTGTCCTTGGGAGGGGCGGGGCCCCCAGGGAAACAGGGGCCTCACGGGTTCAACAGCTCACCTGAGCCGCACACCCGGTGAGGGCGGGGAATCCCCTGCAGGTGCACACACCTGAGAGTCAGCACAGCAGCCCTGCCCCCAGAGACCAGCTGGAAGGACAGGGGAGGAGCAACCAAGCAGCACTGGGAAGCTCCAGGGAGAGTCGAGGAATTTACAGTATATAGAACCAGAGGGTACCTCCCAACTGTGGAAGGAGACTTGGTGTTCATCGAAAGATGATGGATAAAGAAGCTGTGGTCTATGTATACAATGGAATATTCCTCAGCCATTAGAAACGACAAATACCCACCATTTGCTTGACGTGGATGGAACTGGAGGGTATTATGCTGAGTGAAATAAGTCCATCGGAGAAGGACAAACATTATATGGTCTCATTCATTTGGGGAATATAAAAAATAGTGAAAGGGAATAAAGGGGAAAGGAGAGAAAATGAATGGTAAATATCAGTGAGGGTGACAAACAATGAGGCACTCCTAACTCTGGAAAATGAACAAGGGGTGGTGGATGGGGAGGTGGAAGGGGAGTTGGGGTGACTGGGTGATGGGCACTGAGGGGGGCATTTGATGGGATGAGCACTGGGTGTTATACTATATGTTGGCAAATTGAACTCTAATTTTAAAAAATATATTTAAAAAAACATAAAAAAGTAAACAAAAGAATTAAATGCAAGGAAAAAATAATAATAATAAAAAAATGAGGGGAGTCCCAAGATCAAGCCCCATGACAGGCTCCTGGCTTAGCAAGGATTCTGCTTCTCCCTCTTCATCTGCCCCTCCTTGCTTGTGTTCTATCTCTTGCTCACTCTCTCTCTCAAATAAATAAATAAAATCTTAAAAAAGAAAGCTGAAGTAGCAATAATTATATCAAGTAAACTAGACTTTAAACCAAAGACTATAAGAAGAGATGAAGAAGGACAGTATATCATCATAAAGGGGAAAATCCAACAAGGAGATCTAACAATTGTAAATATTTATGCACCCAACATAACACCCAAATATATAAACAATTAATGCCAAACATAAAAGATATTGATAATAACACAATGATAGTTGGGGACTTTAACACCTCACTTACATCAATGGACCATCTGAGCAGATAATCAACAAGGAAACAGTGGCTTTGAATGACACACTGGACCAGATGGACTTTATGGATAAATTCAGAACATTCCATCCTAAAGCAGCAGAATACATATTCTTTTCAAGTGCACATGGGACATTCTCCAGAATAGATCACATGTTAGGTCACAAACCAGACCTCAACCAGTACAAAATGATTGAGATCATACCATGCATGTTTTCTGCCTACAGTGCTATGACATTTGAAGTCGACCACAAGAAAAAATCTGGAAAGACCACAAATATATGGAGGTTAAACAACATACTACTAAACAATGAATGGGTCAACCAGAAAAATCAAAGAAGAAATTTAAAAATACAGGGAAACAAATGAAAATGAAAACATGATAACATGCTGAAACCTTTGGGATGCAGCAAAATTTGTTCCAACAGGAAGGTTATAGCAATACATGCCTACCTCAAGAAGTAAGAAAAACTCAAATAAACAGCCTAACCTTATATCTAAAAGAGCTAGAAAAAGAACAAAGCCTAAAGCCAGCAGAAGGGAAGAAATAATAAAAATTAGAGCAGAAATGAATGATATAGAAGCTAAGAAAACAATAGAACAGATCAATGTAACCAGGAGCTGGTCCTTTGAAAAAAATTAATAAAATTGATGAACCCCTAGTCAGACTTATCAGAAAGGAAAGAGGACCCAAATAAATAGAATCACAAATGAGAGAGGAGAAATAGCTACACCACAGAGATACAACTAAGAGACTATTATGTAAAACTATATGCCACAAATTGGACAATCTGGAAGAAATGGATAAACTCCTAGAAACATAGAAAATGTGAACAGACTGATAACCAGCAAAGAAATAAAATCAGTAATCAAAAATCTCCCAAAAAACAAGAGTCCAGGGCCAAATGGCTTCACAGGTGAATTCTACCAAACATTTAAAGAATTAATAAATATTCTTCTCAAACTGTTCCAAAATATAGAGATGGAAGGAAAACCTCCAAACTCATTGTACGAAGCCAACATTATGCTGATATCACAACCAGACAGACTCCACTAAAAAAGAGAACTACAGGCCAACATCCCAGATGAACATAGATGCAAAAATTCTCAATAAAATACTAACAAACCAAATACAAAGTACATTAAAATAATCATTCACCATGATCAAGTGGAATTTACTTCTGGGCTCTAAGTGTGGTCCAATATTCATAAATCAATCACCATGATGCACCACATTAGTAAGAGAAAGGATGAGAACCATACGATCCTCTCCATAGATGTCGAGAAAAGCATTTGACAAATTAAAACATCCATTTATGATAAAAACCCTCAACAGAGTAGGGAGAGGGATCATACCTCAACATCATAAAATGAGAATTTAAACAGACACATGAGGGAATCCCTGGGTGGCTCAGCAGTTAAGCACCTGCCTTTGGCCCAGGGCATGATCCTGGAGACCCTGGATCAAATCCCACGTCAGGCTCCCTCCCTGAGCCTGTTTCTCCCTCTGCTTGTGTCTCTGCCTCTGTCTCATCTGTGTGTGTGTGTGTGTGTGTGTGTGTGTGTGTGTGTGTGTCTCATGAATAAATAAATAAAATCTTAAAAAAATAGACACATGAAAAGATGCTCATCACCACTCATCTTCAGGGGAAATATAAATCAAAATTGCAAGGAAATATCACCTCATACTTGTCGGAATGGCTAAAATTAACAACACAAGGAACAACAGGTGTTGGCGAGGAAAGGGGAATCCTCTTAGATTGTTGGTGAGAATGCAAACTGGTGCAGCCACTCTGGAAAATAGTTTGGAGGTTCCTCAAAAAGTTAAAAAGAGAACTGCCCTACCATCCAGCAATTGCACTACTAGCTATTTACCCTAAGAATACAAAAATCCTCATTCGAAAGGATACAGGCACCCCAACGTTTATAGCAGCCTTATCAACAATAGCCAAATTACAGAAAGAGCCAAATGTCTGTCAACTAATGAATGGATAAAGAAGTGGTGTATATATCCAATGGAATATCACTCATCCATAGAAAAGAACAAACTCTTACATTTGCAACAATGTGGGTGGAACTAGAGAGTGTGATGCTGAGTGAAAGAAGTCAGCCGGAGAAAGATGAATATCATGACGTCACTCATATGTGGAATTTAAGAAACAAAAGATCATTGAGGGGAAAAAGAGAGACAGAGACAAACCAAGAAACTTAACTATAGAGAACAGACGGACAGTTATCAGAGGAGGAGGGAATGGGGTGATGGGTAAAACAGGTGATAGGGATTAAGGAGCACACTTGTGATGAGCACCAGGTGTTGTGTGGACGGGCTGAATCACTGAGTTGAACACTGGAAACTAATATTATGCTATATGCTAACTAACTAGAATTTAAGATTTTTCTCTCATTTAATTAATTTGATTGTTTTTATCTCCATGCCCTATTCATTTTCCCCTCCCTGCCATACGTCAGCATTTTCAGCTATTTTTGTATATCTTTTCTATTTGAATGTTTTCTTGCAAAATGTGTATTGTTGTTTGAGGATTTTTTATCAGCGTGGGCGATATTTCTGACAAAGCACTATTTTTAATATCGAGCTATGTTGATGTATCTAGGTTTCATCTCTTGAGGGTAATCATGGTGTCTGATGTTACGTAATCACCACACTTCGCCTGTTACTTTTCCAAAGATTGGCACTCAGGTTCTCTCCAGCTCTCCATCACCACACACATGCTGCCATGAAAGTCCTCATACTAGAGCACTGCTTGTGTGACCTCACAACAGCATGGCCCTGGCTTCCCCCAAAGGGAATAGCCCAAGGGAGAGCAAAGTGCCACATGTCTCTTATGACCCAGCCTTGGAAATCATAAACATCATACAATGATATTGTATCGATTACACCAGTCAGTCCTATTCGGTGTGAGGGAAGAGTATTCACACATGAATACCAGGAGGCAGAGATTACTAGAGTTATCTCGGCAGCTAGCTACCACACACATTGGCCATAATACTCCTTTTTTTTTCTCCAGATTTCTTGTTTTCCTAGTAGATACTAGGTAATTGCTCTATTCTTTTTTCTTTAAGATATATTTATTAATTTGAGAGAGAGAGGACACATGAGTGAGTGGGAGGAGGGGCAAAGAAAGAGAATCTTCCAAGCCGACTCCCCACTGAGCACAGAGCCCAGCTGAGGGGGGAGGGTGATGATCAACGTGGGGCTCAATCCCACAACCCATGAGATTGCAATTGGAGCTGAAACCAAGAGTAGGATGCGTAATGGACTGAGCCACCCAGGTGCCCGTGATTATTGCTCTATTCTTTTCATGAGTGGATTGTCTGGAGATAACTGCATCCCGGAAGATGTCAAGCACCCTCCTGTGCTTGTAAAAATTCTGAAGCCTTTGGTCTTCATATTCACATTGAGTTCTGTTGTAAGAATTGTTCAGTGGTTGTCAAATGCTGTGATAGATTTCTTTCATGATAGATTTCCAGCACTTGGAGAAGAACTCCATTGTATTCAAGAACCTGAATTCCAATTAAGCCATGGTATTTCTTGTTCACATAAGCCAACCTCAACTCATTTTTCTATTGTAAGGAGTGGGATCTGTTTCACCTGATTTCATTTTTTATATTTTTATATTTTTACTTTTAAAGATTTTATTTATTTATTCATGAAAGACACAGAGAGGCAGAGACAAAGGCAGAGGGAGAACAGGATCCATGCAGGAAGCCCAATGTGGGCCTCAATCCCAGGTCCCTGGAATCACAGCCTGAGCCAAAGGCAGGTGCTCAACCACTGAGCCACCCAGGCATCTCTATTTCTTTTTTTTTTTTTAAGATTTTATTTATTTATTCATGAAAGACACACACACACACACACACACACACACACACAGAGGCAGAGACATAGGCACAGGGAGAGGGAGAAGCAAGCTCTATGCAGGCAGCCCGATGTGGGACTTGATCCTGGGACTCCAGGATCACGCCCTGAGCCGAAGGCAGATGCTCAACCGCTGAGCCATTCAAGCATCCCAACCTGATTTCATTTTTAAAATGTACTTGCACATAACATGTTAGTAAGACACCTTGCCTTTTTAGAAGTTAAGAGAGGTATAGAAGAGAGAAGCATTCCTCTTTGACAGCTTTATTGCTGAGAGAAAGCTACCACAAATGCAGTGGTTTTTGAAAGCAATGGTTTTTTTTTTTTAATGAACAAAATGGTCATTATAACAGCTCTGAAATGATACTATATGAAAAGCTTAAGGGAAAAGTATTCTTTTGGTTTCTGCTACTCTGGCCCTTGAGTTTTTTACACATGAAGACGTAGATGCACATCAAATAAAATAGTAATGATCATAAATAATAGCAATACAATAGGGAACCAAATATTCATTTTTAATTAGGAAAAAATAAAAAGAAAGACTGTAAATTTATCCCTGCCATTTTTTATTTATTGAGGCAAAAATGCTTTTCACCACAAATGTTGCCATTACTATCCAAAGTGAGATACAGATGAGTATGGAGGGTCCAAGGGGAAAGTAAAGTCACTCAGCCTCAAAGTTTCTCCCAACATGTTGGCCAGAAAATTAAATTATTAAACCTTACCCGAGTTTGTATAGTTACCACGATTGAAAACCTCAGTACAGAAACAAACTATTTCAACGTAATCTTTTTCTTGGTTATTCCTTTTATTTTGAGGTGCCCAGAGTGAGAGTCTCAAAGAGCTCTTTCTTTCCTATCTAAAATAAACCACATGATGTACAGTTAACAACATCCTGTAGTGGGCAGCCCGGGTGGCTCAGAGGTTTAGCGCCGCCTTCAGCCCACAGTGTGATTCTAGAGACCCGGGATCAAGTCCTACGTCGGGCTCCCTGCATGGAGCCTGCTTCTCCCTCTGCCTGTATCTCTGCCTCTCTCTCCTTGTGTGTCTCATATGAATAAATAAATAAAATCTCAAAAAAAAAAAACCTCCTATAGAAACCTACCTCTGAGTGAGTATGGTATGCACTACTCAACCTGTGTCCAACTTGAGGCAGACACAAGCCCAGGGACCATTAATTTATCTCCTTCACAAATGGCACCAAAATCAGTAAATTTCAAGCAAGTCTAAATAGATTTTTTTGTCTTGTTTGATCTCTCCAGAGATCTGTAGTTAAGAATGAAAATTTGGAGGAATTAAAGACAGATAATGCTAATTGAACATCCATTAGAGGCTAAGCTTCTGATTTTACTGTGGAGGGCAGGACTTGTAGTAAAGCACACCTAAGTCAATAAGTGAAAGTGCTGTGCAAATTGTAAAGGGTTCTGCAAACATAAAGCATGTGCCCGCAGCCAGAGATGGCTTGGGAATTGCTTCAGGATTATGGCTTTGGCCTTGGTAATTCCAGACCCAAGTACCCTCCATTTTTTTTCTGGTAATATAGATCTCAACTTGTTATAAGGAATCAGGACCAGGAAAAAACCGGGACCTCAGATGATACAGAGTGTAAGCCTGGGTGTTTTCCCCACAGACCACGCTGCTACGTCAGTCACCACTTGAGGACATTCATTCTTTAGAGCATGCCTGGGATGCATAGCAGATATTGAGACACTGCAGGAGAGCAGTGTCATGCCATCAGATGGTTCACCTTCTCCAAAGAGCCAAAAACATTTCCAAGTATGATCCCAGAATAGTTCCTCATGGCAGATCAGAGCAGCTGCTATTTAGTCACATTTTATGGTACAGAGGAGTAAGAGATTAAATGACATGGACGAAGTCTAAACAACAGGTAAAGAGAAAGGGACAGACCCCCCCCCCAAGTATTTAGAGCTGACCCCGTGAGGTTGAGGGAGTATGTCCAGCTAAAACAGCCTTATAAACTGTGCTGTGCTTCCTCTCACTCTCCCATGCCATCAGGCTGCAAATAAAGCCAACCATAGCCCGAGTTTAAATGCTTTGTTGACCTTTCCTGACCGTCTCCATCCCATTTACAAAAATCCTAATGATCTACTTGATTCTTGAGTGTTATCCTAAAAATATTTGGGGAATTTTAAAAACATATACAGTTTTAACTCTGTAGGAAAAACAGAAGTCTATTTACTAAAACAGTTGGACAAAGGCAGTATTGTTTAATAATTAAAATAATGGACTCTGGAGTCAAATCCTAGCTCTGTCAATATTTTACGCACTATCTTTGGGCAAGTAACCCAATCATTTTAAATCTCAGTTTCTTTTACTACATAAATATTTATTGAGTGCTTACTTTATGTGAATCCCTGTGCTATGTTTGAAAGAGAGCATTATGGAAAACATGGTAAGAAAATCTGTAAAAAATTAACGATAGGATTATTGAGTGTCTTTGGAATTGAAAATACAGTAAAATGTCTGGAGGGGATGGGATTTTTGAGATCAAAAAAAAAAAAAACCACCCACTTATACAATTAAGGTCTTAATTTTACATTTCATCACTGTCTGTCATCTATCAGTCCTTTGTTTACTCCCACCCAAACTACAGAGATTTTTCATTGTTATTTACTGTTAACTAGGATCATCTCATCATCCAGATGGGTAGCTCTTTTAACACCTTCACCTTTCAGTATCTTGAGCTCTACTCCAGTGCTTGTGAAGTTCACATTTACTCTACCTTAGTCTTCCCCATTGTGACTCATAGACATGGTCTGAAGTGATTTTCAGGATTTTAAACTATGTGTGTTTTTATAATTATTAATTCATCAAATATTTAACAAGGGTCTACAATGTCAATGTCATGGGTGCTATCCTGAGTCCTGAGGATATTGTGGTGAACAATTTAGCCCAGCTCTTGCTTGCAGTGGGAAAGGAGACAGATAACAAGGAAGCAAAAGATGAAGAAAAGAATTTCAGATGCTAGAAAGTCCTAAAAGAAAAATGATGGTGGTGTGGGGTGAATAATAAATTTGCTAGTCTTAGAAGAGAGAGTGTTATGTGAGGTAGGATGATTAAGGAAGGTGTCTCTAAGAAAGTGGCGTTTCAGAGAGAACTGAGTGGCGAAAGGAGTCAGCCATGTAAAAGCACAGATGGAAATGTTTTAGGCAGAAGAGATCTGCATATCATCCCTGCAGATATGAGGCAGGGATGACTGGTATGATGAAGGAACAGCAGAAGGCCAGTGTAACTGAAAGTGAGTGAGGAAATAGTGGGAAATGACATCAGAGTCCCAGCAAGGGCGGGCCAGGTCAAATTTTTAAGTCTTGGTTAGGAGTTTCAATTTTATCCTAATTGTTAAGAATCGGAGAATTCTAAGTGGGGTTGAGGTGAGAGGACTGAAACAATACATTTTTAGGATGTTATTTTGGCTAGTGTGGAGGAAAAGGAGGTATAGAATGGAGTTGACAATGATACTGGTTAATCGGTATTTTCCCAATGGCAGATGGGACTGCACGATGAACTGGGATGCAGTTCATTTACTGGGGAGGTAACCCCAGAAAGTGCAAGCGCAGGAGAGGGACAAGTGAGGCAGGGAAGGGGAAGCACCACCATGAGAGCATTCGTGAGCAGGCTGCGGCCGTGAGCAGCAGGCTGAGTCCCACCTCACAGGAATCACATGCAACACAACTCTTGGAGCCTGAGAAAGCCCTTAGGCAAACAACACAGGCGTTTGGACACTCGAGAAGCTCTCAGTGTGTACAAATGTCTCTCACAGCTTTGGGGGGAGTCAGAAGTAGGCTGTGATCGTCAACAGGGCCAGTGTCAACATGGCTAGTCGGTCCTCAGTTATTTGAACAAACCCTCATCCAGATGTGACTGTGAAGGTCTTTCTTGGTAGATGTGATTAAAGTTCATAACCAGTTGACTTTCAGGAAGGGAAATTATCCTGGGCACCCCAAGTGGGCCTGAGTCCACCAGAGGAAAGGCCTTAAGGGCAGAACTGATGCTTCCTTGGGGAAGGGAATTCTGTCTGTCTCCTCTCTAGGAGAGTTCACACCCAACAGTTCCAGCCCCCCACTCCTAATGGCCTGCCTTCCAGAGTCCAGCCTTGCCTTGCCAGCCCCCACAATTGCATAAGGCAATTCTTGTCAAAAAAAAAAAAAAATCCCTTAATATGTAATCTCCTACTGGTTTTTTGTTTGTTTGTTTGTTTTGTTTTGTTTTCTCCTACTGGTTTTGAACACTGATAAAAGAAGAAAGTACGTTGATCATTTTAACAGACAGCATTCCTTTAGTATAAGGATGGACTGAACTTTCACCAGAGGACGGAAAATCCTTTGTTTAGTCCCACCCAAACTACAAAGGCCAGATCATGCTGATGCACCATAGAGAGGGCGTCTGCAGGAAGCAGCTACTACCCCTGTCCTGGAAGAACAAAGGGAAGTTGGAGTTTTTTAAATCCAGAAGCTTGGAGAAGGGGACCCACTAACCTGAGCCTCAGACCTCTGCTGGCGATAGTGTCTCTATGGGGCTTTGATATGCTCCCCTTAATGTAGAGATGCAGTAATTTGGTTTTTTTTTTTTTTTTTTTTTTTTTAGAGGGGATGTTCTGGCACATAGCAGATTATTGGATCTCTAAAAACTTTATAGAATTGTCCCCTGGATTTTGGCAGGGCTTTTCTCACACCATCTGGCTCACATGTGTCTTACCAACCACTGACTGTTCCCCAAGTCTGGTTAACTTGATGTGATCAACACAGTGGAGTCCTACTATGTTCTGAGAATGTCAAAATATTAACCCCCCCCCCCCCCCGCTTTGGACTGTATTTTATCAAAGAGAGCCAGAAAATTAACATAACTGTGGGGCAAGAAAATGAACCTGATGTAAATGAAAACTGCTTGTCAACTTCTTACCTGCTGGGAATTGAAGAGTGTGTTCCTAATCCAATGGGTTACACGCATCCCTATGTTTATAGAGCATTCGTTACAATAGCCAAATCATGGAAGCAGCCCAAGTGTCCATCCATGATGAATGGATAAGGAAGATGGGGTACATAAAGAAAAATTGTCCCTAAAGGCCACTTCCTGTATCTGGTTTTTCCTAGTAAATGAGGCCAGAAATTCTAAGACCTTCCACAAACATCTGGCCATCTAAAATGGAGAGGTGAATCCTTCTGCTTTTACAAACAAGCTTGTTATTAGAGGGTGGCCGGGGTATGCTACTCTTAGGATTTCAGTGTTCTCAGGATTTCAAACTGAGATATCAGTGCTCTCAGTTTGAAAAATCTGAGATCAAATGCTTACTGGGTGTTATTCACCCAGTAATCCAAAAAAAAAAAAAAACTGGATTATGTTGGCCATATTTTGCCTTTCTGATATTTCCTCGGGAATCTGCAAGTACCTCCCCTTTTCCCTCCTCTAATAAGACCATTTAGGTGTGTGTTAAGCAACCACGTAATACTAAATAAACAGTTTGGCCAAAATGGAAAAATGTAACCTATATCTATATCTTTATAATGGACTATAACTCAGCAGTAAAAAAAAAAGAGTAGAATCTTGCCATTTGCAACAACATGGATGGAACTAGAGATTATGATGCTAAGTGAATTAAGTCAGAGAAAGACAAATACTGGATGATCCCAGTCATATGTGGAATTTAAGAAACAAAACAGATGAGCAAAGGAAAAAAAGAGAGAGAGAGAAACCAAGACACAGGCTCTTAACCATAGAGAACAAGCTGATGGTCACCAGAGGGGAGGTGGCGGGGGCATGGGGGAAATAGGTGATTAAGGGGATTAAGGAGGGCACTCGTGATGAGCACCAAGTGGTGTATGGAAGTGCTGAATCACCATATTGTACACTTGAAACTAATATAACACAGTATGTGAACTAACTGGAATTAAAATAAAAACTTAAAAAAAGAGAGAAGAATGTGTTCACCAGACCAATAGCTGTAACCAAGTGGCAGAGGCTGCGTTGATCCGATCCAGTAAATGCGCCGTAGCTGGCCGAGCAGCTTGACTGGGAGCACCACTTAACTAAGCTTACTGAGAACCACTGTTAGCCACCAGGGTCTGTACTTTTCGTTTGGTTTGGGGTTTTTGTTTGGGTGCCTGGGGGTTTTTTAGATGTGAGATGAAAATTACAGTATAGTACACGAAACCCACAAATATGAAAGAGTACTGCTTGATAAATATTTTCATATGTATACACCCATGAAGCCAATACCCAACTCAAGATATGGAACATTTCCAGCCCTTTCCCCCTTAACACTCCTCACTCATCCCCCTGCTCATAACTATACTGACTTTTATCACTGTTGATTAGTTTTTCTGTTCTTGAACTTCATGAAACTTGTGGGGCTTCTTTTGCTGGCGTGGTGTCTGTGAGATTCATCTGTACTGTGGCAGGTAGCAGTAGTTCATTATTTTTTTTTTTATTGCTCTGCGGTTTTCCACTGTATAAATAAACTGAACTTTATCCATTCTTCTGTTAATGCATTTTGGGGTTGTTGACATCTTGGAGCTATTATTAATAAAACCTCTATGAACATTCTTGTATTTAAATAGCGTATGTGAACTATACCATGATCGAACAGTGGTTGGCACTCCAGGCTTCCCTGCGTGGGCCTGAGCTGGGTCCTGTGACTAAGCAGCAGAGCAACATGGTGCTGAAGGTAAGCAGGTGCGTGGGACCCATCCACCATGGTCTTAGGTGGATGTGGAAGTGGAGCCAGGGGATATGGGATGTGACATCAACAGCATTGCTGCCCTGCTCCATAGGGGCATTTTGAGATTTAAGTGGGGTAATGTATACAGAACACATAGAAATAAGGACTAACTCAATACAAGGTGGTGGTTTTTCTTATTATACTAAATTTATGACCTGAGACTTTTAAAGCAGCTGGCCTTGGGTAGGTACAATAGTTATTTAGAAAGAGCCTTCTGAACTTACACCACATCTGCCATCCTATTCCATCACCCTTCTCTTGTGCTGTGAAGCCTTCCTCTTCAAAAGAGAGTCCACAGATCAACAGCTTCAGCATCAATTAGGAAGATGCAGAAATTTAGGATCTTGATTCTCACTGATCCGTTTCTACATTTTAACCAGCCCCTGAGTGATTTTATGGACACTGCATTTTGATAAGCACAAGCTTAGGGCAGCACATTGGAATCACTTGGAAAGTTTGAAAACTTCTATGTTTAAGAGTTAGTGAACAAGTGAGCTCTTTTTGTCGCAGAATGCCTTTTAACATCTCATGAAATCCGCCTTAGGAAATGCCAGGTTTTGCTTAAAAATCAACTTTAAGAAATAGGTATTTCAAAAAGAAGATAAGACTTAAATAGAAAAATGTGACTAGAGCTTATCTCGGTGGTAGTCTTCTTTCCACTGTTCTTCTTCTTTATGCTCTTCTTTCTCTCCAAAGTTTTTATAACACTTTGAGAATCAAAATTAAAGGACTTGGTAATTATGTTAGATGATAGAAATATTTTTCAGAGCGGCATGTGATGTATTTAAGAATGAAGTATGGGAGTGCCTGGGGGGCTCAGTTGGGTAAGCATACAACTCTTGATTTGGGCTCAGGTCATGATCTCAGGGCAGTGAATTAGAGCCCCATGTGGGGCTCCACACTGGGCATAGAGTCTGCTTGGGAATCTCTCTCTCCTTCTCCCTCTGCCCTTCCTCCCCAGCCCCGCTCACACAGGCATGTGTGTATGCATTCTCTTATAAAAAAAAAAAAGAATGAAGTATTGTATACTTTCAAAAGATACAGTAAAATATGTGAATCTATAGAAAAAAATAAAGAGCAGAATGTAAGCAATTGTTGAACCTAGGTGGAGAGTATATGAGGACTAATGCTTCTTCAACTTTCCATGTGTTTGAAAACATTCATAATAAAAAGTTGGGGAGATAAAAAGTAAAAGATTCATTTTGGAATAACATGACCATCATGTAAAATGTATATAAGTACCTTATCTAAATATATAACGCAGACGAAATTGTATGAAGCCTCAGATAGACTAAGGTTCCCTTTGGGAATGAAACTGAGATCAGAGAGATTTTAACCTTGTCTCTAATGGATTAAACTTTTCAAGAGTACCTTTGCGTATTACATTTATAAGAAACAAATTTTCATGGGCAAATGGTGTTCAAGATATATGGTGTCGGAACCAGGCAAGTCCACGTCCTACTATCATCCGAGTAACGCCTCAAGTCTAAAATTCCATTAGGTCCTATGGCCAACACTTTAAAGGAGTACCTTTTGGTACAGACTTGGATCATGCAAGAGACTTAGGCTGCATGATCCAATGGAAGACAATCTAATCATGCTTTAGGCTAAAAAGAACAAAATCCTACTGTCAGAATATTGGCGCTTTCAGCCATGTAAGAGGCCATAGTCTTTTTTTTTTTCTGAGTTTAAGGAACAGGCATGACCTCTTTTGTGCCTGTTTGCTACCAAATGCTTTTATGTGTGGGACAATTCCATCGGAGATTCCTTTAGCTCTAGCACACTGCCCCGTAGAAAAGGTTATAGAGGAAACCTATGGCTTTCACAAACTCCAGTCATGGGAAGCTCGCAATACCCACCACCCCAGAACCTACACGAAACACCAAACTGCTGTAAGGTAATACACCACCTAATTTTAATGAATGTTTAAAAAAAACATTATTATTGAATCCAGGTAATCTCTGAAAAGGAAAAAGAGTGCCTTGCTTTTTTCTCCCATTTTGTTCTGGCATCCACTTTCTCCTCTCCCCCATTTATTCAGGATATATGTGAAATCTCAAAGTTTCTATTACTTTTATTCATAATTTCTCATTTAAAATTCTATGCTTTCATTCTTTTTAGCCTATGATGCAGCTATTTCAGTGACCTTTATGACGGCAATTATTAGGAGTTTGGGGGTTGGCATAAAAGATTCTTGTCTATGCTGGAATTTATCCAATTTGAATAATGGAGCTGCAAGGAAAAGGCTAATAAGGGCTTTTCCAGGGGTGATCATGATGTGGAATGTGCAATAAGGTGTTCTGATTTCAAATTATAAAGATCCCAGTAAAAATACACAGTTAACATAAAGTTACTGTCCAAACTGCTTACATATTACTTTTTATGAGTCAAACTAAAGCGATGCCCAAATCTGTACTTGACAACGTACTCAGAGGTCCACTGTCAGTTGCTATTAGGAAGATCCCTCCCTCTACCTAGAGCCATTTATGAAACCCATAAAGCTGAGACCATCCAGAAAATCTGGGACAGGCCTCTCTTCTTGAGGACTTTGTAGCTGTTCTTGTTATGTGGGCTATCTAGCTTTCCTGTTCCACCAAAGACAGGTAGCTATTGGCCCTTCTTCCAAACCGAGGCAAGAGGATTTTTTTTTTTTTTTTTTTTTTTGGCAAGAGGATTTTTTTGGGGGGGGGAATATATTTTTTTAATAAATTTATTTTTTATTGGTGTTCAATTTGCCAACGTACAGAATAACACCCAGTGCTCATCCCATCAAGTGCCCACCTCAGTGCCCGCCACCCAGTCACCCCCACCCCCCCTCCCCTTCTACCACCCCTAGTTCGTTTCCCAGAGTTCGGAGTCTTCCATGTTCTGTCTCCCTTTCTGATATTTCCCACTTATTTTTTCTCCTTTCCCCTTTATTCCCTTTCACTATTTTTTATATTCCCCAAATGAATGAGACCATATAATGTTTGTCCTTCTCCGATTGACTTATTTCACTCAGCGTAATACCCTCCAGTTCCATCCACGTTGAAGCAAATGGTGGGTATTTGTCGTTTCTAATGGCTGAGGAATATTCCATCGTATACATAGACCACATCTTCTTTATCCATTCATCTTTCGATGGACACCGAGGCTCCTTCCACAGTTGGGCTATTGTGGACATTGCTGCTAGAAACATCAGGGAGCAGGTGTCCCGGTGTTTCATTGCATCTGAATCTTTGGGGTAAATCCCCAGCAGTGCAATTGCTGGGTGGTAGGGCAGGTCTATTTTTAACTCTCTGAGGAACCTCCACACAGTTTTCCAGAGTGGCTGCACCAGTTCCCATTCCCACCAACAGGGCAAGAGGGTTCCCTTTTCTCTGCATCCTCTCCAACATTTGTGGTTTCCTGCCTCGTTAATTTTCCCCATTCTCACTGGTGTGAGGTGGGATCGCCTGGTGGTTTTGATTTGTATTTCCCTGATGGCAAGTGATGCGGAGCATTTTCTCATGTGCTTGTTGGCCATGTCTATGTCTTCCTCTGTGAGATTTCTGTTCGTGTCTTTTGCCCATTTCATGATTGGATTGTTTGTTTCTTTGGTGTTGAGTTTAATAAGTTCTTTATAGATCTTGGAAACTAGCCCTTTATCTGATACGTCATTTGCAAATGTCTTCTCCCATTCTGTAGGTTGTCTTTGAATTTTGTTGACTGTATCCTTTGCTGTGCAAAAGCTTCTTATCTTGATGAAGTCCCAATAGTTCATTCTTGCTTTTGTTTCTTTTGCCTTCATGGATGTATCTTGCAAGAAGCTACTATGGCCAAGTTCAAAAAGGGTGTTGCCTGTGTTCTCCTCTAGGATTTTGATGGAATCTTGTCTCACGTTTAGATCTTTCATCCATTTTGAGTTTATCTTTGTGTATGGTGAAAGAGAGTGGTCTAGTTTCATTCTTCTGCATGTGGATGTCCAATTTTCCCGGCACCATTTATTGAAGAGACTGTCTTTCTTCCAGTGGATAGTCTTTCCTCCTTTGTCGAATATTAGTTGACCATAAAGTTCAGGGTCCACTTCTGGGTTCTCTATTCTGTTCCATTGATCTATGTGTCTGTTTTTGTGCCAGTACCACACTGTCTTGATGACCACAGCTTTGTAGGACAACCTGAAATCTGGCATTGTGATGCCCCCAGCTATGGTTTTCTTTTTTAAAATTCCCCTGGCTATTCGGGGTCTTTTCTGATTCCACACAAATCTTAAAATAACTTGTTCTAACTCTCTGAAGAAAGTCCATGGTATTTTGATAGGGATTGCATTAAACGTGTAAATTGCCCTGGGTAACATTGACATTTTCACAATATTAATTCTGCCAATCCATGAGCATGGAATATTTTTCCATCTCTTTGTGTCTTCCTCAATTTCTTTCAGAAGTGTTCTATAGTTTTTAGGGTATAGATCCTTTCCTCTTTGGTTAGGTTTATTCCTAGGTATCTTATGCTTTTGGGTGCAATTGTAAATGGGATTGACTCCTTAATTTCTCTTTCTTCAGTCTCATTGTTAGTGTATAGAAATGTCACTGACTTCTGGGCATTGATTTTGTATCCTGCCACGCTACCAAATTGCTGTATGAGTTCTAGCAATCTTGGGGTGGAGTCTTTTGGGTTTTCTATGTAGAGTATCATGTCATCAGTGAAGAGGGAGAGTTTGACTTCTTCTTTGCCAATTTGAATGCCTTTAATGTCTTTTTGTTGTCTGATTGCTGAGGCTAGGACTCCTAGGACTATGTTGAATAGCAGTGGTGAGAGTGGACATCCCTGTCTTGTTCCTGATCTTAGGGGAAAGGCTCCCAGTGCCTCCCCATTGAGAATGATATTTGCTGTGGGCTTTTCGTAGATGGCTTTTAAGATGCTGAGGAATGTTCCCTCTATCCCTACTCTCTGAAGAGTTTTGACCAGGAATGGATGCTGTATTTTGTCAAATGCTTTCTCTGCATCTAATGAGAGGATCATATGGATCTTGTTTTTTCTCTTGTTGATATGATGAATCACATTGATTATTTTACGAGTGTTGAACCAGCCTTGCATCCTGGGGATAAATCCTACGTGGTCATGGTGAATAATCTTCTTAATATACTGTTGTATCTTATTGGCTAGTATATAGCTTTCCTGTTCCACTCAAGACAGGTACTATTGGCCCTTCTTCTAAATCAAGGCAAGAGGATTTTTTTTTAAGGCAAGAGGATTTTTTTTTTAATTTATTTATTTATGATAGTCATCAGAGAGAGAGAGAGAGAGCGCGAGAGAGGCAGAGACACAGGCAGAGGGAGAAGCAGGCTCCATGCACCGGGAGCCCAATATGGGATTCGACCCCGGGTCTCCAGGATCGCGCCCTGGGCCAAAGGCAGGCGCTAAACCGCTGCGCCACCCAGGGATCCCAGGCAAGAGGATTTTTGATTGCATCTCCCAATGCTATTGTGGTAGGTTGTTATAGTAATGACCCCTAATGAATCCCATCTCCCTCTATTTACACCCTAGCATAGTTCCATCTCATATTGGCTCAAGATTTTGCCAGATGATTTGCTTTGGCCAAGAGGATATTAGAAAATATGACACAAGCTTGAAAATAACCTCCACACTAGTGCTTTTTTCTCTCTTGCTACTGTCGGGCTGCCGTGTGAAGAAGCCCAGGTCATTCTACTGGAGGATGAGACCACATAGAGCCACATCAAGTGGTCCCAGCTGAGACCTCCTAGGCTAATGTGCTCCCAGCCAATTGCCAGCTGTCTGTAATCACATGACTGACCTCAGGTGTAATCAGCAGAACTGCCCAAGTAGGGGTACCTGGCTGGCTCAGACGATTAAGCATCTGACTCTTCATTTTGGCTCAGGTCGTGATCTCAGGGTCCTGGTATCCAGCCCTATGTCAAGCCCGACATCAGGCTCCATGTTCAGAGGGAGTTCTCTGGAGATTCTCTCTCTCCATCTCCCTCTGCCCTTCCCCCAACAATCAATCAATCAATCAATCTTAAAAAAAAAAAAAAAAAAAGAGAACTGCCGAGCTAAACCCAGCCCAAGTTACTGGCCCATGGAATCATGAGGAAATAAAAGTTATTTTGAAATGTTTTTTAAGCAACACTGTTTTGAGATGAATTGTATGACAATGGTTTGTAGGAAAGCCTCTGGATCACAAATCTCGTATGTTCACATCCTGCACAGTCCCCTCCCCTTAAGCGTGGACGGGACCTGTGACTTGCTTCTAGCCAATAGAATATGGCAAAGGTGAAGGGATTTTGCAGATATAAAAAAGGCCTGTCAATTCTGAGTTAATCAAAAGAGAGATTATCCTTGGTGACCCTGACTTAATCAAGTGGAAGGCCTAAAAGAGGAACTGGGTCCTCTCTGAGGCCAGTGACTCTTTCTCTATTATTAAAGAAGCAAGCCATCAAGAGTTCTGTAGATGCAAGGAAATGAGTTCTGCCAACAACCTGAATGACTCTGGAAACATATTTTCCCCTAGACAAGCCTTTGTATGAAAATGTAGCCCAGCTGACACCTTGATTATAGCCTTGTGCGACCCCGAGCGGAGGACCGGGTGAGCCATACCCAGACTCCTAACCCAGAGAAACTGTGAGATAATAAATGTGTCCTGATTTAAGCCACTAAATTTGTAGTTATTTGTCATGTAGCAGTAGAAAACTAATACAATCTGTTACTTGGCAATGTCTGCCCCATATAGGCACATGGCCAGGTAGCCTCTTCCTTGGCATTCAAGTGCTAACCCTTTAAAAACTGTCACCTTCTAGAGGATAAATCCAGTGCCTGGCCCAGTATTAATACTGAAAGCCTTTTGTCCTGGGAAATCCCTCAGTCTAAAGCAAACGGAGGGCCTGTCACCCCAATAGCACGGTAGGTCACCACCATGCGCAGATAGCCACCTATGTCTTTCCTCTCCTCAAGAGGAGCTGAAGCTCTTTTTTCTTAAGGATCATGCCTCATCTCCTCTTAAGCTTCTATCTTCAGCTCTCAGTGAGACATTGACTTAATCCCCTTCAAGGAGACAGAGAGCAGTCATTTCCTGGCAGGAAAGTAAAGTGGTGGGGGCATGCAGAGGTAGGCTCAGACATTTTGAAGTACAAAACTTCCTGGTTGGCAGGGGAAGAAAGACCTTTCTCTAGAGAGTTCTAAACAGCCAAAAAGCTGGGACATACTAGGTGATTTTTTTTTTGTCTTCATTTCTTTCTTCATAACTCATTTAGATAGAAGTAAGAATTCAGGAAAGAAAGCCAGCATAGGAAGGGCTCTCATGGTTACTCGTGATTGCCAGGCTCAGACCAGCACAACTTCTCCTGTCTCATTCTCACGGAGCCTGGCTCCAAAGTAGCCTGGAGCCCTAGTCAGCCCAGTAGGACCTACCCAATCCCCCAGCCATGTAGTGGGGCCCAGAGCATTTCTACAGGTCCTGAGCCCACCTGCTGTTCCAGTGTGTTCCAGTCATTCATTCCACTCTGGTTCTGACCATATTGCCTCTTACTGACTGATGCTTTGGACTGGCCTTTGCCTTATACCTTTGCTGTCCACCTCAACCTCGTACCCGACTCAGGCTTCTGGAATTCCAGCCTGGAATCTGAGCCCTAGTCCTCCATTTATCCAAGATGGAGTTAAGATACATGAAATAGCAAATTTGGAAATGCTGGCCTCCCAGGCAATTAGGAATAAAGTTCCAACCCAGACGTGGTCCCAAGTTTTGTTCAAATCTCTGTGTCCCATCAGCTCTATCAGGGATGCCCTCGGCTGCCAGCATGGCCCTGACACCTGCTCCCCTCTTAACTTTAAGCCAGAAGTTTCTGCCCCCTCTGAGGGTACCCCAGGGTTATTCTACATGGCTGACAAATGAGAATTCATGCTGCACAAAACCCAGCTGGATTTGGAGAGAGAGGACTGCAAGTAGAAAAACAGAAAACTGATAAGTCTGTCATTTGGGGAGGGAGGGTGTGCAAAGAGGAGTGTCTTCAGAGTGGGCTACCTGAGGTAGGATTATCTAAATAAAAATCCAAGGACTCTTGTTCCCACAACCTATGCTGGATAAACCTGCATGGAAACTGTTTTGTAGGTTCTCCAATGGTCCAACCAACAATTTTCGATATAGGATATGCTCAGGTTTCTGTAGAAAATTTAACTTTCTATTACCCATACAGGAAAAAAATGTAAAGAGGAAGTTCTGATAGTTCTCAGATTAATATCCTCTCAGTTCTTCTTTCAACTAACCCTATAAAATAGCCATTTATATCAGTAACCCATTGTCACAATAATGCTGCTTGACGGCTTTAAAGTCCTGCGACTTTAAACAGTGATTACTTACTCATGCTCCTGCATCTGTGGGGTGGCTCAGGGGTGGCTAATCTAGGCTGAGCGCATGTCCAGATCTGCTTCATGTGTCTCTCCTCCTCCTCCTTAGCCCATTGGGCTGACCACAGCATTTTCTCCTCCGGACAATGGCAGAGGCACAATAGGGCAACCAAATGCACAAATGCCTCCTGAAGGCTAAGTGGAAGTGGCACGTGGTCACTCTGCCCGCAGTTCCTTGGCCACAATCCATCGGCCACAGCAAGTCTTGTGTTTAAACCCGACACCCATCCATGCCTTTAATGAAAATCGCAAAGTCACAGGGCAAAGGATGTGGCTACAAGGCGACAAAAAGTGGTGCCCGTAAGTCAATGTACCAAAATATCTGATAGGATTGCTGGCCCACATAGCTGTGTCCCACCAAGTCAGTTGTGTCTGGGGTTTCCCTAAGGAGGCCTCTAGCATGTCTGTATTTGTTTCTGCACCTGACTGACCCGCATGCTCCTGGTGTCAGATAAGCACATCCCATGACTTTTCCTCCTCAGGGTCTGGCTTCCTCAACAGAATGATTTCTGGAACTCATGGTGACTTTTGCCTCTTAAACTTACACACTGGTGAATATAAAGGTGTGTGTGGCTCAACGTGAGGCTCAGCGTGGGGCTCGATCCCAGGACCTTGAGATCATGACCCACCCGAGCCAAAGGCAGACACCTACCCAACAGAGCCCCTCACTTTGTCATTTTAGAGATACTGGTTATACTGGTTTTGTTGAGTCTTTGACATATTTTCTGCTATAGAATATGTATTTCATTCTTTTGTTTCCTCGGAGACTTAGTATGGCTCTGGCCATGTTTTCCTAACTACAAATCAGGTGCACAAGCTGACAAGGAGAAGGACAGCAGAAAGGACTATTTAAAACTGGCAATTACTGCCTTTGACATATTGCCTATTACTGAGAATTCGTATTCTTCATATTTCCCCTCACAGGGTATTAAATTTTGATTAAACCCAAGAACCTCTGACTGGCTGCCATAAATAGAGAAAACTCTGTGGAGTCTCAGGCAATGTTTTTATATGCAAAATGAGTTGCTAACTTATCATGCTAATTGTTCTGGTGTTTATCCCCCGAAGTCCTAAGCACTCCCTTCAGAATTCCACTACATCTTCCTACCAGCTTATGGCATTCTGGGTGATAAGCAATATCTTTTAATAAGGTTCCACTTCCACAAACTTTGTATCACTTCTAAAAGAAATTTATACCTCTGTCTGCCTGGATCTCAAGCTGGAAACACCCAATGAAAGCACATAAAATGTTGTCTGGAATAAACAGAGGTCAACGTCATTCTTTCAGGGTATCTAGGGCACAGTCCAACCCTACAAAAATAACATCAGAACTCACTGTGTGCCAGGCCCTGTGCTAAGTGCTTTATATACACCATCAGAGTGAGTCCTCGTCTGGGCCCTGGAAGGTAGATGCTATTGCCTTCCAAGATGCTGATGAGAATATTGGCCAACCAAGACCTTAAACATATTGGCAGACCTGGATTTAGACTTCAGCTTCATCTGACCTCATAGTTTATTTTTAACTCTTGAAAGGACCCCTTGACATAATTTTCATGATGAGAGGAATATATTGGAGCCCCCAACCTCAGATGTGTTAATAAAGTCTGTATCTGCTACATATTCCAGTGAGGGATGCCTGGCTGGCTTAGTCAGTAGAGCATACAACTCATAGTCTTGTGGTTGTGAGTTCAAGCCCCATGTTGGGTATAGAGATTATTTCAACA
Organism: Canis lupus baileyi; assembly: GCF_048164855.1. Lineage (NCBI taxonomy): Eukaryota > Metazoa > Chordata > Mammalia > Carnivora > Canidae > Canis > Canis lupus. The sequence continues at coordinate 37,504,237 of NC_132868.1, read as the reverse complement.
ACAAAATAATAACAAAAATTGTCTTTGAATCCTGTTAATCCATTAAAGTACACCCTCAATTATTTCCCCACATGTTGCTTTTGCAAGAGTATATTTCCAAGAGCCCCTTGGTTCCTGGGTATGTGTGTGTGTGTGTGTGTGTGTGTGTACACACACATATATAAAACATAGGACTCAGATGTCTTTCTCTTGGGCATCTCCAGATAGTTTATCCTAATTCCCCCCCCCCCATACATATAACTTATGTAATCAGTCTCCTTCTACACATTTTATTCATTGCCCTCTTAAGTAATGAAAGATTCTTGCTTAAAAAGATGGACTTTCACATGGATATTCTTCATAATAGCAAAAAATTGGAAACAAGCCAAATATCCACCAACTGGTTAATGGACAAGTAAAATGTGGTCCATTGATAGACTAATACTAATAAATACTGAGCCTGGATAAACCTCAACAACATGGGTGGAAGAAGCCAGCAGCAAGAGAGCACATGTTGTATCACTCCATTCATGTGGAATACCCAGGAATGAAAAATCTATGGAGACCAGAAGCAGAGTGAGGATCACCTGGGGTCTGGGCAGGAAGGAGTATGCAATGTGAAAGAGGCTGGAGGGATTTTGCTGTGCTAATGAAAATGTCCTAAATCTGCATTATGGTGATGGCTACACAACTCAGTCAATTTACTAAAAATTATTGACCTGTATATTTAACATTAGTGAATTTCACAGTATGTAAATGATACTTAAATAGCATTGTTAAAAAAAAATTAACTCATGGAGACCACTCCATCACATGAAAAATTGGTCAAATTCTTTGTACTGTAAGCTGCTGAGACCTGAATTCCCTGATCTATATGAAGATAGGAATTCCTATCTCAAGGAAAATTATCTGAATAGCAAATGAGATCTTAAAAAGCAAGTACCTTGAAAACTGGAGAATGGTTAATAGAGCAGAGTCCTCTGACTCAGCAGTGGGCAGAAATTATTTCATTCTCTCCTCTAGGTGGTGCTAGAATCTAAACATGAGACGGGCCCTGGTTGGAGCCAAAACTTGGTGCAAAATTACCCTTCCCTTTGAGACTACATCCCTCAAGGGGATTTTTAGTCCAATTGTCCTTGAGTCCAGAGCCACCTTCTGACTTAATCGTAGCCTAACAGAAATGCAACGTCAATACCGGTGTCCTAACCACCCACAGATGTCAGTTCCATGTTGTATGCCTCCCCCTTTGTCCTGTCCAATTATTTCTGTGACTGATCCCCATTCGTCTTCCCCTTTACATTTTCATGGAACTTTCCTTTTCATCATAGCAGCACACGCCTATTCGATTGCATCTCTCAGTACTTTAAGACCTAATTGAGAATTCATCAAACCATTTGTAAAATGTCTCAAGAATAAACCCACCCCTAGCAGACATGGCCACAGCAATGAGGAAGCACAACTCAAGAGCCCCTGCTCACGGCATGTGTTGGTAACAGGAAGGGCTGATAGGCTGTTACTTTGCTGCATGCTATGGAGCCTTATATATGAGAAAATTTGTGCTTTGATAGTGGTAAGGTGAGCTGCTGTATCATGTTCAGGACTTCAGTCTGAGTCCAACCTCTCATCTCTCTTAAAAAAAAAAAAAAGATGAGTTTATAGATAATCTTTTCGCTTTTCATATGATGGTTTCTAAAAGCACTCGGTTCAAGTAGGAGAGCCAAGAACTCACAGCCTAAGACACTGTGCAGGAAGGACACATGGTGTCATTGTATGCGCCCCCAAGCCCCTACCCAGCCACTTTAGTCAGTTCCAATGGATTCAAGGCTGGTCCTTTAAGGAGCTATGAAAGCTGAAGCTTGTGCCCCATGATGTGTCTTGCAAAAGGAAGAATACAGAAGAAGCACGAGAACATGCACACAGGGGTTGTGCAAACAGGTAGCTCATTACCAAGAACTCGTCACTGGTGAACATACTTTCCCACAAGGGGAAGAGTTTGAAAAATAGCTCTTGCCTGTTGGAGCCCTCTCTTTGGTAGAAACAAATCCGCTTTTAAAATACAATACCATGAAAGCTTTAAAAAGTGGTATTTAAGCAGCATGGAAATAGCCTACAAGAAATTAATGCAAAATCAATTCAGGCACACAATTTACATCTGCTGCGTTACCCAGAATGGCTCTCTTCTATAACTGGAAATCTATGGACCTAATTCTGGGATGACTGGAAGGAGTTTTATGTCTTCTGGGATGTAGCTGTGCAATCTGTCACTGGGAGGGAAAATCTGCAACCCTTTAAGGGCAGCAGAACCTGGGGCCCTATTGTTAGAAAATTCACATTTAAAATTAGCACTCTATGCAATGAGTGCTGTTCGCGGGTCTAAGCCTTTAAAGCTCCACCCTCTGCCTCAACCTACAGTCTTTCCACACCCAGCAGGCTTTGTCTTTCCTAAATATAGTTCATAGCAAACAATGAGCCACTCCTTCTTTGAAGGTTGACAGTAAATGCCCAGAAGAGACACAGCCCAGTGCATCGCATCGCTGGAGCTGGGAATCCAGCTTCTCCCTGAATCCTGGGCCAGCTGAAGGCCTTCCCTTCCAGTTTTCCCACCCGCCAGTGGGTGTGATGCTGATTTCTTTCAACAAACCCATTGTAGGTTAATGACGCACAAAGCGTGTTCAGAGTTCCAAGTTTTGAAATGCATTGGACCGAAAGAGACTGCGAAAGAGCATCACGGGGGCGGGAGGAGTGTGGGAAACAGGGTGGTCTCAGAAAGTAGCTAGGGTTGCAAGAAAAGGGAGTTTCCAGGAAGAGGAAGTTGGTAAGTGTGTCAAATGCCACAGCCAAGAGGCCCCAGAGGAGGACCCCTGTTCACCTTGGGCTGCATTTTGAGAAGCAGGAGGGGAAGCCCAGAGTGGAGGGGTGAAGATGAGAGGAAGTAGGTGGTGGCTGCTGCCATCTCCTGGGAGGGGAAGAGGAGGGCTATTGCCACCCGGAGGCGCTGAGCACCAGACACCTTTGTTTTCCTACTAAGAAGATTTTTTTATGACCTCGCGTGTCTCTATCCAGTGCTGAAATCAAGGCCGGGAATTCTAATCTTGCCAAGAGAAGGCACCTTTCTTCTCTGAGTGGCTCAGAGTAGGGTTTCCAGAAATATCTGTGGAAGCCAGCAAGGCTGCACTCTGAGAACCGCCGTAGGCGATGCAGCTTGTATTGAAAGCAGACATCCTGTTTAACCGCCTCGAGAATATTCCGCTCTTTTGTTGCATGAAGTTTTTGCCCTACTTGGTTGTGTGACTTGGGCCAAGGAACTGACCTTGTCTGGACCTCAGTTCTTCACGTATGAAAGTCTAAAGCACGTGGCTCATGCATAAGAGCACGTGGCTCAGAATAAGCAGATTATACCGTCTGCCATTGTTGCTATAACTAATATAGATATATATTCATTATAACGAATATATATTCGATTCATTATAACGAATATATATAACAATGTAATGTGATATATTGTAACAATGTAATTTTACAATATTATATACAATATTATTATAATGTAATATTAATATAATGTAATGTTACAATGTTATATACAATATTATTATGACGAATATATGTATAACAATGTAATGTTATATTGTAACAAATAGTTAGATATCATTATAATAATAGTTATATATATATTTTTTCTTTATATATATATATATATATAAAACTATTATTATAATGAAATGTAACTATTTGTCATCCTGGAAGCAAGGAGAGGCATGAAACATCTGCACTACACATCCAAATAACTCAGAGTGTTTTCCCACCAGGAGAAAGTCGTGAAAAATAGCTGGTGCCTTCTACAGTCTTCCTTTTGGTGGGAACACAATGGCTTTTAAAACACAATCCCATAGAAGTTCTTTTGAAAAATACCAAGTACGGTTCCAAAAGAGGTCTTCAAAATTAAAAAAAAAAAAAAGAAAGAAAAAGAAAAGAAAAAGAAAAATCATCACCAAGAGCAAACCCTAACGTAAACTACGGCCTTTGGGTAATAATGATGTGACAAGGTAGGTTCGTCAGTGAAAACAAACGCACCCCTCTGGCGGGGGAAGTCGGTAATGGGGGAGGCTGTACCTGTGTGGAGCTGAGAAATCTCTGCACCTTCTACTCAGTCTTGCTATGAAGCTAAAACGGTTCTAAAAAGAGTTGCCTTAAAAGCAAGTGTAGACGAAAAGCACAGCTTAGGGAACGTAGTCAAGAATACCGTAATAACGTTACACGGTGACAAATGGTGACTCTGCTTATCTATAGAATTGTCAAATCCCTATGCTTTACACCAAAAACTAATGTAACACCGTATATCAAACGATATTTCAATCATGAAAAAAAAAATTTAAGTCTGGCAGCGATGCCCTAATGGTGTCTATGAAGGAAAGCAAGCCAAGCACTGGCCAGGAGCGTGGCAGCGCAGCCTGGGGTTCCTGGGAGGCCGGGCCCAGGCAATGCCTGATACTCTTGTCCATGTCTGTGATGAAGTGAACTTTGGGGTTTCTTAGAAAACACACTAAAATGAGACAGAATGGCAACCCTACAGGAGTGGGCATTGTCAATGGCAGAGAGGCAGGGATGCCAAGGGGTTAGGAATTGGGCAGGTCTGGTTTGAAATCTCGGTCTCTTCACTTAGTGTGTTCTGACCCTCATCTCATCATCTGTCAAATCACATAACAGGGCCCGGCCGAAAGGGTTGATGTAAAGTTTGGGGGAGATGATGCATGTGAGGCATTTTATAGCATTCGGTACACATTGATTTTTTTTCTTTTTAATTTAAATCAGGGAATCTAGCTCTTAACCATTCTCTGCTTTTATCCTTCATAGGAAAGAAAAAAATCTAAATGCTACTACCAGATCCTGATGTTCCATTCGCTTCTAGGTAGAGTGGAAATTTCCTTCCTTTTTCTCACAAAGATCCAGGATAGAAGTGGGCAGGGGTTAGTGATAAAATTGTTTTCCTTCATTCTAAAGGTCAGAGCCCAAGTTCATGTTTCTCTTACTGGTTTCTCTCTGACTCATCTCCGTGCCCAAAGCAAATTACCCATTTCCAGTCTTATTTTTCTTTATCTGAAAAATGGGCTTTATGGATTAATTTTCCTTCCCCGCCTTGCAATACAACCTTACGGTTTAGAGACATTCTCTAAAATGCCTTCAAATGCTTTGCTTCCAATTTCATCCTACAGCAGCTATTTTAGATTCCTTTCCAGCAATAGGGAGGAGGTGGTCTCGGTGCAGAACAATACCACTTGGGGGAGTATCTCTCCAGTGGTCTCAGTGGAGAACCATTCGGTAAAGTAGTGGTTCTGTACTCGGGGTGATCTCCCCACCCCACCCCGGGGGCCACTTGGCAATGTCTGGAAATGTTTTTGGTTGTCACAAGTTGGGCAGGAGGTGCCACTGGGATCTAGTGGGTAGAGAGGCAAGGGACACTGTGAAACATCCTACAATGCACAGGACAGCTCTGTACACGAAGAGAGCTGTGGCCCCAATTGCCAGTGGTGCCAAGGCCTAGAACCTCTGCTGTAAATGATCTCCGCATGTTAATTTTTCTCATTACCTTTTTTTTTTCCTTTTTTTTTTCTTTCCTTTTTTTTTGCTGTTCTTTCTTGGCCCATTCATTCCCCTTCCCCTAAGCAAACCCACCTTCCTTCTGTCCTATTCATCCTTCTATTCCTTCCCCCTCTTACCATCAAATCTTTTCTCATTCTTTCTTTCTATTGTCTGCTCCATCACCATTTAGTGTTTCACGATCCTCCAAAGTTCCCTTGAAAAATATACATGAAGTTGCTTTCCCAGCCGGGTCACAAGTAACCACGTATGCCCTTGGGCTAGTCAAGTCACAACTCCGGGCCTCAGCTTCCTTCCTGAAAATGGACATAGGACTGAGTAACCTTTAAAGCGCAAATCTGTGATTGGTAACTGTCTTGGCAATTCAAATGCCTAACAATCTTACAAGAAAAATCTTAGTGTGAGAGAGAGAGCTGACAAAAAAAGATTTAGAGTTTAGCGCTATATAATGAAGAAAAAGTTGCTGCAGTTGTGGGAATGTGTGGAAATTCAATCCTGCCAAGGTAATGAGGGGAGAGGTAAAATCTATGCGTGGCTAACTTTAGAGAAATCTATGGGAAACTTAACTAAGTTAAAAAGATATTGATTACAAATAATAACAAAAAGCTGGAAAAGCAATATAAACAGCCAACATATTGGGGATTGAGACAAAAATATACTATATATTCATTTGACAAAATACCATGCAGCTGTTAAAAATAATACTACCGACTTTTTAACAGCATGGGAAATGTTTAAGTACAGATCACAAAATTGTGTATAGTTTATATTCACATTTAAAATTTATTTATTGGGCAGCCCGGGTGGCTCAGCGGTTTAGCGCCGCCTTGGGCCCAGGGCCTGACCCTGAAGACCTGGGATCAGGTCCCGCGTCCGGCTCCCTGCATGGAGCCTGCTTCTCCTCTGCCTGTGTCTCTGCCTCTCTTTCTCTCTCTCAGTGTCTCTCATGAATAAATAAATAAAATCTTTAAAAAAAAAAAATTAAAAAAAAATAAAATTTATTTATTTATTTGTTTATTTATTTATTTATAGATTTTATTTATTTATTCATGAGAGACACAGAAAGAGAGGCAGAGACACAGGCAGAGGCAGATGCAGGCTCCAGGCAGGGAGCCCGATGCAGGACTCGATCTCAGGACCCCGGGGTCACGCCCTGAGCTGAAGGCAGATGCTCAACCGCTGAGCCACCCGGGCACCCCTAAATTTTTTTTATTTTAATTCCAGGGTAGCTAACAGCCAGTGTTCTATTAGTTGGAGGTAGTTTATTCATATTTAGTAAAAGAGAGCAGCTTTTTCTGTAGCAGACCTATTTTTTGAATTATATAATGTTGACTTTTCTTACTTCAAAGGGGATATATGCTGACTTGTAAATAATCTCCAAAACACAGGTAAGAAAAGGAGAAGCAAGTATCTGTGATTGGACCACCAGGGTCACCCTGAGACATTTCTCCAGGCTTCGTTTCCTTCCTTTTTTTTTTTACCCGACAGCAGGGTCGTACTGTTTTGTGACCTGCCTTCCCTTTCCTTGTCACTGCAGAGCGCTCTGCAAAGGCACTTATTTTAGCTGCGTAGTATTCCTTTGTATCTGTAGCCGGGCCTGCTTGAGGGGCAAGGAAATACACCTTAAACAATGCAAAGTGCCCAGTCACAGTGGGGACCCAGGGGACCTGAATTACCCACACCCCCCTTCATTACTCTCCAATGGGGGGACGCCCAGGGGAGGCCTGCCCCGGTGGGGCCTGTTAGCTCCTACACAGACCCACAGAATGGCCCGTGGGGTGGGCCCCTAAAAGTGACTTAGGGAAGCCCTTTCCCCTCCCTGTGTCCATCTCCCCACTAAGGGGATGAGTAGAGGCCTGACCTTCCTCCTACCTGGGACCCTGCTCTCTGGGTCAGGTCAGCGCAGAGCAGGAAAACCACTTGTGTGACACCCCATCTCCTCCGGCTCCCTCCCCCACCCCGCTTCCTTGGGCTCAAGGGATGGAGCTGCCTGTTTCCCCAAACCCCTCCCCCCCAGCCCCCACCCCCGAGTGGGGGGTGCGGGGCCTCAGGGCCTCTTCTTTGTCATCGAGGCCCCGTGACCCAGGCTCAGTGAGCCGCCCTTCCCCCTGTGATTCACCGCCAGGCTGCCTTCTGCTTTCCTGTCTGGGGATGTTATGACATCAGACTTATCTGGTGAAAGGAGAAAATGCTTACCCGCTCATTTCTTGCCCCAGGACAGTCTGAAAACCCTGTAAGGTTCACAGGGCCTCCTCCCTGTGAGGATCAAGCCTCAAGGGGCCCTAAGTGGAGCTGCTCTGGCCAAGGCCTGCGGGCCTGAGCAAAATCCTAAAGGACCCAAAACTTTCCTTTGTTCCAGGGACTTCTGTCTCTGTGTCCTTGTCCCATTTCAGATGCGCCTTCTTAACCCTTAACCCCAGCAGAAGATCCCTGACACCCCCGTTCCCCCTGGGGGCTTTGGGGAGTCGCCGGGCCGGCGTCTGTAGGGGGAGCTATGCTGTGGCGAAGGCTCAGGCCGAGGGCCCGACCAGGTCATCGTGGGGCCTCTGAGGGGCTGTTGGCCCCCGAGCTGCTTCTGAGGCTTTGGGCGCAGGCTGCACCCGCTTCCCTCAGGCCCGGGGGGTCGGGGAGGGAGGAATCCCAAGCCCCACGGTGTGCCGGGCAGGATGCCCAGTGCCCTCCGCGGGTCTCCCCAGGCCTTGGTCACAGGCTGAGCCCCAGCTTCGTTATCCCAGCTTCAGTACAGAGTAGCTTCTAGAAGTCAAACCATTGGCAGCAGTGGCAGAGTCAGGACTTCAACTCAGGGCTCTTGATTCTGACATTATATCATCTCACTGCCTCCCCGCAAGATTATCTTTTCAAAGAAAGGCGAAAGGCCTGAGCCCTGGGCTAGCCTCCTGCTGTACTTGGGGGAAACGTCTCCAACTAAGCCCTTTGGCTGCAGACCGCTAGGATGCTGCAGGGCCCTCCAGATCACTTACACCTCTGATTGCCTCCCTCCACCACTTTGTCCCCTTGCAGTTGCTTCCCCAGAGTCACAGAGCTGAGCCACACAGCACCCGGGGGCGGTGGCCTGCAAAGAAGGGTCCCCAGGCCAGCAACATCACCATCCCCTGGGAACTTGCTAAGCATGCCAGACGGAAATTGGGAATTCTGAGGATGAGGCCCACGGTCTGTAGCTGCACAAGCCCTCCAGGTGATCCTGATGGAGCTAGAGAACCAACCTATGGCCTAGAGGAAGGATGCCACAGGCCTAAGTCCTTGGCTCCATCCTCACAACCAGGGGCTAACTCTGGGTTCTGCTCCTGCCGTCTTGTTGGTCTTTGTCCTCGGGCAGGCCTGATCCTTCCTGCCCACGTTGTGGCTGCAGCCAGCAGTCGTCCCATCCCTCATCTCCCCCCGCCCCCTCCACCTGAACCACGCTATTTCTCCACTCTAAGAAAGTCATCCCACTACTGGAACAAAATCCAGCACTTTGTGGCTTGCTACTCAAGAGCCTCCAAAATACTCGTCTAACTTTCACTTTTTTTTCTAACTTTCATTTTTAGTCTCAATCCCTCCTTGTCCCTCCCCTTATGCATCCTACACCCAAATCATGCAAAACTGCTCACTGTTTGCTACCAGTCCATGCTTTTTTGCTTCTGTGCTTTGTTGGAGTTGTCCCTTCAGCTCATAATTGCCCCCCACCATCTATCCCCACATACTTGTTAGGGCCCAGCTCAAATGTCATCCCCTTTACAAAATTGTCTTCTATCCTCTGACTCTTCTTTCCCTTTCTTGAACTCTCATAAAACCTATCTTTGCTTCTCTCATCGAGCCAATTAAATTATACTATATGGTTGCTTGTGAACATGCTTTATCTCCCGACTGGGAGGTAAGGGGGCAGGAGCTGTGCCTTTTTTCATCTGCATTCCCTACAGCACCCAGCACAGTGACAGAGCTTTTACACATGGTTGTTGAATGAGTAAGTGAATGTCGGATCCACATAAATAAAACAGAAAGATGTTTCCATCCCTCATTTTTCTAAAAATGCCTATCAAAACCAATGATACTATTATCGTGCTATTTTTTCTAACAAAGTAGTGTGCCTTTTTATCGCCTCTCCAAACCGGGCCAGCTAAAAAGCATGGGTCATAATACAGGGTTATCAGGGATAACAGAGTCAGGAGAACCAGATCGTTCCTACAGTTATCTGTGCCTTGAATAACAATACAGGAGAATGAAATTACAAATTTTGTTGCTAACCTTCACCTTGAAGAGCATAATGGACAGCCAAGCCCTCATATTTTTTCTCCCTAAGCAGAGTAAGGATGACCTGAGAGTCATTTCTGAGACAATTGCCAGAGCTTTGGAAGGCTCCAGTTAGAGTCGCTGCCCTGGCCGGATTCCAAAGTTGGGAAAGAGAACTTCTGCTCAGACAAAATTAGTTATTTGGTAGCACAATACGCTGCTCTGTTTGATGTCCCCACTCATAGAAGACCCCTCTTCTACGTGGGCTATAAAGGATGACCAGGGCCTCAGCCAATGTGTTAGGCACTGAACGGGAAGCAGAACAGAAAAGAAAACCCCGGATCCCTGGGTTTATCTTCAGTGGGAAGGTCTGTCCCTGTAGAGAAGCAGAAGCGCCTGGTGTACTTCAAGATTTTGACAGGTTTTTAATTTCCCTGAAAATCCGAGCATGAGGGATGCAATCCCCCCTTTCACGGGCTCTGGGCTTCTAGCTCAGTGTGGTACTTGGCTCCCACCTCCCCTCTGAATTAGCAATTGTCTTTTCTTGGTAAAGGCTTTGTCATCTGTCTAAGTCTCACTTCTGAAAAGGGCAGTGTGTCCTTTCTCCCCGACTTCTACTTGGGCAGAAGGAAGACTTAGGGAAATGGCCCAAAGTCAGAGTCCCACCGGGCTGGCAGGGCTTCTTCTGAAGGAAAGGACCCCTTTTCTTGCACCTTGCTGGGCAGGATGACTCCTCAGCACTGAGCAGTGCCCTGTACTGTTACACCGGCCCTGGCACTTCCCTAGCATGTCTGGTGGCTTCGAGGGACTCTGGGCGATCCTCCATCACTCTTGGTCTCCGCCTCATGAGAAGCAGGTGCATTTCCTAGGTCCGGATTCCTTTTGTACCTATCCGTCAGACCTTGCTTTGAGTGTTTGGAGGTGCTCGGACATCTGTCCTTAGCAGAACGTTCGGTAGTCTTCTCTGTGTCTCAAGACGAGCTCCTAGACGGACAGTCCACGTCGGAGTTGGTGTCACTGGGAGGTGGCCTTTTGGCGGTGTCAAAAGGTGCAGTTGTTGAGAAATGAATATTTAATGACATGGAAAGAGGATCACCAGAGATTAAGTATAAAATACAGGATGTGTAACAAGGGTAGATACCAAGCCCTAATAGTCGTTATCTCTAGGAAGTGGGTGGGGGTTTTCTTTCCCTTTTTTCCCCCTCCTGGTACGTATTTTATATTTCAATTTTTCTACAGTCAACAGATATTGTTCTGGTGATAAGAAAAGACAAGTAAGAATATTCTCAATTTTTTAAATAAATAAGGCAGTAGGGAAGAGAAGTTTCCAGGAGAAGCCCTGAATGGGTAACGTCTAAGGTTGCAGGTAGACAGCCGGGTTCTGCTCTTACCCCCATGGGCCAGCTGAGCAGGGGCTGCTGGCACTTCCTACAAGTGCGCCCCCCAAGGGAGGGGACCCAGGTTCCATCCCATTGCAGCCAGGCTTGACACCCCCGGAGCCAGCCAGGTAGCAGGGAGGCCTCAGCAGTCAGGCAGGTGGGCTTTCTGCCTCAATCAGGTTCTGTAGCTACCGGGTCGGAGCAGCCCCTGCCTTCCCTGGGCCCCTTCTTTAAGGTGGGGAGCATGTCATGTTCCCACTTCAGCAAAGATCTTAAGCGTTAGTGCCCCCCCCCCCCCCAGCACGATGTCCATCTGGCAAACGCTAGTTCCAGACAAACCCCTTGTTCTCCAAGGCCTGAAAAGATTAGGCGGTAGAATTTTGTAAGATGTCCTTTATTGGAGCCATGGGGGGGGGGGGGGCGGCTCACGTAATCGTACCAAGCACCCAGGTGCACTGAGTGGAGCAGCTCTGCATCGCGTGTTCTCAGGCTCCAGATTGCAGTCGACACAGTCGAGGCGTCTACACAGTCATCACTGTAATGAGCCCCGTGGAAAGGCCGGCATCAGTGAGGTTCCGGTGCAGGTTTCCGTGGGGACAAAGAGCCCTGAGCCCTGGCCCCCCTGACACCGACCCGTGGGGGAGCCCCAGGAGTCTCTATGGCCCGCGGGTGGGCTCAGCCAGGCCAGGGCAGCTCTGGAGCTCGTCTCCTGGGGTGCAGCTCCTCAACTACTGTGCACCCTGGGGTCCCTGCACCTTGCAGATGGCCTAACAGGGAAGTGTCTATGGGGTACGGGTTCTCCCACTGGGCTCGTGCTTTCCAGACAGTGCTAGAAATGGTGTATGCTCTCTGGGAATGATGGAGCTAGAGAACCAACCTACGGCCTAGAGGAAGGATGCCACTGGCCTAAGTCCTTGGCTCCATCCTCACAACCAGGTGCTAACTCTGGGTTCTGCTCCTGCTGTCCTGTTGGTCTCTGTCCTCGGGCAGGCCCTGGTCCTTCCTGCCCACGTTGTGGCTGCAGCCAGCAGTCGTCCCATCCCTCATCCCCTCCCCCGCCCCCTTCCACCCGGATCACACTAATTTTCCGCTCTGAGAAAGTCATCCTGCTCCTGGAACAAAATCCAGCACTTTGTGGCTTGCTACTCAAAAGCCTCCAAAATACTCTTCTAACTTTCACTTTCTTTTCTAACTTTCATTTTTAGTCTCAATCCCTCTTGTCCCTCCCCTTATGCATCCTACACCCAAGTCATGCAAAACTGCTCACCGTTTGCTGCTAGTCCATGCTTTTTTGCTTCTGTGCTTTGTTGGAGTTGTCCCTTGGGCCCGTAAATGCCCCCCACTCCAACCCCACATACCTGTTAGGGCCCAGCTCAAATGTCTCTCCTCTGCGAAGTTGTCTTCCATCCTCTGACTCTTCTTTCCCTTTCTTGAACTCTCATAAAACCTATCTTTACTTTAAAAAGATAGTGCTAGAAGTCTTTTAAAAGCTCGAGGCTGAATATATGGTCTTTTTTTTTTTTAATTTTTATTTATTTATGATAGTCACAGAGAGAGAGAGAGAGAGGCAGAGACATAGGCAGAGGGAGAAGCAGGCTCCATGCACCGGGAGCCTGATGTGGGATTCGATCCCGGGTCTCCAGGATCGCGCCCTGGGCCAAAGGCAGGCGCCAAACCGCTGCGCCACCCAGGGATCCCTGAATATATGGTCTTTGACAGAAATTTTTCATTTATTTTTTTTGACACTGAAAACGCCACTTATTAGCTCTCCCTCCCCTTAAAGACCGCTCATTTATGCTCTCCGGGAAAAACCCTTGGGATGTGGGGATACACTGGAGCTTCTCCCAAGGCTGCTTTAAAAATCTAGTGGTTCTGGGTCGAATCTCAGAGGTCTGTTAGGAGATAATAATAATAGAAAAATAGAGTTATTTTTCCCAGTATTTTTATGAGGGTGAATTTCTGTAGGAGTCCCATGGGAGATGTGTGTGGGCAAGAATTGGAGCTCTGGGGCAGCCCGGGTGGCTCAGCGGTTTGGTGCTGCCTTTAGCCCAGGGTGTGATCCTGGAGACCCAGGATGGAGTCCCATGTCGGGCTCCCTGCATGGAGCCTGCTTCTCCCTCTGCCTGTGTCTCTGCCTCTCTCTCTGTGTCTCTCATAAATAAATAAATAAAATCTAAGAAAGAAAGAAAGAAAGAAAGAAAGAAAGAAAGAAAGAAAGAAAGAAAGAAAGAAAGAAAGGAAGAAAGAAAGAAAGAAAGAAAGGAAATCTTAAAAAAAAAAAAAAAGAATTGGAGCTCTGGGTTCCACAGCTTAAGTCCAGTAAACTATAACCCGTGGCATTGTTTAGAAAGTATTGAATCTCCTTTCTCGATGACTAAAATTCTGTGGTTCTGGACCAATGTTTCCATCTCTCCTGAACCCTTGAATATCTTATTACAAAAAAATTAAATGACATAAGCCTTCTGTCTACCCTGAGAGAAATTTCACAATGTCCTGAAAAGAAAAGTGTGGCTTTAAGTGAGGAGACTGGTAGGAGCTCAACTTCATTTAAAGAAATATTCTTGTGCATAGAAAATCTCCAGGAAATGTGCTGCCATGAAATCTGTGAGCGTGGAGGATATGGCTGATTGTTATTCCCTCCCTTTGTTTTCCATAGTGAGTACAATTGACTTTGATTATGAAGAAGACAATTAACCACTTAATAAGGAGAGCTGATTGCTAAACCACAATTGTTATGTGGTTCTTGATTTTCACTTGTAGTCGGGTCCTTTTCCACTGTCATCTCAATTATCTGTTTGGCCAACAGATCCTTCGGGACAAACAACTGCCTGGATCATATTTAAGAGAAATATATTTTTTTCACCTACAAGAAAAAATTCCAAGTTTCTGGGATGGGGGCCTAGGGGGACAAAGCTTATAAAAAGAAAGCCTTAGAGAAAGAGTTCTTTTCCTCCACCCTTTGTGCATTCCACCCCATGACCCAGACCGCATTAATGACATGTGTGGGGAAGTTTCTACAACAGGGTTGCATTGTACAGACAGCCTGTGTCCCGGGGGTCCCGCGGCAGCTGCGTGCCCTCGGGTCAACGGGAACAAATTGCCCTGCAGAAAGGGAGCCCTGCTGGAAGGCTCTGTGAAACCTGCTCAACTAGGAAAGCACTCAGGAAGAGCTGGAGCTGTCAAAAGAGTCAAGAAGTTTGGGGATCTGTAGAAGATAATCCTAAAATAACTAACCCGCCTTTGTGACTCCTTTCTACCTGAAATTTGGGGGCAGACTCTCCCGTGGCACTGACATTTTCTTTCCCACCTCTCTTTCCTCCATCGCTCCTTCAAGCGTGGCTCCCGACAAGAGCTTTTTCGCCCTATGGGTGATTCCCGTAGCTGGTCTCCAAAAGTCAAGGAGAGAGAATTAGGGAAAAACAAAACAAAACAAAACAAAACAAAAACCCCACAGGGATCTAAGCTGTGTGCTATCACTTGCTGTGAACAAGAAAGGCTAACTGTGTGATGACAGTCGAGAGCTTGGCTGTTGGGGATCTATAGGAAGAGGCCTACGAGATTAGATCATCAGCTTGCAGATAGAAGAGTCTGGAAGTATTTTTTTAAAGAGCTCCAAAGCTTTGTAGTCCTGTAATTCTGACTACTAGAGGTTACTGAGGCTTAGTAACCTCTTAGGTCCTAGACTACTGGGTATCAGGGTTGGGAGTAGTATCAGCGATCATCTACTCCAGGAATTGCAACGTCAGATGCTTACAGGGGCCAGGGAAGGGACATGAATGAGTGAGGAAGACTGGGTGGAAGGTCAAAAGGAATAGTGGGGGCTGAGGCAAACCAGAGGTACATGCACCAGTGTGTGAGCCAAAGAAAACAGGGCTACCAGCCAATGTGGTCATGCAGGCTGCCCATTTGTGTCCTATGGCTTTCAAGTAACCCAAACTGATGTTGTGGATGAAGAAATAAAGAGTCAGAGAGGTGAAATGTCTCATTCCAGGTCACACAGCCAAGCCATGACAGAGCAAGTCCCGACAGCCCAGGCCCTGGACTCCCCCACTTCTGTATCACAGCCTGCATGTTGCATGGAGTTGGGTCAGAGGGGAGAGCAGCTCTCTCCTGAAAGGTGCTATCAGACATCTCAGTGAGACCCAGGGAACTTTCTCCTGTAACTCCACATGAGTTCTGTTTTACCCAACAGGTCACGCCAGCTGTAAGTGTCACCCTTATTTATGGCCTTTCCCACACCCTGAATGTCTTCCTTTGACAGCGTACGAAGAGTTTCGCTCTGTTGGGTTCCCTTCTGGGTACAATTTGGGAACCAGCTGCTCCTCATTCTGAGGCTTCAGGCAACAAAACCAGGGTCTGGACCCAGTTCTGAGTAACGTATTCTGAGCATCTGTGCAAGCTTTGCTGAAAGTTCCCTTTAAATTCAGCTCTAGGATGTTGGAGGAATTAATTACTGGTTGTAAAGCACTTTGAAAATTAGGGATAAAAGGATCCGTGGATCTATAAAATATTATTGTAATTAATGAATACCTATCAATAAACTGTGATTAAGAATAATGAGCATTTTTCACAGGTTATCAAGCAGAGGCATCTTTCACACAAGCACTGTTAGCCTTATGCATTTTGCCAGAAACATCCCCTTGGTAATTTGCTCCTGGAAGTTTTGTCCACCACAAAAAAGTACATTTCGTGCTTTTATGAGAACGTCGTTGATATTTTTTATACACTGTGAGTTAGTAAGAATGGGTACTATACTTAATTTCCATTTCTAATTTCTCACTCTTGAGAAACTTTTTCAGATTTTCCCAAGCTCGGTTTCAAGGAGAATTTTGTCAGATAGTATGTATTTTTAAATTTTCTCCCCTGACAGGTCTTCTGTCTAAGAACGTAATACCCTTCTGGTTTTTCAACCAGGAGAGACTCTTTTGATGTGTAAATATCAAATATGCAGAGCTCAAGGGCTACACATAGTGTATTCAGAAGAAACATTTGGTGAGTGAGTGACAGGCCACGGTTGCCTGCGTCCAGTTGGGAAGCATGATGATGTTAGCACTCTCAGGTGGGAGACTACGTTAGCTCTTCAGGTAAACAGACGGAATGTCCTCGGATAATAAGACTTGGCTGGAATCCTTGATTTCTGAGACTGGGTTTGGATTTCCAGTCAATTGCTCAAGCCCATTTAGTGACTGGTAGTGGTCTTTCTGCCTAGTGGCGATGGAGACTATGTTCATAACTTCATTTGCCTGTAAGTCATGTGTAAAAATTCCAAAGCTATTGGGCCCAAGAACAGCACAAAGCAATTCCTGTGATACTCACCAACCACATAGGTGCTGCTTTGAAACAGGCATACTTAGCAAGTTCAACTCCAAGCCAATAATAACGGCAAATATTTAAGCAGCAATTACAGTATGGCTGGCACTGCGCTAGACACTTTTCATGTATTACCTCATTTAATCCTCCTATCTTAATGAAGGAGATGCTATAATTATATATATATAGCCCATATGTAAGTGGAGAAATCAGAGGGAGAGAAGTAAAGTAATTCATCCCAGACTTCAACAGGTAAGTAGCAGAGCTGGGATTTGGGCTTAGATCTATCTGGTCTTAGGATCTGTGCTCTTATCCCTATAACCTATTGCCTCTCATCAGTCACAGCTTTGCACTTATTACTTCTGTAGACTTAAAGGAGTTCCTTGCCCTCTCTGAGATATGGCTATCTTATCTTTAAAATAAAAATAGTCAAGGGGCGCCTGGGTGGCTCAGTGGGTTAAGTATCTACCTTCGGCTCAGGTCAGAATCCCAGGGTCCTGGGATTAAGTCTCACGTCAGGCTCCCTGCTTAGCTGGGAGCCTGCTCCTCCCTCTGCCTGCTGCTCCCTCTGCTTGTGCTCTCTCTTACTCTCTCTCTCTCTCTCTCTAATAAATAAATAAAATCTTTAAAAAATTTTATAAAAATATGAAAATTGTCATAATTACTTCACAGACCAGATGTCTGAACATTGCTTCTTTTGTTCCTTCCTCTGACTCTAAGGTCCAGGGTGAGCTAGTCTCTTCTCACAGTGACCATTCCTGACCCCATGGATAGGCAAAATGGTGACCACGTGACCCAAAAAGGTCCAATCAGAGTAGCCAATCCCTTTGACCTTAGTCATTTAATCAGGGAGTGGATGCCTGACTCTCAAATCAGGTCAATCAGGTCTCTCTGGGATGTCTTTCGCTTGGCAAGAGAAAAGGTGAGCTTCTACCCTTTGGCAGTGGTAAAGCAGAGAGATGAGAACCAGGCTATGCTTCCACGCAATAGGAGAAACCCTGTTATAGAGAATAAATCAACATAAAGACTGGAGCAGAGGGAATTAGTGGAGAAAGGGCCAAGGTCTAAATACCCCAATACTTAGCAACCACTCTGCCATTTCCCCAGTATAACTATGGAACTAATAAATCCCCCTTTATGCCTAAGTTAATATGAGTTGTTTGCTGTTATTGGCAAAGAGAAAGAAAGAGAGGGAGAAAGAAAGAAAAGAAAAAAAAGAAAGAAGAAAGAAAAAAAGAAAGAGAAAGAAAGAAAGAAAAAGAAAGAAGAAAGAAAGAAAGAAAGAAAGAAAGAAAGAAAGAAAGAAAGAAAGAAAGAAAGAAAGAAGAAAGAAGAAAGAAAGAAAGAAAGAAAGAAAGAAAGAAAGAAAGAAAGAAAGAAGGAAAGAAAGGAAGGAAGGAAGGAAGGAAGGAAGGAAGGAAGGAAGGAAGGAAGGGGATCCTGACAAATACTTTGCATTGGGCCTATATAAGCCTATATAAGTCGGAGTAGGGAAAACCTTTTAAAGAGTCCAGATTTTAGATATACCATTAGTGGGCTTAAGAAGAAGCTTGAAAAAAATAAAAAAATAAAAAATAAAAAAAGAAGAAGCTTGAATAAGTTATATCAATACTGGGAATAGTGCCCAATGGAATTTAGTGCCCAACCTTGGCACTGCAGTGGTATGGATATGATCATTACATCACTCAATCGTTGATACCTGGCTCATATCCTCCCAGGGCAAACTTATGCTTGTTATGGGACTTGGAATCTTGGCTTTTACCAAATAGTTTTCTACTTTGCCACAGAATTAGTGCCATATATCAGAAAGAAAATTAAATACAGGCAAAATGCTAAAAAAAAAAAAAAAAAAAAAAACAGGCAACAATGATTTTATTTAGGACTTCTCAAGATCACAAGCATCAATGCCTTTTCAGAATCTAAACTTCTTAAAGATACTATCAGGATACCTTTTCATTTCTGTCTCATCAGTACCTGGAACTTAAACACACACACACACACACACACACTCACACACAATAGTGATATGTTTTCAAGTATTAACTAAAATCCAGAAGTAGTTCTTTTCATCTCAGTCACTTGGCACGTTGTTATAACTGCTCCCTGCTGGAGCCTGGAAACGTGCCTTTGGGGTTTTTAAAATTTTATAAATGGGGAATTCGACCCAGAGAAGCTGGTCTACAGTCACAAAAGTAACATTAAGGGTATAATCCATGCTGTTATATGATGGTTATTAGTATAGAAAATGTTGATTACATACATATACACACCCATACCCATATGTCTCGCTTTCCAAACTATCACTATATGAATTCAATAACTAAATGAATACATATAAAATTTTGGGTCTATTTCTGCTGTCCTAACTATGTTCCCTTTGCTCTCCAGGCCCATTTCTACCCTCCCATGCCTACTCTATGGCTCAGGAGACTGATGCCTAAGGCCTGCATCACCTAGGTTGCCTTGCCCACTTGCTTCTAGTTGGGTACAGCCTAAGAGAGTAATGGATGTGTGGTTGTGTTATTTATTTCCCTCCTTCCCTGTGGTGGACACTGTTGGTATTATGCCTGAATGACTGTTTCTGTGTGTCCATTTCTAAACGTGTGTGTTCTTTGCTTCTTTTGGCTGACAGATGTAACTTTATTTCAGAAAACCACCTGCAGACCACCAGAGTCACTTCATCCAGTACAACTAGAGAGCTGGGAGTGCCAAGGAGATCATGTCCCCCAGAGATTAGCCAATAACTAGTATAAGAAGATGAAAGACCAGTTCCCTTGCCTTGAGGTGGGACAAACTCAGGTTTGACAACTCTGGGGTATGATTGCACTCCAGAAAAATCTGTTAGGGTTAGGCTAGGGCTAGGACCTTGCTTGAATTTGCACTCTTGCAAATCTTTCTTCCTTTCCTTGTCTTGATTCCAGAGCTGCTTATAGAAAGCACTTTTCAATAATTCATTTACACATGAATTCTCACCTCAGGGTCTGCTTTTAGAGAACTAGGACCTCCCTCATATGTATTCCCCTAGGACCTCATCACAACCCCAGCAGTGGCTGAGCTCCATCTATAGCTACAGATTCTGCTGGGTGGCCCCCCTTCCAGGACTCCAGTTGTCATGGAGGCCCTGAGAATACCATTCCTTTTCCTTGTCCTTGAGGTTTAGGGATGTTAACCGCTTCCCATTGTTGCTAATCCTTGGGCTCTTGTTGGTTCTCTAACCAACAGTTATCTTCCTTTATTCCTCTTTTATTAAACCCTTTGAATGTACCATGTGTTTCCATTTGAAAACCCCAACTGAGAATCCTTTCTTTTCCCAATTCTGTTACCTCACTAACTCAAAATTAAGAACTGAATGGTCCTGGGATGCCTGGGTGGCTCAGTGGCTGGGAGTCTGCCTTCGGCTCAGGGAGTGATCCCACAGGAATCCCAGGGTCCTGGGATTGAGTCCATTATCGGGCTCCCCGCATGGAGCCTGCTTCTCCCTCTGTGTCTCTGCCTCTCTCTCTCTCTGTGTGTGTCTCATGAATAAATAAATAAAATCTTAAAAAAAAAAAAAAAAAAAAGAACTGAATGGTCCAGGTAAGGAGGTATCCCTTGTTATTGAAACTCTGTCAAGAATCTTTCCATGTGAACTTAGGATCAAATAGATTATGAACAGCGAGGATAATTACACACGTGTACACACATCACATTTACCTCATATGATTATTTTGAATGTTATGCTGAGAACACTAAAAGGCCACTTTGAAGACAAGTGGTAGAAAATGTCTTAAAAAGGTTAAATAGATTTATTTTTTATTTTTTATTTTTGGTTAAATAGATTTCTGATTCTGCCCATGAATTATTAACTGCAATAATTGACATACACAACTAGAAAACAGATAAAATATGTGAAATGACAACTGTTCTCAGATTTTGGACAAAAGACAAAAGCAAAACTAATCTCTGAAAGAAGGGAAAGATACAACATGAGCCCTCCCTATGACTACCTTAGTTACTACCAGGAGGCAGCTTTCAGATGCAAGCAGGAGAGGGGAAACCCAAATAGAATGCATCAGTATGACTGAAGTGAGATAGAGAACAGATTTCAGCGAGGCCAAGGCAACTAGAGTTCGTGAATCAAAGTATCGGAAATAAGGGAAATGCACAAAGAGAGAGCCCTGAAGATCTTTATGCCAGACCCCTTGGAATCTTCAACTGAATACTAACCTTTGGGAGTATGGAGTGAAACCATGAGGCTGGAGAGAGAAAAACAAAAAGTAAGCTGAACAATTCCTGGAGTTCACACTGGGCTGGTAAATGTTCACATTCCTATTAGAGCAGAAACACACAGAATACACAGGAGATTCAATAGAATTGAATCTTAGTGGGACTAAATTATCCTAAGGTAAAGGCTTCTTTGGACCCAGACTAACAAAGCTTACAAGAAACCTTGAGAAAATCAAATTCCTTCCAAGTAACTTAATTGCAGGTCAGAAAAAAAGTCCATAATTATTTAAAAGAATGCAACAAAACCCAGCACTCATAAACAAAAAAATTCACAAAAGTCTGTGATCTAATAAAAAAATTACCAGGCATGAAAAAAGCAGAAAAATATGACTCATAATCAAGATAACAATAAATCAATACAAACAAGTCCAGAAATCACATAAAAGGCAGAATTAGAAGAAGAAGACTAAAATAGTCATTAGAAATATACTCCATATGCTAAATAATATAAAGGAAAACATGAATATAATGGTAAGAGGAATGGAAGATATAAAAAGAAGACCTGACAAGAACCTCTAGAGAAAAACATACAATAATTTAAATAGAGAAACACACTGGGTAGAATTAACTGTAAATTAGACACTACAAAATGAAAAATTATTGAACATGAAGGCCTAAGAATAAAATTATACTAAATGAAACACAAAAAGAAAAAGGATTTTTGGGGGGCACCTGGCTGGCTCAGTCAGTGCACTTTCTGGACAGATGGAGCAAATGAAAAACGAACAGCAATC
Source organism: Canis lupus baileyi (assembly GCF_048164855.1). NCBI lineage: Eukaryota > Metazoa > Chordata > Mammalia > Carnivora > Canidae > Canis > Canis lupus. The sequence continues at coordinate 37,482,741 of NC_132868.1, read as the reverse complement.
TGGTAGATTTAAATGTAATCACATCAATTATTAAGTCAAATATAAATAGTCTAAACATTTCAATTAAGAGCCGGAGGTTGTCAGCTTGGATACAAAAGCAAGACCAACTATATATTTTCTGGAAGAGACCTACTTTAAATAAAACAATGCGGCTAGATTGAAGGAAGATGGTGACAAAACATAACTAGGCAAACACTAATTAAAAAGAAAACTAGAGTGGGGTGCCTGAGCGGCCCAGTTGGTAAAGCATGCAATTCTTGATCTCAGGGTTGTGAGTTTGAGCCCCATGTTGGGGTGCAGAGCTTACTTAAGAGAAAAAGGAAAACTAGAATGACATTATTAGTGTCAAACAAAGTAGATTTTAGAACAAGGGATCTTACTAGAGATGGAAAGGAACATTATATGGTTATAAAGATGTCAATTCACTAAGATGTCACATAACAGTACTCAACACGTATGCACCTGATAACACAGCCTCAAAATACATGAAACAGAAATGCAAGAAACTGAAAAAAAAGGAAATAAATTCACAACTATATTTGGAAATTTCAGTACTCCTCCTTTGTGAACTGATAGAACAAGAGATCAATAAGCACAGAGAAGACTTGAATCTCACTATCCAATCAACCTGACATAATTGAATATTTCTGGGAATTGGACTCTAATGAGAGAACTGGAATGGTTTACTCACTCACGAGATGACAACGAGGACCTCATCACTAGTGATCGGTATTGAGAGTCTGGCATGCTATAACAGAGCAGGCGCTGAAACTTTCACCTGTAGAGAACGGAAATGGGATACTGGGGGAAGGGGATCCACTGGCTTGTACAGTGTCTCTGGCATGTTGGAAATAACTCCAAGGACTGTGGAATTGAGTAGCCAATTTAAGGCAAAGTGTGAGTGCCCAAGGAGTCCCTGAACAGCATTTGAAGAGACCCACGTTTCTTTCTCCCAGAGGGTGACAGGGGCTGAATGCCAGGTATGATAATTAATTATTTAAAAAGGGAGAACTTGGGGCAGTGGGTGCTTCAGGCAGTTGAGCATCCAATTCGATTTTTTTTTAAGATTTTATTTATTTATTCATGAGAGACAGAGAGAGAGAGAGGCAGAGACACGGGCAGAGGGAAAAGCAGGCTCCATGCAAAGGAGCCCGATGTGGGACTCGATATGGGACTCGATCCAGGGAGTCCAGGATCAGGCCCCCGCGGGTGAAGGTGGCACTAAACTGCTGAGCCACCCAGGCTGCCCCTCCCCCCCAACTCGATTTTGACTCAGGTCATGATCTGAGAGACCTGGGATCAAGCACCATGTCTGGCTCTGTGCTCAGCGGGGAGTCTGCTCCCACTCCCTTTGCCCCCCTCCTGCTTGTGCTCCCTTTCTCTCTCTCTCTCTCTCTCTTAAATAGATTTTTAAAAATCTTGAGAGAGAGAGAGAGAGAGAGAGAGAGAAGTTGAACTCCCAGGTAGGCAAGTCCTGTGCTGAAATCAGAGCCTCTCTGTTTGCAAACTCTTATCAACACATGCCCCAGCACCTTCCATGCGGTTCTTCCCAAATTCACTTACTTGAATTAGCCTCTAAAATAAATACTGAGACAGCTTCTGCCAAGTTGGGGGTGGACAGATGACAATGACGACACCAAGCCAGAGATGTCCAGTTTTCCCTTGAGACCACAGCTCCATCATGCGCCTCGTTCCATCTAGCAGTCAAGGGTGTGCCTGGTAGCCAGGAAGAAACACACCCTTGGAGCATCTTCTCCAGTTTGCCTCACATCCCTACTCGTGTCATTTAAGACGATGGCTGATCTCTGAATGCATTTAATTTCCTTCTGGAGGGTGCTTCTAGGCGTAGCAAGGTAACTGCAGGCAATATCTACTGTGCACTCAGGCCTGACCTTCAGAGAGGAGAGAGAAGCAGAGCCATTTCCCTAGAGGAAAACTCAAACTTACTGGAGAAAGTCACGGGAGTTCCCAGGCGTACAAATTTAGAAGTATTTTGCTAGTCTTGGTCAACTCAGTAGAAAATTCTTTTGTTATACTTGTCATAATGAATAGCTGTTCAGAAGGCCTTTTAATGCATGTAGGAGTTCCCCCCTTGATCATAGAACATTCCAAACCATCTTCAAGTTACCTGAATTTCCAGCATTTTCTTCCAAATCTCATATACAACTTAACAGAGGGGGTTGGTCTCACCTCTTACAAGAAAGGGAAGGGGAAAAGGCTGGAAGGCAGGCAAGACGGACACACAGGTGGAGGTAAAGAAAGGCAGCCACCGTCTACACTGACTGCAGAGCTTCTCTAATCACATACAATTTCTTTGCCACAGTGGCTCAGGAGCCAGCCACACTTGATAGGTTGTGTTTGCCCAGTTTTGTCCACTGTTTCGAAAGCTCTGGTCTGTGAGATCCTCTCCCACTGGCAGGCATTTTGTGATGAGATTAACTTTATTAGTGGCAGTAGCTAGACATGGTGACTCGTTTTGTGGATTGCTGTGTTTGAAAAGGCCAAGCATCATTACCGGAGGTGAGCGGCTGCATCCCCAGCACAGGAGACAGAACAAGGTGCCATGGCAAGGCTGGAACACGAGCAGAGCCTCCCTGAGTCCCTCTCAGTCTTCTAGCCACAAGGCGGCTTCCTAAAGTAGCTCCTCTGGCTGTGAAGTCCTGTCTTTTACTCTTGCATTTAGAAAATTGCACGACTTCTTATTTAGCCTGCCAGCTACAAAGGACCCCTGGCCTGATCCCCTTGCCCTGCCTTGTCCCCCTCCCCTTCAGCTCATCCTGCACACTCATGCCACTCGGGTCCTAAAACCTACTACTTCTTGCTAGAGGACACTTCAAAGACAGGCATCTCCTTCCCTTTCTGGGCTCTCAAGGCCTCCGCAATCACAATCCGCTAATGTGCGCCCCACGCCCCCACCCCCAACCTCACACCAACTATGGGTTGCAATGGCACAATGGATATGAGCATGACTATTTTTCAATCCCCAAGTCAGAACACTTTCTTTGGCAAATAAGAGAATAATTGTGAGGCTATCGGGAGAGAATATTTTCAGTCGGTAAGTACTGGGAAAAGTCTAGGTCTTATGGTGTGCTTTCTCCTTCCCACTTCTTTCCTGCCTCTGTATCACTTTTTTTTTTTTTAATGCCTACAAGCATTTTTTTTTCCTTCCTCAATCTCCTCACTCTCATTTCGCAGCCTGTTGATATTCTAATATTCTCTGTATCTGCCCAGACCTGATCACATGCACACCCTCCACTGCACAATGTCATTCACGTAACTTCTCTCTGTGCTCTCAAACCATTTTAGAAATCCTTTACATATTGTCCCCCGCACTGAAAAAAATGTGCTGTGTTTTCTTTAGTTTCATGTTCTCCTCAGCATCTAGTTCTAATAAACCTTTCTTCAGTGTCTGTCTTGGGTAAATAAGCACCCTGATTCCTTCATTTAATTCTCACAACAGACTTCTCACGTGTTTCTACCATTTCACAATTAAGGAAATTGCATCCTGTGATGGTTAAGTAACTTGTCCAGATTCACACAGTTAGGAAGCAGTGGGCTTGGAATTCAGACCCGATTAGCTGTGCCAGCAGAGCTTTGCACACACAGGAAATGCTCAATAACAGTTTTTTTCAAAAATTGAATGGAGTCAGGTGCACCAAGAGATAAGGGAGTCACTTGGCACAAGAAGTTAGCACTGAGGAGATTAGAGGCCCTGATATTTTTCCTTCATAACAAGGAAGATACCAAATAATTGATTAGATTTCAGAGATGATTGTGAATAAACTACAAGGGGACTGAATGTGAGTGGAGTTAAAAAAGAAAAGGGGGAGGGGGGCACAAGAAAAGCTTTGTTCCAAATGCTTCCTCTCAGGTGGGTGTTTTCGCTGCTTTGAGGCAACTGCCCAAACCTCCCAGCATATCCTGAGTCTACACACGCTGGGTATACACTGAGCGTACATACAGTAGGCACACATCGAGTGAACGTGCACTGAATATATATGCAGGTTACGTACAGCACGCATACACTGAGCGTACGTGCAGCACTGAAGCAGCAGCAGCAACCAGCCTGCTCTTTCCATGGGTGTCAGCAGACTCCTGCCGAGTGCAGGTCACTGGGGCCTGTGGGTGCTGGGCTCGCCCCCATACCACCCACTTACCCACCTCCCCACTGTTCACCGTCCCCCAGTAAGAGGTGCCATCGCCTTGGGCACAAAATGACTCTCAACTGATGTAGTCACCAGAAATGACCAGATAGCAGAACGGACACTGCTCCATTTGAAGGTCACTGAAAAGAAGGCCGAACGGTGACAACACAGCAAGGCTTCAGTGTCCTTGGAAGACCTTCGCTGTCTCCTCTTGGCGTAGGAAAGGGCCCAGCCTTGTCTCACAGGCAGGGACCGAAATGGGGAGTGGGATCATAATTATTAGTCCATTAATATTAATATATGGATTCTACTTCTAGCAACCCATCTTGATGACCTTATAATGGGTTCATTGCAGGTCTGACTAGTCAGAGGCTTCCAGAACAAAATTGCTTCATCAAATTTGGACTTTCTTGATGAGATGCCTCTGGCTTCATCATATCATCAGCTCTCTTGGAGTTGAAAGCAGGCTGCTATTCCATTTTAATTTCTTTTTCTTTTCTCCTCTTGCCCTTAGGGATTTTGGATAAAAGAGTTTATTAGTTGAGTTCACTGGCTTGTCTCCCCAAAGCTTGGAACTATACTTCAAACTTAGCCAAGGCCCTTCCTTTGAGAGCATGCCAGCTACGGAAGACAGGCAAGCAGGTGCAAACTGTTTGTTCCAGTCAGCCTTCCTGCAGAAAGCTTGAGAACAAGCCCGCTAGGCCAACAAGTGACATTCCCAATAGCAGAAGCACCGAGAAAAATGATCATTTTTGTAGTCTGAGTACAATTCCACAACCCATTTTCTGCAATCCTGAAGTCTAAAAAGCTCCAAGAAACAGAAGTTTTTGTTTATAAACCTGCAGCAAGCTCATGTGGTGGTAAGATCTGACATGAGCTGGCATGAAGCTATTTATAATCTTTATCTTATATCTTATTTAGCATGAACATTTACAGATTGTGCTGCAAAAATTAACGTTTAATTATAAGGTATACCCCGCTAGTGTGTGTGCATGTCTGTGTGTGGGTATTGAAATATTCTAAATCCCAAAGCACAGATAACCCCAGGGATTGAAGATAAGGAATTACAGACCCCTAGTATAAAAACACCCTAAAAGTCCCTGCTTAATAACTTAATAAAAAGGTTATCTTCACATTCATGAATTTTTTAAATTTCTCTCTCTTACTGAGTTGGAACTTGGTTCTTGACCTAAGAAGAGTTACTTTATTGTCATGAAACTGGTCTTAGACTAGAAGCTGGGACACCTGAACAAAATTGTTTAACCTTTCTGAGCCTCGGTTTCCTCCTCTGTGAGATGGGGATGAAAATTGCAGTCCTCATTTTTTCCAGAGCAAGTTGGAGACTCAAATGGGAAAGCCCTTTGAAATGGGAGACCACCACCAAGGTATCAGATGTATTTATCACAGCCAAGCCACATGACCATTCAACTGGTGGCCAGTCAATTGGCTTTGCAGAGCTTTTCCTGATTTTAAGACATACATGCTCCATTAGTTCACCTAAGGCCCAACACTTTCATCATCAACTTGTGAGTCTTGATGCCCTCTTACTTCTCATCACACCGGGGACGTATTGAACATCATACTTGGGCAAACTTATGATTGCATATTTGTGTGAGTTTAAAAGCACAGGGACACACCTGCTTTGGTTGCATTGCGAAATATTATAAAATAAGACCTTCTGGTCCTTTGATTAATAAATATTTTTGGTAGCACCAATGTCTTTTTTAAGAGGTCTTTTTTTTTCCCACTTTGGAAAGAGCAAAACTGAGGAGTTTATGCTGACAGACAACTGGCAGGGCTGTGAATGGTGATTCATGTTAAGTGGTTTGTATTGGTGGATCAAAGACACACCCTAAGCAGAGCAGATAAGATCCCAGTGACATGCTGAAACTGGAGGGAGCAGGAACCAGCCCAACAAGGCAAGAAAGATATAAAGAACAGAGAAAAAGGCTTTCAGCAAAGGGCAGGGGGTCCAGCACCCCTTCGGGTTTAGGCTGCTGTACATTCACTGTCCCCTGGGCAAATGCTCTCTGTTCTCAGAGTTGCAAAATGTACATCTGTGGGACATATGTGGGAATTAGCTACTTGGGACGCTTGGGTGGCTCAGTGGTTGAGCGTCTGCCTTCAGCCCAGGGCGTGATCCTGGGGTCCTGGGATGGAGTCCCACATCGGGCTCCCTGCATGGAGCCTGCTTCTCCCTCTGCCTGTGTCTCTGCGTCTCTCTCTCCCTCTCTGTATCTCTCAGGAATAAATAAATAAATAAAATCTTCAAAAAAAAAAAAAGTATCAGCTACCTTACGTAAGAACTTCATGGAGGCCTAGAATGAAGTGTAACAACAACAACCATAATAGTTTGCAGTTTACTGGCTGCCTGCTATGTCACGCAATGTTCGCACCATCTCCATAGGGTAGGTATGGTTACCACCTTCATGCATTCCATCTCCCTGCTGCTGTTTAGCAAACCACCTCAAAACTCAGTGGCTTAAAAGAATGATTTATTATCATTCTTATTATCCCTCATTGTTCTATGGGCTCAGCTGAGCCGTTCTCTTCCGGACCTGCATGCGGTTGTGCTGGATAGCCACAGTGGGATCTTCTCTCATGTCTGTCCCCACAACTGGGGAAGCTGAGACATCTGGGGGCTGGCTGGGTAGTCATCTCTCTCCATCCATCAGCTTGAGCTTCCTCAAAGCATCACAATCTCAGAGTATTCAGATTTTTTTATATGGTAGCTTTCTTTTCCCAGATTGAGTGTCCCAAGGCAGAAGCTGCAAGATTCTCATGACTTAGTTCCAGAGTCATATCAAGCTGCTTTCACCATTTCTACTGGTTAGAAGTGACTCATAGGACCAATCCAGATTCACGGGTATAGATCCTAAGCCATGTGACTCATTGAGGGACCATCCTTGGAGACTAGCAGATGCACACAGTTATAACAAAAATATAAATTTTTATAACAAATCATATTATAAACAAGAGAATTAAGGTCTGCAAGGTTAAGTTAGTTAGTGTTCAAGGTCAGACACCTTGTAGGTAACCAAGTTGGAACTCAGATCTAGCACTTTATGATTCTTCTATTCTACACTCTATCAACTAACTAAAATTATGTCTGGAAAATAAATGAATTTACTTAAACAGTGTTTATTAAGACTGCACAAAAAGGCATAAACATATGGTCTCCTTCTTCTGAAAGCTCTACAAGGCTACAGATTAGTGTGAAAACAACTTTGGATTTGAAATTAGAAGCTTAGGGGCGCCTGACTTGGCTCAGTTGGAGGAGCATGCAACTCTTGATCTTGGGGTCATGGGTTCAAGTCCCACATTGAGTGTAGAGGTTACTTAAATAAATAAATAAACTTTTTTTGGGAAGTTTGGGAAGCTCAGAGTTAGAATCCTGACTCTGCAACCTTGGGAGATTCCTTTCATGCCTTTGAAACTCTGTTTCCTCAAAGGTAACATAGGGATAGCAGTGCCTTTCCTACAGGATTGGTGTAAAAATAAAATGAAACAAGATGGTTTCGTTAGTGATAGAGTACATAAACAGTGGGCTTCAACCGAAAGGAAAAACATGGGCTCATAAAAGGTTTTACAGCAATGTATTAGAGGAAGAGCTCCTCTTCCTGAGATGTATGAAGGTCAGAGCTTGACGGAACTCGGGCAGGAATGCACTAGAACTGATCCCTACAGTGGCTGACATGTTGCACCAGAGGCGCTGCAAAGCCGCTTCCAGCCCTAGACTCTCTGACACCAAAGGTTTCCCTGGGAAATTCAAAACCAATCCTTGATTTTCAGGAGGTGCCCCTTTCCTTCATGTGATGGCGAAACATTATTTTGTCTGGGAAGAGATAGGACACTAGCATCCCAAAAAGCGAAAACTTAAAGAAAATCCACTCCTTAATTTTATTTCATCTTTACTTCACCTCGTTTTCTTTGTAATCTTGGCCTCAAAATGTGTGATGTGGGGAAGATCATTTGGGAATGTAATAACGTAGAGGATCGGAGCAGCCTTGGCTGAACTGTGGTTTGAACCTGAGTGTAACTGTGTCTGATGAACTGGGATCAGGATGCCAGCCTACAGGTCCCGTAGGAGTAAATGGGTGGGGACGAAGGAGAACAGCCCAAGGCTGGTCCTGAGCAGGGCCCACCACCAGTCTGAGTCCTGGGGAGAGGGTACAGCAGCCACAAGCCTCACGTTCACAAGGTTTTCTGGGATACTCCAAGGAGCAAGCAGTGTGGCTTTCAGGCCAGGTGGCAAAGAGAGACCTAAAGCCGGATTTGGCCACTTTCTCCTTTCTTTCTGGGACTCTGTGTGGTTTGGCACAGAGGGGCCTGTTTGAGCACTAATAGTGTTACCTAGGAAAGGGTAGAGCCCCTTTGAACTTACAGGTAATGTGAATGCCACCCTGTTTGTTTGGATATGAAAACACTTGACTCCCCATGCAGACTCAGTTTGTGTATAGCAGTATTTCCCAAACCTCTCTCCAAAGATTTATGGTTTTTTGGCTTGTGTTTGTGTTTGTTTTTGTTTTAAAGATTTTGTTTTATTATTTATTTGAGAGAGAAGGAGAGAGAGAGGAGAGAGAGAGAACACAGAGGGAGAAGGAGAGAGAGAAGCAGGCTCTCCACTGAGCAAGGAGCCTGATGTGGGGCTTGATCCCAGGACCCAGAGATCATAACCTGAGCTGCAGGCAGATGCTTAACCTACTGAGCCACTCAGGTGCCTCCCAAAATTTGTTTTTATTCCTTTTCCCTCATATGTTTTGAATACTATACCTACGAAACAAATATGACATTTTTAGTTTATTTTTTTATTTTTAAAGTATCTAATTCATTTTTAGTTTGTTTTCTATTATTAAAGTGCCCAGTCCAGAAGGTTTTAGCATATTCACAAAATTACAACCCTCACTATTATCTAATTCCATAACATTTTTGTTACCAAAATGAAACCCACTACAAGTCAGCCCCCATTCCCATCTCCCCCCAGACTCTGGCAACAACTAGCCTAGTCTACCTGCTGCCTCCATGGGTTTTATGGATTTTGTGCCTCTACTGTGGACGTTGCATATAAATGGGATTTCACAGAATGTGGTCTTTTCTGCCTGGCTTCTTTTACTTGGTATAATGTTTTCAAGGTTCATTCATGTTACAGCCTCTATCAGTACTTTGATCTTTTTTTATCGGAGGGTAATATTCCACAGTACTCTGCATTTTGTTTCTCCATTTGCCAGTTAATGGACATTTGGGTTGTTTCCACTTTTAAGCTACCATGAACTCATGAGTTTCTCTACGGATGTCTGTTTAGCGTGCTCTCAGGTATATACACCTAGGAGTGGAATTTCTGGGTCAGACAGTAACTCTATATTTGTTTAATTCTTTAAGAAACTATCAAACTTTTTCAAATAAAACAATCAACAATGTTCCATTTTTTAAGATAAACACAAAGGTGTTATAATTGGTGCTTCTAACTGGCATGAGGTAACCCTTGCTACTATTTGACTTCTTATCCTTCTAGCCATGAACAGAGACATTTGCTGTCTAGTCCATACAGACTAATATTTAGCAAATGATAGTTTTCTTTAGACTTGTTGAAATATTGCCAGTAGCTTGAGTACCCTCCGTAGAGTAACTCTGAAGGTCCGTAGGGTCCAGAAGTGCAGACTGCGAGCAGGAACAAAGAGTAAGAATAGCTTTTGGAATGTTTCACTAGAGTTTAGGACATCTCTCCCCCTCTCTTTTCCTTTTTCTTTCCCCTCAACTGCAGCCCCCTTCCCACCTTTTTTTCTTAACTCTTAACAGTAGATTAATGGTTCCCATACTTTGAAGATTTTATGGATTCGTTAAAAAAATTTTTTTAAACAGTGGAATTGCATTTGCTTGCCAACTTTCTCTTTTGCCAAATAAGAACATTAAAAAGGCTATCTTCTATCACAATGGTTTCACTGAAGAAAGGGCGACCCTAGGAAAGTAGATTCCAAACTAAAAGACAGTTTTTAAAATTCATTTTAATAATGGTTTTCACAAACATTCTGGTTTATTTTTCTCATTTTGTTGTAGACCAATGAATTGGATCATACCAAGTAGAGATAGAATCATTAAGTCTACCAGGCTGTGTTAGAGTCTAATTGTTCCTAGCCTCACCCACCTCGCTCTCATGAAGGGAACATTATCATTTCCTCATAAAATTTTCTTCTCTTCTAGATCCTCTTTTCTAATAAAGTTAGATTTCTCTGCCACACATGTCCTTGGCTTTGGTGATTTGGAAAGAGGGGAGAGAAAGTCAAATGAGAGAAAGACCAGTTAGGGATGTTTAGAAGAAGTTGAATCTTGCAGTTATAAAATAAATAAGACACTGGGATGTAATGTACAGCATAGGGAATATAGTCAGTAATATTGTAACAACTCCGCATGGTAACAGATGGTAACTTGACCTACTGTGGTGACCATTTCAGAATATTTATAAATACTGAAGCACTAGGTTGTATACCTGAAACTAATGTAATATTTGTGTGTCAATTATTCTTCAGTATAAGTAAATAAAATATTTTTTAAATAACTAGGAAGGAGAGAGGTGAAGACAAGTGGGAGAGAGGGAAAAGCATCCTGCCATGCTGCAGATAATTTTTCTTGGGTGGGCGTAGTGCTGGGGATGACAGACTCCAGAGAGCATGTGGTGCCCAAGACTCAGGGAAGGATGATGAGAATAAATAGGCAATGGTGCTAGGATAAAGTGGGTCCTCCTTACCTTCTTTAATGTTTTTCAGAAACATTAAAGAAGATTAGAATTCTCCTTTTAGAAATATAGAGACTGGACCTCATGACCCAGGATTCATAAAGATCATACGAAATCAGATGGTAGATGATGTTTGGCTTTTATATGATCAGTCTCCCATTACAACAGGTATTTCTTCACTCTTTCTAAAGACACTCTCTTCCTTTATCTCCAAGGTGAAATTTTCTCTTAGGAGATAAGGAAATTTTATTTGGACAAGGATAGGATACATGTGTTATACAGACATGAGAAAGTACCCTTTTGGGGTGTAGGGGGTAACTGTAATGGTAGGCTTTATTTGTTTCATATTTCATATATTGGCTCACTCACTCAAAGAACAATTTATTGAGGATCTCTGAACTCGAAAGAGTTTACATAAGGGCTAGCTAGCTACACAGATAATATTAATGCCTAGGCCTTGAATGAACAAATATTTGACCCCAGACATGTAAACACAAGCAATGACAATGGTACACAACAGAATTATTATAAAGCACAGAGGAGGGAAGTGATCAACTCTCTTTGGAGGGGTGGGGCAGGGAGAGAGTTCAATAAAGACTTCCTGGAAGAGGTGACAACCCAATTTAAGACATAAATAGCAACATATCGGGCAGACCAGGGTGGGGAGAATTCCTGGAAGAGAACTAGGAAGAGTGAACTACTGATAGCCGGACTGTAAAGACGTGAGGCTGGGAACAGCAGATTGGGCTAGCGTCGGGGTCAGAGAACAGCAGGTGAGACTTTGTCTCAAGGCTGAGAGAAGTCCAGGGCAAGGATTTACTCAGGGAGTCATAATGTGATCTGCACTCAGAAAGCTCAGTGTAAGATTGTGGAGGCTGGGAAAGGGAGCCCCTCATTCTGACTGGGAAGATCTGGGAAGACATCTGGAAAGTGGGATTTGGCTATCTTGAAAGAATTGAACTTCAAAGGCCCCAACAGGGGAAATGGGAGCTCCTTGGAGATAGTCTGCGTTTGCTCTAAGCCCCCCCACGCCGAGCACAGATGGAGTGACATGGTGGCGTGGAGCGTGTGTTTGTTGGAGGGGTGGAAAAGAAATTCCAGAGTGTTTCAGTTATCTCTTGCTCCATATTAATCCACCTCCAAACTTAGTGACTTAAAACAACCACCATTTATTTCTGCTTGCCTGTCCACAGATTAGATGGACAGCTCTGCTGCTCTGGGCCCAGCATGGTTGATCTCCCGGCCAGCAGCCATCACTCACTGTGCCATCCGCAATTCCTTGGTGGCTCCATTAGTGGCTGGATGGCTGTCAGGTTGAGGGACAGGGTGACTGAGCCACATATGTCTTATCATCTAGCAGACCAGCCTACCTTGCTCCCCCTGCGATGGTAGGGTTCCCAGAGAGTGAACAAAAGCATGCCAGGCCTCTTAAGGCTTAGGCTCCAAACTTGTGTTCCCTCACATCTGTTGCATCGTGCTGGCCCAGGTAGGTCACAAGTCCAACTCAGATTCAGGGGTGAGGAGAAGTTCCACTTCCTGATGAAAGAAAAGGAAAAGTCACGTTCCAGAGGGGTATGGTTGTAAGTGAGGAAAATGCACAACTGTGGCCATTTTTACAATCTGCCACAGAAGCATAAGGAAAAGGCCACACCGGGTTGGGAGGTTTGATATGCTGAGCATAATCAGGGATACATGCCCTGACCATGTGGACTCATGGCAGGTTGGGTAGGAGGTGGAGGGATGTAGAAGACTAAGGTGGATAAGAATGTAGAAGCCAGACCACAGAGGACACTGAAGGCCTGGCAGAGGGAGGAGGTTTGGACTGTATGTATACTCCCCCTCCTGGGCAGCTCTCCAACCTCCTGTGAGATGGAAGATGACACCTTCATCAGATGAAACCTCAATCGGTGTGGGGGGTTGTCCTTCAGGGGTAACCTGTGCCGTCCAGCTGTGAGGAAAGCATATGGAGCAGCAGGGTCTTCTCCATCATTTCTCCTTGCACAGCCCTCTCTAAGGTGGCAAGTGGGCCCATTCCAAATGCCAAACCAGGAGCCTCCAGGCTTCCTGAGAACACCACACCAGTAAGGATGACAACAGTCTCAGTGACATACAACATGTTTGCCAACCCAGGCGAACTGGTAGCCCTTTCCCATCTTCTTTGGAAGTATCTTGATAATAAGATGAATGCAACGAAAGGTATCTTGTATTTGTGGGACACAAACATTAAACCTTGTGGTACTTTGTAAAGCCCAATCATTGTCACTTTTGAATTTTATACTCAATATGTCCCTTGTACAGCCATTGAACTAACTCGGGGGATTGTCCTCTCTGTTTCACAATCTTGGGAACTTGATCGAAGAGAGGCCAGCAACAGAGCGGTACGTGCTAGCTCATCGGGATGAGAGTAGGCTCGGATCATAAGCCATTTTAACTAACAAAATTCCTTGCCCTCTGAAGATCAACTCCTTTCATCAATCTTGACGGTGTGCCCAAATGACAAAATCGGTCACATCCTCCATGCTAAAAATGACAACCTTTCGGACACCTTTGCTCCATGAAGAGAAATCATGGAATGCTTTTCTCTTGGCTTTTGATGTAATTAATTCCCCTGCATCCTCCAGAGTTCTTCTGCTATGTGAACTCAGGGCCATGGTCATCTGGTTCCCTGCTTGATCACTAAGGTCTAACACTTAATTGATGCTTAACGATTATAAGCTGAATGAACACCTTGATGAGTGTGTGGAACAAAGAGAGGGGACTAAGGACGCGGACAGCATGGAATCCCGCTCGCAGCTGTGCCACCTGCCAAGTGTGTTTCGTGGGCAGGTTACTGACTCACACTTTCTAAGCCTCAGGTTTACTGAATGTGAAGCAGTGCTGGGAGGCTCTACCTCCGAACTTTCAGGGAAGAAAGTACTCACATGGGGTCTGCTACATGGTCGATGCTCAATAAATAGAAGATGGGAATGAACGGCTGCAAGAGGAGATCGCCTCGAATCCTGGCAAGCTGGACTCCCGTCTAAAACGTGCAGAAGAAGATATAGGGCACAAACCAATCCTGTCGATCTGCAGTGAACAGGAAGCTTCTATGAGACCAACCTCACTTCTTGGCCTTCTGTCATCTTCCCGAATCCACTCCCTTCCTCATTTGGAGGTGAGCTTTTAAAGTGCAGCCTCTTGTCAGATGGCAGCATGGCCTGGGCCAAACGTGACCTCACATTCCTAATACACCCAACACATGTTGTAGTGTATTCAATTGTGTGCCCCCTCCCCGCCCCCAAAATGATGCGTCCAAGTCTTAATCCCTGGTATTGGAGAACGTGACCTCATTTGCCCTTCTAGGATTTTGCAGATGTAATCAAGTTAAGATGAGTCCATACTGGATGGGAGTGAGCCCTAAATCCAATGACTGGTGTCTTTATAAGAGAAAGGAGAGGTAGATTTGGACACAGACACACACAAGGAAAAAGGCCATGTGAGGGACGCCTGGGTGGCTCAGCAGTTAAAGCATTTGCCTTTGGCTCAGGGTGTGATCCTGGAGTCTTGGGATTGAGTCCCACATCAGGCTCCCAGCATGGAGCCTGCTTCTCCCTCTGCCTGGGTTTCTGTCTCTCTCTCTCTCTCATGAATAAATAAATAAAATCTTTTTTAAAAATCTTAAAAAAAAAAAAAGGCCACGTGACGACAGCGATTGGACTGATGTGGCTACAAACCAAGGGATGGCAAGGATCACTGGCACCCACCAGAGCTGGAAGAGACGAGGAAGGACTCTTCCCTAGAGCTGTCAGAGGGAACAAGGCCCTGCCAAAACCTTAGTCTCAGATTTCTAGCCTCCAGAGCTGTGAGGGAATATATTTCTGTTGCTTTAAGCCACCCAATTTGTGGCCATTTGTTATGGCATCCCTAGGAAACTAATGCACATACAAATAGCTTTTTTTCTAGTCTCCAGGATTTGTTCCCAGGCTTTCCTGGAAAGTTTCATATCCAGAACAAAACATTTTTCGGCAACAGGATATTTTCAAATATGTGCAACTAGCAGTCATAGGAGTACAGAAGGGTAAAAAAAAAAAAAAAAAAAAAAAGAAAGAAGAAGAAGAAGAAGAAGTAGAACCAAGAGGAGGCAGTAAAGGAGATAAGGGCAAAAGGAAAACCATAAAGGCAAATGTGGGCATCAGCAGGGCATCAGTAGGGTAGCAGCAGGCAGCATCGGCCAGACCCAGCTTCCAGCTGAGTGGAGCCAGGTGGGGCTGGCGTTGACAGTTGCTATAGAGGACAGGTGTCATGAAGTCAGCCTGCCCAGGACAATTGCAGAGGTCATACAAGGTCAGGCGGAAGCCGGGACTGAAAATGCCCACGTCAGATTCTCTCCAGGCGTTCAGTCATTCCTTCCATCCTACATCATGGGGGCTCTGGCTTTGCTTACACTTGCAAAGGGCTAGTTTGGCACGAGGATGGAATTTCTACTTAAATCATTCCTGGAAAGCTGTGTTTCCTATGAGTTGACAGCATGAGTCTAAAATCAACCTTAATCCGCTCCTAGTGTAGCAGCACCCTATTTGTCTCTTATAGGGACTCGGGTCATTCCCTCCTCCCCACCTTCTACAGCCCAAGGCTGAAGCCCAAACCCCCATGGGTAGGCTGGTCTCACCAGGACTCAGGGCCAGGTAAATGGAGCAGTGGTATGGGAGTGCCGCTGGCACACACGGAGATGCACAGGGGGACGATGCTTCATCTGTTGGTGCAAATGACTGTGGCAACCTCCCCATTACCTCAAAAAAGAGAGACAAAACTATGGACGACATGCAGTATTAACTGCAACTTCAACTCCCCTGGCTATTTCTGAAACACTCCAGGCTGAAGGTGGGTTATAAACCATTTAGAAATTATTCTTGAGGGATCCCTGGGTGGCGCAGCGGTTTGGCGCCTGCCTTTGGCCCAGGGCGCGATCCTGGAGACCCAGGATCGAATCCCACGTCGGGCTCCCGGTGCATGGAAAGAAATTATTCTTGAGGGCAGAACTCTGGACTGTCCGTGGAACAGAGTCAGAGGTCATGACCATAGGAGGCTCATAATCTTGGGTGAAAGATGAGCCAAGTGAACACTCAGATACAGAGCCAGAGGAAGGGGCAGGCAAAGGCCAGTGGGAAGGCAGGTGAAGGAAGGAGCCATCATATGGACTCACATGGTTTTTGAGGGCCTACTCCGTGTCAGGGGCTGGAGAGGCAGAGAAGGACAAGCAAGGGCCTGGCCTCAGGGAAGATCACAGTCAAAATGTGTTCAACACATGCAGCTAGTTTCTGGCAACAACTCTCCCTGCACCCCCTTCCGCTCCACCCAGCTCTCTGTCCTTGTCACTCTGGCCTTTTTGCCTCAGCTTTCATCACTCTGGGAGGCAGTCTCCGTTGTTTATTCAATTATGTGTTAATTGTCTTTCTCCCCCACTGGAATGTGAGCTTGTTCTACGCTATCCCCAACTCCCTAGAATGGTGTCCCTTACCTAGAATAGTGCAGTGAATAGCTGCTCAATGAATTTTTATTGCCTGAAGGAAATCCAGTCCAGCAGGAGTGAGAAAGACCAATAATGAAAGGGATTAAGACAAAAGTTTTGAAGCCAGCGTCCTGCGGGGACAAACCTGTTTGACTTCGATCTAGTTGCTCTACCCTTCTATGCCTCAGTTTCCTCAGATGGATAATGGGGATCCTAACATAGCCTGCCTCATAGGATTCTTAGGAGGAATAAATGAATTAATACATACACAAAGCGTTTAAAGCAAGGGTTAGCAAATATTTTCTTAAAGCGCCATATAGTAAATATTCTAGGCTTTAAGACATGTGGTTTCTCATGCAATGACTCACTCTGCTCTTATAGCACAAAAGCTACATAGACAATACATAAATGAATCAAATGTGGCCTTATTCCAATTAAAACATTACAGGGACACCTGGGTAGCTCAGTGGTTGAGCATCTGCCTTTGGCTCAGGGTGTGATCCCAGGATCCAGGATCAAGTCCCAGATGGGGCTCCTTGCAGGGAGCCTGCTTCTCCCTCTGCTTATATCTCTGCCTCTCTCTCTCATTCTCTCTCATTCTCTCTCTCTCTCTCTCTCTCTTTCCCCGTCTCTCATGAATAAATAAATAAAATCATTAAAGAAAAAAACATTACAAATTACAGTGCAACATATAACATAGAGGAATCACAACACAAAATAATAGTCTATTGGCCGGGGAATAAGAAGCCTTTCTTCTGCAACAAATTCACAGTGGGACTGCAAACCCTCTGAGTCTCAGTTTAGTCTATAAATAAAGATAATAACTACTGTTTCCTACCTTAATGGGTTATTTGGTGATCACATAAAAGATGAAATGAAAAGTACAAGTGTACCATGTACAGGTAACGTAAATTGCAGTACAAATATGCTACTATAGGGCTGCTTGCATCCTGGTTACCATGTGCTAGGTAGATTGGATAGAATTATACTTATTTTACAAATGAGGAAACCAAAGATATTAAATGGCATATCTAAGGTCACACAGCTAATAAATGGAAGACTTAAATTTGAACCTAGAACGTTTTTATTCTAGCACAGTGTTCATCAACAACAACTCAGCACATCTCCCCATACATAACATAAACCTTACACATACATTTCTCTTGGGAATTTCCTCCTTTATCTTTCTTACACGCCAGTATCCCATTTCCCTAAGCTTATCCCAAGCCCAAGGATTTCATTAGGACCGTAGCAGTTGCTTCCTGTCCTTGTAGTTATCAAGAAATAGAAATTCAGTTCATACTTTGTCTTGTCAAACCAAAAAAGTAAAAAAAAAAAAAAAAAAGGAAGAAAAACTCCGTGGCATGACTGTTCCTTGATTAGCTTTAATGCATAGAGAAAATTTCACAACATAATTCCATCTCCATTCTCCTACCTGCAGCATACACATTTTCAAGAAGCATACGTATCTATTTTAGTTAGTTTGTGTGTAAGTTGAGTCGCCTGTGTTGTGTTACTGTAAGAAATGTACTCGGCCCAAGTTCATAGTTATGAGGACATGAAGCTTTTGGTAGTTAATGGAGATTTACCTTAGCTTTGCTTAGATTGGTGGAGGCCTGCGATCATGGAACTCAAGATTTCAGCTACTGTGTGAGTGGAGCTTACAACCACACTAACTGCCAACTAAATGTCTGTGAGTGAGTTGTCCAAGTGTTATGTGTTTTTCACGCACTAGAGTAGCTAAAATTAAAAAGACAGACAATTCCAAGTTTTGGTAAGAATGTGGGGAAATTAGAACCCTTTTACATTGTTGATAGGAATGCAAAATAGCATAGCCACTTGGGAAACAAGTCGGAAGAAATTAAACTAACACTTCCTGTATGACCCAGAAATTCCACTCATAGGTGTCTGCCCAAGGGAACTCAAAGTATATGACCAAGATTCGTATGCAATGTTCAAAGCAGCATTACTCATAATAGCCATAATAGCCCAAATCTGGGAACAACTCAAATGTCTACCAACTGATGAATGGTGTTTCCATTTTATAGAATGCTCCTTGGTAATAAAAAGGAATGAACTACTGATACATGTAACATGAGTGAATCTCAAAACCATGGTACTGAGTAAAGAAGCTAGGCATGAAAGACTACATATTGTAGGGTTTCATTTGTATGAAACCTCTAGCAAAATACAACCATATAGCAGCAGAAAACAGACCAAGGGGCTTGTTGGGAATGCAGGGGTGGACCACAAAGGGACTTCAAGAGCTCTTAGGATAT
This sequence comes from Canis lupus baileyi, assembly GCF_048164855.1. Lineage (NCBI taxonomy): Eukaryota > Metazoa > Chordata > Mammalia > Carnivora > Canidae > Canis > Canis lupus. Next base: position 37,464,099 of record NC_132868.1, on the reverse strand, counting down.
TGCATATATTCTCAATTTTTATTATGGTGATAGTTGCATGACTGTATATGTTTGCTAAAACTCATATAATTGTATAGTTTAGGTAGGTAAATGTTAAGGTATATAAATTATACTCCAACAAAGCTATGAAACTGAGGTTTTATGTATTTTTTAAGTTCATATATATTTTTCAATAAAAATGTGCATGTTTGTTTTAGAAAGTGTGTAATGTATAAAACTGGAAAACAAAGACCTTAATCCCACCAGCCAGAGATAACCTCTGTTAACACTATTAATGAGCTAATATCGAAAACAATATTACACCAAGGCGCCTGGTTGGCACAGTCAGTTGGGCCTCCAACTCTTGGTTTCGGCTCAGGACATGATCACAGAGTCCTGGGATCCAGCCCCGCGTCACGCTTTATGCTCAGCATGGAGTCTGCTTGATGATTCTCTCTCCCTCTCCCTCAGCCCCTCTTGCTTTTACTCTCTCTCTCTCTCTTTATTTCCCTCTCTCTTAAATAAATAAATAAATAAATCTTAAAACAATACCCAAACAATATTATACTTTGATAGCTTTCCCTTAACATTACATCTTGAACATTTTACCATGTTATTATAAATGCTTCAACAATGTTTGGGGGGCTCCATTGCCCTTGAGAGAGTGACCATATTACTGCTACTTTGGTAGCACCGAGTAATTTTTTTTCTTGTTTCTTCACTCAGATATTTTAGACCATTTTGATTTTTGGGGAGGTTGATTCTTAAGTGCTGGAGTAATCATTGGGGCTGTTCACACACATTCCACATATTATCCAGCTGGAAACATAGTAGGTTTAGACCTCTCTCCTTTTGAAGATAGGCTTAGCCACGTGAATTGTTTGGCCAGTGAAATATGAATAAAGTGATATGGTACTTCTGGTGAGAAACTTCAAGAGCCAATGCACAATTTGCCACATTCTCTATTCCCTGCCTAGATGATCATGAAAGCATGAATTGAGATGGAGCTTCTTCCAGTCTGGGTCCTTGGGGACCATGTGGACCAGAGGTCTCCAATCGATTCACATTGGGAGGTACAGTGAGTGAGAAATAAACCTTATTAAATCATTAAAATTCGAGGTTGATTGTTACTACGACAAAATTGAGATTATCTCGACTCATGTAGTTCTATGTAATTATTGTATGAAAATAAGGTAAAAAATGTATCGATGTCTTTTGACTTTAGGAAAATGCATAAGTTGGTACTAGGATTGTGTGATCTGAAACAAATAAAAACATGTTTTCATAGCCAATGATTTTCCAGTTTGAAAATAATTTTCTAGTGCATTTCTATAAATAGAGTGAACAAAGGAAGTTGTTTGATTCCTAGGAATAAAGTAAACCACGGGTTTTTATGAAAGTGGCACCAACAATTCAGTAAGAAAAGGAAAAGTCAATTCTGAGACTCTGAATTGATCCATATCAAATTTGTTTTGTGTCCTGTTACTGTTGTTACCCAGACAACACTGTGCTCATTGTGATTTAGCAAAAGCACCCCTGCGCTGCTTTGATGAAGGGAGGTGTTTAGAGGTGTTACACAGGACACGTTTCGACAATCAAGCTGCCACCAGTGGATGCAGCCTTTTATGTTTGGATCCCAAACAGGAAGTTATTTTTCTTGTCAAAGGAAAGAGAATAAATCATCCTTCCCAGGGTTACACAGCAGAAACAGACACAGGATGCAGAAGGCCAGGTAGAGCTGCAGTGGCAGGGAAACAGAGGCCTACATATGACAAGGAGAAAACATTTCACAAATCATTTTGGAAGACGGACCACAAGTGCTCTGCCATAGGAATTAAGGGCCCCAAAGAAATGACCTTTCAGTACGAGGAGGCCTGATATTTGGGGCCAGAATCCAATCAGAATTCATGGAACCTAGAAAATATAAGAAAAAAAAGAAATATCCACTGGCGAAGTATTCTTACCCTACCGACGATAACGGAGCTCTTCTGCATAAAGCTCTTATTATTATACATACAATGTTTGTGTGTGCACATACACACAGACACATGTAGCCATAACCTAAGTACAATCCATCTCAAAACGTCTCCAGTTTCAGAACTCTTCTTGGCATTGCTATATAGGAAATTCTGGGCTGGCAGATTCTTTGTGTGACACTTGCAGTCAAGATTCTGGGGTTCAGAATGGGATAAGCAACACATATGTGTCACCTCTCTATTTCCATGTCTCTGCTAAACAGTGAACTGCTTTGTGTGTTTTTGTGGAGGAGAAGAGCTATGGATAAAGTACAGGTGATTTGTTCCTTTACTGTTGAAATATTTGTAGTGACCTTGGCGTGACTGAGGTAGGAAAAAATATTAAATGGTGAAGAAATAGTGGGAGAATTACAGTTAGAATTAAGGACTTATCATGGACTTAAGTTAAAATCACAAAAATCAAATGCAACCCTTATATTTGGAAAAATCATCGAAAGAGCATGGACATTCAGATTTTTAATTTCGGTTTCAAAGTCATTTTTAATGAGAATATATGAGAATTCTTACTTTTCTAAAATCACAATATTAGACCATATCTCTGCTGGATTTTAAATAATCACAGTACCTCTGTTAGGCAGCACAATGGAGCGCAAAGTTAAAAAGACTATAGCTCTACTTCTGCTGGAGAACATAAAAAAGAAAAAAAAAAGCAGGTTAATTTTCTTACCCTGTACCTTTATAGGTAAAATAGGAAATATGGGTCCTGGGGATTGATTTTGAAGGTTGTTAAGTCTTAATAATAACAGCTAATATTTACTGACTATTTACCACATGGCAGACAATTTAATCTGCATAAAAACCCAGTCACGTCCATTATGGGAGACTCCTACATGGTATTCCCCGGTTACTCACACCTTCCAGTATCAACACCCTATGTATCCCTGGGTCTACAGTATTCTTACTGAAAGTGGATTCTGAGCTTGGCCATGTGATTCACTTTGCCCAATGGGACATTGGCAAACACAATATAAGCCGGGGCTGAATAAATCCTTCAGTATTGGATTTTTCCTTTAGTATTTAGTTACCAGGTAAAAAGCTCAGGCTAAATTACAAAGTAATGAGAGGCCACATGGAAAGATATTCAAGGGGATGAGAGGCTATCTTAGATTATTTCAGCGTTAGCAAAACTCCCTGTTAAATGCAGGGGCATAAGATATTCAGGGAAAATTAGCAGAAGAACCACCCAGCTAAGCCCCACCCCATAGAATCATAAAAAAAGTAATAAATAATTGTTTTTTTAAGGCACTGTGTTTTAGAGTAATTTGTTACAAAGCAAAAAGCAACTGAAATATGGGTAATATAACTTGCAATTGACAAATATGAAAATTAGGGCTCAAAGATGTTAAGTATATTGTTAAGGTCTATAATATGATTGTAGCTCCAAATGTACTATGTGCAATCCCATTGTTCTTTTCACTCTATACTCTACCTCAAATTTCAAATTGTGTATCCAGACTGCTTACTTGGCATCTCTCCTCTGCTCTGTAACAGGCATCTTAAACATAAGATGGTCCCCAAACAAAGTCTTGAGTTTTCCACCCCCAAATTCATTCTTCTGGGGGTTCTCTACCTCAGTAAATGACACCAGCACCCAGCCATTTGCTTAGACCAAAAATCTGGTGTTGTCATTGACCTCTCCTTCATTCATACACCTCAATCAATCTATTAGCAAGTCTTATCAGCTCTAGCTTCAAAGTATCCTCTGAACTTGACCCTACTGATCATCACCAACTCCTCAACCACCCCAGTGCAGGCCACCATCATGCCCCACTTGAACTACCAGCATAGTATTGGGACAAAGGGGAACAGGGGAGAAAGTAGAACCAGAGGGAGTGGAGGGTAAAAACAAAGGGGAAAATAGAGTGATGCCTTCTAATTCAGCAGCTCTTGTTGTGACCTCCTCCACCCTCCACCTGTCCCCATCCCTGGCACCATTAGTTATTTTCAGGGCAACAAGTTTAAATTTGGCATGAACAGGGATCTGTCATCTCTCTTCCTCCTTTGCCACAGAGGCTTTAGCTCATTTCTAGAAAATGACAATAACCACATGTGCGTACATCAATCGCAATTGATTTGGAATAAGGTTTTACATCGGACTTTGGGGAGATTACAACAGGAGGGGACTAAGGTCTTGAGCAGCCATGATCCCTTCCTCTGCAGACTAAAATGCTACTTTGGATTTTGATGGTTTATTCCTCCAGAGAGGAGATCTGGACAGGGGAAGGTTAATAGACTAAGCAAGGCCAGGACTTCCAATAGAAAATGTCCTCTTAGAAAAAAAAAAGCACCACAATGTGTTAGACCAATAAATAATTCATTGGACAGCTTATTCACAGACTAATAGAAAAAAATATTAGGGAATGCCTACATGTCAATCGGTCTGCAGTTAGTTAAATAAACACAGTATGCAGATGTCATTTGTAAAACCCAGATTTATACGTTAATTGTATGTTTTACTCAGGCAAAAACATAATATCTGGTAACTTTACTTCGAAGTCTATTAAAATCTCATGGCCTTGAAAAGGTTACCTGACATCTTGTAGGCCAGACCCAGGGCTGAATGGACATGTCCCCTGCCACCGAGTGTACAATCGCCAAACACTCAAATGACATTCTAGTTACATTTGCTGCCATTACAGAGAAACATTGAGGGCTGTGATCCTTCTGAGCCTGCTGGAATTCTCCTGGCTTAGGGGGCACAGCTGCAGCAGCAAATGCAAAAGCAGAATGTGGATCTGCAGATGCCCCAAGTGCAGCTCCATCAGCAACTCCCATTTTACCTAAACAAATTCCTAATTGTTCAACATACTTTTAAAGAAAAAACAACGATGGGGTCATAATACAATGGTTAAGTCCTACCATGTTCCAGGAACTGTGTTAAGTGCTATTTCATATACCATTTTTTCTTTTCTATTTAGTCCTTACAACAACCTTGTGAAGCAAATACTATTATTACTCCATTTTATAAAATATATACAAAATGAAAAAACAAAAAGAGATATCAACATTATCTCATGGGTAATGCAGCAACAAATTGACACCACATAGCTTCTGATGAAATACATTCAGAAGGAAATAAAAATCACATCTATAGTATTCTTATGGAGAGTGTGTAAGACGGATTCAATCAAGATCAGACGACCGAAATTAAGGGATATTCTGAAAAATGCCTGGTCACTAATTCTTCAGATGTATCAAGGGCATAAAAGACAAAGACAGACTGAGAATCCGTTCCATATTAAGGGAGACAAACAAAACAAGACAGCCACATGTAATGTGTGAATCTGGATTCTGGACCATAAAAAGAACATCAGAGGGACAGTTGGTGACCGTGAGGACCGTGGATCAGATAATAGTATTTTGTGAATGTTCACTTTCTCATTGTGATCTTTTCACTGTGGCACGAAAAATGGTAATTTGGGGGAACCTATGTGATAGATATTCAGGAATTCTTTGTGCTATTTTTCTAACTTTTTTTGAGAGTCAAAAATTTTTTCCAAGATTACAAGTTGAAAAATGGAAAAAAGAAAAAGAAAGTAAAAGGGAAAAAAAAAAAACCCCACAATGTAAAGCATCCCAGCAGAGAATCTAGGAAGACAGGAGGTAATACTAAATACAGAATGGAAAATGGGAATCCTTCTGTTCCCACAGCTCTTGATACCATTTGTGGTTTGTCCTTGGAGTGATTCATCCAGAAGATAAATTCTGTAGTGTAAAATTCTTGTGAATGACAGGCTGTTAGATTTGGAAGAGAACTTAGAGGTACTTTTAGGGGCCTCATTCTACAGAAAAGACACCCAAATCCCAAAAAGGCACGAGGATCACGGGTCCAAGGTCACACAACAGGAGAGCCAAGATTAGCACCTAGCTCTTCTGGGTCATGGGATACTATTTCTGTTCCACCACTCATTTCTGAAAGAGGACACCTCAGAATCCATGGTGTAGGAGACTTATCCATTAGCTGCGTGAATCTTTTCTACACACTTGCTCAAGATCTGCATCTAGAGCCTGATAGTCATTCACTTATTCACTCAGCAAAAATTTATTGACCGCTTTCCAAGTTCCCATCACTGCTTGAAGCACTGTAGATACAGCAGCTATTAAAAACAAAGTCCTTGTTTCTAGTGGACAGGCTGGGATACCGCTCCATTCTCTACCACTAATGACCTGCATGACCTTGGGCACCTCCCTTTACCTCTCTAAGCCTCAGTTTTCCCTTCTGTTACACAGAGAAGATAAAATTTTTCAAAAGTTGTTCTGAGTGTTAAACAAGATATTGCACCTAAGTTCTTAGAAAAATGTCTGGCATGTAGGTACTCAATAAATTTTAAGTATTACTGTTATTTCTCTCCAACCTGCGTCAGTTACACTAGCTGGTGTGGATGCCTGGGAGCACTCAGCAATGCTATAGACTATTTCTGAATGTGTTGAAAGCTCACATTTAGGAAGGTAAGATTTTCCAAAAGAGTAATTTTCCATTTCCCACTCCATTTCTTTGTTATTTTCAAAGGTAGATAAACAATAAAAAGAAAGGGCAAGAAAGGCCAACTGAGAAAATTGGTGTTGAGCAAGGAATTCGAGTGGGAGTTCTAATATGCAGAGTATCAGATAGATTTTTATCTAGATTTAAATGAGACTGTTCTTGGAGGCTGGTTGCATCTAGCCTCTTCACGGGCATAATTTGAATGCTACTTTAGCCAACCCTTGATTATTTCCACAAATGGAAAGAATAATAGATTACTGCAAGTAAAACAAGATAAGGAGAACCCACTAGTGCTGCTTGGAACGGGCTTCTGGTGCCTTCCTAATGCTATATCCATCATCCCCTGCCACATTCCTTGTCACCTGCCTCCCCAGGTTCAACTTCACGTACGTACCCACTTTCTTTCTCTCCCCTAACCTTCTCCCGTGGCATCCAGCAGAGGACCTCCAATTTAAGATGTGTTCAACAAGTGTATGCTAAATACATAAATCTAACTGGGGGAGTGAAACCTAGAAAAACAATCAGAAAATAAAACCCAGCGCTAGTAAAAGGTCCTTTATTGAATTCACAACTCTGTCCACATACAGATGGTTGGGAATTAAGTGAACAGAAAATGCTTTAGTTTCATATGCTTCCTAGGTAACAATTTTCACTGAGAGGTGGGCTATTCAAGGGTTTTCTCTCATATTCTCCAATCACAGCTCTCTGGAGAAATGACAATAGATAAATCCAGTCAGTAGATCCATTTTGGTTACATATCTGTATGTGTCTTTGCCTTCCTTGATAATCAGGAATGAATCTATATTTTTAAAAAGGGCCTCAAGAGATTTTATAGGGCCCCCAATTTGAGAATCAACGCTGTAGATATATTACATGGTCAAGTAATCATTTAAGTCTCAATTTCAAATTTCTGGAGGAAAGAATCTGTGGCTTAGTATAGGTCAGGTAGCGACCTCAATTCCAGTCAAGTTGGCTAGATAGGAAGGATCACATGGTGCCAACAGGTTTCATTTTCCCATGAATCTTAAAGAAAAAGGAGAGTGCTACTATAGGTTAGGTAGACACCTAAAAACACGGTGCAGCAAATATATGCAGTTGTTCCTACTTGTTCCAGAGTAATGTAAGGCAGCTTACAAAGACACAAGCAGCACAAGATTTTTTTAAAAAAGCATTTAAACAAAGAGACCCAGTGGAAAGGAAACAAAGTAGTTGGAAGAATCCAACAAAAAAGAGGCAAGATTGGTGCTTCAAACCATGCCCCAAGGCCCAGCACACTCTACTGAAAGGGATCCCAAATTTGGCTGTGAGTTTCTTTGCAGCTAACACAAAGAAAGAAAACTGCTTGATTCCCAACATTCATAAGATAAAACCTACCCATCATCAGTCAAAAGGCAGCTTTTCCGGAACAGAGAACTGAGAAATTTCTCTTGTGTGGCTTAGTGAGCCACATTCTCAATGATCTTCTTGCAGGACCTAGAGCAACTTCTCTGACATCACCCAGTGAGGGCCAATAGCCCAAGGCCAAGCGTAGAGGGCAGGGCAAGTATAAAGAGCAGAGCGCAGCACGTGGTCAGTAGAGAGTGGCTGAGGATGGGTCCCACCTGGTGAAATAGAGAGCAGCTTTAATCAAGACTTTGTTTTCTTTTTTGAGGAAAAACTCCTGCTTGAAACCCGCCCCCCCCCCGCCCCCCACCCCCAGCCTGCTTCTACTCTCCTTCAACCTCAACCCCCATCCTGACCACAAACTCTCTGGTATCAAACTTGGGTTGTTTACTTAACAAGAGCCTACCCGTTGACTACCCAGAAACCACATTAGGGTTGGTCCCCTTAAAAGAGCTCTGAGGAAATTGTTTGAGGTTCTCTGTCACTAACATTAGTTGGTTCACAAAGGACAGACAAGCATTTTGAGAGACGGGTCCATGAAATGAAAAGGAAATACATTTTGACAGCTAGGGCTCTGCCGTTTAGGGTTCACTTTTCAGTAAAACCCATCCTACCTTTATCCTCTGTCCTGAATTGGTTTCTGAAACAGAATTCATTCCAAGTTCCATCTTTTCTCATTTAAGCAGGAGATTTTCTATCTCAATGAGTTGATTGGGGTCAACATATTAAAAAATAAAATAAAGGCAGCCCTGGTGCCTCGTTGGTTTAGCGCCACCTTCAGCCCCGGGCGTGATCCTGGACACCTGGGATCGAGTCCCACCTTGGGCTCCCTGCATGGAGCCTGCTTCTCCTTCTGCCTGTGTCTCTGCCTCTCTCCCTCTCTCTCTCTGTGTGTCTCATGAATAAATAAATAAAATCTTTAAAAAAATAAGAAAACAAAATAAAACAACTGTGGCAAAGAATGTCTGTTGTATGGGCAAAGTGTGAAGATGAGAGACAGTCAGCCAGGGACCATTTGGAGGTCATTTAGACAACTATCCATGAGGTGCATCCAGAAACAGACTCGTATTCCAGTGCTCTTCTTTCTCCTACAGCAGTCTACTGGATCCACTAGGAAGGGGCCATTCCAGGGTGCAGAAAAAGAAGCAGTAGCTTTGGAAGAGGCCATAGGCCTTTGGGTCAGACAGGTCTGGGTTCTAACATTGTTCTCTACAATAGCTCAAATTCTCTCAGTCTCAATTTTACCATCTCTGAAATGGGAATAATAATGTCTTCCTATTGAAGTTAGAGATAATGTAAGGGTTAGCAGCAATGCCAAGGATTAGAAATTATACAGCACATAAATTAGTCTGGCAAATAAAGAAGAGGTGCTCTATAACTGAAAGTCGCCAGTCACCCATCCATCCATCCATCCATCTATCCATCCATCCATCCATCCATCCATCCATCCATCCTTCTACTTTACTATCTTTATTCCTTTTTTCCTGGTCTTTACCAGGTCTGAGTATCAGCTACACAGTCAAGGTACGGAAAAGAAATGGAGAGGCCATGAGAGATTAGCTTCCTTCAGAAAGTGTAGTTCCAGAAGAATATTCCACGCCTCTAAAGAAGTGTGTAACACAAGGGTTCATAGCTCCATATTTCCTAATAATTTATATGTTAAGAACAGTGGGGGGCAGTAAGTAAGCTGATATTCCCTCTAAAGGGAAGCTCTCACTTTTTCCTTCACCCCAAACATTTGTCTTGTGGCCCACGCACTGGCTCTTAGGTGTCCCTTTGCCCATCAGCTCTAGCCATCCTGCAGTACAACTCTGGCCAAACAGTCCACTCCTATATGGACTCCTATATGGAGTATGGAGTTCTCTCCCTCCCAGCCCTTGAGAAGAAAGAGTTCTAATGCTACTTGTCTCTATATTTTTGAAATGTGCTTGCCTGACTTTTCTAGGATGCTTTTAATTATTTATTTATGACATTAATTTCTTTTCGATTATCAGTTATACGTATTTATTATGAAAATCCAAAAAATTTAAAAAACAACTAAAAGAGGAAAATAGCATGAGCTAATTGCTCTGCTTAAAGACTTCAGGCCTGCTAGTGTTCCCAGACTTTTTTCTACCTAGCACATATGCCTCCTCTTTCCCCCCCAAAATAGAATCATGAGATACATATTATGGAATGTGCTTTCTTTACACAAAAATGTACTGCAGACATTTCCCTCATGCCATTAAATATTTCACTTTATTCTTGCTTGAGTCTCTTGTATTTCTTCAGATCCATAGTGTGAGCACCAAAGCAGGAAGTCAGGAAATTAGCGGCCCACTTGGCTGGGTGACTCTGGGTAAATTATTCTCTCTTTCCCTGAACGATGTACATGCTCTGTGTCAGCATCAAGGTTTTATGAGTCCAAGCAGAGTAATATCTTTTCTTTAAAAAAAAAGAAAAAAAAAAAAAGGACTCTGGATTTTAAAAAGACAAACCTTCTGTTAAGCCCAGGCTTTTGTAAGCTTATATACATGTATCTTTATAAGGTGAAAACTTGATGACCCTAAGGGTCTTTCGTGCAAGCCAGACGCTATTCAGGAAGAGAAGAAGCAATGCTTAAAATATTTGGATAAAGTGTGTATCAAAGGTGTATCTACAAGAGGTAGATGCGTACCTCTCCCCCTGCTGGCCTCACTCACAGGTGTAAGTCTCTCCAGTTCTGCTTCTGGTGGCTTTCTGAACTTGAACTCTGAACTCTACCCAACCTTGAGGCCTTCATAGTTTATTGAGCTGGATTATCTTAACTGTGGAGGGAGCTGATCAAAGCCCTTTTTTCTTTTTCACTTTACTTAGCACCCTGACTTCCCTCACAGAAGTCCTATGTGTATTATTTGGGGAAAATGTTTCAAGGAGCTCCTGAACCTTTGTTTTCTTTTCTTTTTTTTTAAGATTTTATTTTATTTATTCATGAGAGACACAGAGAGGCAGAGATACAGACAGAGGGAGAAGCAGGCTCCATGCAAGGAGCCCGATGTGGGACTCGATCCCAGGAATCCAGGATCATACCCCGAGCCAAAGGCAGACGCCCAACCACTGAGCCACCCAGGCCTCCCGAACCTTTCTTTTCTTAATTAAAAAGAAAAACTCATGATAGTTCCTGAAACCAACTCAATGTTTTTTTTTTTTTTTTCTGGTCAGAGTGTTCACCATTAAACTTATGTTTTTTAGTAATTTCATTTTATTCCATCAAATGACAAATTCCTACTGTTTTAAATCCTAATATTTGAAAGATTACTTTCACCAAAAATATTTTCTACTCTTTACGAATAGATTCCAGGTGGTTAAACAGAAACAAAAACAAACAACAATCCCTCAAAAAGCAGATGAAGTGCCAAAGTAGTATTGACAAAAGAAAATTAGGACATTTAAAGCATGTAAAACACACACACACACACACACACAGATGCATACACATACACATATGTACGCATATATTATATACATAATTACCACGTCTACTGAAAGCAATTGGCACAGGTCACACTTATTTCACATAAATATTTTTTTTTTTTTTTTTTTTTTTTTTATTGGTGTTCAATTTACTAACATACAGAATACCCAGTGCCCGTCACCCATTCACTTCCACCCCCCGCCCTCCTCCCCTTCACATAAATATTTTGATGGAGTTCGGCACAGAAGATTTGGATTCCAAAGGCCTTCCTAGGTGTATCATCCTGAGCAAGTCACTGAAACTCTCATTTGTAAAAAGGAACAATAGTACTACCCATGAGAACTAAAAAAAAAAAGTAAAAGTAAAAGCAAATCTAAAGTGTAAATGATATGCAAATGTGAAGATTAAAAAAAAGGCGAGGTTTCTTGCAGCTCATAATAGGAACACCCGAGGATGCCAATTCCCCAAAGGATCCTACTTTCCCTTAACAGAGGTTCCAGAATGAAGCTTCTGAGTTCTCCTTTTGGGTTTGAGTTGCTGACTGAGCCAGTCTCGGGGCCTAGCTTCCCCCTTCAAAATCAACCCTTAAGCCTGTTCTTGAACCTCAAGAATGATCTAGTGGGTGAAACAGTGAGTTCAGGAGCCCGTCCGACCTTAGGTTGCCAGTTGCTTTTGCTCAGCTGGGTTAGATATTTAACTTCTCCGTGAGTCATTCTCTAAGGCTCCAAACTGAGACAATCAGCCTTGTCATCTACCTCACTCAGTGGATTACGGCCAACAGGCAGGGTCAACAACTGGGAGGGCTTTTCTGTCCTCGGGAAATGCTTCCCATGAACTGGAGTGGCAGGGACGGGCGGGGTGGTGCGGTGGTAAGCGTTCAGGAGTCAGGCCCAGGGCACTTTGGCTGGCACCATCACCACCTGCTGTTTCTCAGTTTTGTTATCTAGAAAATGACAATTTCTGGCTCTAAATAAGCTGATTTTATTTTTTATTTTTTCAGCTGCATTAAGATATAATTGACATATATATGAGTTGATTTTAATAACTATCTCTATGGTAATCTAAACTTACATAATGTGGCTTGGTTTTATTCTCAAAAGAATGCTGAGAGACAGACAGTTTGATAGTTATCAGTCTCCCCTATTACAGATAAAGACATATGGGCTGTGATAGTTAATTTTACCTATTAACCTGCCTGGGCTAAGGCGGCTCTCCAGAAGATTCTGAGGTATGCTCAAGTTAGAGACCCTCTCTAAGGCATTCCACTCCCTACCTCTTATGTCTAGGCCTTTAATGATGTCCTACATGCCTGGGATGCTCTTGTCCCTGGCTCCCCACAGCCTTCCTTCTCTCGCCTCAGGATCCCTTGAGTTGACTTCCTCCTCCCTATTCCAGGTCGGAGAAGACTTCTATGGGTTGGTTGCTATGTGCTCCCAGTGAAACCTGCCCATTCCTCTAAGGATGATCATTTCACATTGCTCAGTATTAAATTCTCTGTCTCCCTCAGTGGGATCTATGCCCCCTGAGACCAAGGAATGTACTTCATTTATTTCTCTTATCTCCAAGCCTAACAGAAAGTGTGGAACACAGTAGGTATCTAATAAAGGTTTGTTGAATGGACAAATGAACAATTGAATGAATGAATCTAAGGAGTCATTGTGTGACACCATTGACTTCACTTTGTCAGCTGAGTCCAAGCCAGACTGGATGATATATGAAAAGTGTCCCGTGTTGCCTGGGTCACAGAAAGTGATCTACAAATATCGATTCTTCTCCCTTTTGCTTCCTTTCCTCTCTTTGAAAACGTTTTATACTAAAATTCAAGTACTGGATAATGACAGTGTTCTATGTTGATTGATTGACTGAAGGAAGATGAGGAATGGTTTCCAGCCTTCCACCTAAAAGTCATGGTTTCTGAGAGTATCCCTTGCCAAACTCAAAACAATGGTCTGTATTTCACCACTGTCAAAAACAATTTATTGTCGACTACTTGGAAAAGATTGATTTTTTTTCTTCCCATATTTTAGTTTTTGTTTTAAGTTTTCTTTAATACAAATTTTAAAATGTCTTGGACATTTGAAAAGCTAGAACAAACACCATGGTCATCTGTAAATCTATTCTCCAGGATAGGGCTTCTCATGCTCAGCATAAGACATTTGGGTACAGATAATTTTTGTTGTTTGGGGCTATTCTGTGCAATATAGGATGTTTAGCAGCATTCCTGGCTACTACTCACTGATGCCAGTAGCACTACTACCTTTAACTTGTGGCAGCCAAAAATGTCTCCATACATTGCCAAATACCTCCTAGGAAGTAAAATTGCTCCCTCCCTCCCACTGAGAACTAATTTGATTTAAAAAAAATAACATTTTGTTACATTTGCTCTATTATACAATTTTTTTCAAAACCCTTTGTAAATAATTTGCAGATGTGCTGGTGGTTCACACCTATATATTTTTTAAAAATTTAGTTGTATTTATTTATTTATTTATTTATTTATTTATTTTCTTAAGTAAACTTATGTTAAACTCTTTGCCCAACATGGGGCTCAAACTCATAACTGTAAGATTCAGAGTTGCATGCTCCACTGAGTGAGCCAGCCAGGCGCCCCACATCCCCATATATTTTAGAAGGCATCTCCTAACACTAGGATATTGACTTACCTAACCATAATTCCTTTATACACTCAAGGATATTTCTAAATCTTCAATATTATTTAATACCCAGTCCATTGACTTTATTTATGCAAGGTAATATTGCCCTGAATTTTGGGGGGAAAAAAGATATATTTTAATGGCTAATTCTGTTCTTCTATCTGAAAGACAAGTGAGCAATTATACAGCAGTCTTTGCAATTATGTTGAGGTTCAAGGAATGTGAACTTCTCTTAGTCTTCTAAGACTATGGCTTCTCTTAGACTCAGTGTTCTGGCCAAGTTTTTATGATCAACCTACAGTATAGCTGCGTCAAGACACTTGGTGATTTTAAAAAATAACCAAAATAAAAAATAAATTCCTGCTTTAAAATGATTCACTGAGAACTTTGGTACTTTCAATTCTTGGATATTTTCATTTTCTCTTTCCCCCATTTCCTTCCTGATCTCACTTCTTTCTATATAGCTTTGACAATGGGCACATCATTCTATGGTCAATTCCTTCTTTTTTTCACTGTACTTTTAAATTTTAATTTACTTTTATTTTAATTCCTGTATAATCAACATACAGTGTAATATTAGTTTCAGGTGTACATACAGTGATTTATACATCACCCAGTGCTTATCACAAATGCCCTCCTTAACTCCCATCGTCTATTTCACCCTCCCCTCCTCCCCTTCCTTGTGGTAACCGTCTGCTTGTTCTCTATAGTTGAGAGTCTGTTTCTTGGTTTGTTTCTCTCTTTCCCTCTTTTCTCCCTTTGCTCAATTTTGTTTGTTTTTAAAATTCTACATATGAGTGAAATCATATGGTATTTGTCTTCCTCTGATTGACTTATTTTGCTTAGCATTATACTCTCTAGCTCCATTCATGTTGTTGCAAATGGCAAGGTTTCATTCTTTTTTATGACTGAGTAATATTTATATATATAAATATTATAAATATATTATAAATTTATAAATATTTATATATTTATATATTTATATATATGAATATATCACATCTCTTTATCCACTCATCAATCAATGGACACTTGAGCTGCTTCCATATCTTGGCTATTGTAGATAACACTGCTATAAATATTGGGGTGTATGTATCCCTTCAAATTAGTGTTTTTGTATTCTTTGGGTAACACCCAGTGGTGATATCTGCTGGATCATTGTGTAATTTTCTTTTTAACTTTTTGAGGAATCTATGGTCAATTCTTATTTGACCCCTCATCTGCTTCGCTCCACTCATGATTCTTGGCATGAATCTATAGCCTTCAAAGAATTGAACTATTGCCTTCTTTTAACTTACAACCAAGGATCCTGAGATTTGTGGCAGAAAAATCATCCAGATTTATTCCTATTTATGAATGCCTAATCCCCATATTCAGCTGGACTTCCACAGCCCAGAAATCCTATGACCGTTCCTGATCATAGGTCCTAATCTCTGCAGTGGCCATTTGACAGACTTCAGACCTCTGGCTACCCTCATTATAGATGACTTCATCTCCTGCTCATTGAGTCTAGAGGGGTCATCTGACAAGAAAGCCTCCAACTTCCAGACATGCAACCCACAAACTCTTCTGCATTCTCTTCTAGTTACCTCCTTGTTTCCTATCTTACTACTCTGCCTGACTCACACCTCTTGCTCTGGAATAGTGGTTCTTTCTTTGTCTCTTCCCAGGGATTTGGTTTTCCAGTTATTCCTCCTCATTCCTATTTCTTTAATCACTTCCTCACTACTCAAGTGTCTCAGCTGAAAAAGAACTTTTTTATGATCCTATGACAACCCTCCACTATATCCGGATTTCTTTCATTCCCTGAACAGCCAGATTTCTTTAAAGAAATCTCTGGAGAAAATGTTCATAGTATCCATCAGTTTCCCCCTCCTTCACCCTCAAGAAAGGCGATAAACCTTTTCTCCCCAACCGTTTCCACGGAAATCTTACCTACTCTTATGGCTTCAGATGCTTTTCATGTGCTGCTGACTTTTGCTCCTTCTGAGTTCTCCCTTTCCTGGGTTTCGAATTGCACAGGCACCTCAGGCTCATCAGGTTCCAGGATGAGCGTGTTATTTTCTGGCTCCCTTGCTTCCTATCTCAGTGAGTGACACAGCCCCTCTTGATTACCCAAGGCAAGCCAGGAGGCACCCTAGATCCTCTGGTTCTCATATCCCATCAACACCAAGTGTGACACCAGTTCTACATTCTAATGGGTCTGAGATCCATGTGCTTTATACCCATTGTGACCATTCCTGTCCAGATGCCCCGATGACTCCAACAGACTTCTAGTCAACCTCTCTGCTTCCAGTTTTGCTCCTCTCCAGGCCATTTGCCATGATGCAAGCACCGTAATCTTTCTAATATGCAAGTCTGATCACATCATTGGCTTAAAACCCATTCGTGGTTTGCTGTTGTCTTTAGGATAAAGTCCAAACTCTTTAATTTGGTCAACTATTCATTTATTACCTGCCTACCTCTCCAAACTTATCCAGAGCCCTTTGTTGTCAATACCATCCACTCACAGACTGATGCTCCAAACAAAACGAACTTATTGCAAGGTCTCAAATGAGCCATGTAGTCTATTACTTTCTGAACTTTGCATATACAGTTTTCTCTTCCTGCTAATTAAAGTCAGCCACTGTCTTGGAGACGACCTGAGATGGATTTCTTTGGCAACAATTGTATATTCTACACTATGATAGGCCAAAGACCTTATATGAATAATAAAAGCTCCTTATGGTTTATATAATGCTTCATACATTTTTATAAAGTTTTGGTGTAGGAGTAATATATATTCATCACAGAAAATTTAAAAAAAGCAGGCACGCATGTCATGTGTATATATATCTACATATAGATAGATAGAGACATAGATATAAGAGGTAGGTAGATTTAAGGAATAGGTTCATTCTGTGCATATTATATTTTAAACCAAACACTTTTCTTTTTGTGTTGAAAATATCAGTAAATAATAGAACATCAATTATGATAATGCAAACAGGAGCAAACTGTAAGAAACCACATGTCTTCACATGAGAATTGTTTTTGACCTTGCCAAGAACTCTCTACAACCTTCCAGGTACCTTTTTTTGTAATAAAATATACATGGTATAAAATTTACCATTTTAACCATTTTTAAGTGTACAATTCAATGGCATCAAGTATAGTTATCACGTTGTGCATGTTGTACAAATCTACTATCCATTTCTAGAACTTTTCCTAAACAGAAACTCTGTACCCACTAAACAATAACTCTCCAGCCCTGCCTCCCCAAAGACCCTAATCACCTCTACTTGTACATATTGTTTTAAAATTTTTTCGCATAATTTTCTGGTACCTTTAACCATTCTCCAACATAATTTTTAATGACTACAAAGATTCTGTTGATTACATTATAATTTATTTAACTAGGCTCCTGTGTTTGGATATTTAAATTAAGTATAATTCTAATTTTTCACTCTCAAAATAACACTACACTGAACTTTCTCAGCTTATAGGGATTTTTTAAAAGATTTTATTTATTTATTTAAGAGAGAGAGAGAGAGCACGAAGAGAGGAAAGGGCAGAGGGAGAGGGAGAAGCGGACTCTCTGCTGAGCAGGAGGCTGATTCAACTTGGGGCTCGATCCCAGGACCCTAGGATGAGGACCTGAACCAGCTGAGCCACCCAGGTGCCCCTTATTGTTTTTTAAGCAGTTTTTATCTTCTTAAATCCTGTGAGGATTCAGAATCAATCTTGTGTCACATTTAAGAGGAAGAAATATTAGGACAGTGAAACTTGTCTATATAAAACCATAATGATGATTATATGTCATTATACATTTGTCCAAATCCATAGAACATACAACACCGAGAACGAACCATAATGTAAACTATGGGCTTTGCATAATCGTGATATGTCAGTGTGGGTTCATGGATGGTAACACATGAACTACTCTGGTGGGGGATGCTGATAATTGGGGAGTTTATGCATATGTGAAGACAGGGGATACATGAGAAATCTCTGTACTTTCTCCCCAATTTTTCCATGAACCTAAAACTGCTCTAAAACATTAAATCTTGGGGGCAGCCCCAGTGGCCCAGTAGTTTAGCACCGCCTTCAGCTCAGGGTGTGATCCTGAAGACCAGGGATCGAGTCCCACATCAGGCTCCCTTCATGGAGCCTGCTTCTCCCTCTGCCTGTGTCTCTGGCTCTCTCTCTCTGTGTCTGCCATGAATAAATAAATAAAATCTTTTAAAAAATAAAAATAAATAAAACATTAAATCTTGGGATGCCTGGCTGGCTCACTCCATAAAGTATATGACTCTTGATCTCAGGGTCGTGAGTTCAAGTCCCACGCTGGGCACAAACTTAGTTTAAAAACAAACAGACAGTAAAGTTTTATTTTAACAAATAATGAGGAAATAGAATTCAGAGAGGTTCTGAGTTGTCCATTGTCCCAAGGCTGGGAAGGGGCAGGTGTGCAACTGGAACCCTTTTAGGAGCATCTCACTGTTCTATACCATTTAAGCCAGTCTCTTCATTTCTCAGCTTAGCAGAGGATGGCAGTTCGGGGGAATGGGGTATCAGGAGACACAAGCATATGTGGAGTGATGGCCAAAAAGAGCTAGCTGCCAAGTCTGGGTTAAGTGGGAAGAGTGCAGACTTATGAAAACATAGGGGAGTTGTGAAACGCTCACGGAGAGCAAGCTGAACTGGAATACCACAGTCAAAGAAGGGGCAGCTAGTGACAGGCTGTAAAAAGGTCTGGATGCAGCTAGGAACTGAGGATGGGCACCACCCTACTCCCTGGTTCCCAAAGAGTCCATCACAGGAAGAACTGGCCAGCATGAAACTCCAGCCTCTGGAGTACACCCATATACTATGTGCCAATTTGATCATTAATACAGTAGTAGTAATCAGATTTGGGGAAATGTTTTGAACAAATCTAATGGAACACACCACACACATTTAACCATAATAAGGTTAAGTGGGCTAGTTAAAAGTCCAGTCTTCTTTGCTCTTTGGCAAAAGTGATGTTACCTTGGCTGAGAAACATTGATATTGAAAGCAGACTGTCATTGGCCTTAAGACAGTAACATTTATTATTATTTCATCAATACAATTTATTTCGTAGAAGAAATCTTTAAAACATTAGGTCCATAGTAGAAAAATAACAAAAGAGAATCTTCAGAGTAAAGGATTTCTAACTTTTCAACCAGTTAATGCTGACGTTACCCATTTAGCCAATTTTCATTTATATAATTTTGCTTAACTTGTGTTTCCCTAAAACCAAAGACAGAGAAAAGGACTTGTGAGCAGGGAGCTTATCTGGGAGGTGATCCTAGGAAACAGGAGTGCAGGAGTTGCAAAATTTCTAGGGAAAGGAGAAATGCCAAAAAATTGTTTGTTGTTGGGTAAGTTTCTGCTGTGAGCAATTGCACCTCACTCTTACAGGGGACTTCCAAGGAACTGAGTAAAACATGCCAGCAGAATTGTCCCATTAAGGTATGGGAGCGTTTATCCATCAACTTCCAGCCTTACAGACTGGAGCTTCCCTCTGGAGGTCATTCTACCTTCCACTAACCTCTTGCCCTAACACAACACTTCTGGGCTCCTGCCCTAACACTTCTGGGCTCTAGGAGCAGTGGAGCAGCTTTCCATGGTCATGGAGAAATCCTGAGGTCCCAACTAGACCATCCCAGGAATAAACATCAAGGTGGGCACAGAAACTACATGGAACTGGCCATCATAGTTGCCCTGAAGTTAGGTGGGCTGAGAGCATGTGATTTAGGAACCACCAGAGTATATGCTTATTTCTTTTGTATTTAAACATCTTTATAAAAAGATGCAACAAGGACAAAGCTTGTTGGTTTTTGTTTTTGTTTTTGTTTTGTTTTGTTTTGGCTAGTACAAAAAAGCAAATTAATATTTTTTTAAGATTTATTTTTTGGGACACCTGGGTGGCTAGCAGTTGGGTGTCTGCCTTCGACTCAGAGCATGATCCCAGCATCCAGGATCGAGTCCTGCATTGGGCTCCTTGCAGGGAGCCTGCTTTTCTCTCTGCCTGTGTCTCTGCCTCTCTCTGTCTCTCATGAATAAATAAATAAAATATTTTTAAAAAGAGATTTATTTATTTTTTTAGGAAGAAAACACATACAAGTCAGAAGGGAGGGGCAAAGGGAGAGGGGGAGAAATCCTCAAGCAGATTCCCCACTGACTGTGGAGCCCAGTGCAAGATCCATCCCAGGACCCTGAGATCATGACCTGACCCAAAATCAAAAATCAGATGCTCAACTGCCTGAGCCAACCAGGCGCCCCACAGATTAATTTTTTAAATGCCATATTAAGTTTAGTATGGGAATTTGAAACAAGAGAAACATTTATCGAGATCTTTTTTAAAAGATTGTAGTTTTTAAAAGTAATCTCTACATCCAACACGGGGCTTAGATTTACAACCCTGAGATCAAGGTCACGTGCTGTACTGATTAAGCCAGCCAGGTGCCCCTATTTAGATCATTCTTCACTCAGCATCCACTGAACTTTGACATTGTATTTTCACCCCAAGAACACTAACATAAAATTAGATAGTGCTCTCAACATCATTAGGTATTAGGGAAATGCAAATCAAAACCATAGTGTGATATCACCTCATACCCATGGCTACGGCTATAATTAAAAAGATGGACAGTAAACAAGTGTTGGCAAGAATAAGAGGAGACTGGAACTCTCATACGTTACTGATGGGAGTACAAAATGGTACACCACTTTAGAAAACAGGGTAGCAGGTTCTTAAACTTCTATTTCCCATATGACTACCTAGCAATTCCACTCCCAGTAAAAGATTTGAAAACATTTCTTCACACAAAAACTTTCTACATAAATGTTCACAGCAGAGTTATTCATATTCCATTCAAAATGGAAATGACCCAAATGTCCATCATCTGATGAATGGATAAACAAAATGTGCTATATGCATCCCATGGAATATTATTCAGCCATAAAAGGAACGAATTACTGATACATGCAATAACATGGATGGACCCTGATAACATGCTAAGTGAGAGAAACCAGTCACAAAAGCTCACATATAATAGGATTCCATTTATATGGAATATCCGCAATAGACAAACCCAGTCTCTCGGACACAAAGACCGGGTGTCTAGAGATAGAAGGCAAGTTAGTGGTTGCCTGGGGCAAAGGGTAGAGATGAGTTTTAGGATAAGCCATCCCTGGATTCAACATTACAAGCCTTGAAGTCTTGAACAATGTGTTTTAAAACCCCTGCCTTCGGTGTCCTTAACTCTACAATGGCAATGAGAATGCCAACCCGCCGTGGAGATGAGATTGAGCAAGGTGTCTGACACAAAACACATTTAGCAAATGGTAATTATTATTATTACTACAGTGGTAGTGATTGTTGTTGTTATTGATAAAAGAACACAGGGTGAGGAAGCACACAGGATGAGAGATGCAAGGCTCAAATACGTTAGAGGGTGGGCACGGAACCTCTGAGCAGAGACTGTGTTAATAATTTGATCATTATAAGATTTAAGGACTGCTTTAATTGAATTAACTGTCGATCTCATAAAATGTGTTCAAAAGCTACAGAGAAAAATTATAATTAGTACGGAGAACTCAGGGGAGCATACGGATAATTTCCATGCAGTTCAAAGAGGGGCTTTGTGGACTTCCATGGGTGGAATCTCAGCCTTAGAATTAAGAATAACATTGCCAGAAAACATTTTTTTAAGGTTATTTACTTACTTATTTAAGTAACCTCTACACCCAACATGGGGCTCAGACTCCCAACCCCAAGAGAAGGGTCGGTTTGAGCCAGCTGGGCACCCCCCCCCACCCCGCAGGTAACTTGAATTTGCCCCTCAGCCAGCGCTCTTACCAACATTAACTCATTTAGTCCACCTGATTTCACTAGAGGTAAGGGTCATTATTATCCTGTTTTTCTGGAAGACTTAGGTGACTTTCCCCAGGTCACAGACTTAGGAAGTAGCAGTGACACCCTTCAAACCAGCCTGTCTAAACTCAATGCGTGTGCTTTACGAGGAAAGAAGGGGTCCAAGGAGGGTCCAAGGAAATGAAGATGAAGATAAATCCTGAGGAGGACTGGCCATTAAGGCCTGGGCTTTCCCTTTAGATGGCCTTTCCAGGACAGTGACTTTGCTTACCCTGGGGCCTCGTTCACTTTGTGTTCATTATCTTTTCCATGTACCTTTTTTAATATTTTTTATTTTTTTAATTTATTTTTAATTGGAGTTCAATTTGCCAACATATAGCATAACACCCTGTGCTCATCCCATCAAGTGCCCCCCTCAGGTCCCATCTCCCAGTCACCCCTACCTCCCGCCCACCACCCCTTGTTCGTGTCCCAGAGTTAGGAGTCTCTCATGTTCTGTCTCCCTCTCTGGTATTTCCCACTCATTTTCTCTCCTTTCCCCTCACTTTGTGTTCATGCTCACACCTCCAGGGGACTCCATTTGCTTGGAATGCACTGCCCATGGTGGCAACCAGCAGCCTGCCTCCAGATTGTGTGGAAGCCTGCAAGGTGGTTTACCAAGAGATGGCAAGGTGAGTGTGTGTGTGGTGGGGCCCGGCAGCAGGAAAGTCCTGGGAAAGGATGCTGGGGGGTGAGAGGTCTGAACTGGAGATGTATGGAGAGGTCAGCCTGCAGCTGGGAGAGATGGCGGTTGGGTTTGTTGGGAAGGGAAGGAAAAGCCAACTTTGGTCCTCGGAGTTTCAGAGAGCATTGCCTTGGGGAACAAGGGATCCTCTAAGACAGTTGGGGCTCAGAGGAGCAGCGAGGGGGCTGGGCCCTCCGTTAGGTGGGGGACTAAAAGAGGGCACTAGAAGACACCAGAGGAAAACCTTGCCTACTTTGCAGTTTTACCAAAGACTGTTTCTGAGTTGTTTTTGCTATAAATGCTCTGGTGGAAAAGAAAACGGGTGAGTGATTGGTTATCTCACTTAAAAAAGAAATACTCGGGAAGTTCTGATGACTCAGTAATGAAAGTGATATTGTTTTGAAGTATGAAGCATACATACAAGGGGAATTTTTTTTGTAGGTGTTTTTTTTTTTTCACTGTTTGACTTTTCAAAAAATAATTTTGGAAATGGAAATATTTTTCCACCTGTGAGAGGTCTCAATTCTGGAAGATGTCATTTCTACCCACAAGTCAGCTCAGCAATAACGCTCTAGATTTCTCCTTTGATTTTGGATGCCTCGACTCTGAAAGGTTCAGCAGGCTTTTGGAGGCCACTCTGTTTTTACACTCATTACGGTCCTGCGGTGTGACGTGGTTTCACCAAGTCATCCAGTGAAAGACTGGCAGACAAGGCTAGTCTCAAAATCTGAGAATTGACCTTTAGTCTCCAACAAAAGTTATAATAATGTTTTTATTTTTTAAGGATTTTTATTATTTATTTGACGGAGAGAGGAGAGAGCGCGCAAGCAGAGAGAGGGGCAGAGGGAGAGGGAGAAGCAGACTCCCTGCTGAGCAGGGAGCCTGTCCTGAGGCTCAATCCCAGGACTCTGAGATCGTGACTTGAGATGAAGGCAGTTGCTTAACCCACTGAGCCACCCAAGTGCCCCAATATAATAATATTTTAAAATTATGATAAACCTCAAATCACACCTCCAAAGTTCTCAGAATTCTAGGTAGACTTACGGATTTTAAATGAAAGGTGGATCAATTCAAATACATCTGAGAAGATGTATCCATGGTAGCTTATAATCCAATTATGCATTTAATAATGTGTTAATAATTAAACTTTCAAAAACAGAGGGACACCAGCCTTTACATAAAGCTTTCATATCTAAACTAGGGCCCCGGGATCCCTGGGTGGCGCAGCGGTTTGGCGCCTGCCTTTGGCCCAGGGCTCGATCCTGGAGACCCGGGATCGAATCCCACGTCGGGCTCCCGGTGCATGGAGCCTGCTTCTCCCTCTGCCTTTGTCTCTGCTCGCCTCTCTCTCTCTCTCTCTGTGACTATCATAAATTAAAAATAAATAAATAAATAAATAAATAAATAAATAAATAAATAAACTAGGGCCCCAAACCATTTGCAAGCTAACATGCTTTTCAGGTGCATGAAACCTGACACCAAGTTTGTGGGCTGATTGTAGCAAAGATCTTTAAGGAGGAAAACTCTCCATTGCACCACCGTAGAGTAATTACACTAATATCTTCCATCTGAATAATGCCTAGAAGTTTATACAGCTGTTCCATGTGCACTTCTTGCTTATCCGTCACAATAAAGTAGCCTATTAGCATTATACCTCTGGAGACTGAACAGCAGAGTGAAGCACAGTGGTTTCCAAATGTTTTTGCAGCCTAGCAAATTCTAATTAAAAAGTCATATATATATAAAATCCAAAGGGGGCCTTTACCCCCACCTTGCTTGGGTCAACCATTCCCGGAAGGTTCTCTTAGGCACAGTTCGAAGACCACTAGTGTAATCTGAAAAAAACGTAAATTTTGAATTCAGACAAGCCTAGTGTTGATGAAACCTGACTGAATATATATATATTCAATATGCTGCAGACTATTTTGGATGCATTATTTAACCTTTCCAATTCTCAATTTCCAACTTGTAAAATGGAAATGGTAATATTGTAGAGTTCCTTGCACTGTAAGTTTCTAACCTTAACCTTAACTGTATCTTTGTCCCCTTAAGTGATTTGTTCAAAGTACTGAAAAAAAAAAAAAAAAAAAACTTGGAGAGTCTAAGTCAAATTTAGGGATTTTCCACTCCATCATGTGACTACAGATTGTATTCTCGACTGAGTGTGGTGGTCATGACAATGGCACAATGTCCTCTTCTAAAGAAACAAAGCAATGCATGTCTTGTTGATAATGGCCTCCTTGTGAGAGCAGCAGAGTGACAAATGGGAAGGGACGTTTAAAGTGTGTGTTCTTTCCCCCGGGTCTGAGACCCTTTGGATGAACTTCAAGAGCTCCATGAATCTCCCTGAAATTAAGGGCAAAAATTTCAGATGTGTGCAGGGGCCCCTGGCCAGTTGAATCCGTAGAACATGTGACTCTTGATCTTAGGGTCATGACTTGGGCATAGAGCCTACTTAAAAAAAAAGTCAGATGTCTGCAGATGTGTGTATTTCTGGGGAGATGGTCTATAGCTTCAAACTTATCAAAAGCGTCCATAAAATAAGAGAAGTTTGGGACTTGTAGACTAAGGAGTCCATGCTTTGATCACGGCCTTTGATGTTCCTTTTACAAAGCCAGAGGCTGTTATCAGCTCTTCCAATCTGTCCAACAGAGGCCTGTGATTCCAGACATTAGCGAGTTCTAGAACCATCTGCATATAATAGCCAAATACAAGAATGGATCTTAGATGATGTTAAGGAATGATGGTTTTTTAGGTGCTATTAAAGAAAACTTTTCAGATAATTTAATAATGAACATAAGTGACGATTTTTCACCATCAAACATCGCTACCATTCAAGGAGGAGAAAGGTCTTATTGGGCCCATTCAAAGATTCATTCTTATTTTATGGAAAAAGACACTGGTAAGATATCCAACATAGAGCAGACTAAAAACAAAACAAAACAAAAAGACTAAAGTTCACTGTATCCTTGACTGGCAGCCATGTGGGTGGATCAATTACTGGTTTTCAGACAACTTTTAGTGTCATCAGTTTCATCAGAAAAGTGCTTAAGAATTTTATCATGAATGTAAATATATTTGCAGAAGGTGGTTCTGAATTACATTATACAAAAACGTTCTGTCTCTGACCTGGTTTGGGACAACTTGTTTTTGGTTTTGTTTTGTTTTTAAGTAATCTCCATTCCTAACGTGGGGCTTGAACTCATGATCCTTAGATTAAAAGTTGCATGCTCTACAGACTGAGCCAGCCAGGTGTCCCACAGATTTTCTTAAGTGTGAGAGTAGCATTGTCATCCTGCCTTCTCCCTCTTTTTTTACTAAGATTTTTGGTAAGCATCTATTGAAAACAACAGATGTTTCCCCCTCCCCCCCAGAAGTTTACTCTTAAGTTAGGACAGAGTGAGAAAATCGTGAGGTTGGAATTATGTATTTTATTTATTTATATTATTAATTTCTGTTTCATTTTTTCCAGCTTCACTGAGATACAAATTGATGTGTAACATTGTGTAAGTTGAAAGTGCATACTATGATGACTTCCTGTGATATGTATGGAGACATGACTACCACAATAGTTAAAACCTCTGTTAATTCGCATCATTACAATTTTTTGCATGTGTGATGACAGCATTTAAGGTTGAGTCTTGGACCACCCGAGTGGCTCAGTTGGATGTCTGACTCTCGGTTTCGGCTCATCTCATGGTCATGATCCAGAATCTGCTTGAGATTCTTTCTCTCCTTCTTCCTCTGCCCCTCCCTACCATGTGCTCTCTCTCTTTCTCTCCCTCAAATAAATAAATAAATCTTTAAAAAAAAAATCAACTCTCTTTTCCAACTTTCAAGTATATAAATAACAGTATTATTAACTATAGTCACCATGTTGTACATTAGATTCCTAAAACTTATTCATTTAATTGGAAGTTTGTACCTTTTGATCAACATTTCCCCCATTCCCCAGCCCCTCACCATTCCAGGCCCTGGCAATCACCATTCTAATACTCTGTTTCTCTGAGTTCAGCTGTGCTAGATTGCATTTATCAGTGAGAATATACAATATCTGTCCTCCTCTCTCTAATTTACTTCACTTAGCATAATGTCCCCAAGGTCCATCCATGTTGTCACGTATTGTAGGATTTCCTCCTTCCTTGGGTGATGAGAAGGGAGGAAATCCATATGTATCACATTTTTTTAATCCATTCATCTGTTGGTAGACACTTAGATTGCCTGCATCTTGGCTATTGGGAATGATGCTGCATTAAACATAGGTGTGCAGAGATCTCTCCGTTATCCTATTTTCATTTCCTTTGGGCATATACCCAGAAGTGGGATTGCTGGATCATATGGTATTTCTAGTTTTGTTTTTTTGAGGAATCTCCATACTGTTTTCCATAGTTGCTGTATCAGTTGACATTCCCACCAACAGCTCACAAAAGTTCTCCTTTCTCCACATCCTCGCCAACATTTGTTACCGCTAGTCATTTTGATAATAGTCATTCTAACAGGTGTGAGATGATATCTCATTGTGGTTTTGAATTACATTTCCCTGATGATTAGTGATGGTTTCATATACCTGTTGGCCATTTGTAAGTCTTCTTTAGGAAAATGTGTGTTAAGTTCCTCATCTCATTTTTTAATTGAATTGCTTGTTTTTCTTGCTACTGAGTTGTATGTGTTCCTTAAGTATTTTGGATAAGTGATCCCTTATCAGATAGATAACTTACAAATATTTTCTTCTGTTCCATAGGTTGCCTTTTTATTTTGTTGTTTCTTTTGCTGTACAGAAATGTGTGTGATGTATTCCCATTTGTTTATTTTTGCTTTTGTGGCTTAGGCTTTTGGTGTCATATCCAAAAAAATAATTGCCAAGACCAATGTAAAGGAGCTTTTTCACTATGTTTTTTTTTTCTAGGAATTTTATGGTTTGGGGTCTTTAAGTCTTTAATTCATTTCAAGTTAATTTTTATGAATGGTACAAGATAAGGGTTTGATTTCAATACTTTTCATGTGATTATCCAGCTTATTCAACACCATTTATTGAAGAGATCATCCTTTCTTTTTTGAGTATTCTTGGTTCTCTTATCAAATATTAGTTGACCCTTTATGCAACAGTTTATTTTTGCGCCCTCAACTCTGTTCTGTTGGTCTATGTGTCTTTTTTTAATGCCACTGCCAGGAAATGTAATGCCTCCAGCTTTATTCTTCTTTCTCAGGATGGCTTTGGCTATTCATGTTTTTTTTGTGGTTTCATACAAGTTTTAGGATTTTTTTTTCTTATTTCTGTGAAAAATGCCACTGGAATTTTGATAGAGATTGCATTATATCTATAGATGGCTTTGGGTAGTATGGACATTAAAAAATATTAATTCTTCTGACCCAGGAACATGAGATTTACTTGTGTCTTCCTCAATTTCTTTCATTAAACTTATAGTTTCGGGGAGCTTCATCTCCTTGGTTAAATATATTTCTAAGGATTTTCGTTGTTTTTGATGCTATTGCAAATGAAATTGTTCTCTTTTTCAAGTATTTTGTTAATAATATATAGAAATACAATTGATTTCTGACATTGATTTTGTAGCCTAGCAAGTTTACTGAATTTGTTGATTAGTGCTAACAGTTTTTGGTGGAACCTTTAGGATTTTTAAAATATTTAGATCATATCATCTGTATACAGAGACAATTTTACTCCTTTCAAATCCAATTTGGGTGATTTTTCATACTTTTTCTTGCCGAATTGCTTTGTATCATGTTGAATAGGAGTGATAAAAATATGTACTCTTGTTCCTGATCTTAGAGGAAAAGCTTTCAACTTTCCATCACTGCATATGATGTTAGCAGTTGGCTTGTTCATATATGGCCTTTATTATGTTGAGGTATGTTCCTTCTATATGCAGTTTGTTGAGAGTTTTTATCATGAAAGGATGTTATATTTTGTCAAATGCTTTTTCTGTATCTATTGAGATGGTCATATGATTTTTATCCTGCATTTTTTATGTGTCGTATTTATTGATCTGGGTATGTTGAACCATCCTTGCATCCCATGATACTTTTAATGGACTGTTGAATTTGGTAGTATTTTGTTGAGAATTTTTGCATCTATATTTATCAGGGATATTGGCCTATTGTTTTTGGGTTTTGGTTGGTTGTTGTTGTTGTTTAGGGTTTTTTGTAGGGTCCTTATGTGGTTGGCTTCATTAAAATGAGTTTGGGAATGTTCACTCCTCTTTAACTTTTTGAAATAATTTGAGAGGGATTGGCATTCATTCTTTTTAAATGTTTGGTAGAATTCACCAGTAAAATCATCTGGTCCTGGGCTTTTCTTTATGAGTAGGCTTTTGTATGATGACTCAATCCCCTTACTTGTTAATTATTGTTCAGGTTTTCGATTTATTCATGATTCAGTCTTGGTATGCTTCTAAGAATTTATCTACTTCTTCCAGGCTATCTAATTTGTTATACTCTCCTCTTTTTAAATTATAAATTTTAAAAAATTTTAGAATAGTTTTAGATTTATCAAAATACTGCAAAGACAGTACAGAGTTCCTATACTCCAGACCCAGTTTTCCCTATTTTGACCTCTTACATTACTCTGATACATTTGTCGCAACTAAGGAACCAATTTTGTCACATTACTATTAACTAAACTGTATGCTTTATTTGAATTTTACTAGTGCCTTTCTCATATCATATTGGGGTGCATTCTATCAACATGACTTATCACTGGTGTTATAAGAATGTTAACTTTGATTACTCAGCTAAAGTAATGTTTGCTACTTGCTAGATTTTTTCACTGTAGAGTTACTTTCACCCCTCTTTCCATACACTATTCTTTGGAAACAAGGCAACAAATGCAGTCCATACTCAGCCTTCTGAAAAGGGTTTTCAGCTACATACTGAAGTATTTAGAGATGAAATAGCGTATTAAACATTTGTTTTAAAATATTTTAGCAGGGGTGCCTGGGTGGCTCAGTTGGTTAAGCGTCTACCTTCAGCTCAGGTCATGATCCCGGGGTCCTGAGACTTTGCTCCATGTTGGGCTCTCTGCTCAGCAGGGAGTCGGCTTCTCCCTCTCCCTCTGCTCCTCCCTTCGCTTATACACTCTTTCTCACTCGCTCGCTCACTCACTCTCTTTCTCTCTTAAATAAATCAATCTTTAAAAAAATATTTTAGCAAAGAAAGAAAACAGAGAGAGGGGACATAGATATAATTAACTGTGGTGATATGCATATGCCTATAGAAGTGGTCAATGTGTATACTAGAAGACAAAGAATTTCAAGCAAAATTTTGGGGTCTCCTCTGAGATCTCATATAACATGTATAATGTCTAGAATATCTATCTAACCAGCTTTAAGATCCAATATTTTTTCTTCATAAACTGGACTCTGTCTCTGAATTTCTCTCACCCCCTCAGCTCTTCCTACATCTGAGCATTTAACCGAATAAATTTCGTTACATTTATTAAATGGATTTTGTCTGTTGTTAGTGTGGACTGAATGTTTGTGTTATCCTCCACCCCACCCCCCACTCCAAATCATGTTAAAATTCTAACTTCCAAAGTGATGGTATTTGGAGTTTTGGGTCTTTGGGGAGGTGATTAGGTCATGAGGGTGGGACTCTTATGATTAAGATTTGTGCCCTTATAAGAGACCCCAGAGAGCTAGGTTGTCCCTTCTGCCATTTGAGGACACAGTGGAAAGATAGCTGTCTATGAGGAGGCAGGCTCTCAAGATGCTGAATCGGCTAATACCTTGATTTTGGACTTCACAGCCTCTTTGACTATGGGAAATAAATTTCTATTGTTTATAAGCCACTCAGTGTATGATATATTGTTACAGCAGCCCAGATAGACCAAGATACTTGCAGAACATAATTTATTCCCATCATTCCTTTGGTTTAACCAAGTAAGGTCCTTGCCCATCAAAAAAGGTCAATAGATATTTAGGAATGGGGAAAAAAAAATCACCTGGGAAGGGACTTGGTTCAAGGTGAAAGTTCCTGAACCACGCTCCCCCAAGATCCTGGGAATCCACATGTTAATTAAGCTCTGTCTCATGTTTGATATAAGTGCTCCATGGACCATGCTTTTAGAAACATCACCTATGCCCTACGACCCAGCAATTGCACTGCTGGGGATTTACCCCAAAGATACAGATGCAGTGAAACGCCGGGACACCTGCACCCCGATGTTTATAGCAGCAATGGCCACGATAGCCAAACTGTGGAAGGAGCCTCGGTGTCCAACGAAAGATGAATGGATAAAGAAGATGTGGTTTATGTATACAATGGAATATTACTCAGCTATTAGAAATGACAAATACCCACCATTTGCTTCAACGTGGATGGAACTGGAGGGTATTATGCTGAGTGAAGTAAGCCAGTCGGAGAAGGACAAACATTATACGTTCTCATTCATTTGGGGAATATAAATAATAGTGAAAGGGAATATAAGGGAAGGGGGAAGAAATGTGTGGGAAATATCAGAAAGGGAGACAGAACGTAAAGACTGCTAACTCTGGGAAACGAACTAGGGGTGTTGGAAGGGGAGGAGGGCGGGGGGTGGGAGTGAATGGGTGACGGGCACTGGGGGTTATTCTGTATGTTAGTAAATTGAACACCAATAAAAAAAAAAAAAAAGAAACATCACCTAAATTATAAAGGCAAAGACTGTCTTGATGATCCCTGTATTCAATACATGTTTCTGATGAATGGATACACTAATGAGTGAATGATTTTCTACTCTTTGTGAATGGACGAGAAAAGTGGATCCACAACTAATTTTTATTATCAGCTTTTGATATAGTCATAGCTGTGGGGTCATTTGCTCTCTTCTCAAAATCTCACTTGCTTTGTTCTCAAAATGCAAAATCATGATGAATATAAAACTGATGACACTTAAAGGGCTTAAAAGACTTGCCCCAAGTTTTCTGGCTTCAACATGGCTGTCCACCTTTACCAGCTTCTTTACTACATTGATTTATTGACTAATTTTATAACCACCACTTTATCGCGGGTGCTACGCTAGACAGTAGAGAAATAGAGGTGGATAAGAAAACTCCTGGTATTCAATAGCTTCATCGTGGAAAAGAAAACTGACTGCCCTACAGTGTTTTAAATGTTCTAAGAGAGAGAACACATTTTCCAGTGTAGACTTTGCAAGTCATCTTTGTAATTGCATGAGAGTGTTAAATCTCTAGAAGTGTTTGGCCTCTACCTTTTGTGGCCAAGTGATCAAAACAACTTCCCATTCCTCATTTTGTTGCCTGGGTTCTGTGGTTTAAGGATCCCACTCAGACAAGTGTCTTGGCTCCATTTTTGGCTCTTCCTCCCACACTAGAGCCAGTACCAGGCATGGCAAACCTACTCATTTAGCTTGGAGCTCTCAGGCAGCCTACACATTAAGGGGAATACGATCAGTTACATACTTTACAGTTTCCTTAAGATAAAATGCACAACACAAATGGATAGTACTTTAAATGTCTGGGGTGCAGTATGGTATAGTAGAAAGGAACAGAGAATCTGGAATCCAGGGGGGAGCAGTAACAATAAAAACACCTGCTTTTTTTCTTTTTCCTCTTTTTTTTTTTTTTGCACAAAGCCTTCAGTCTCCAGAGCCCTTTCCTGTATTAACTCTGTGACATTGAGCAAGTCACAGAGTCTCTGGACCTTGGTTTCCTTATCTGTAAAATGAGAGGGTTGGACCTGGGTTATCTCTAATGTTCCTTTCAGCTTGAAAAGTCTGATAAGAGCGTTTATCAACCCTATGACTTCATGTAAAGATCCAGCTGGGCTACTCCTCCCCTCTCCCAGCTCTGGACTCACCTATGGGGTTATGCTATTCAAATATATGGACATGAAATGAAAAACTGAAAAGTATCTTGTGTACGTTGGGGCATGAGGAGGTTGGAATCTAAAACTCAAAAAGATACAGTCCTATGGAAAAGTTACACAGAAAAAGTAGAAACTAGTTGCGGGGCGCCTGGCTGGCTTAGTTGGATGAGTGTGCAACTCTTGATCTTGGGGTTGTGAGTTTGAGTCCCATGCTAGGTGTAGAGATTTCTTAAAATAAATTAAAAAAATAATTTTTAAATGAAAAGGGTGGAAACCAATTGAGATAGTTAGCAAGGAGCAAAGCACCACAGGCTTTTGACATGGTCTGGACAGGCCTGGTGGTCAGAATAGATGTTCTTTCACTGCTTCTATTATAGTATGTTTGGTCATTGACTAGAAATGTAAGGAATGCTTACTGTTGCAAGACACTTTTTCCCTAAAAATATTGAGGGAAAAAGTAAGCTGAAAATTCCATTATTTGCCTAGAATATAGTTAAAATGAAAACTTCTTCAGGATTTAAAAAGATCAAGCAACTTCTAAGAAAGATGATAATTCACCTTTTTTCTTTTTCAAGTTTTTATTAAATTCCAGTTAGTGAACATACACTGTAATAACAATTAAACTTTTATAATAAATATTGAAGGATTATAGCTGCATATTAAGATTTCTATACATATTTGCTGTTAGGAATTTCCCAAAGAATGAAAACAGAAAATGCTGTTTTGACAGCGCTTGCCAAATTTTTAGTAAAAATAGTTTTCTGTATTTGGGGAAAGTGTAATAATGGTATTTTGGATAAAGTATTGTGTTTGTCTTTGGGATTAAATGGTGCTAGATAATTAGGAAAATTATTCTGTACCCATTTAATACAAAAGAGATGTAGTCACCTGGCATTATTATTTCAAGGGTAACTAAGGTTAAAAAAAATCTATCCATCTGAAACAAACAAACAAAAAAAAAACAAGAACTATAAAACAACTGTATTCTTTTTCTATTTTGGGATTTGATCTCAGGCTGATCAACTCCAAGTAGCATGGTCTTCACCTTAGATCATACCATACAAAATACAGTAAATTAAATTTTAGGCTCCTAAATACTTTGAGGTCCAGCTTGGAAAGGGAAGGAAGAAAAGGTAAGAGGAAAACCAACTGCAAAAGAATGAAGAATGCTACCAATGACAGAAGTGAAGTCTGTGTGGCTGACACCAGCGGTAATATCAGTGAAGTCTACGAGAAAGCTAGAAGGATTGGGTTTATAATTGGATAATGGGAAATTGAAATTTTATTTTCTAAGGCAGAGCTGTTTAAGATGATGATAAATTTTCTGATTGGGTCCCTGGAAGTAAATTCAGTGCTATGAGAGAGACAAGTTTTCTTGAAGAAACTCCAAGAATTGTGAATCACTTATTTAGATAATCTGTGGCATGATTATTGAAACCTCCTAGTAATGTGGTCTGAGAATGTGGTATCTATGATTGTGGCCTTTTGGAAAGTATCAAACTTTACCTTGTGGCCTGGTCAAATTTTGCCGATTTCCTGTGGCAGGTTTGGAAAGCACGTGTATTCTTAGTTTACTGTGCTTGTTTTGCTTTG
This sequence comes from Canis lupus baileyi, assembly GCF_048164855.1. Classification (NCBI taxonomy): domain Eukaryota; kingdom Metazoa; phylum Chordata; class Mammalia; order Carnivora; family Canidae; genus Canis; species Canis lupus. The sequence continues at coordinate 37,430,110 of NC_132868.1, read as the reverse complement.
CTTTCACCTAGTCTGAGAGCTTCTGTCTTTTAATAAGGAAACTTAAATATTTATACTTAGTCTGATATATTTGTGTTTATGCCTGCTACATTATTCTTTGGTTGCAAGCAACAATGAAACCAACTCTGGTTAACCTGAACAAAAGGCAAAGCTATGGAGTACAGCAAATGAATAGTAAGGCTGGGAAGCATGCAATAGGTCTTAGTTTCCAAAAATACTCCAAAGACTTCCTCATCCCACATGTTCTTCTTTAATGTGACTTGGACACTCCTCGCATCAAAAGACGAGCAAGATGTGTCTTCCTCCTCGATGGAGGTAGATTTGTGACAATGGGAGAATTAAAGTCACATGTCTGTTGGGGCTAGGTCATAAAAGGTGATACGACTTTTATCTGGTTTTCTTAAGATGCTTGTTCTTGAAATTCAGCCATCATGCCAAAAAGACCCAATGCCCCACGGAGAGACCAACCTGGAGAGGAACCAGTTTCCAGCCATCAGCTTTGGGTGAACACTCAGCAGGTAGCCAGCAGGGAACTTACTAGTCAGTGAATTAGTCATTTTGAAAGTAGGTCCTCCAGCCCTAGCTGATGATCTGTGGAGTACAGGAGCCTTCCCCACCAAACCCTGCTCAGATTACAGATTTATGAGCTTAAGAGATTAATTATTGTTTTATTCGTTAGGTCTTGAGGTGGTTTGTTGCACAGCAATAGATAACCAGCACAGAGAGCCAACCTTAAAAATGAGCAGGAAGCAAGGCAACTTCTGAGCAATGAAGAGAAATGGACTCTGGTAAATACCCAGGGGTAGGGTACCACAAATGGAATGAATGAACAAGCATCTCAAGCCAACTCTCAAGGCTGGCAAGTTGCATGAAATGTCCACAGGATGTGACTACTGGCTCTCCCTACAGCAGTGGTTCTCAACTGGGAATGATCTTGCCTGCCAGGCAATGTCTAGAGATATTTTTGGTTGTCACAACTGGGAAGGCATTATTGGCAGCTGGTGGATAGAGAATAGGAATTCCACTAAACATTCTACACTGTACTGGGTAGCCCCCTACAACTAGAGTTATCAGACTGAAGTGTCAATAATGTTGAGGTTGAGAACCCTGGTGTTTGAGCTGTGAACCAAGAGAACAAGGTACAAGCTGAAATGCACTAATCACTCAGCTTTGGCAGTCCTCTGTATTCTATGTTGGAAGGACCTACACAAGGGTGTAAATACCAGGAGATGAGGCTTGTTGGAAGCCATCTTGGAGAATGGTTATCACCGGCAAAAAGCTTTCCCTGGCCCCTCTTCTTTTCTCTTTTGTTCCTTTGTTATTTTCAGTTTTCAAAGAGTAAAGCCATTCTTATAACCCCCACCAAACTTCTCTTCACTTCCCTTAAGTCAGTGTTGCAAGAGCTGTCTGTGCCTAACACACTCATTAGGACAAAAACTAGAAAATTATATGATGATTTTAGACCAGTTAATATTGTCTCCCTCTGGTACTATGGAGAACTCATGTTGTTTAAATATTTGGAGGATTGGGCAGCCCAGGTGCCTCAGAGATTTAGCGCTGCCTTCCGCCCAGGTCATGACCCTGGAGACCCAGATCGAGTCCCACATTGGGCTCTCTGCAGGAGCCTGCTTCTTCCTTTGCCTGTGTCTCTGCCTCTCTCTCTCATGAATAAATAAATAAAATATTTAAAAAATAAATATTTGAAGGATAAATTCTCAAAATCAGAGTTTTGCTAGAAAGGAAAAAAGGGAATGACTTTGTATGAGTAACACACAGGGTTTGCTATCTTTGCTTACCATTGTCTTGTATCACACATTTTCTTCTCGGATTCACTTTTCTCTTTGGCGGAATACATTTTCTAATAATTTAAGAAATAACCAACCGTTTGAATCCCTATGTGTCTGAAAATATGCCATTATTTTGTATTTTCTTAAATGCTAGTTTAGTTGGGTAGAGAATCCTGCATTAGAATACTTTGTCCCATTATCCCATTACCCCATATGTTAGAATGCTTTGTCCTAGCATCCATTGTTGCTGATGAGAAATAGGTGATCTGGTTAGAATTTCCTTATCCTTGATGCTCTGAAATTTCATCGTGATGTGTTCAAGTGTAGTGTTTTTTTTTTTTTTACTTATGCACTGAACAGGAGCTTTTAGCCTGAAGATACATTTTCCACTATTTCTTTGTGTATTCTCTTCTATCTATTCTCTAGATGGATATCAGATGAATATTGGAACATCTGGATTTATTCTACATATTACTTAAATTTTTGCTCATTGCTTTATCTCTCCTTTCTTCTGGGATTTGGGATAAAACTGGGCCCAATCTTCTCGCTTACTAATTCACCCTTCAGTTCAGCTTGAGTCAGTATAGCATGGTAATTAAAAGCCTGAGTTCAAATCCTGGTTCAGCCATTCATTACTGTGCTGCTTTGAGTAAGTTAATTAAACTTTCAAGTCTTCAGTTTACTCATATGCAAAATGAATATGCTAATATTATTGCCTACTTTAGATCATAAAGATTAAATATGTTAATGTATGAACGCTTAGAGGAGTATCTGCAGCATAGTATTACTTATTATTGCCCAATCTATACATTCATCTTAAAAATTTCAATAAATATATTACTTTCAATTAATATATTAATAAACAAAACTGGTTTGTTTTCATAGTAACTGGTCATTTTATGAATGTCAGATCCGGTATTATTTTTTCGAGGGTAAAATATATATATTATAAAACTTCTTTTTGCTCTATGAACAATAACTTTGGATATTTAGTCTGTTTGTTGGTTGCAGTTGTTTCCTCTCTTTCATAGTAATAGCTTTTTAGGAACAATTGGTGATTCAAGGATGTCTGCTCATCTTAGTGTTTAAAAATCTTATTTGCCTATCTGTGGTGACAATTCTAAAAACATTGATTGATTGATTGATTGATTGATTGATTGGAGTGAGAGAGAGAGAGGGGGAGGGAGGGAGAGAGAAAGCGTGAGTAGTGGGAGAGGCAGGAGAGGGAAAGAGAATCCCAAGCACACTTGCCACTCAGTGGCTTGATCCCATGACCCTAGATCAAATCAAGAGTCTGATGATCAACTGACTGAGCCACCCAGGCACCCCTGTGGTGCCAATTCTAATTCTGAGTGCTTGCTTTGTTGACTATGGTTGGAAGGGGAGCAGCACAGAACATCCGACAGAGAAGGGGATCCAGGAAGTTTAACTTCTGTGTGTCTGTGCATGTGCGTCTGTGTGTGTGTGTGTGTGCTCTCCCTTCTGGCAACTGGTATGCAGCTCCTTGGGATGATACCCTGTCTCCTTGACCCAAGCACCCACACTTATAGAGAGCATCTGCCAAGGTGGCGTGAACACGTCCACCTGCTGATTCTCATCATCCTGCTTGATTTTTGTCATATCATTTGTCACCATCTAAAATACTCTTGGTTATGGATTATTTATTTACAACTTTGTTATTTGCCTCTGTGAAAGCAAACCTCCAGGACCTAGTATTGCACCTTGCACAGAGTAAAGGATTTCTGTATAATGGAATGAATGGATTAATGCCATGCCTTCATTACTTACCATGATGAAAGTGCCTGCCCCTTACATCCATTGCCCCTGAGCTTGAAGCCCCCCCAGCTCTCGCCCTGGTCCTACCCTGCACAGTTGTGTTTTACAGATCTACTGGCTATCCAATTCTACCCACTTTATGTAACCCAGGAAGTGGTCTGAATTGCTGGACCACTGATGCTCCCTTTTTTTGTTTTCCAGAACTCTAAAGTATTTTTAAAATATATTTTCTGTTATATCTAGGGATTTGTGCTGATAGAAGATGTACAGAGTGTGCTTTTAGAATCTCAACAAGCTGTGTTACTGATTTCCACAGTGTTTATTTTAGTTGGAGCATGGATATGACATTAAATAACATTGAATCTAATAGAGGGAACCTAACCCTCTTTGAGATTCTCTTGTTTTTATAAATATTTTTAAAATAGAAAAATATTTCAAATATACAGAGCACAATATCATAAATGTTAATTAGTAACCATCCAGATTTCAGAATTCCAAACATTTAGCAACATTTGCTTTAGATCTTTTTTTTTTTTAAATAAATTAGATATCATTGTTGGAGCCTTTGTACCTTCCCATTCTATTCTTCTACCCTTCTCACTATCCTGAAGTTGATCTGTGTCCTTCCTTCCTGTGTCCATGCTTTTAATGCATGTTTTATTTTGTTTTATTATTATTATTTTTAAAAGGTTTTATTTATTTATGCATGAGAGACACACAGAGAGAGGCAGTGACACAGGCAGAGGGAGAAGCAGGCTCCATGCAGGGAGCCCGATGGGGGACTCGATCCCTGACCTGGGGTCACACCTTGAGCCAAAGGCAGATGCTCAACCACTGAGCCACCCAGGCGCCCCTTTTACATATTTTAAAAACATATACTATATGTTTATAGACATAAACAGCATATTTTACTGTTTTACAGGATTTCAAATTGCACATAAATGATACAAAGTCTTTTAATCCTTCAGATTACACCAAGAGAAAAATCTCACTGTGGTCAAATTTTGAAAGACTTTTCTGGCATTTGCTAATTTCTCTTTTAACAAAGGAATAGTAGGCCTTAGGCTAGAAGCCTGAAGCAGGCAGCCATAGAATTAAATAATATTGCCTTATTTCCCATTATATTTATTTTGATGGTTTCCTTCTACTTTTTAGCAAGTGTTGCCACCTTTCCATTTACAGTAGTGACTTATGTTTCATTTATTTATTTATTGGGGGGGGGGTGCACCCAAGCCAGTGAGTGGGGAGGCGCTGAAGGGGCAGAGGGAGAGGGAGAGAGAGAATCTTAAGCAGGCTCCACAGCCAGTGCTGAGCCCAGTGTGGGGTTCATCTCACGACCCTGAGATCATGACATGAGCAGAAATCGAGAGCCAGACACCAAACTGAGCCACCCAGGTGCCTTTGTTTCTTTTTAAATATGAAAAAAAGAAAAGCATTGATTTAAAGAAAAATATTAAGTAGATAATAGTATGGGAGGTACACAGGACAAAAAAAATCAGGGAAAAAAATCAGGAGCTTGTATTGAAATGACTGAAATTTGATACACACTTGACCTCAATGAACACGTTCAAGTTCCTTAATGGGACCCATGCCAGCCCTACCTGATTTGACCTTTGCTTCCCTTCTCAATCCAGTCGGTCGCCCCTATTACCTCACCTCCAGCACAAACAGCTTGGAGTTTGCTCCTTCCTTTCCTAGCTGAAAGTGCCTTGGCTATTGTAATCTTTCCTTTTAGGGTGTTTGCTGAATCCATCAGCACTCCCACTGCATCCCCGGCTCCACCTGACCCTGCTCCTCCAGTCAGCCAACAGGAAACCCTCCCCCACTTAGTACCCATCACTGCACTGAACATACAGTCTTCCAATTCTAGATCCAAGAGCAGAATTTAGGGCCCTATCATGACATCATCATACCCTAAACAGCTTACTAAGGTGGAAAGAAATGATCCTCTTTGTGATGTTTCAGATAAAACCCAGGGTCTAAAACTGAGGTTGTCCATGAAAAAAAAAAAATCTCATTTTTCATATGTATGGAGTTTAAAAAATAGGTTGATAGGGGATCCCTGGGTGGCTCAGTGGTTTAGCGCCTGCCTTTGGCCCAGGGCGTCATCCTGGAGTCCTGGGATCAAGTCCCACATCGGGCTCCCTGCATGGAGCCTGCTCCTCCCTCTGCCTGTGTCTCTGCCTCTCTCTCTCTGTGTCTCTCATGAATAAATAAATGAAATCTTTAAAAAATAAATAAATAAATACAAAATAGGTGGATAGATCTCAATGATTTCTTTCAACCCCGAGACAGTGCATGCCTTGGTTATCTAGCTTAAGGGTACAAAGGAGACAGAGGAGGGAAAAATAAGGACCATGATGGGAAGCACATGATGGGAAATGATAGGGCTTTTTCCTAACATCATTTCTACATCCCTTTGGTGGCTTACTGCACCTCACTTGCTTGCATCCAGCCTCAAAGCTGGATGATCTTGGTAGAAAATGAGAGGTCACGTGGAGCGTTCTGAATTCAGCGCGTTGGAACGGTGGCCGTGGGAACAGGTGGCCAGTGTCCCGGGCCGGGGCACCTAAGCAGCCCCATCATTGGACAACAGCGGGACCGGGGCGCCGGGCCGACGCTGCTGCGCAGGCTTCAGGGTCTGCAGTCCCGCTGACCCCGCGGCGCTGCCTTCGGTCCATTCATTCAAGAGCCTCCTTCGGGGGCTGACTGCGCACACGGGACCCCGAGGCCCGGCCTGCGCGTGGCCCGGAGGCCCCCCTCGGCTGCAGCAGGGGTGCAGGGAGCGCTTGCAGGGCGACGGCTGCATTGGGGGGCACAGCTGGGCTCCCGCGTCCCTTCCTTCCTGCGCGGGGGGCCCGGGGGAAGTGACCTCATACTTTTGGTTGGGGAAGGTCATGCTTACCACTGTCCACGCTCAGCCTTTCCAGGAGCCAGCGGGGGGCGGGGCGGGGCGGGGGGTGGGGGTGAGCTCGCCCTCCTGCCGTGCATTTTGCACACACACCTCCCAGCACCCGCCAAACTTTCTCCGCCCGCCCAGGAGCTCAGCGGCGGAAATGCTGCCCCCAGGGCCGACGTGCGCCGCCCCACCCGCTGTCGCCCTTGGAGGGGTACCTGACGCTGCGGCACCCGGGGGAAGGGAGAGAAAAAAAAAAAAAGCAAAAAAAAAAAAAAAAAAAAGAAGCTGCTCGTTTCGCTTCGGTCGTTTCCGTGGGGAACTGCGGTACGGGCAGGTCCTGGGTGTGGCGGTGCCAACAGGGAACTCCGATCTGCGTTTCTCCCGCTCCGGGGTAACCTTCCCAGCCCCCGACCCGCGGGTGGCCGGTCCCGGATGCCCCCTGCCGGGCTCCCGGGGGTCGCTGGGCGCCCCCCCCGCCGCGGCGCAGCGCTGGAGCGCAGGGTGCCGGTGCGCTTCGCCCCCATTCGTTCCGCGCCTGGAGGCGGATCCCCTTCCCTGCACACAAGTCCTTATATGCACCGGTTGCACCAGCCCGTGCTACTCCAGCCTCACAAATAACTAATGGGGGGAGGGCGGCCGTCGCTCTTCCCCCCCCCCGCACCCCACCGCCCTCCCCGGGATGTGCAAAGCGCGGAGCATCGCACCCTGCCGAGAGCCCCCCGCCCCCGCCCCCGGTGCGAGGAGGGCCATTGTGCTGCAGCGCACGACTCGGACGCGCACGAATAAAGGCCCTTGGCCCCCGCGACAGGCCCGGCGGGGTCGGGGACCGCTCTCCAGACCCCGCGGGGGGCGCCCGGGCCGAGAGGGCGCGCCCCGCCCCGCGCGCTGGTGCAGAGGGCCCGGGTCAGGAAGCGCGGCCTCTCCCGGGCGGAGGCCCCGCCCCGCCCCGCCCCGCCCCCGCCCCCCGCCTCACTCCTCCCAGGAAGCGCTGATGGACAGCTCGGGGCGCTCGTCCGCCCCCACCCCCCGGCGGAGTGGAGGAGTTGATGTGTCTCATTATAACCGCCGATGCAGCCGCCATCCACGCACAGGCAGGGAAGCATGTCCCATTTAAATACACCCACGCAGCCCCTGCGCCCTTAGCCGAGCGGGGCGCGCAGCCCACACGCACCGCGGCTCGGGGCTGGGAGAGCCGCGCAGCTCGGGCTCCGGGTCCGCGGCCGCCCGCGGGCGCAGCAGCGGGATCGGGCGTCGCGGGGCCGGGCCGGGCCGGGCCGGGCCGGGGCGGGCGCTGGGGCTGGGCCGGGGCCTCTGGCGCGGCAGCCGCATGAGGACGCGAGGCCGGTAGACCAGGTGGAGTCTGCAAGGGGGGAGCCTCGGGGGGGCGCAGGGCCGCTGCTCCCGCGAAGAAGTCGACATGGCGAGCGACTCCCCGGCTCGCAGCCTGGATGAGATCGATCTCTCGGCGCTGAGGGTGAGCAGAACCGGCTTCTCGGGGGGTCTCGGGGGGTCTCGCCGGGGGCTAGGGGCGGCGCGCGGGCGGGGGCAAGGCGGATGCGCGGCGGCGGCGGGGGGGGGGGACCCCGGCTTCCCGTCCCCGCCCCGGGCGAGCCTCGGCTCCGTGACCCCCGCGGCGGCGGCCGGGCTCCCCGGGATGCGGGGCATTCACCTTACCCCGGCGCCCGAGCCTTGAACGTGGAATGCTCGTGTGCGCGCGCGTGTGTGTGCGCTGTGCACACGCGCCCCGGACGGCCAGCTCGTGCAAGGCGCGACGCCCCACCGTCCCCCCTCCCCCCCCTTTTTTTTCTTTTTTTGCAAAACGTGGAGAAACGCACCGGCCGCTCACTTTGCGCAGCTCGCTGCGGGGTGACCGGGGCAGCCCGACGGCCCCGACCCCGCGACGCCGGTGCCCGTCGGTGGCCGCCGCCCCCAGGCTCCCCCCGCGCCCTCCCGCGCCCGCCTCGCGCACCCCTGTTTACGGTGTAACTTAGCCCTGCTTGCTTTTTTTTTTCTTTTTTTTTTGACTTTGTGGCCCTGACATTTCAGTTTTATGGGCCAACTTAAGGCAGGTGAAGGGATGTGCTCTCCGCGCTCCCCCGCTCAGACCGGAACTCCCGTGAGTGTGCGCGTGTGCGCGTGTGCCCGCGGCCAGCCCTTTGTAGGGAGAGTAGGGGGAGCATCCAGCTCCTCCGGCCCCGCGGCTGGCTTTGCGTTTCCCTTCACGTGAATCGCCCCAGACGCCCTTTTTTTTTTTTTTTTTTTTCCATTGTATGGACTGAGACATCACTTGCCATAGAATCCATTTTGCTGTTGTTCTGAGCTCCGGATCCCGGGAACCCCAGTGTAGCCTCGACGACGCCCCACCCCCACCCCCGGATCCCAACACGCTCTTTCGGGGGAAGGGGGCCGAGCCTTCTTGCCATTTTAATGAGATGCTGCCTCCCGAAGAGGGGGACAGGGAGGGTCTGATGCTGCAGCCAGTGGGGGGGGGGTGGGGTCTGAGATGGATCGCACCCCAGTTAAGGATGGCTTCTTCCTCCCCCTGAACGAAGACTAGGAATTAAAGGGGGGAAAGCGACTGCATGTGTATCCTGGCAGCGCGGAGGGTCGGGGCCCGCCTCGCCGGTGCTGTCCACGCAGCCGCGCAGGAGGGGTGCAGCCGCGAAGTTCACACGCCCTCCTGAGGCTTACATGGTTACACTGATGCTAAATCTCGGGGTTACAGACCTGAATCTTCACCCCTCCTCCTGCCACTGCCCCTTCCCTCACGGGTATCTTGAAGAGCTGCCTTGAACCGTCCAAGTGCTACTTTTTCTTGCGGCTCATTAAAGCCTCCCTCCCTTGCACAGCCTCCTCTTGTGGAACTTCCCCTCCTCTTCTGCTTCATCCTTCCCAGAGGTGAGGTTTCTGCGAGGCAGTCCAGGGGTTGAGAAGGAACATAGATGCCATTTGAAATGGCCTCTTTTTTTTTTTTTTTTTGGATAGTTGGGCAGCAAAAGCTCATTCATGTGATATTACAGTAAGCTGTCTATTCGCCTGGTGCAGAAATGCCACATTCAGAAGCCGCAGCTCCCTGGGCAGCTGGGGGTGGGGGCTGGTAACAGGGTGGGTGCTTTGGCTAAGTCTGTGGTTTCCTGCCTTACAGGCTGTGTGTGTTCATTTGCCCTACTTTCTGTGCTGGGAGTTGCTGCCAGCGGGTTAATCAGGTGGATGGATGGCCCAGACTACAGGGTAGGGGAAAGTGGCGAAGCCCCGCAGGGGGTGGGGTGGGGGGTAGGGGAAGGAGCCTGAACAATGGGCAAGGCTTGTGGTTTTCTCCTGAGCAGAATGTCCTCATCCTCCTCTAATAGAAAGCAATCCGAGGCGATTTTTAAGTTGGCCTCGGTCGGAGGTGTCCCCCGTTGGCTTTTTCACGGGGAAGGTTTCCTGAGATCCGGAGCCCAGAGCCTGCAGGCTGGTGAGCAACCACGAGGGCTCACCGGGCCTGCCTGAGTGTGAATCACACACGGGAGGCCTGTGCTCCAGAGATCTGTATTTTGAAAAGAGATCTTGCAGGATTCACTGAAATTGCTCTTTGTCGCCTGGGCTTAGTGCTTTGCCTCTGTATTTCTGCCTGCAGGAGGTGTGTGAAGAGGGAGGGCGAAGGCCAGCTCTAGAGATAGGAACTGCTGGCTGGCTGGAAGACCTAAATGCAGATGTGGAGACGATTGCATCCCCGGTGCCGGAGAGTATGACCAGTCTTGTAGGGGGTGAGGTGTGCAGGCGGGCCATTGAGTCCAAGGGCCCTGTTGGTGATCTCCACAAATCCGAGAGCAGATAATGTCTCTCTGTCTTTCCAAATTAGGAGAGGTGGGTTTATCCAGATGAGAGGTCTCATTAGTTCCTAACCCCTCAGGAAAGCCCGCCTGCTGAGAGCCTCGTGGGGAATGCCTGACCCCTGAAATGCAGCCAAGGTCAGTGGCATCTTGGAGAATTTGCTGCAGCCTTAACCAGTCCCTTGCTGTCTCGGTGGCTCTTTAATGTACACAATCAATGCTCTTTTTGTAAACCCTGAGCTCAATGCATTAAAAGCAGATCCTGTCTGGAGAGGCCTTTATCCTTCTCACTTTGGGGGCTTATTGTTCTCAGCCAGTGATCCCAGACTGGACCCAGTCTAAATTTTCCCCAAATAGCAACAATGCATAATTTAAACCAGAGCAACCAGTGACAGCACTGATCACTTAAATTATGCAAGATTTGGATGGTTTTTAAAAGTAAGATAAAACCGGATCTTCTTGGGTTAGAAGAGAGATGATCTGAATCCATTTTTTTTTATTAGTCCTGATTTTTAAGGCTCTGGAGATAAACCAAGTGTGGGGGGAAGGGGATGATTTTATAGATTTAGAGCTGAAAGAGAATTGGACAACACTTAGCCACTCCTTCCATTTAATACCAAGCTGAAGCCCAGAGAGGTGTAGTCCTCGTCCAAGGTCACACAGCCCCGTCTCCCCTGGAATGGGGGTGAGGGAAGCGGAAAGGGTGGTTTGGGGAGGAATCTGGGTGTCCCGACTTCTCATTCAGGGCTCTTTTCTCTAAGTCGCATTGTCTGTGGCTGGATCAGAAATCAATAATACATTTTCTGCCTAAGCACAGAAAAAAAAAAAAAAATGGCAGCGAGGAATTATTTCACCAGAGTCATGGAATTTTATTTTTTGAGAATAGAGAAACTGCTCCATGCAGGTAAGCTCGTAATACATAAAGCCCTGGAGCATTCACGGAATTCATGTTGCTCAACCCGCCTCAGTTCTTCCTCTGTCGGCAAATGACTGAATCATCTAGGACAGATGGTTGTCCTGCATAGTACCCTGTCTCCGGGACCCATCTCCATCTCAGTTTGTCCCATCGGGTCAGTCTGGATCTGCACATTATTCGGATGTCTCTGCATGTGAGGTTTATGGAGTTCTATGTAGGTTTTGCATAATCTGTGTGGATCCTCATATATCGTGTTACGGTTATAAACTATCCATGTGGGTGTATGAAATGTGTGTTTACATACATGGGCTACAGAAAACAATCTACTCATTCAAACTAAAGGCTTGAGTCATTCTCCCTTCAAGACATCACAGTATTAAAAGAAATGAAACTTGCCACCGGTACGCTTTATTACATATGAGGTGAGATCAGCCCAGAAAGCTTTTTGGAGATTAGCATACATCTGAGTCTGAGCACCTTGGCTGTCCTTAGTTTGGCCCATAGAGGAAGGCGTCCAAGGCCAAGATTGGCCGCTGCTGACTTCATACTCGAAGTTTCTGCCAGGACTCGCACTCACTTTTCTATTTGAGCAGAATCAGATGACCTCTGCTTGTCTTTCCCCCTGCCCCTCACTGCCTCCTAGGCCCAGCTATTTCTTTGTCTCCCAGGACCTAGATTTAAGAACTGACCTCATCCGGAAGACTTGCACACATCTTTCCTGCTGCACTTTTCATCCTTGTGTTATAAATGGCGTGGGGATTATTTTCTGCCTACTTCATAAACTATGGGCTCCGTGAGGCCGGAGGTTAGGTCTTGCTCAGCTTTGAGGCTGTAATTGCAGTTAGTTGCATAAACGGATAAATGCACAAATTGGTGAGTAAGTGAGTGGAGTGGGCTGAGCACTGGGTTCTGTGCCCATGTCTTAGTAGTTCTGTGATTCTGGGTAAGTCATGGAACTATAATTCATTGAAAAATGGGAATGATCTCAACTGCTTGCCTTCCTCATAGGCTGGCTTCAACAGCCAGATACAGTGTTTATGGCAATACTGTGAAAACCGTAAAGCTCTACACAGATACACAATTCCATGATTACCCAGAATTTTATGGGAATCTTGATTCTACCATTTGACCCCAATGATTTCACCTAATTGAAAATGACCCTGAGAAAAGGATAACAGAAGGCCTTGCATCTTTTTAATAGTGCCTTTTCCTTTTTATGTGGCAACATGACCTCATATGTTTCTTTGCTGGCCTGGGTTGACCTTTGCCCCGGTATCAGCATTCATTGCTTTTTTTTTTTTTTTTTTTTTTTTAAGAATTTAGTTTTCAGTAATCCCTACCCCCAACATGGGGCTCAAACTCACAACCTGGAGATCAAGAGTTGCCTGCTCTAATGACTGAGCCAGTCAGGCGCCCCTGGAGTATTTCTAAACCAGTATCAGGTATCAGCATTATTCATTAGAACTTTCTTCTTTTTTTCTTCTCTCTCTCATTTTTTTTTTTTAATTTTCCCCTTTTTAATGGATGAAACATTTTTAAAATAAAACCACATTTATCATGCCTGTGTCTTTTCAAAGTTTGTGTATTCTTGAGGGGAGTGGGCCCCTGAAATTATATGAGTCCAGTATTTAAAACCTTCTGGTCAGAGGTCTCGGTGGCGGGAGGGGGTGGGGGTTAAAGAAATCTTGAGGCCTTATTAATTCCTTACCCCCAAAGCACTTAATTACATTTGCTCTTAAACGAGGGTTTAGTAAAGTTGCAAGGATTGATAAGATGACCTTATCTTAACATGATAACAGCAGGGCAGTTTTTAAAATTAGATACATTGGTTGTTTTTTCAGAGATATTAAGCAGGTGCTTTCTTTGCTATAGCGCTGCCTCAGAACGAAATAGTGTGTAGTGGTAGTTATCAGAACATCAGAGAAAAATGCATAATCATTTTCCAGTGTGCATTGTTAACTGGAGTAATCTTAGCACAAGAGCGAATGTAAGTCATGGTTTGCTGTTTGCATAATTGTCGACTTAGGAGGTCATGAAATATTTTGTTGAAGAAAGAATCCCCATCATTTTTCCCTCACGAGGATATCACACTGCCCACCCCTTACCTGCAAGGCCCTTTGAAATCTTGGAATTTTGAGTCTTCTCTCTGCACGGCTGGGTTCCTGCCCTGGTCTTAGTCTGCGGACCCTTCTTGTTCCTGCTGCTCCTTCCTTCACGGCTCTGGTTCTAAAGTCCACCCGGCTCTGAGCTGCTGTGACCGGATCATGGCTGTCATGTCCCGTGGAGCGCCTCCGGTCCCTGAGAATGTGTTTCTGAGAGAATTTGGGGTCACTTGTGTCTGAAAAATGCTTTAATGTCAAACTGGTTCTTCCATATCTGTGGGGGAAGTAGCTGTCTGAGAACAGGGCCTGAACCAGCAGTGTGCTGAGAATTCTAAGAAAATCTGGGTGATATTTTTTGAATGAAATGTTATTCTGCTCATATAAATATAAGGTTCCTAGAGGAGAGAGAGGGAGGACTTAAATAGAAAATGTTGGATGAATTCCGCTTGTAATTTCTTTCATTCTGGTTGGAAGCTTATTTCCCTCTAGAGGAAGATGATTCGCTGTCTGCTTTTTACATGCCCAGGCTGTTCTCCAGTTGTCTCTAGGGGTGCCTTGAAATTCTCCAAACACATTTTATTTCACCCCAGTCTCGAATGTCCTTCCTTACTCTATTGCATGAGGCTTTCTGCCCCATTCCTCCCCACAACCACTGCAGGAACTGGCCCCTGGGCGGCACCCGGGCCGAGACCTGCCTCCCATGCCTCTCCCACCAGCCTTCTCCTGCCGGGTCTCCCTGTGCTCGTCCCTGCAGCCACACTGCTCTTCAAAGAGCACATTTCCAGCCTCGGGGTTTCTTATTCCCAGCCTTCCCTGACTCCTCACCGGCTACAGACCAAAGATTCCACTCTTCGGCGTAGTAGCAAGGCCAGCTGTAATTCGGCTGGGCCTCCCACCACATGCTGCAGTTCTGACGACCGATCCCATACTCCTGCCACAGAGCACGACTTCCTTCTCCCTGTGGATGCTCCCTCGGGGGTCACCTGCCTCATACTTCTTTTCTGTACCTACTAGCCTAATGCTAAACCTTCAAAGGCCACTTTTTTCCCACAAAATGGCCCCTGATTTCTCTTAGGGAGTAGTTATCTATCCCATTTGTACACCCTTTCAGAACTGACCTCACACTCAGAATTTTCTACAAGGATTATACCCACCACTAGACAGTAAACTTCCTGAAGCCAGTGCATGTATTTGATTTTGTTAAGACTTGCCACCAGGATGACCTTTGAGGCTTCAGGACTCCTTTTGATATATGGCCTAGTAGATTTTTTTTTTTTTTTTTTTTATTCATAGCTAATGAAGTAGCCTCCCCTCCACAAAGATTTATTTATTTATTTGAGAGAGAAAGAGAGTGTACGTGCACAGGGGTATGGGGAAGGGTAGAGGGAGAGGGAGAGAGAGCTTCAAACAGACTCTGTGTTGAATGTGGAGTCAAGGTGGTGCTTGATCCCATAATTCCCATAATCCTTAGATCACGACCTAAGCGAAAACCAAGACTTGGATACCCAACAGACTACACCACTCAGGTGCCCCACTAACTAGATAGCTTTAAAAGTTAAGATCGTATTGTATATATTATCTGTGACCTGTTTTTTAAAAAATGTGTTTTCAGTTGTGTGGTGCATTTGTTTGTTTGTTTGTTTGTTTATTTATTTAAACTCTGCACCAATGTGGGGCTCAAACTCATGTCTTCAAGTTCAAAAGTCCCATACTCTTCTGACTGAGTCAATCAGGTGCCCTGCAACCTGTTTTTTTTTTTTTTTTAAAGTATTTATTTACCCATGAGAGACACACACACACACAGAGGCAGAGACACAGGCAGAGGGAGAAGCAACCTGTTTTTTAAACTTAATAATTAATAATCACCCTTTTTACATGCTGTTAATGTTTTTCTGTAACATAATTTAAAGTATTCTTTGTCATGGGGAATTTTAAACATATGTAAAAGTGGTAGGGATATTAGAATGCTATACATAGCTAGTGGGAATGTAAAGTGGTATAGCCACTTTAAAAAGTATATTTTATTTATTTATTTATTTATTTATTTATTTATTTATTTATTTATTTATTCATGAGAGACAGAGAGAGAGGCAGAGACCCAGGCAGAGGGAGAAGCAGACTCCAAGCAGGGAGCACGATGCAGGACTTGATCCCCCAGGACCGGGATCAGGCCTTGAGCCAAAGGCAGACGCTCAACCGCTGAGCTACCCAGGCTTCCTTGTACAGCCACTTTGTAAAACAGGTTGGCGGTTCCTCAGAATTAAATAATAGAGTTACCATGTGACCCAGCAATTCCGCTCCTAGGTATATACCCAAGAGAATTGAAAACATATATCCAAACAAAAACTTACACACAAATGTTCATAGCATTGTCATTCATCCTAGCCAAAGGGTGGAAACAGATCAAATGTCCACCACCTGATAAGTGAATAAATGAAATGTAGTATATTTGTACTGTGGAATATTATTCGTCAATAAAAGAAAGTGCTGATACACACTGTGATATGGATGAACATTATGCTAGATTAAAGAAGTTACTCACAGAAGGCCACATGGTACAAGATTCCATTTATGTGAAATGCCCCAAATAGGCAAATCTATAGAGAAGAAAAGTGGATTAGTGGTTTCTAGAACTTGAGGGGCAGTGGAAAATGCTAATGTCTTAAAATTAGACAATGGTGATGGTTACTCAGCTCTAAAAATCACTTGCTCACTTCAAAAAGATGAATTTTATGGAGTGTGAATTTAATCTAAATAAAACTGATATGTAAAATAGAATAGTAGAATGAGCCCCCAACTTAATAATGATCCATTCATGCCCAGTCATGTTTTACCTCCCTCCTCCATCCTCTTCCTCCCCCATATTATTCTCAAGCATCATATCATTTCATTCGTAAACATTCCAGTATGCATCTCTAAAAGATAAGCACTCTTAAAAATACATAACTGCAATACTATTATCATGCTTAGAAATTAGTATGTAATTTAAAATTTCTTCAAGTATTCAGTGAGTGTTCAAATTTCTAATCATATGTTTTTAATGGCTGCCTAGCATTTTATTGCAGGGATGAATCATAATATATTTAACCAAGTCCTATTGATGAAGCTTTTGGTTATTTCCAGCTTTTCAAGTCTTGTACACAGTGCGTCCGTAAATGTATGTAAATCTTTGTATACATCTTTGTGTCCTTGGAATAATTTCTTAGAAGTGCAGTTTTTGATGAAAGTGTGTAAATGACCTGTAAGGCTCTTGATGTTGTTAGATTATCTCCAGATTTCCTGTGACGTGGCCGTATATCATATCTAGGTGAACCCACGAGGCTTAGAAAAGTCAATTAATTTACAAAAAGTCATAGAGCTACGAAATGGCTGAACTTACAGCTGACCTGCGCCAAAGCCACTGCCAGTAGTGACTCACATGGCGATTACTTGCCCTGTGGACCTTGTCAAGACGTCAGAATTATCTGATGCATTATCTCCTTAAAGTTCACAGATTTCCCAGAAGCCTTTCTTTTGGGCACAAGCTCTCTTTGATGAGCTTCTAGTGTTTGAGTGTTATTTCCTTGTGATTTTGTTTCTTAAAAAAACAAGGTCCCCTTAGAATATGTTAATTGTTCTTCTTCTTGCCTTAAAAATATAGAGACATAAAATGTGCACCATTTTGGGCTTGGCAGTGGTTTCCTTGTACGATGGGTGTAGGCATGTTTACATTTAGTCTGTCATTCTCTTTGGAAAATCACACGACAGGTGTGTTGGGAAGACATGGGGAACCAGGCTCAAAGGTGCCTGTTTTTTAAGAATTTGCGATTACTGCAGAAGCTAGCAAGATGAGCCAGAAGATAAGTGATAGCAGGGGCCATTCTCAAACCTTTATCTGTCACATGACTATTAGAGTCAAAAATTTTGAGTTGTACCTTTTTTTCAGAAGGTTATAGATATTTTAAGATTACAGTAGAGAAAATGGAAGAAGCAGCTGGCAGCCTTGTGTTTTGCACCACAGTTGGTTTCCCACCAGGTTTATAAGTAAGAAACTATTAAAATGGACACAACTTTGGGGTTGTCAGTTTTGTGGAGGCCAGCTGCCTTGATTTACTAGATTGTATTACCCTAACCTTCCATTTAAAATGCCTATAAATCATTTATGCCTAGGGTAGAAACCCAGAGCTTCACAGGGACGTAGTTTCATGATTTCTACTTCTAGTACTTCTAGGTTATTTATTATTATTATTTTTTTTTAGCTGCTTGTAATCAAATTATACCAATGTGGTGGGTGGAATAGGTTGTAGCAGTAACTACAAACTGCATTTAAATGATAATAATAATAACAATATTTAGCATTTATAGGGAATTTTACTGTCTTCAAAGTTGCAGACATTATCTAATTAAATACCCTCTCTGATTATAATCTGGGTAAAAATGCACTTACATTCAGAACAGGGTCCTGAGAGATGTATATGTTTGAAAATTAATGCTACCCAGTCTTTATAAACCTATGCAATGATCAGAGTTAGAGCTTGGGATCCTGTTGGATTGTTTTTGTGTATCCTTTTGTTAAATGCGGTGACAGGCTTAGATGAAATGTGTACCTCTGCTTGCTTTCTGATCATGGAGGACTGAATGTTGAATCATTGCTCTGGTCCTTATAGACACTGAAATATAAACAACATCAATAAGCTTTAAAATGGGCTTCCTTACTGCATTTCATGCCCTGGCCTCAGACAAAAGTCCCATTAGTAAGTGAAATGACTTGGGGCTGTGCAAGAAAGAACAGCTATGCATTGCAGTTTAGTAATTTCCATCTGAGAAAAATAGATTAAACCGCACAGTAGGATACATCATAAAGAAATGCACTGGAGAAATGAAACATGTTTAGTTCGACCGTACTAATGACTTCTTGCTGTTTTGGACATGTGTCTGGGTATTGTCCCCTTGCACGTATGTCCTGTGTTGGCAAGAGTTTGGAGCGAGGACTTGGCGTGGCTGTCTCTGTAGGTATTAGAGGAGTCTGCAGTTGGTAGATTTTTAGTAAATGTTATCCTGTGTGTTGCGATTTTTCTAAGAGCTAGTTGACAGGTTAACTGCCTCGACAGTGGTTCTTTCTCAAAGTGAGATCCCGGGATCAGTAGCTTCACACTCATCTCCTAGGTTCTGGTTCTCTGACCTACTGAATCAGAAACTGGGGATGGGGCCCGGTAACCTGTGCATTAAGAAACCCTCCAGGTGGGACATCTGGGTGGCTCAGCAGTTGAGCATCTGCCTTTGGCCCAGAGCGTGATCCTGGGGTCCCTGGATCGAGTCCCACATCGGGCTCCCTGCATGGAGCCCGCTTCTCCCTCCGTCTGTGTCTCTGCCTCTCTCTCTCTCTTTGTGTCTCTCATGAATAAATAAATAAAATCTTAAAAAAAAAAAAAAAAGAAGCCCTCCAGGTAATTTTGATGTACTTCAGAGTTTTGGAATCACTGGCTTAAGTTTTTAAAATAACAGCCTTTCCCCCTCCTCTTGTTCTTTCATGCTGGTTCATTCATTCATTCATCCAACAAATATTAATTGATAATCTACCGCATGCCTAGCGTTGTGCTAGATGTTGGAGCATTTGGTGAAGAAGAAGACACATGTGAACACTGTCCTCCTGGATCTTGGTGCCTAATGAATGGGGAGAAGCATATGTTAGAGAAATAATTGTAAGAATGATTTACTAAATACAGGTTGTTTTAGGAAAACACAGCATATCCACAGAAATTTGGCTATGCCTGAAAATGTTGCAGAGTAGAAAATAGTGATTTATTTATATAAGGTAACTGCAACTTTTTCATAAGGCGTTTGGCTTCAAATTGTGGAAGGCGCATACTTTCAGGAATACGGAATTTAAAATTTCATAGTAACACATGCATTTGAATTGTTTGTAAGATGGGGGATACTTGAAGTGCAATAGTCTACAACTTTTTTTTAATTTTTTTAATTTTTATTTTTATTTAGTCTACATCTTTCAACTGATAATCCTGGATTGTTTTCCTGTTGCTTTTTTTTTTTAAAATTAGCAAGTTTATTCAGGGGGCAGAAAGCCCCATCCCCATGACCAGGAAGATGCATCTTTTTGGTGCTAATTTCCTGTTTTTCCCTATGGACGTATAGGGATTCAGTTTGAAGTCCCAGGAGATGCTAGTATTTGCCTAGACGCTGAAAAAGGAATCCGTATTCACAGCTCTTTCAGCTCTTACTTTTGTCTGAAGCCTGAAATCTTTGAGTTGTTTATTTTGTGAAACTTGAAAAATGAAATGGACTCTTGGAATCTAGGCGGCAGGTTAAAGGATCAGACTTTCCTTGTAGCAACAATTCATAAACATCTCTTACCTAGCTACAAACACGTCCCCTGTTGTTATTCTAATCTGTAGTTCTTAGAGAAACCCACTGCTTATATTGGGTGATTTTTCTATTTGGGGTTGTTAAGGCAACTTGGTATACAACTTGATAATGAATATGCATCAAATTTTTATTTCATACTTGCTGCTGGGCAGATGCTTTTAAAAAATTGAATACAAAGACCCCCCTCCCGCCTCCCACTTACAAGGCCTATTTTAAAGGGAAAAGAGATGTGAGATAATCATCATTGGACAGGATGCACAAAATACCTGGTTAATAATGACTCGTTTTTTTGTCATATTGCAATTGAGGGGACAGGTCCAGCTTTCTCAGAAGAGGTCTTCATGCCATTAAAGTATCCTCGACCTGAGCTGAGCAGTTTAATCAGGAGTGTTAACTGCTCTCTAGATGGGGTTACCCTCCTGTGATTCTCTCTCTACGTCATTCAAAAAGCTCTTTCTGGGACCGGGTTTGGGACACTTTTGTTTCCTGTAGTGTGTGTGGTAGGTATCTTAGGCCCAGGAAAGTATGACTTTGACATGGCTTCTTTGCAGCCATCTGCGTGGGGGAATGGGTCCTCTGAGTTGGGGAGTTGCTGTGGTTTTCCAGTTGAACTCGTTTAGGGGCCAGAAACTGAATTCAGGTGGTTCTGCTGGACACGTCCTACTCAACTATAGTTGATAAAGTCAAAGCCAAGTGGTTGCTCTTCCTAAAAGGCCACCCTTCCGTTTTCTTTCTTTTCTTTCTTTCTTTTTTTTTTTTTTTCAACTGGTAGCTCTAGAGAGAACTCAGGTTTTCTTTTCATACGAATAAACAAGAGCACGACAGTGCTCCCCTGGCGCCCAATACCCAGATGCCACTCTGGGAAAGAACGTTGCACACCTAACACACCTTGGTCAGGACAATACGCATGTGCTCTCTGTGAGTGTTTTAAAGATGTAACTCGCAGTGGCATTGTAGTCATGATTTCTTGAATATAAACAGCTTTTATTTTTGGAGCAGCACAGATGTAAAAGTGTGAAATACAGAAGTTTACACATTGTGGCGGGGGGTGGGGTGGGAGAGAGAAGAAGAGAAGGAACGCTGTGTCTTTAAAATCATGGTAACCCAATCTCAGTTACTCCTTTGTTTTCCTTGAGTGACTGGAAATTAGCAGGGGAAATCTCTTGGAACCTGACCAGCTGGGTACCTGCATCTCCACTTAACTGGTGGCACCAGAAAGAGTGCTCGCCGGTAATTGGCACGGGGCCTCCCTCGTAGGCCTTCATCCCTCCCCAGGAGCAAAAAGGGTCCCTCCCAAAGAAGAAGCCTCTCAGTGAGGAGAGGGGATTGTACATGTTCATACATATTCAGTGAACCATGTATGACACTTGGTGTAAGATGTTAGAGATGTGTTGGTCCCAGCCCCAGATGGAGGGTTTGTTTTCCAGATTGGAAAATGTAAATGGCGGGTGTTGGAGAGCTTGGTGTTCCCCTGGTCTCCGAACCAAAGCTCTTGCTGGTTTTCTGGGCGCCCACCCCTTCCTTTAATTTGGGAGTCTGCTTCTAAGTGGTATCTGGGGTTTACAAAGCAGCAGGGTCATTACTGTGACTATTCTCTGTCCCCTTGGGGCCAGATCCGTTTCTTTTTCTTTTCTGGAAGCAGGGTCTCTGCTTGGTAGCTCATCACCTGCTGCAATGCAAGTTGCATCAGATTTAAAGAAATAGGTCCCTGACCTTCTTTCTGGCTTCCTGCTTTCTGTAAGTTGCTGCTTGTTTGCAGGATTCACAATTAGGATTTTGTCTCTACAGGACTCTTGTTTTAGTGTGCGAGGCGCATTCTCGTTTGTCATGCTTGGTTCCTTGATCAGTCCCCTTCGACAGATAGTGTGGTCAAATTTTCTGTGGCCGTTTGTTTGATTCTGCACTTCCATCCGAGCGATTTCAAGCATGGTTCAAGTGAACACCTCTGATCGTTTCTTTTCTAACTCTCGAGGAAAGTTGGAATGTGAATAAATGGCAAGGCCACGTGAACTCCACAGTTGCAAGAACGGCTAGTTAAAGCCATATTCAAACTATGCTTCGTGCCACCGTCAGTGTAAATCTGGGTTTAAGATATCCCTGAGAATGTGGATACACTAGCACTCTCATCCTTTGCTGGTAGGATTATAAAACGGTTAAGCCGCGTTAGAAAGCAGTTTGCCTGTTTCTGAAAAAGTCAAATATAAGTTTACTATGTGACTCAGCGATTTCACTTCTGAATCTCACCCCAAGAGACGTGCAGGCATATGTCCAGGCAAAAACTTGTAACCTGAATGTTCATAATCATAGCCCCAAGTGGAGACGACTCAAGTGTCTGTCAGCCGAGGAAGAGGTCAACAGAATGTGGAGGGGCACAATGGCTTACTTTCCGGCAGCACCAAAGAATGACTGATACCTGCTACAGTGGGGACCTTATGCTAAGTGAAAGAAGCCAGGCACAAAAGATCACATATTGGTGTGATGCTATTTATATGAAATGTCCAAAAAGGCAAATCTGTAGAGACAGAAATTGGGTTAGTGGTTGGCTGGGGCCGGTGATGAAAACAGAGAGGGACTGCACGTAGGCACGTGGGGTCTTTTGGAGGTGATGGGATATGTCCTACAATTGGATGGTGGTGACACAAGAGATTTGATGGTATTTAAATTACACCCTCAATACAACTGTTAAGGTAGGATGGGCCTGAGACATTGCTTCACAGTTTTATCAACTCCATACACCATGAAGGCAGGTCCCCCAGTCAGGCCACTCCGGTATTTCTAAGGAGACCATCTCTTCAAGACCTCGAGGGATGGGAACTCTGGTCCTGTCTACTGCCTTGTACTTACCTTCATGTCACCTCTTATTCTGAAGGATGTCTCATATTTTATGAGAGCTATTTAATGAATGTAATCCTAATAATTTCCTTCAAAATAAGGTAGGCAGTATGGGGATCCCTGGGTGGCACAGTGGTTTAGCGCCTGCCTTTGGCCCAGGGCGCGATCCTGGAGACCCGGGATCGAATCCCACGTCGGGCTCCCGGTGCATGGAGCTGCTTCTCCCTCTGCCTGTGTCTCTGCCTCTCTCTCTCTCTCTCTGTCTCTCTCTGTGTGTGACTATCATAAATAAGTTAAAAAAAAAAAATAAGGTAGGCAGTAGCTCTCTCCCCTCCCAGAGAAAGGACTAGAATAGCTACTCCAGTCTGAAACCTTTCCTTACTGAGCCACTTGCAGTTCTCTCAGTGTTTCTGGCTGTTACTCACCACCACCCCGTCTGCTGTTCCAAGTGCTGTTCCCCCTGCCTAGATGTCTTCTCCAGTCCCTCTTGTTAGCAGGTAATTTATTTGTCTCCTCCCCCACCATTTCCCCAGAGGAGACTGTAGTTTCCAACAGGGCAGGACCCGTGTTTTGTTGATCTGCTCATCTATTTATTAATGAAATGAATGACTTCTCATGATTTGCAGCATAAGGCCAAACTCCTTAACTTAGCAATGCCTTTGATGGCCGTTAGGCCATTCCTTGCTCTTCTGCCTTGTCAGCAATCACCACCCTACTCCCTCTCTATGCACACTAATCCAGAGTCTTTCAAAGTGTAACGAGTTGTGGAGTGAGTTTAATGGGTTGCAATTAGCTTTAAAGAAATTAATTAGAGTAGAAAACTATTACGGTGCCTATATTTTTGCATATACCGTATATCGGGTTACAGTCTCGAACGTATTTCTCACAGAGTAAGGACACTACAGAGTTGAAGTTCACTGCTCTGACTTAGGTTATGGGCCTGCACACGATTCACCTGGAGGGGATTTAGTTTGCAAATTCTAGTTCAGTTATCCGGCCACAGATCTGCGACTCTGACCCACAGATAATTAGGATGTATGTGTTCTGCATTTTAAGAAGCAATAGCAGCCTGCCGCTGCCGACGCCCACTAGCCGGCTGAGGCCTCCTGCTTGTCTCTGAGACACCTTCTGGGAGTGGGGAGCTCTGCTGGGGCCTTGGGGGCTCACCCTGGCGATCCCAAGCTGCAGTCCCATAGCAAGGTGCAGAAGCGCGTGTCCAGGCCCCACCTTGGCTCCACCAACTCCGTTATGAGCACCTATTCATCTTTCAGATTTCCACCCAGAGGAATCAGACGCGTCTTCTGCTACTTTTCATCAATTCGACATTTGGTGTCTGCCTAGAGATTCGGGGAAGACGAGATGCTGAGAGTAGCTAGGATCACTTGATAAAAGGAATCTTCCCCCTTGGTGGGAGCAGAAGAGCTGAGCTTTGGGGATTATGAAAAGGGTCATTCCTCACGGAGGAACATGTTGCTGGAATTTGCAAGAGCCGCTATGGCCACGAGAGCACCCTTTGGGAAATGGGGCGGGGGGGCTTGGGAACGTCCCAGAAGTAGCAGAATTGGGTGTGGGCTCAGAGCCAGTTATCACTGAGGACACCCCCCCCCCCCCCAGGCTCACATGGGCTTGGATATTATAAAAACAGAGACAGACAAATGATAGACCTGTCGAATTACGCGCTGGCAAAGCGTAAGGAGCAGTTTTGTCCTGTGTGCCCCAGGGAGAGTGAGGAGGCAGGGAGAGTATGATCCTTCCCTCGGAGCAGCTGGGGGACAAGGGTAAATGTTCCTGAAACCAGTGGAGACTGAATGCATGTTTAGCTCCTGGGGTCTGTTTGTGCCAGGTGCTGAGCGAGGGCCTGGGAGGCGGGTGGCATAGGCGGCTGGCTCATGCCGGCCTGGGTTAGGGCAGAGATTTGGTCCTCAGCTTTACAGTTCCCAGGACGTGATGCGGTCAGGATGCCGAGTCTCAGGCCACACCAACACCAGATGCGCCTGACGCTGCGCTGGAATAGAATTTATTTAATCATAACAATGCCAATATTAATAGCTAATGGCCTCGGCGGCCGCTTGCCACGTGTGGAGCACTGGGCTACTTACTTACTGTGTAGTCAAATTTTGTGATATGTACAATTTTTTTTTTCTCTTAAAGATTTTATTTATTTGAGAGGGAGACAAAGAATGAGTGGAGGGAGGAGCAGGGGCACAGGGAGAGGGAGAAGCCGACTCCCTACTGAGCAGGAGCCCGATGCAGAACTCGATCCCCAGGCCCCTGGGACCACAACCTGGGCCGAAGGCAGAGGCTT
Source organism: Canis lupus baileyi (assembly GCF_048164855.1). Lineage (NCBI taxonomy): Eukaryota > Metazoa > Chordata > Mammalia > Carnivora > Canidae > Canis > Canis lupus. Next base: position 37,405,315 of record NC_132868.1, on the reverse strand, counting down.
ACCCGACTGGGCCTCCCAGGCGCCCCTGTGATACGTACTGTTATTCTAACTGTACCGATGTGCAAACTGAGGCTTAGCTTAAGTGACTTGTTGGGAACGTTGGGGCCTGGTTTTCGACCCAGGCTGGTCCGATTTTGAGAAGTATGAAACGTGAGCCTCGTGCTGCTGCTGCTGCTTATTTTCTCAGTATGTAGCGGTGATACCTTCAAGGGGTGGAACTGCTGTGTCTGCTCTCCAGGGCAGAGTGTCCCTGATTTTGGAGGGACTTGGGAATCCACAGATCTGATCAGAAATTGGCTTTCTGTGGCCGGCACGAGGCTGGGGTGGGCCCTGAACCTTTAGGTCCTTATCCTGCCCAGGTTAGAATGCTCATCCCACCCTGAGGGGCTGTTGGACAGGTCTTTTTTTTTTTTTTTTTTTTAAATTTATTTATGATAGTCACAGAGAGAGAGAGAGAGAGAGAGAGAGAGAGAGAGAGAGAGTCAGAGACATAGGCAGAGGGAGAAGCAGGCTCCATGCACCGGGAGCCCGACGTGGGATTCGATCCCAGGTCTCCAGGATCGCGCCCTGGGCCAAAGGCAGGGGCTAAACCGCTGTGCCACCCAGGGATCCCATGGACAGGTCTTGTTGAATTCACCCACTCTTCCTTTGTGACCCTGATCAATCTACAAAAACCCCTGTTTGTGGGATGGATACCCTTCTATCTTGTTAACATTAATCTCTACTTTGTTCTTCCCATTTCTTTTGTTCATACTTAGCATCGCCTGCAGGTCGGTCTTGTTTTAGAATTATTTACCCATAGAGTCATTAGCGTCTTAAAATTATAAACTCCTTAAGGACAGGAATAGTGTCTGGTTTCCATCTGTGTTTCATAGAATGTCTAACGCGTAATTCAGAGTGGGGTACATTCCTGGGGTCGTTTGGGTCCTGCAGCCCCACTGGGCACTGAATGGGTGGGACCCTGGCTATAAATTTGGTGTGTTTTCAGGCCTTAAGTGGAGGGATCGTGACATCGGGAAACCAAACCTTAAGAGAGTGTAGTGACTCCTGAGAAATTCAAAAACCACATCCCAGGCAACTGTGGGACTTCATGTTGGTATCCCTAGAAATCTTCCAGGGTCCTATAAGATTTAACGGCAAGAAGCAGAAAAGGGCACTGAGATGGGGGAAATGGCCTTTAATTGTCGCTTTTCTATCCCCCCTCCGATGTTAAAGTGGCTCATTAACAGAGCAGACCGTAAACCTCTTTATAAACCCAGGCTCAGTAAATTGAGACCCGAGTGGATTTTTATTGTCAGCACGTCCCTGCGAACATACAGCAGTGTATTCCCACCCTTGTTCCGGGGGCTCTAAAAGGCGCTGCCTGTGGGGCAGCTTGGCCGGGGCCTAGCAGGAAGGCAGGGTAAAGGACGTCACGGTACATCACGGTGAGGATGGCCAACTCTCAAGGAGCTCCCCATCAATCCCCTGGATTTCCTCAGCACCTGTCATTTATGGCACATTGTAGCCACTCCTATCTGTCCAGTGAAGTCATCTGGAACCTTCTAAGTTTACCCTTGTGAGGTGTATGTAAAGAAAGATCCTCTCTCCCTTATCCAGAGGCATCAGATGAAGTTCAAGGGTCGCTTCTTCCTGTGGCAGCAGATGAGATCCGGATTCCAGTTACCTAAGGGAAGTTGGGGATGATGGGGGTGACCTTGGCCGCAGACCCCCTCTCGCCTCCCTGACTGCTGTGAGAGAGCTGGTCCAGGCTCAGTGGTGCCGGGCTGGCCTGGGACAGAAGGAGGGACTCAGCTGTTCTTCAGGTACGAAGGTGCCTGCGTATCTCGTCCAGCTGTCAATCCCAGCGCATCTCAGAAACAGTTGCAAGCATTAGCCCAGGACTCAGTTCTCGGGGCACAAGGAAAAGGCCCTTTTCTGCTACCTGGGCAGACACTTGTCTCTTTCTTTGCTTTATTTTTAGCTTCTAAATATTGATTAGCTTTATGGAGTGCTCACTGGCTCTTGTGGTTCCTCTCTTAGAGCTGGAGGCGGGGCAGGCCCATGGCAGTTAACTGGCATTCTGGAAAATGAGCAAGGTGGAGAGGGAGCTTTCTTCATCAGATCTGAAAATGTGGAGTGTCACTTTGTCCAGTGAAAATGTGGAGTGTCACTTTGTCCAGTGACAAAGGTGGTCATCCTGTTTCTATGTTCTCTACTGGGTATATAGCCTGTTACGCTTGGATACTTTTTTCTCTTAAAAATGCAGACTGTTGCACTTTACGGTAATTAGCTGATAGGACTGCAGCGGACTCTAGCTTCATGGGATAGACTCTTTGAAATCAAGTGAATTAAATGGACTCTTTCAGGTAATACTGAATAGAAATCCCTGCTATAAACATAGAATTAATAGATTCCAAGCTTTTTTAGGCTTTGGGGCAGTAATAAAAGGAGAGGGGAACGGGCACTGATACAGTCGCACTTGATTTTGTTCTTTTTGAGGTATGTTGAGATTCTCACTCAATGAGCTGGCCAAGGAGGTGATCCTCGGGGGGAAATGCCTGTCTTCTGGGTGAAGACAGGGAAAGGATGGTGAGGTGGACACGCTGCCTGTTCCGATGCAGATTTGTGCTGAAATGTTCAAATCTTTGACCTGCTCTCAGCTCTTCTAAGACCGGGGAGTGTAAATGCATGATGATGGCCTCTGGCGCCTGGTTAGGATTCTCCAGATGACACCTTGGCAGTGAAGTCAGCCAGAGCATTTTTGGCAGTTCCACGGGGAGTAACCTCTATGGGAGGTGATCGTGACATAATTTACACTCGTGAGCTTGTGGCTTGATCTCATTTGTTCTCAGAGTTACAGGAAGCAAAATGGCTTAGAGGTTGCATCAGGGGTCGGATTCTGGATTTTAGTCCGGGCACTACAGCTTAAAGACTTGGCGACTTGGGGCAAATGATGTCAATTCTTTTAGTTTTTCTTTTTTTTTTTCTCACACCTGTAAAATGGAGATAATAGTAAGACTAGTGGGGATATTGCAGGAATTAAAAAAGGACATCTTTAATGTAAAATATTAAGGAGAGTGCTTGCTGTATTGCAAATGCATGACTTAATTTTTTTTTTGACTTAATTTTTAACATGAACACGCAGCATCGCTTTTTTAAATAACTGGTGAGCCCACTGTGGATCTGGAGTAGTGCAAGCGATCGGGCATATGTAGGCTTACAAGGTATAGGTTGTGCCTTCAAGGAGCTCCAAGAGTAGTGGTAGAGGCAAACATAAAAATAGATATGTTTGGTAGATTCCTGGGTGGATGGCTAGCTGTATAGGGGAGAGGGAGGTGAAGTGGACCAAATGGGGATCGGGATGTTTCAGGGGGCCCATACACCTTAAAGCGATTTTCATTGGCTCTGTGGTGGGAGTGCCATTGGTGCCAAATACTGATGTGGATCAAGTGTGAGTTGGTTCTTGGAAGTAGCCTTTGCATCACTTCTGCACTGCCGTCCTTACCCCAGAACAAGCTGAATTACTCCTTACCTGGGTTGTTATGTATTTCTCTCCCACCTGCCACCCCATGACTCTGGTCTTTCTCTCTTCAATCTTTCTGACATGGGATCTGGTGGGGGGGGGGGGGAAGTGTTGTTTATTAAGTGTTGTTTATTAAGCAGCAGTGTGTGTATCCTGCTTTGTATGAGGAAGCCTAAATATTACAAATCAGTATGGAACTGAAAACACAGAAAATGCCTTTTAAGCACTTTTGTTTCCCTCTTGGGAAATCTATTATTACAATACAACACATTAGTTGGCCAAAGAATGTTAACTCTGGAATCATTTCAACAGATGTCAAAAGGCATTGGGAAAATTTAGCTGTGATTCTTGATTTAACATCCCCCCTGCCCCCACCAAAGCCAAGTATTCTTTTTAAAAAAATATATATTTATTTTTTTGGGGGGGGAGGTGGGATGGGCAGAAAGAGAGCAAGAGGGAGAATCTTTTTTTCCCCCTGGAGAAAGAGAGAGAATCTTAAGTAGGCTCCACACTCAATGTGGAGCCTGACGTGGGGCTCGAGCCCATGATCCTGAGATCATAACCTGAGCCGAAATCTAGAGTCGACACTTAACTGAATGAGCCACCCAGGCGCCCTTATTTATTTATGTTTTTAAGTGAGCTCTGCACCCAATGTGGGGCTTGAATTCATGACCCTGACTGAGCCAGCCAGGCACCCCATTCCAACTATTCTTATTTAACTAGGAATGAGGGGGTTCTTTCTTGACCCGATAGAGAGTGTGAGTAGCTCACTTCATCCTTACTTTTCAAACACCAGAGACTCTGTGTGGTGATACTGCTGGTTAACTACCTATCAGCCATTCCCATCTCTTTTCTTGATGTCAGTGCTCTGAATTTGTGTTGATGTTTACCCCTCCCACCTTCTCAGAGGAAGGGGACCTCCCCCACCCCTCCCTGTCACCCACTCCTTGACCTCTGCATGGAGGATGTGGATTAGATTAAGGATTGGATTCCATTCCTTTTGTTGATGAGTTTAGGCAATCATGTGACACAGCTAGGCTGATGAAGGAGTCAGGGGACTTTGTGGGAAGGGTTTCCTCACTGTTACGAGTGAGTTTTTAAAAATGAGATGTTCCCTCTTCTGAACTTGGGTATTGTGTAGAAGACCATGGTGTTTAGATTTGCTGCAGACATCTGACAATCATGAAGGGAAAACCTGGAGAATCACAGAAAAACCGACTTAGATCCCTACATTGTTGTTGAGTAGCTGAATTAATCAACCCCAGAACTGTCCTGACTCCAGATTTCTTATTATGTTAGCTAACAATTTCCTCATTGTTTAAACCACTGTAGTTGTGTATTCTTTTATTTGCACTTGTAAATATCCTAAGTGATACACAGCTCTTTCTTGACTTATGATGGAGTTATGTCCCAATAAACCCATTGTGAGTTGGAAATATCATGTCAAAAATACATTTAATACACTTAACCTACTGAACATCATAGCTTAGCCTCGCCTACCTCAACCACGCGCAGACTGCTTACGTTAGCCTATAGTTGGGCAAAATCATTGAATGCAAAGCCCATTTTATAATAAAGTGTTCAATATCTCATGTGGTTGATTGAATACTGTACTGAAAATGAAAAACAGACTGATTGTGTGGGCACAGAAAGTTTGTAAGTATATCGGTTGTTTACCCTTATGATTGTGTGACTGAATGGGAGCTCTAGCTTGCTGCCACTGCCCAGCATCATGAGAGAGTATCGTACTGCATCTTGTTAGCCCAGAAAGAGGTCAAAATGCAGAGTTCTTTTTTTTTTTTTAATATTTTATTTATTCATGAGACACACAGAGAAGCAGAGACACAGGCGGGGGTGGGGGTGGAGAAGCAGGCTCCCTGTGAGGAGCCCAATGCTGGACTTGATCCCAGGACTCTGGGATCATGACTGAGCCAAAGGTGGGCGCTCAACCACTGAGCCACCCAGGTGCTCCAAAATGCAAATTTCAAGTATGGTTTCTACTGAATGCATATGGCTTTTACACTATGTTGAAGTCAAATTATCCTAAGTCAGGGACTGTCTGGTATATTCCTTTATTTTTTATTTTTTATTTTTTTTTTAAGATTTTATTTATTTATTCATGAGAGACACACAGAGAAAGAGAGAGGCAGAGACACAGGCAGAGGGAGAAGCAGGCCCCGTGCAGGGAGCCTGATGTGGGACTCGATCCCTGGTCTCCAGGATCACACCCTGGGCGGAAGGCAGGCGCTAAACCACTGAGCCACCCAGGGATCCCCCTGGGATATTCCTTTTAAAGTCAGGTATCCTACAAAGATATCAGGGTTAAGATAAGGACCAATAATAATATATACTGTTCTGGAACTTCTAGCCATTGAAATAAGACAAGACAGAAGAAATAAGAATTACAAATATTTGATGACAGTGATGTTTTCATTATTTACAGATGATACCTTAAACTTAGGAGAATCAAGTGAAAAAATAGAACAATAACATTTTAGCAATATGACTGGATATAAAATAAGTATACTCAAACCAATAGCATTCTTATTGGTGAACCAGAATAACCAATTAGAAATGTATTTTATACCTTTACAATAATAACAAAAAAGCGTAAAACATCTAGGAATAAATTTAACAAGATCTCTGTAGGACTTCTATGAAGAAAATTTAAATCTTAACAAAGCATATACTGAAGACTTAAGTAAATGCAAAGATATCCCATGTTCCTGAATAGGAAAACTTAGTAATGTAAAGGTGTCTATTTATCATATGTTAAGATGGGATTCCAATAAAAATATCAAGCAAGAATTTGTTTTAGGATTTTACAAAATGGTTCTAAATTTCATCTGGAAGAATGATCAGACAAAAATAGCTTTCTAATCAACTGATTTGCATTTCTGTCATTTGTGTGTGTTATATATGTCGTATTGTATTATTTGTTATATAAAAGTTTTAAGTTACAACTTCATAGTAGATTATAGTTATTATGAATACGAAAACACTCTGTCCCAGGTACTGGCTTTGCTTAGAAATTATTATTATTATTTTTAAGTTACATTTTTAATTCTACTTCCAGTATAGTTAACATAGGTGTCAGGTGTCCAAATAGTGATTCAGCAATTCTATACATTACTCAGTGCTCAGCATAAAGAAATTGTTTTTTTAAGAGTGTTTCTTTGTGCTTGCTTGATAGTTTTGATTTTCTTTTAACTTCTAGACTTTGTCTAGATTTGTTTTGCTGTAAGAAAGAGCATATACCTGGTATGATTTTGGTTTTTTGTTTATTTTTTAATGAGATATAATTGACATTGTATTAGTTTTAGATTTTAGGATCTGATAAAAGTAATGTTGCGAGTAAGATTTTATTTTTGGACCTAATTAGATGGTTTTCTTTCAGTGAGAGAGTTTAAATCATTTGGTTTTATTGATTACTTATATTTATGAAATGTTTGATTACCTGTCTTTTTTAAAGTCCCATCTTACTGTTTCCTTTGTTTTTCTATGTAGACTTTTTTTTTTTTAAAGAGTTTATTTATTTATTCATGAGAGACAGAGAGAGAGAGGCAGAGACACAGGCAGAGGGAGAAGGCTCCATGCAGCGAGCCTGACGTGGGACTCGATCCCGGGTCCCCAGGATCACACCCTGGGCTGCAGGCGGCGCTAAACCGCTGAGCCACTGGGGCTGCCCTCTATGTAGACTTTTTTTTTTTTTTTAATATTTTATTTATTTATGATAGTCACACAGAGAGAGAGAGAGAGGCAGAGACATAGGCAGAGGGAGAAGCAGGCTCCATGCACCGGGAGCCTGACGTGGGATTCGATCCCGGGTCTCCAGGATCGCGCCCTGGGCCAAAGGCAGGCGCCAAACCGCTGCGCCACCCAGGGATCCCTCTACGTAGACTTTTAAAAAAATGCAATTTAAATATGTACTTAAACCTGTAGTTCTCAAATTATGCAAATTAATAGTAAAATGGGAGCCATTAATGTCCCTGTTGCAGAGTAAAAAGTGAAACCTTATTTGCCTACCTTGATCCCATCCTTCTCCTTTCCAGTGATATTACAGATTGGGTATATATGTTACCTTACCTCAACTTAATACATTAATCAATTATTAATATTAAGTATATAATATTAATTAATATAGTATATATAATATTATACTAATATATTTACATTAATATAATAATATAATATAATACAATACGGCATATATAACACACACAAAATATATATAATAATGTTATTATTATATACTTATTTTTTAAAAGATTAAGTGTTAAATTAAAATTCGAAGGTATTAAAAACAAGACACTTTCAGCCATTACTGCAGTGTTGAGGAACTCACGTTTCTTGAGGGACAGCTATCGATACTTGAGATACTGCTCCTAACGTTAAATTGGTTTGCATTAAATTGGTTATTCTACATTGGTTGGTTTTTGCTTTTATTATATTTTTGAGTTCTCTATTTTTAATTTATCTTTCAATTAACTGAAATATATACTTTACTTTTTTATGTATTCATCATATTTTACGAGTTCTTGCCTAGCTTCAAATTTTTCTTTTGCCTTTTTTCATGAACAATAATTGGGGAATACAATTACTTTATCACCACCCTTTCCTCACCAAATTTTGTGGTGGCTCATTGGCTTTTGGTGTTTAATATTGTGAAAGATTTGGGGCTAGTTTGATATTACTTTGTAGTTAATCTCATTTTATGTCTGGTTATATGAGTTTTGAAAAATTGAAAATTACTTTTTTTGGGCACAGGTGAGATCTGTTTTCAGTTATTTTGCTTAGGAATCAGTATACTTTTGCTCCTGGGGCCTGGTTTTGATCCACTTATGTTTATCTACCTTTACTATTTTTTAAAAAATATTTTATTTATTTATTTGAGAGAAAGAGAGAGAGAGAGAGAGCGCGAGCGAGCATGAGGGGGCGGGGGGAGCAGCAGAGAGAAAGGGAGAAGGAGACCACTCACTAATCAGGGAGCCCAATGGGCCCGATTCCAGGTTCCTGGGATCATGACCCAGCTGAAGGCAGATGCCCAACTGACTGAGCTACCCAGGTGCCACTATCTTTACTACTTTTACTAACTCCCAAATTCCTGTTGAATTTCATCCTGTGAAATATCTATTTGCTTGATTTGGATCTCTGTCCCCTATGATCCTTGTATGTCACCTCCCCTGTCTTTATTTTTATATCTGTTCTTAAATTGCTGCTGGTAGAGTGTCTCCTGTTTGTTTTTCAATGGATATTATTTTCCACAGTATCAATTCTGTTCTTTCCTGCCTCCATTTTTGCACTTGAATTTTAGGCTTCCGTATGTGTGTATGTATGTGTGTGTTTTTTCATTTCTTTTTTTTTTTTTTTAAGATTTTATTTATTTATTCATGAGAGAGAGGCAGAGACATAAGCAGAGGGAAAAGCAGGCTCCCCACAGGGAGCCCGATGTGGGTCTCCATCCCCAGACCCGGGATCATGTCCCAACGCTCAACTGTTGAGCGTCCCAAGGCAGTATTTTATTTTAAGTCAGTGTTTCTCAAACTTTAGTGTGCATTAGCCTTACCTGGAGATTTTGGTAAATCACTGGTTGCTGGACTCTGCCTCCAGAGATTCTAATTCAGTAGGCCTAGGGGCTGGGTGAGGGGCACACATAAGCATTTGCATTTAGACAAAGTTATGCTGCTGCTGCTGGTTGCAGGGCCACCCGCTGAGAACCAGTGTTACCAGTGACAGAGGAGTGGCAAGTACAGTAAATTCTAGGGCAGGAATGCTGCAAACCACTCTTGGCTGCGATGTGTGTGTACAACTTCTGGTGCAGCGTAGGATTTAAACAAGACATTGATGGACCATAAAGTACAGGGTACAAAGAGAAGGCGGAAAAGAGAATCAGGGAGGGAGCTGTGAGAGCAGTGGTGTGTGAGGCTTGTCAGAGGGATTGGAGGGACCTTCTGAAGGGAGAAAATAGGTTTTGGTGGCCATTCGTAGGGAATAAGATTGGACAGGTTGATACAGACTAGACTTTCAAAGGTCTCTAATATACAGTGAAGGGCTTGTATTATACTCTGGCCATTCAAGGGGCCAGATGGAGTATATCAAGATTTAGGAGGAGAAAATATATCTAAAAAGCAGCCTTGAGAAACAGCTTGGAATAAAACTGGTTTGTGAGGTGGGGGGGAAGGAGGGGTGTAGAAGAAAGTTTATTTAAAAGAAAAGAAAAAAAAAAATAACCCAAACCAGGCCTAGCTAATATTCTCTTGCTCTCTCTTTCTTTCCTTCCTTGCTTTCTTTCCTTCTCTCTCTCTGTTTATGTGTGTGTGTCTCTCTCTCTCTTTCAACTTCCAAAGACAACATGGAGCCAGTAAATATTATGGATGAAATGGGTGTTTTAGGAAATTCAACTGGCAGCATTGTAAAATGAATTGAGGAGGGCAGAAGGGAGGCTCTTATTGAAATCTTAGTCTTGAGGAAACTGAAGTTTCTATATAGGGGTGGTTATATCCCTAAAATTAAAATGGTCTTCAGAATGAAGCAGCTTGCTGCGTGGACGGGTGGTTAAAATGGAGTGTTTCATTTAGACTCCGTGAACTGAACAGGAATGCGTAGCTCGTGGCTGTAATAACAGAGCAGGATCTTGGGAGACAGGTGAAAACTAAATAGAGATGTGACGATTGATGGACGGGTTGATTCGTTCATTTGTGCAATCAAAGATGCTACAGACGCCGAACTGGCTGCTAGTAGGGACCCACGAAGGGAACGGTCAGAATGGCTGTGAGTGGAAGGTCTTGGTAGTGCAGCTTCAGGGGGACAGAGAGGAATTTAGAGGATGTGATACTTGAGAGCAGAAATGAAGCAGCAAGGGAAGTATGGAGGGAATGACCACAGCCATCCCAGTAAGTCAGGACCCCACATCTCCCCACAAAAGCCAGAATTTGAGGAAGGGTGTCTTAAGGCAGTGCCAAACGCTATAGTGTAGCAAGAAGGGTGCAGTAGAGCATTCCAGAACCTGGACTGGGTGATTGGAATGTCCTCATGGCGCTGCAGGAGTTGTTTGGAAGGGAAGGGGAGGTGTCTATGGTAGAGGAGACGGGGTAGTGAAGGCAGTGGTTACAGAGCAATTTTGCAAGGAAATTTAGAGTCAAGCAATAGGAGAGATTAGGACAGCAGAAAGCTGACAGGCTTTCTTTTCTATTTTTAAAGCGAGGAAGACCCTTGGGCTGTTAGTGGGCAGGAAGCAATGGTCAAGGAGAGATAAAGGCATTACCCTGCTGCCTCGCCCACTAAAGGGCCGCTCAGTTCTTCAGTTGCTGGGGACAGAATCCTTGGGAGTCATCATCAGGCCCTCCCTTTCTCTGCACCGCATGTTGGATCCATCAGAAAATCCCCTGGGTAGTGCATTCCCTTCAATAATCTACCCAGGATCCAACGACTTCTCACCTTTATTGACTTCGACCAGCCACTATCACTGTTGTCTTGAATTACTGAACTGGTCTCCTAACTGGCCTTCCACTTCCTTCCTTGACCTTGAGCCTGTCCTCAGCAGTGCACACAGTGATCCTAACAGGGGTTACGTTGGATCATGCCACCGCACGGATTTCACCAGGGCCTCCTACCCTTCTCCTCACTCACAGTAGACACTGAGTTCCTTACAATGGCCCTCAAGGTCCTGTCGGGTGTGACTGGCACCCCTCCTGCCCCCTTCCCCTCATTGTTCTGCCTTCATCTACCGTTCTTGCCCGGCTCACTGACATCAGCCACACTAGCATTTTTGCTGTTCCTCAGACCATCCAGAATGCTCCTGCCTCGGCCCTCCCAGGAACACCGCTCCAGACATCTGCTTGGCCACTCGCTTCTTTCAGGTGTTCGCTTACACGCGTGTCATCCTTTCAATGAGGCCTCCCAGAACACACTTCATAAATTGCGACTCCATGGGGCTTAGCATCTTCTAACACTCTATAATTTACTTCTCGGTTTTATTTATTACCCATCTCTCTCTGCCTGCTGAGCTGGAAACTCCACAAGGGCAAAGATTTTCCCTTGGTTTTGTTCATGTGGCTAGAATACCTCTCGGAAGTGGGCTCTCCATGGATTCTTTAGTTCATGGGAGAGAAACTGTGCGTGGTCGTGGCAGGAGCCAGGCCTCAGAGGGTAGTGACCATCGCTGCTGTCTGTTCGGCACCCAACTCGGTGGCAGCTACTGGGATCTGTTGGCGTATTTGAATCTTACACCCGCCTTGACCGGTGGACATTCCATTCCATTTCACAGCTAAGGAAGCCGAGTACTGGGAAGGCTTATAAGCTTTCACAAGCTTAATGAACTAGTCCGTGCTCTTAGATTATGGAGGCGCTCTACTATACTTAAAAAGAGGGGATCAGGGATCCCTGGGTGGAGCAGCGGTTTGGCGCCTGCCTTTGGCCCAGGGCGCGATCCTGGAGACCCGGGATCGAATCCCACGTCGGGCTCCCGGTGCATGGAGCCTGCTTCTCCCTCTGCCTGTGTCTCTGCCTCTCTCTCTCTCTATCTCTGTGTGACTATCATAAATAAATAAAAATTAAAAAAACAAAAAGAGGGGATCAAAAGATGGTTTAATGCCAGAAATCAGGGAGGATTTTTCTCAGTATCTCTCTTCTTTAACCATGCACCCAATTAGGCTGTTGCTGCGTCTTGACCACTGAGAGTACTCCTTCAGTGAACTTGGGGGTGCAGAATCTTTTTAAGTTAGTGTTTTCATTCTCTTTAGCTAAATACCCAGAAGCAAAATTGCTGGATCATGTGACAATTTTATTTTTAATTTTTTTGAGGAACCTCCATATTGTTTTCCATAGTGGCTGCCCCTCGTCTTCATCATCCTTGACTTAATTATTTGTCCAGGTAGGTGGCCGTTCAACACCTGGCTCTTGTGGTACGTTGCTCTCCCCAAATCCAGGGCATGCTTAACCTCTTTGTCTTCTCAGTCATTGGTCCCTGTGGCCGGAGTTGAGGGATCTGTGGCCTTACAAGGAAAGCAGTGTAGGGTTAACAGTGGCAGGGTGTGCTGAAAAGGGGTAATGGACAGATAGTAAGAAGGAGAGGAAGATTTGAAGGGTCTAGACAGGATGGGGGCTCCAGTCAAAATGGGCAGAGATTTGAAGCAAGGTAGATGTGAATAAAACTCACTCCTGTTTAAAATAGGTTTGTATGTGTTCCATGATGACTTTGATGTTGAAAAAAATGTGCATTTTTACATTAATGTTGCTGCTATTTCTTCCTTTTTTGTGTGTGTAATTAAGTAGACCCCATTATTGTTCACATTAAACTTTTTCTTTTAATATGGAAAAAATTACCAATGGGTTGTCTTTTGCATAGAATTTAGGATAAACACTGTGTAGGTATGGGTAATAAATAGAGCATGAGTGATAAATATAATTTCTTAAAATTAGAGTTTGTAGATAGGCAAATTATGCATACTTCTCTATTTAGCCAAAGAGGTGCTAAAAAGTTGGCATTTATATTAGAGTGAATTAGTGTTACTATTTATAAAATTACTAACAGATATCTAAGAATTGTTAGCTTGCAAACCCATGTTTCAATATTTGGCAGGTTGTTTAAATTGTGGTTTTTTGAAATTAGTATATGCATGTTAAAAATAGCTATTGATCTCGTGGCTTTTTTTCTGAAGCACACAAATTAATCGTGTGTCAATTGAATGAGAGTGCACATAAACACAATATACCAATATATATGAATTCAGATTATTTTTTAATGTAAAGAATTTGGTTTTAAATGACCTGGATGATTGTAGTAATTTTCTCTATTTAGTAACGTGTACAGGTTTATAATAGGAGTATAATAAGTGACTATTCACCTATTGGAACAGTGCTACACATTGATTTTCACATGGGCTAAAATGTCTTCAACTGTGGCTGTGGAACCTTGCAAAACCCAAGGGAAAGTTCAAGCTGCCTTAAAATGGCCATCGATGCACCTATTTTCCTTGGAGAAGGAGTGTGATAGACTTCTTGGTCTGTCTTCTCATTTGTGCAGAAGAAGATTCTAAGCTTCCAAAGATTTCAGCTGCTCAAAGCCAACCCATCTAGGAGGTATTAGAACACTAATGAGAAGAGAATTCATCTGGATGCTTAAAAAAAATTTTTTTTTCAGGGGCCAGAGGTGGGGGAAATGAGATGCTGGTCAAAGGGTCTAGACTTCCAGTTAGGAAGTGAGTAAGTCCTGGGATCTAATGCACAGCATTGTGCTCCTAGTTAGCAGTAATGTATTATATACTTGAAAGTTGTTAAGAGAGTAGATCTTGAATGTTCTCACCTCAAAAAAGAAATGGTAATTATGGGACTGGATGGACTTGTTACCTAAGGCTACAGTGTAATCATTTGCACTATATAAGTGTATCCAGTCGACATCTTTTACCTTCAATTTACACAATGTTACATGTCAATTATATTTCAGTAAAGCAAAAAAAATTTTTTTAAATGTTAAAAATAAAATTTTTACTACAGTTTCACTGAACAATGAGCTCTTTAAGAGTTAAGGCTAACTAGAGGCCCATATTATGGATTCATCTTTGTGTCTGAGTGTAGAGCACAACTGCTGGGACATGTTAGATTTTTTTTTCTTTCTTTGAGTATAGTTGATGCACAATGATGCATTAGTTTCAGGTGTACAGACATAGTGATTCCACAAGTTTATACCTTATGCTGTGCCCACCACAAGTGTGGCTACCATCTGTCACCACACATCGCTATTCCAGTGTCGTTGACTATATTCCCTATGCTGTTCCTTTTGCTTGAGTGACTTATTCATTCCACAACGGGAAGCCTATATCGCCCACTCCCCTCCCCCCACTTTTGCCCATCCCCATGTTAGATGTTTGACGACTGTATAACTGCCAAAAGTAAGTTGATTTTCCCATTTTCGGATAGCCGTTCTTAAAAAGGTAATAAAACAAAAGAAGGTACTTTGGGAAAGTAGAGTGTTTAAAAAACGAATTATACATTATTGAGTTAAAGAAGACACCACTTAGCTAATTTTTAGAAACCATATAAATACTACCTTCATGTTTGCGGTCTGATGTACTAATTCACAGAAGTAAATGGCCCAGTTAGAAACTGCGTGAATTTGAATACGTACGTATAAATGTGCGTGTGTGTTTGTGGTGTACGGTTGTGGATACCAAAAGGCTGATGATAGTATGACCTTGGAGGAAGAACGTGCATCAAAGTTGAACCATAGCATCGCTTTACGTGTAGTACCTGACAAGGGCCAGGGAAAGAAATGTGTGTTCTCTGCAGGATGGGTTGGTAGGCTGTCCCTCCAGAGGATACCTCTCACGTGGGTGACTTCACCATAATGGGTCGTTTCTGTCATGCAGGATCAGGGACCTCACCTTATGTTTTTTGGGCTATGTGTGTGTGTAGGGGTATGTGGCAGTGGGTGGGGGAAGCTCTGCATCTTGTATGGAACATTGTACCAGTTTATTAATTTAGACTGAGAACGGTAACTCTCACTGGCGCTCTACGGCAGTTAGAGCCTGATGCGTTAGATGACCTTGTTATAATCACTTCCCAATTTACATCTACCCAGTTGTCACGGTGTATGCCTTCAGCGTACACAATGGTCTATGTCAGTCATATTCATAAAACTGGGAAGAACTTATGTACAACTAGTATAAGCATTTTTTGTCCTAAGTGGTAGAGACATTTAATTAAATGCCCAGGCTAGGCCCTGCCTATGTTAGTGAGGCACAAAGGAGTGAAGTGGTTGAGACTCCTGGCTGGCCCATTGGTGGATCAAGGCACAGCACTCTGACCTCTCGGCTTTAGGTGCAGAGTTCTGGGCTCTGAGCAGAACCCAGCCTCAGAAATGCCCAGAGACATGAGCACCACCTTGAGCGTTGCTCTTCTTTTCGACTACCTACCTTCATGTACTGAGCAGATTTATAATTTCTCATATGGAGAGCTGGCGTTGTGGCAAAATCAGGGTGAAGGTAAATTTTAACATTAGTTTAGGCCGGAATGCTTGAATACAAACTTCCCAACGGCAGAGGCTAGGTCTGTTCCTTCTGAGCACCCCCAAAGGCCAACCCACCGGACCCGTCTCACCAACATTTATTACATCATGGTTGAAATAGAGCTCATCACAAGTCAGGCATGAATAAGGTAATCACTGAGGACCACTTCTGGGCATGAGTCATTAAAGGATTTTGACTACCTGGAAATGTGTTGTAATTCTCCTTTGGAACTACCTGTGCTAAAAGCCATTTTGATTTTGATTTTACTGACATGCTTCTTCTTGGGTCAAGACATACTGATAGGATAGCCAGCTTATAGGTCAGTGGCCCTGACTTCTGTTGTCAGAAAATGAAAAAAATAAATGTTGTCACTTGGGCACTAGCTGCTACAAACTTGCACACAAATTTAGTGCCTGAGCTTTGAAATCAATTCATTTCATGAAACAGCCAGGTCTTGCATTGATGAGATCATAATGACATCAACAACAGCCATCATTTATTAAATGCTTAGTACATATTGGACATTGTGTGTTACCTCATTTAATCCTCACCAGTGTGTGTGGGGGAGATTGCAGTGCTCTCCCCACTTCACAGGTTAGGGAAATGGGGATTAATAAGAGACTGGCTTGAGATCACTCAGCTACTGAGTAGGAGCACTGGGATTTGAACCCAGAGCTTCCTTCAAAATTTTTTTTTCTTCTTTTATCCTTAGGCAGTTATCTGGGGCATGTTTATTTGTTAATTTTTTTAAAAGCCGTTTTGTAGAGATTTAATTCACGTACCTTATAGTTCATCCATGTGAAGTGTGAAATTTGGTGGATTTTAGCATATTGACAGAGTTCTGCCATCATCACAATCAAGTTTAGAATAATTCCATCACCCCAAAAAGAAACCTTTTACTTATTAGCAGTTATCTCCTATTTCCCTCCAACTCTCTCCCCACTCCAGCCTTCGGCAGCTATTTATTTACTTCCTGTATTTAGAGACTTGCCTATAATGGACATTTCATATAAAGAGGTTTGCATAACAGGTGTGACTGGCTTCTCTCACTTAGCATAATAGTTGCCAGAGTCCTCCATGTTGTGGCAGGTAGTTGTATTCCGGTCCTTCTTGAATGATAGACCATTGTATGGACGTACCACATTTTGTTTATCCATTCACTAGTTGATGGACATTTTTTTTACTTTCATTGTCTGGCTAGTGTGAATAATGCTGCTGTGAACATTTGTGTACAAGTATTGTGTGAACATACGTTTTTATTTCTCTTGGGTATAGACCTAAGAGTGCAGTTGCTATGTCATAGGTTTGGGCCATCTTTTAATCTCTCAGGTTTCATAGATCCTTTTGGAAGTTACCAGAGTACCCAAAATCCTTTGAGGTAGCAAAATACAGAAGAGTTACCCAAAGGTTTATTATGCTTTTTGTTTTGTTTGGTTTTAATTTGCTAATCGTGTTTGTCCTCTGTCCCACATAAGAACACTCAGTGGAATTACAGAATCTTAGAAGTGGACGGCAAGTGCAAGGTGACCTAGTAGTAGAACTTTTATTTTAAAGACAAGGAAACTAAAGCTCAGAGACTCATGTCTTGGGATTGTGCAGCTAGGTAGTGGCTGGACAGGGACCAAACACATAGTCTCCAGGGGTGGGAGGTGACTTCCTCTGGCTAACCTCTCAAAGAGGGAGCAGTTCTTAGAAATGAGGCTCAGTTGCTGAAGTAGAGATGCTTCGTATATTATTTGCCACTGGCTGAAATCTATCTGGAGTGACATTCTAAAACTAGGTCATGGTAATTCTTTGGGATATGTTATATGGCCTTAGAGAAAGCTTGTCTTGCAAAACATTTTGATTATAGGAAAGGGGTGCATGAGGCCCCCAGTGGAGATGTTGATCTTGGAGACTGTCATGAAAGAGTGTCAGCAAGAATAAAGGAAATATGATTGTTGAAGTACAGTGAGCAGCCTGATTTCAGTAAAGTGGAATATGAATGTCTCAGAGCCTGATGATCCAGGACATTTACAAATGTCAAGATTCACAAATGGAAATGGAAATTAAAAAAGCAAGGTGTGAGCTGAAAAGCAGAAAGTTAAATGATTTTTAAATGTTATAACACCTTTCCCATTACCAGAATCAATTCAATGAGTACTAAAGAAATAAGCAACTGTAACATTTCTCATTGAAGAAGGTGAGTGAAGATGTGGTTGATGCGGATGCAGAAAGGTGGGTAAATCATGATGCAAGGTTCTTTGGTGAAATAGGCCTTTTCCTAGCAGGATGGGGATAAGAGTATTCAGAAGATCTTACTAAATGCTCTTCATGGCATCTCGTTTTAAAATAAGGTGTGACACTGGCTTATTGAATCATTTACTGAATTTTTTTTATACATGGAAAGAATGTCTTGATTTCCCAATTTCTTCAAAAATGTTTCTTGAGATGTGAAGAGTAGTTTTATTGTTAAATGTTTCATGAAATGCTTCAGAGGCTTGGCAATTGAATGAAAGTTGCAAAATCTGAGAAATGTATTAGTTCATCAGTACATTTTGTAGCACAGAGTCAGGGTCATTTAAAAATTCAAGCCAATAAATAGTCCTTACATGTTCGAAATTAAAGTATAGTGATTTTTAGAATCAACAATCACTCAAGAGCTATTTACTCTTTGTGAGACATTGTGTTTGCCACGAGGAATGCAAAGATTAACCAGGTATCATTTCTGCTCTCAAGGAATTTGCAGTATAGTGGCTGAGGTAGTATTTTATAGGAACTTTAATAAATGTTAATAACCACCCCCCACCCCCCCGCAAAGAGAGAGGGAGGAGGGTGGAGAAATACACGGAAAGAATCATGCAAAAGACGGGCTTAGGAAACAGATTTACAAACTCTGGCTCCTCTGATTAGCATTAAAGAAGCTCCATGGAGGCTAAGCCCTGTTGAACTCAGGATATAGGTTTTCTTGTGACCAGATGTATGCAACTGGAGGACGCGATGTATGTGGAAGATGCATAATGATTACTTGTAGGGGTGACTAATGATAAATTGGATCTTTGCTTTCAATAACCCAGTAAATGGGAATAGCCGATGGAGCTTTTGGAGGTAAATGCAGTCCATATTCAATCTTTCTGGTTTCTTAATTTTATAGCTATGTTTTTCCAGACCCTGGGAACCAACCTAGTTATTTATTTATTTATTTATTTAGATTTATTTTATCTGGGAGAGTCTTCCTGTCTTTCTTTTCCTTCTCCTCCTCTTCCTTCTCCTCCTCTACCTCCTCCTCCTCCTTCTTCTTCTTCCTCTTCTTCTTCTTCCTGACATTAACTTCTTTGCAGTCCTGGCCAGTTGCCCTGTGTAATACCCGACATTCTGGGCATGTGATGATTTTTTTCACTATTACACTCAGATTAAATATTTTTAGCAAGAATACTTCATCACCAATGTTGCATAGTTGTTATTGCATCAGACGGAAGTGCGTAATGTCATGTTGTGCTACCCCCACATGATGAATACCAATTTACTGTCATATGTGCAAAAATCCAAGAAATAACTTGGACCCCTTTTCAAAAGGAAAGCCTGAGGCATTTGATGGAATTAGGCCATGAGACCCGAGTTGGTTGGGGTGGAAGAAGAGTGTTGGGGTCTTTAATCTGTTCTTATCAACTGAATGGCATTAGCTGTACTGATGTCACCTAGTTGCAGTTGGGGTTGTTCTGGTCCCAACGATTTAGCCCACATGTTCTGTGTCGCTGCCATGGCACTAATTTTCTTTGCATTTGTCCTTGTTGTAGGGTTTGTTTTAGTTCTTTTAGTTTCGTGTCTAGAAGTCTTTTTGTATTGGAAGAAGTAGAGATTCTAAACGGGGAAATTGGTAGGCTGTATTTCCTTATTCAACGAGTATTTATTGGGAGCTTCCTATTGTCAGACACTGCTCTAAGTACTGGTGGTACGGTCTTGAACTATTCAAAGCCCTGCCCTCACGGGGCTTATATTCTAGTGGGGAGA
The DNA here is from genome assembly GCF_048164855.1 of Canis lupus baileyi. Lineage (NCBI taxonomy): Eukaryota > Metazoa > Chordata > Mammalia > Carnivora > Canidae > Canis > Canis lupus. The sequence goes on along the minus strand of NC_132868.1, from coordinate 37,385,815 downwards.
CCTGTTATAAAGAGAGAGAGAAAAAAATTTGTAAAATGTCACATAGTGATAAGTACCATGATGGAACGGAAGGGAAATGGTTATTGGGTGTGTGCATGGGGAGGGGGGGAGGTAATGAGATAAGATGCACTGAAAGCCTATCTGAGGTATATTTGTGCAAAGGTGTGAATGAGTTAAGAGAGCAGGCTGCAGATGGGAACAGCCCTGAATGGCCCAGGTGTTCGATAGAACCCATTCTATGTCTGAAGCGGGGCCGGAGAGCTGGTTGGGCAGCTGGAGGCCAGTGAGTAAGGGGGCCTGATAGAATATTGGACATAGGAAGAGTGGCCAATTGTGGCCCACGCTGAGTATCGTACCGGGAAATCCCTGGAGGCTGGAGCTGTATACGCCTGTGTTAGTGCGAGGGAAACAAGTATGAAAGACCCCGAGAATGGCTAGCATTAAAATAGGCTTTCAGCGAGGTCTCCCACTTAGTCTCCTGTTGGATAGAACTACATTGAATACCATTTGGCATTTTTGCTTTGTGGTCATATCTCCAAGATGATAATCCAAGTCCTGTAACCAAAATATAAATTAGCAGTGGGTTCCATTCTTTCCAGTTGGGCACGTCTTTGTAAAGATGTGCAAATAGTTTTAAACCCTGTGGTGCTGTAAAAGGAGTTCTGAAGTAGGACTTGGAAGATTTGAACCAACAAACTGGCGGCATGTGAGAAAGCTCTTGAACATTCCTGAGCATTCCCATTTATCACAATAAGAGAAGCCCTCTAGTTGTCTGATGGGGTGGCTGGAAGGATGGAATGGGATGATAGATGTGAATGTGCTTTCTCAACTGTGATGCGCTCTGCAAGTCTAAGGGATTATTATCATTTAGACCTTTATTATAGTTTCGTTAAACAGAGGCAGTCTGTTATCTACCTCTCATTTGAAAGGAGAATGACAAATAGTTTACTTCAAGGTAAAATGCTTCTCAAAGAGAAGAATCTGATCAATGCACTTTAAAGGACCTAATGAATAATTCAGCTGTTCTTCAAACTAGCATATCTGAACTAAGGAAATGATCACTTTTCACTCCTATTTCAGCCTCCTGGAAATCAGCATGCTCCGTGTGAGATCCTATCTGGAGAATCTTCTTGAGTTTCAATGCCAGATTAATAAACTGGAAACAGCTCCGTGCTTCTTGGAGAATGGAAATGTGAGAAGGATTGGTGCATCTAAATTAGGCAATAAGCAAAGACTCATTGGCTGTCTTACACAGATAAATGGAAAGATGGATGGATGGATAGGTAGATAAATAGTTGAGATAGTTGGTCTGTGGAGGGTAGAAAAATGTATGAAAGATGGGTATTGGTAATAATTATAGCTGACATTGTTTTGTTTTTTAAGATTTTATTTATTTATTCATGAGAGAGACAGAGAGAGAGGCAGAGACATAGGCAGAGGGAGAAGCAGACTCCCCACAAGGAGTCTGATGCGGGACTCAATCCCAGGACCCCGGGATCATGCCTTGAGCCAAAGGCAGTTGTTCAACCGCTGAGCCACCCAGGTGTCCCTATAGCTGACATTGTTAAGCACTTACATGTACCTAGTATGAACTCTCCCCCAAATCAGAGGCAGTAACTAATATTATTATCCCATTTTACAGGAGAGGAAAATGCTATTTAGAGAGGTTCAATAGCTTGCTAAAGGTCATATAGCTAGAAAATTGCAGAGCTGGGGTTTGACTTTAGATTTGCCTCCCTACAAACCTATCCCCTTAATCATCTATGTTCTCTCAAGTTGCATCTGGTATCATTGGAGAGAGAAGAATATTCTCTGAGGGAAGTCATGGAGCAGTACTGTACCATGTATACATGCAATGGAGAGAAGGAAGACTAATACATGGTGGGAATTTAGGGGAAGAAGAGGAAGACTTACACACAGAGGTGTGTCTGGGGGCTGACCTGCTGATGGGATGCATGTCTTCATCTGTTTGGGCTGCTGTAACAAAATATTACAGGCTGGGCAGCTTATAAACAACAGAAATTTATTACTCTGAGGTCAGGAAGCCAGCATGGTTGGGAAAGAGCCCTTTTCTGGGTCACATACTTACAGCATCTTCACATGGTAAAAAGGGCAAGGAAGCTCTCTGGGCCCTTTTTAAAAATAAGGGCACTAATCCCATTAATGAGGCTCACTCCCATGACCTAATCACTTCCCCAAGGCCTGTTTCCTAATACCATCATCTTGGGGGTTAGTATGTCAACATGGATTTTAGGGGAGACTCAAACATTCAAACCATATCAGGAGTTTTGCTGAAGAGGAGGCCCCTTAGTGAGGCCTTAAAAGGTTGAAGGGATTTGAACAGGAGAAGGTGAGCAGGAGCTGGTGCTCAGGGGGACCGGCTGGTGCAAAGATACAGAAGGGAATGAGCCAAGGGTAGTATGTCCAGGGACAAGTGGGTTGAGTGGCGTTATTCATCCTTGAAGGAGAAATAGGATTAGAATGGAAGCCTGAATCTCTGCTGTGAAGAACAGGAGGCCAGGCCACAGAGACTGGATTTCATCCTATTAGCATTGAAGATCCTTCAACGGCTCTGAAGCCGGGGAGATTTAATCAGAGCTGTGTCTGAAAGGCCTTAATTTAGAATCAGATGTGAGGAACTGTTGGAGTTAGAAAACATTGGATAGGAGTAAAAATATATTTTTTGTGTGTTCTATATTATATATTTATGTATCTCTAGGTAAAAGGAAAAGGGAAATCTCTATTAATTCCTTGAGTTGTAAATGCAGACTGCACAGCTCTCTCAACACTGTGTCCAGTCCATGTGTAAGGAGAGGGTCAAGGCTGTAGAGAGGGAGCCCTCTCTGAGGTATGGTTTTGCTGTGGAGCTCAGCATGGGGTGTTCATGTTCTTAATGCTTCCAGGTTTCCATTTCATTTCTGTGGTTTATTTTTGTTAACTGGACCATTTTCCCTCTGGCCTGCATGATGAAATAGCTATCGTTTATTGAAAACCAACTATGTTCAAGGAATTCACAGCCATTGGAAGAATTAAGTGGTATCTCTCTTTTGTTGGCAGGGAAACTGAGGCTCGGGGAAGTTAACAAGTCCCATAACCAGCACAGTGATGGTGGAGTTGGGATCAGACACTATCTGGTCTAGTTCCGGAAACCCCTGTTTCTCGTTCTATACTATTGGTAGTTAAGAGTATGAACTTAATTGTTGGCCAGCTCTCCCCGCTGGCTTGCTAAATGCTCTTGGGCAGGATATTAAATGTATTCGTGCCCCATTTTCCTCGTGTGTAAAATGGAATGAGTCATGGTATCCACTTGGCATATTATAAGGGCTCAACGGATGTCTCTTTCGTGATTAATTTTCTTCTTGTTTTCTATCACCGAATCCTTCTGTTGGCTCTAACCTTTCTGGTGCTCAGAAAAAGGCTTAAGTTCTGGTACACACACAGAAAGAGAACGTCTTTGAAAATTCATTCCAGTTTGTGCGTGTCGATCAGAAATCTCTGGTTAGTTATCTTTTTCCCTGGGGTTTTCTTAACCTGGTTTCCATGTTGACACTATGCACCCTCCTCTCCGTGCCCATCCCAGTCATCATAAGCTGTTGTTCTGTGCGGTACTCTGGCCACCTGACGCTGGTGAAGCAAGAACTTGATGTTGCCTCACCGTCGCCCTCGCCTTGTCCTCACCAGGGAAGAGCTGCCTTTCCCCACACTGAGGAGTTATTGGAGCTGCCCTGGCTTATTTTGACTGTGTGGGGGCAAGGATGAGCTCAAGTAATTGATGGCTTGAGATTTCCGAAGAAGTCGCTCAGCACATTTGAAATAGGCAGTTATGAAACCAGAGAAGCAGGGCAAGAAAGCCACCTACTTGGGTGCAGTTACCAGGAAAAGGGAAGACAAAGGACTTAGAGAGAACCAACTCCCACAGGGCTTAATGGGCATCTAACACTGAAAACTCCTTGCCTTGTCCTTTGTGTGTTCTTCTAGGGCCTAGAATGCCAGAGATATTCATTAGCGAGTCACTGGTGGGGATAAGCTTTGGTGTAATTGCTCAGTTGGCCTTTCCAGGAGTTACTTCTTTCTTGCCTGGCTTTAATGAGCAGTTTTCTATACAGCTATGGTCTCTAGTACCAGTAGGGCTGATTTCTAGGTCTAATTTAAAATTACCTGAAGGTTTGCAGCTTATCTAAATGAGTATTCACAACAGGAATTCAAGCACAAGTTTACATTGCTAATGTCCTGAAAATCTGTTTGTCCGGGAACTGACTAATTATCCATTCATTTGCACTTGGAGGACCAGTACAGGAAGATGAGCAGGGAACTCTTAACAATGATCAAAATTTGAAGTCAAACCAGTCATCTCCATGAAAATACTAATGGTAATTTCTCTCTTTCTTTCTTCTTTCTTTCTTTCTTTCTTTCTTTCTTTCTTTCTTTCTTTCTTTCTTTCTTTCTTTCTTTCCTTCTTTCTTTCTTTCTTTCTTCTTTCTTTCTTCTTTCTTTTCTTTCTTTCTTTCTTTCTTTCTTTCTTTCTTTCTTTCTTTCTTTCTTTCTTTCTTTCTTTTTCTTTCTTTCTTTCTTTCCCAGAACACTTTATTTTTTTTTTGTGAAAGATTTTATTTATTTATTGGAGAAAGAGAGAGAGAGCACAGGTAGGGGGTGAGGAGGGTCAGAGGGAGAGGGAGAAGCAGACTCCCTGCTGAGCAGGGAGCCCCATGTGGGTCCATCCCAGGACCTTGGGATCATGACCTGAGCTGAAGGCAGATGCCTAACTGAGTCACACAGGGGCCCCAAACCAGAAGACTTTAAAACACATGCAATACATATGTAAATTTGATGATTGTTAGTGATCGAAGAAAACTCTTTTACTCTTTCTAATCATTTCTCCAACCTTGGTGACCCGCAGTGAAATCAAAACGCTGTAAGTAGCTAACCAGCACAGTTAGCCAGTGCCTCTTTCCATCTCCCAGAAATAAGATTATGATGCCCCGTGAGAGCGCGTGTCTACATGTGCACATATTGATCCACTGGGGCTCAGTCTGCCATCAGCCCTACATTTGTGGCTGAGACCGTGCATGGTCATCTGAGAGTAATGTGCTGATGCCTATTTTCCAACTCACTTCTCCCAAGAGATGGAGTCTGTCCCTCCTTCTCTTTCAATCTGAATGGGTCTGATGAGTGCTGTGTTGTGTCAAGTATGGGAGGAGTGATTCTGTGCCAGTTTTCTGGGCAAAGATTTTAAGAGACTGCAGCCTTCCCTTCCTCTGTATCAGGAGGCTTGCCCCGGGAGAGGCCAGCTGCTGTGTAAGAAGTCGGACTACTCTGAGGCCGCCATGCTGGGAGGAAGCTCAAGACACTTGGTCAGAGAGGTTGTGTGGAGAGAGGGAGGCCAACCAGTGATCTCGGCAAGGTGCTGGACATGTGAGGAAAAGCCTTCAGGTGATTCCAGCTTCAGATGGGAAGCAAGAGCCCCTAGAGCCATGAGAGATTATAAAAATATGCTGTTTTGAGCCACAAAGTTTTGAAGTGGTTGGTTATTCAGCATCAGATAACCAGAGCCAGGAGATGTTTTCTTGTTCAGTGTCAGAGGAGAGAAGATGCTTTGACTGTCCAGAATTATACATTTCTATAGTCAGATGCTGGGAACCTCTTTAGATTGATGTTATTGGGGTTCTTTTAAGATTCCTACTGGACCAAAGAACCCTGTATACATTACTGTTCTCATCAGACTTCTAATTCCTTTCGACTTAACTTTGCTTTTCTTGTTTGTTACAAAACTGTGAATATGAATTTCCATTCCTCTGGCATGATTTCCATGCGAAGCCGGTGTTGCCCTGGCCCCAAGAAACACTGGGGCGGGTGGGAAGAACCTAGAAATTGGCAGAAAGAAGAGAGGAAAAATGATTAGACATTAGGGATAAAAATGGTGCTTGTACTAAGGAAGGAAAGAGAGAGAAAACTCCAGAATTTTTGGTCTTGATTATGATTATTTAACATTTGGCATCCTGAATGAGAAGATAGTTCAGGGTGAGTAGGTGCACTGGTGTTTCTCTGAAAGCCATGAGGCGTCTGTGGTATGTGGGAGATGTAGGCTGTGCCTGTCCCTTGAGGTTATCTTCTCAACAATATGGGTATAAGATCTGTATATTTTAAATAGCTCAGAGTTGAAGGCCATGTGCGTCTATAGGCTACCTGTGGCCCTCCTATTTACTCGGGGGAAATACATATCAGTAGAAGGATGCTCGTGGCTTTCAGATTGAGTTTTTAACTTTTTTTTTACATTCATGGGTGATGGTAGATTGAAGTCATATTGTTTCTCTAGACGGAGAAGGTGCTGGGCCCTTTGCTAGGCACTGAGGACTCCAAGGCAAGTTTCACTTCATCCCAAGGGAACTCACATTCCTTTTTCTTTTGATGCTTGTTTTTTGTTTTTGTTTTTGTTTTTTTTTTTTAAATCCTGTGTGTTTCCTACATATCCATTGCCTTTTGGACTGCGGGTGAAAGGATAAGTAAAAATCAAGTTGCTTACTGCTAATATTTGTCTTTGGCATTTCAAATTCTTGTCTCAAATTTTACCCTAGAGTATGAGCACAGGAATAAAAGCATTAATTAAATGCACAAAATGAAAATGAAAATAACTATAACGCACAGTTTAATCCCCGTCAGGGGATACTAATATAAAAGTATATCAACATTTAGTGGTAGGCAGGTAGGGGAGAAACTGCCTGAGAGATGCTTCTTACTCTTGTTCCACGAAATACAGTTTTGGGGAAGGAGTGCTGATTGCTACTAATAATATTTCCTAACATTGGTACGTTGATTCGATGCTTTCCCATATATTAGCTTTCATCAGTTTGCAGCTGAGGAAAGTGAAATTTAGAGATATTTAGTATGCTCTGCTGCTGGTATGGGGTTTGGCCGGCAGGGAGGTAAGGGGAAGTGGAAGAGGGCTGGTATAGGTCACAGGAGCCAAAACCATTAACATTTCACCTCATCACAACGACAACCCACTGACCCACCGAGGTAGGTACTGGTCTCATTGTCATCTGACCATCAAAGGATCTGAGACTTAGGGAGATTAAGAAACACAACTGAGACAGCTAATGAGTGCCAGAGCCTGGGTTTAATCCACATCTGCCTGCTTTCTGGTGTCTTCTGGCCCAAAGACAGAGAATGTCCATCTTCACATGCCAGGGAAGGGTCCTTAGTGGCAGGATGAATCTGACGGCCACTACCCAAGTCTCCTTACTTACCATAGGGGCCTTCCTTGATGATCTCGGCCTTGCCCTCGCCAAAGCTTCCCTTCATGGTTAAATGAGCCACTGTGGTCTTTTCCCATCACCGAAGCTAAAGCTTTCCTCATTAAATAAGATGAGAAAGTTAGGATTTCCATAAATAAATGATCCACTTTTGCAAAAACTTTCCAAATTGAATGGGGAAAAAAATGCCTCGTGTAGTATTTTAGTTTTCTATGTAGACTTTGTCCTCCCGTCTATTTAGTGAAGAAATAGAATTTATACCAGGTACAGAACATAAACATAATGTGAGAGATGTTATGTTTACTTGGCTCCTTTTTTTAGAAGAAGCTGCCACCGAGATGATTTTTATGGAAATTATATCTTGTTATGATTCCCATCATGCTGTTATGATTTTCTCTTTTATCTTTAGCCTTTTATGGGCTTTGTTATATCAAACTGTGTGCTTCAGAGTAGGTGTGTCACTCACTGTGGATCATGAAAGCTGACTCAGAGCCATAATTACTGAAGGGACTGGGGACAGGAAGCAGCCCTGAGGCACCTGGACTCCTTTTCTGGACTGTTGATGAGACAGCGGATGCTTGGAGGAGGTAGATGGGTACAGCTCACAGCTCTTCGATTCTCGTGTGTGTCCCACAGTGGGACGTCCCGGGGTTCCCCTGTGCACACTTGGGGAAGCGTGGCCTGTAACGAGAGCCTTGAAATACTTGTTAGATTAAAGTTAAAAACATTAAAATCTTGGATATTTCTGTTCCCCTGGAAAACGGAGGTATAAGTTCTGTTGTCCCACCAAAGGGCATTTACTGGGTGCCTGTTTGCAGAGGGTGGGTGCTGCTTCATTGCCTGCCTCGCTCTGCCTGCCAATGTGGGACAGATGGGGAGGGGGTGAGAAGGTTTGCCTCCCGGGCTGTTGAGGGTGCTATGAAGCCAGCAAAAATTGTTATTTCAGTAATGGTGGCCAACTGTCCCCCAACCCCACTCCATTTAAAATGAAAGAAAATGGACCACAGCAACAAGGCAGTTTTCACCTTGCAAGTAAAAGAGTTTCTAAATTTGGAACAGATAATTCTGGAAAGTTAATAGGATCTTAGCATTATTGAAGGTCAGGTAGGTAGACGCTTGCCTTCTTTTTATGACAGTCCTGCCGAGGTCCTCATCATCCCCCCAGCCCACCTTCCTCCCTTTCCGCCTGACTGCTGTGAGACCCACTCTCATTCTCTTCTTTCTCCCACTTTCTTTAGCTTAACAGCTTTTTCTTCCTCTCTTTCATCCACTAAACGGCAGTGGAGACCCTCCTCCTCCCAGTCCCCATCCCCTCCCAACTCCTCCCAACCTTTCCTCTTCTGTCCAGGACTGGAAGGGCCTCTTCCTGCCCTCTTCTACCTTTACCTACTTCCACCCCCAAACTAATTGCGTCTGGCAGGGCCTCCTTCACCCCTGTTCTGCCTTCCTGTAGACTAAGTCTTGTGGGATCTATGATGGTCTTTGTCAGCAAATCACTAAGCTTGCTCTCTCAGGTGTTCCCTATTGACCCAGGGAACTGAAGACTATCACACTTCTGGGTGCCTCAGTTTGCCATCTGTAAAATGGGAACATGGTCTCTTACTTTGGCTGATTAATTTTGGGGGATTTTTTCTAGAGAGCCTTTGTGCCATGTTTTGTCTCAGTATGTGGAGTGTCTGCGGCACACCGCAGAGCTCCGGGTTCTTCTCGGTCCCCGATTCTGTGTGGATCTGGCTCCAGAGCTCTGCCAGGCAGCTCCTGGAATGCATGCTGGCGTCAGATTTCTGTCATCTAGGAAGACAGTGTAAGGTTCTGCAATTAATGAATGTCTGGTGGCAGCAGGGACCACCGTTGGATCAATAGCAAGTCGACGCTGTGTTTTTTCTTCTAGCTCTTCTTTGGTCATGGATCATTGACTTCCTAATTATTAACTTGATTGTGTGTTTATAATCCTGGTATTGGAGACCCAAACATACTTGTCAACCTATACTATGGCACCAAACATAAATTATCACAAAGTTTAGGCCACACAGAGTTTTATTAACTCTGCCTTTTCTCTGGCCCTTTCCTTTTTACCTCTGTAGAGCTCTGGGTCTTCTGAGAAGTCAGACAAATGATTTCTTTAGCTATAACTCCAGCTTTTCCTTAAATTCTCATTTGCCCTCAGCCTGGATTGGATTTTCAGGCATGAGCATGACCCTTTCTGTTAAAACTATCTGACATAGTGAATTTCCAGTTTAGGTAGTATTTCCTAGTAGGATATCATACCCTTACATCTAGAGATTCAATTTGGTTAAAAAATAGAATTTGGAGATGCTCTGGAGAAATTGTAGAAGAGAAAAGTGTCATCTTTTGCACTGGTTATGCATCATGACCATCATAACCTGCTACATGGAGTAGAATGGGATCGACTTCTCCATTTCTATTTTGAAGTTGTTTGCACTAAGTAGATCTATTTTCCTGACTGCTCTTTGCCTCTGTGTTATCTTTGTTGCAATCTTTTGCCAAATTGGTATCATGGAGTTCTTTGTGCATTTACTTATTTAGTTTTTTCACACTATGCATTGGTAGAGTAAGGGGAGAAAAATTTTAAGTCCTTTGTGTCATCCAAATAAGATGTCTGAGAGTCTTCATTATTTCAGAGTTACTTTGTTTTCACGGAAGTATTTTTGGAGTAGAAAATCAATAACTGAGTAACTGCCTGCTACTTGACTGGTTACAATACTGGCCAAATTGACAAAGGACAAGCTGTGTGATTGTTTCTTTTCTTTTTTTTTTAAAGTAGACTCCACACCCAACATGGAGTGAGTGCAATGAGGGGCTTGAACTCACCACCTTGATCTCAGGTCTCAGATGAAGACCTGAGCTGGGATCAAGAGTCATTTAACCAACTGAGTCATCCAGGCACCCCTGTTTCTGCTTTTTTTTTTTTTTTAAGATTTTTTTTTATTTTTAAGTAATCTCCACACCCAACGTGGAGCTTGAATTTAGGACCCCCACAACCCCACCCCTGAGATCAAGAGTCGCATGCTTTACTGACTGAGCCAGCCAGGAACCCTGCATGATTGCTTCTGACCTGTGAAATCACTTTTACAAATCAACCAAAATTTAATGAGGGGTACTGATTTACTTACAAACTTAAAGAGAACATTTCATTGCTTATCTAAAGCATTCCACCTACCAATTTTTCTTGTGATTTATTTTTAAATTTAATTGATTGTAAGTTTTCCCTTCTGAGTTAGACTGCCTGTATTCAAATCTCATTCTTATGGATGTGTGACTTTGAACACAGTGCTAACCTCTGTTTCCTCACCTGTAAAATGGAATAATGGCTGCACCCACCTCTACCACCTGTGTGGGCTTATTAAGTCAGCTTTATGGATTTTCAAATCACATCGTTCTCAGGACCATTATCCCTGGCCTAACTACTTAAAAAGACGATGCTACATTTCAAATTTATAATTACTGGGTTAAAGATTTGAATTGAGTCAATGTGTTACTGGCTTGTCATAGAGGAAATACTATCTAGAGTGAAAGGAAAAAAACTGCCAGCCTGGCAACCAAAAGTTCTGGTTTCTACCCCAAGTTCTGTCAATTATGGGCTTGGAAAAATCACTTAAGTACTCTGAGCCTTGGACTCCCTGCCTGTGAAAATGGGGAAAATAATATTTTCCTTGCCAAGCTTGCAGGACTCGTAAGAGATTTAATTAGCATAATCAATGAAAGAATATATACAGACTTAAAAAAAAATTAAACTGTGCACTCTGAAGCGGGTTTGACTGAAACCTGGCAAGGATTCTAGATTCCTCAGATTTTCTTTAGATCATTTCTTTTTTAACTCAAGGCACAACTATTTTTAGTAACAGTCAAACATTTGTCAGATCAGATTGCTCATGATTTCCTAACGAATGTGTTATGAAAATTCATTAAATTAATTAACTGATGAAAATTAGTTGCAGTGATGGGAAAAAGTTGGCAAGTTTTAATTTTAATTCTCTTTACTTATTGCTTATAGTGGTTCGCAGTCAGTTGTAGAGGCTTTTGGAGATGTAGGGTGACAGGGCAGGCATTTTTGGTTGTCACAGTGAATGGGGGGCCATAGTGGCATTTGGTGGACAGGCAGGGGCCAGGGATGCTACACCCCCTGCAGTGAGCAAAGCAGCCTAGTTTAACAAAGACCCTGCCCAGAACCCTAATCACGCCCCCACGAAGAACACCCTGTCACCTTATTTCTCTACATGGGTCATACTATGGGAACACGGTCAATATTACTTGTAGAGAAAACAAGAGGCTGTATTTCGTTTTGATAAATTGAAAATGCTTCTCCCCACTTCTCATACCTACCTTCATTTTATTTTCAAGGCTGCAGCCATGTCCTGTGACCTTCGATTCTCTGTAGACGTGTGTGATATAAAAAGCCAGGTGTAGGTCAACAGTTGTTGCCATGAAAAACCAAAAGGAAAAAAAAAGAAAAACTAAAAGGAGTGACACCACTCACCACTCACCGGTCATCAGTTAAAAAGGAATCGGCATTCTTTTTTCTTCTTTTAATTTTTTTAAATTTAGTCTTAGTTTTTCTTTTTTTAATATTTCTTTTCTTTTTTATTTATTTTCGAAGAGGTAATACATGTGGTTCGAGCATTAAAGCAACACATAAGATATATTTTAATAAGTCTCATTCCTACGCTTGTCGTAATCTATTCATTTCCCTCTGCCTCCTGTAAGTAGCCACTTTTATGAATTTCTTACACTTCTGTTGTTTCTTTATGTCAGAAACGGGTGGATAGAGAGCTTCCCTCCCCTTTGCAATGCAAAGCTCCTGTTGGTACGGTTGGTGTCTTACGTACTCATCGCCCGCCTCGCTGTACACTCCTGCCCTGTGCGTGAACTGCCTTGTCACTGTGTATTGAGCTGCAGCAGGCATTCTGCTCTCCCATCTGTTGCGAGTCATTTCTTCTGGAGCCTCTGATCCCTCCCTTTCACTGTCATCCTTCTTCACCCCTCCGTGTTGGATCTTTCCTGGATCCTGAGTCCTCTCTTTCTTAGCTTACTCCCTTGTTTCAAGGAACACATCTTTCAGGAACTCTCAGAGAAAGGGCGGATCGTTTTTAGACACCGCATATCTAAACATGGTGTTATCGTGTTCTCATGATTTTTCGTTTGGCTAGTTTTCCTTGGTAAGGAATTTTAGGTTGGAAATTACACTTTATTTGTAGAGGCGTGATCATATCAGTCATGTATGATGTGTGAATTTAATTCCTCCAAGAGAAGCATGAATAGACTTGACTTGGATACGTTTCAAAGTGAGTCTACCTACTATGGAACAAAAAGGACTAGTAAATATAGAGAAAAAAATTCTGAATTTTGGAGAGCTGTGCTTTGATTCCGGTACCTAGTCTCTTTGACCAGGAATTAAGAGTGTTTTTGAGGCTGAAGGATTGATTTCTTTTAATCAGGTGGCAAAGTGTTGCTATGTGGATGATATTGTAGATGTTGTTCACTGTATTCCTGTCAATTTATAGAGGAGGAAATGTTTATACTTTAATCACAGCATCCCCAGCATTTTCTCTTACTCCTGGAAACCGTGAAACTCCTGGAAACTCCTGGAAACTCCTGGGTCCTGCTTTTCTCTTTGCACTCACTGCTAGGTGATTCACAGCCAAATTTGACACCCACCACAGGCATCGAGAAAAAGGACCTGTAAGCGTGTCCATTCAATTCCATTGGGCGCCAAATATATATTTCCTTACCCTTTAGTTTTCTTTAGATTAATTGCCTCGCTTTCTTAATTTTGTTCTGCATGTGTCTTTGAGAACCTCCACAAATCTCTTTAAAGTGAGGTGGGGACAGCAATAATGGAATACACAGGCTCAGAATGTCTTACCCTAAAACAACCTCTCGTGGACTTTCTAAAGACAGCATTATTTTCCGTTCAACCTTCTACCTCTTTTGTGCTGTCATATTTGTGGTGACAACGGTACCAGTTATCTTCAGGTATTATCACAAGAATGCCCAACCACGAACTATTCAAAAGTAAGCATAAATGGAAACCTATAAAAATGCATGGTCATTAGCGTCTTTTGTTTGAAAGATTTAACACCCCGCATAGTTTGTGAGTGTTCCTATTTAGCGAGGGGTAACCGCTGACTTGTATTTTGTAGGTCCCTAAGAAACAGGGATCACTTTGCCTGGTTCCAGAAATAAATAACAGCAGCAGCAGCAATGACAATACAGCTAACATTTATTGAGCTCTCATTTTGTGTGAGACTCTGGGCTATGTTTAAATGCATTGTTTAATTCTTCCAACATCCCTGTGAGGTTGACATGAAATTGCTTCTTTGCTCTTTTATGCCAATTCCCTGTGAAACTCCCACATTTAGATCCACCTGACCATCTGCTTCTCCCCGGGTCTCTGTGTGGCTGAGCCCTACTGGGAAGAAGTAATTCCATGGGGTTCGTTGGAGCTCCTGGACATTCCACATGATGGCCAGTCCCACCTGCTGCTCCCAGATGCCTCGCTCTGAGCCATACCCAGAGACCATCCTAAGACTTCTCTACTCTGCTCACCTCCTGCCTTCTTTCTTGGTATGACCTACATTGACAGAACTTTGAATCCTCTCCTCCTTCAATTTTCTGCCCTTACCCCCACGGACAAGGCTATGAATGTGTTTGCCTCTGAACACATCCTCTCTTCTTTCCCCATCAGTGTGCATCAGTATCAACGTGGGAACCTTAAAAGATGATTAGCCTGCCCCACATCCTTGAAGATGATGGTTCAGCAGGTGGGGCCCAGGTGTGTCGTGGTTGTAAGATCTTCTCGGGAGATTCTGATGTGCTCCCGAGGTGGGTAAGAATCACCAAGTTGAGCTCCAGCAGACAAAATGGCCTCTTTTGCTCTAGAGTGATCTCTCACTTGGCTCTGGTTCTTAGCCTCTCTTTCTTCCAGGGCTAGACCTGCTCCACCATTATTCTTTTCGTCCTGAATTTTCACTGGTCTCCTTTTCCCTGTATCCTTCACTGTAGCTTCAAATACAGATTTGAATTCTTCTCTTGATCTTGTGACCACTGGCCTGTGCTTCTCCTGCCATTTTTAGATAAGCCCCGTAAGGAATAGTTCATTATTTTTACCCTATGTGATTCTGACTTTTGGTTCTGCCTGAATCACTCTGGTAAAGATCATCAGTGCTCACTGGAAGCCAAATCCAAAGGATCCCATCTCCCGTCAATTTCTTTGGAGCAGGTGATGCTCAAGAAACTCTCTTCTGTCACCTTTTGTGATACCATCCACTCCTCATCATCCTGACCAATCCTTCCTCATTTTGAAATTTTCTAAAAAAATTTTTTTCAGCAACATTAAGGATGAAATAGAATTTTACTTTATTTGCAAAATGGAGTAGTAGAAGAGTATATAGATGGAGAGGAAATGTCTTTCTGGCAGAGATCCAGATCTAGCATTTTCTATGAGGAAAATAAGGACTTCAGGAAAAGAATTTGGTATGATATTTAAAACCTCTATATCTCTCTAAATATCAAATTCAGAAAATTTTACAATTTTAGATATTTGGTTTAGTCCTAGAATGGAAAGAGAATTGTGGGTCCAGAGGATGGTTTCCACCAATTGAAAAAAATCTGACAACCCCTAGATCCGTTTCCAGTGAACTTACTGGAAGCTAGGTCAGGTCTTGGGCATCCTTGTGTGCATATTCCTGGAAGAGCCTTACTATTTATGTGTCTTGTGACACTGACAGTGGACCTGTTTCCCAGAACCTGGCTGGACAATTATGTGCAGCCCAGAGCAGGACAATTGATCAATCAGCATTCTTCATTTCCTTCTGCTTTGATTTTTTTTTTATTCCATCTTATTCCAACCTCCTACTTAATGCAAAAGTAAAACATACTTAGAATGGGGAAACGTGGAAAACACTGAAAAAGGATGGAGACCAAAATAAAGTTTATTATCACCCATAATTCTATCATTCAGATATAGACACCACCAAACATGTTAATGTGTTTCCTTCCATTTGTCTTATTTATGCAGATACTCCTATACAGGTTTCTATTAATTAAACTGGATAAACTGTATATAATGTTGTTTATTCTGTATTTTTTGGCAGTGATCTTTATTGTGTCATGAAAAATTCTTATCAACATGATTTTTTTAATAGTTGCCTAGTATTCTCGCATTGAGATGTTCATAATTTATTTAACTAATCCCCCGTTGTTGAACATTTAGTCCATTTCCAATTTGTGCTCTTATAAATAATGCTACATTTAATAACCTTGAACATAATTGCTCGCGCATTGCTGATTATTTCTTTAGGACATAAATTTCTAGATACTGAATGCTGCTGGATTTCAGGGTGAGACCAGCACTCTTGTGATTGATTGGCCTCCAGCTAAACCGGCCTCCAAGAGGGAGGGAGGCTCAGGGGCCAAGGGAATTTGCCTGCTGCTGTTCACATCTGCTTGAGATCTTCTAGACTGCATGCTGCGTTTCAGAAGGAGGCTTAAAATAATTTCTTCAGGAATCCATAAATGGCAAGCACCACCACAAGTGAAATTGAATGCACACGCTTCGGAGTAAATCCCTGTTTGCTGGAGACTGGTTCTGAAATCTCTCTGTTCTCTGCATGCTCTGGATGAGTTCTAAATTATTTCAGAGACCAGCAGTGGAGCACCTATGATTTGTCGGGCACTGTGCTCAGCTCCAGGGATGCAGACGTAAATAAGCCCTCAACCGGCTTACTTGCAAGTGCAGGAGACAGATAGGGAAGAGGCTTCTTGTGGGTGAGACTTGCCCTGGGGACACAGAAAAGGGTCTCCCATTCTTTGGGCTAAGGGCTGTACCAGGGATGTCTGAGTGGAATCTGGAAAAACAGGGATTATTTGTTTTTGCAGAGGGAGGGGGGGAGGTGTTCCCCAGCATGGAGCTGTGATGGTGACTTGACAGGTCCAGGAAATTGGGGATGCATTCCCATATGTGGCATCTAGACAGAACTTCCCAACCTTAGTGCCACACAAGGCGACAGGTCTGTGGAGGCAGTGACTCTGTCCATGCCCTTTACCTCTGGGTTGCCTGTGAGAAAGTTCGGTAGCACTGGTTTGGGCACGTGGCAGAAAGACAGTGGCCCATGAGGTGGAAGGTTGGGCTGGATGCAGATTGGGAAAGGCTGCTTCGTGGGCCGTGCAGGGAGGAGTCCAGATTCCTTTGTCAGCTGGTTAGGGACAGGCCTTCCATTCCAGACCACTGTGGAAGGAGAAGCCCTCCACTTGGCTTCCTATTCTCCTAACAGCTCTGCACTGTGCATTCTTTCCCCTTAAATAACAATTTGATGCCATTAGCTCCGCACACTGACCTGTTTCACACCTCACTGGGGAAAATATTGCAGTGTTGGAATTACACAGTGGAAACTTGGAGTTGTGAAGTCTGTTTGGAGCTGGCAAAAGGTGACAGTCTAAGGAGGAATGATTTGAAAAGTGCTAATAGTAAAACATCAGTTATTTTGGTGTCTCCAAAAGTTCTGTGCTATTTACTGTGACTGGTGTGAAAAGAATCCGTACATGGGAAGATTGTGTTTTGGCCAACATAAATTAAACCTCCACATATCGCCACTGTATTTTCTTTCTCCAACATTTCCTATTCTACACATAACACTTCATCTCTAAGATCTAAGAATTCCGTGGCAGTAAAGGTTAAGAAAAAGATAAAAGTGTTAGGATCCCTAAAGGGGTATTAGGTCACATTTTGCTACACTATTTTTGTGTTTTGTATATGTTGTAAATCTTGACCATAGAACTAAGCAGAAAGGAAAAAGAGTGTTTATGCTGTATTATGGGAATAGTTTCACTAATAAGCTACATACTAAGGTCTGGGGTGTATGGATCGTCTGAATGCATTTGGATTTTATTTATTAATTTTTTAAAGATTTTATTTATTAATTAATGAGAGACACAGAGAGAGAGGCAGGGATGCAGGCAGAGGGAGAGGCAGGCTCCCTGTGGGGAACCTGATGTGGGACTTGATCCCCAGGTCATGCCCTGGGCCAAGGTTGACGCTCAACCAATGAGCCACCCAGGTGACCCTGCATTTGGATTTTAGGAAAGTGTGCGAGCCTTTGTATGCATTTCATTTGAGATATAAGTATATCACAGTGAGATCTCTGTTTCAGTTGTAAAAACAACTCTTCAATACATTGTCATTTTGCAAATCCATTTGTCATCGCAAGGAGGAATTAAAATTCTTTGTTTTTTACTTTGTTTTAAACTGAAGTATGGTTGATACAAGGAGGAATTTTATCTTCTTTTCTCTTTGTTTTTAACTAACTGCACGTTGAGATTAGGGGGACATGGAGTTCACAGGAGCGGATGAGCAGTCAGCATATTTTCATGCCAGTTACCATGGGGTATGTAGAATCCTTGCTTCTGGAAGCCTACCCCGTATTTTTCTGAGCAATGGTATAGCACGACTCAAAGAGATTCAGAAATACCATATTAAAATTCAGAGACATTTCTGTATTGGCCAACTTCTTAACCCCTTCAACATACTAACAGAAAGGTAAGCAATGTACTCTTTGGTCTGTCACCTCTCTCCGTCCATCAATCCAGCCATGACTAACAAAAGAGGAGTGCAGCAGACCATGGAAAACAAGGCAGGCATTCAGTAGGAAAATCACAGACAGATGCCCTTAGCACTCTTGTATCGAAGGCTTTAGAGACCGACACGTCAGACCTGCAGTGATTTGTGAAGGTGCGAATAGATTTTCCAGATGTCACCTTTCAGAGATTCTCAAATGAAGTTTCTGTTCCTTAATCTCTTTCTTGCCACCCCTCGTCCACTTTCTGGTCATCATATGATATCACATCATATGATATCAGCGTCCTCCTGGCAGTTCAGACTCTTAGTGGGAAGTAGATTTACCTGCATCTTTACAAACGTACTTGTTCAAAGGGAGTCATACAAAACATAAAAAAACAAACAAACAAACAAACGAAAAAAAAAAAAAACAAAAAAACAGCGTCTGCTCAATGGGTGGATATTTCTCTAATTCTTCAGTATTGGTCCATTTTTATATTCTACCTTTAATGATTTCATCATTAGAATTGGCATCCACAAATAATGGACTGAGTCTAAAAGGAAGATGTTTTAAAAATGACCTTCTGTAAGTGAAAGGAGTCAACTGCGAATGGAAGGGAGTGGAAGGGAATGGAATGGAATAGAATGGGGGGATGCCTTGATTCTATCAAGGCCATTTCTTCTCTTGCTCCTGGCTGTCTTTAACAGCTAGAACATTTTCATTCTTGTAGCATGGTTTCTGCCCATATATGAATAATTGGTACGTAACTCCTTACAAGGTAGATGAGTTGCCACTGGTTCTGAGGGTCTACCTTTGGCTGAATAGGTTGGTTTAGCATCATAAGTCATTAGTAAACTTTTATCTTTTAGTCATCTGGAAATCAGCATAAAAGCTGGTGAACCCAGTTCCTCACAAAGTTGAACAGAGTTACTATATGATGGCGTGAGTCCATTTCTAGGTATTATACGCCCTGGAGAAATGAAAACATATGTCCATTTGGAAGGTTGTACATGAATGATTCTAGCAGCAGCATCCCTAGCCGTCAAAAGGTGGAAACAACCCAAATGTCCATGAGCTGATGAATGGATAAACAAAATTTGGCGTCTTCATACAATGGAAAATTATTCCACCATAAAAAGGAATGAAATACTGATACATGTTACTTCACGGACGAACCTTGAAAACATTATGCTAAGTAAAAGATGCCCGTCACAGAAGGTCACATATTGGACTATTTCATTAATCGTGTCCAGAACAAGAAAATCTGCAGGGGCAGAAAATAGATTAGTGGTTGCTTAGAACTGAGGGTGAGGGGATTGGGGGTGGTAGCCAAAGGGGGTAGGGCTGCTTTTTGAGGAGATGAAAATATTCTAAAATTGACTCTGGTGATTGTCGCACGTATCTGCGAATATACTACAAAGCACTGAATTGAATACTTTAAATGGTGATTTATGGTTTGCAAATGATATCTCAATCAAGCTGTTTCAAAAAAAACCAAGAAATGGTAAATTTGAGAAATGTAATGCTCAAGGTAGCAGTTACCCTGGGAAGTGGGAGGGAGGGCTTACCAGGGAGGGGAGTGGGGCATCCAGATGACATCAGAAAGAGTGGTAATGTTCTGTTTTCTAAGCTGGGTGGTGAGTACGTGGATGTTCACTGTGCTTAATGTATATAATTTTTATATAAACTGCACACATATATCATAAGCACTCCTGGTGTCTGTGATATATTTCATGAGTTTTTAAAAAATCTGATCCCTCCCCCCCCAAAAGCTGGTGAATCATAGAAAAGATTTCTTTTCAGTATATAATAAAAAAAAAAAATCAGACGTCCTTCCATGGATACTTACTACTTTGTCTCATTATCATCATCGCCATCACCTTTGCCATTATTTTTTGAGTGCCTGTGTGCATCTCCAGTGCCCTGTGCAGTGTAATGGAGCATATAACATGGTCCCTGTGTTTGGAGAACCATATTAGTAACAGTTGTAATAATTGCGATCATTCATTAGGAGGCCTGCTAAGTGGCAAGCAAGTACTGCTAGAGGAAGTTCTATGTGCAGTTTTAAAAAATTTAATTCCTGTAATGACCCTGTGATATGTGTATGGTAATTCCTATTTTACTGATGACAAAACTAAGGCTTGGGGAGGTAAAGTGTTCAGAATCACAAAACTAGTTAGCCAGGGGTAGATTTGGAATTTCAACCCAGAGGAATACCAGAATCTATACTACTCTTTATGACTATGCTATGTGAGCATTTGCTTTCCCAGTGTTTTGTGATCTTCTAAAACCCATGCCCCCTTTGGTAGACTTTCTAAAAAATATATAAAAGATAAAAAAGACTATATAAAAGATAATATGTATCACCTCTCTTCAGTTGAGGATCACTATATTTTTCTTTCCCTATCTGGCAAGATCACTTTGTAAAGCCTTATATTCTTTAGTTTGTAATGAATGGAGTATTTGATTTCCAGTTATAAAATTATACTGAATATGCATTTTCTTTGTTTTTTAAAGATTTTATTTATTTATCATGAGAGGCACAGAGAGAGAGGCAGAGTCACAGGCAGAGGGATAAGCAGGTTGCTGTGGGGCACCCCATGCGGGACTTGATCCCAGAACCCCGGGATCACAACCTGGGCGAAAGGGAGACACTCAACCACTGAGCCACCCAGCCATCCCTGAATATGCATTTTCAAATGACATATTTTCTCTGGAGTTTAGACATGCTGTCCTCTCAACACACAACCTTGAGGATCTTGAGAGCTGGGCTATTTTGCCAATCTGAGAATCCATCTTCAAAAGCAGTGTTTGGTCAACGCTCCATGAGCAGAATAGCAGGTAGCTTTCACTGGAGTATAAGTAATGGAATTGTAGAATAGAAGGGAACTAGAGACCATCAGCAGTGTCATTTTTCAGAGAAGGGGCACCTGCAATTAAGAGTAACCAAGAAGACATGAAACTTTATCTGGTTGCTGATGACCTCTAAAAGTCATGAACTTTGTGAACCTGTGAGTCATCTCGTGAACCAAGGAAGAGAATGTCAGGAGGTTTGTTCGCCCATCTTCTGTTCATTAATTATGCTCTGATCTCCACCTCCAAGCTGGGCAGAGTCACAGTGTCCCAAGCGCTTTGATAAGAAGTGTGCAAGATGCAGTCTGCCTTTGTAGAAGTCATGATCTATTGGAAGATAGAGGTAAAGAGGCCCAAATTCAAGTATGATAATGCTACAATAATACACAAGTGGGACCTCAGAAGGTAAATATCTGTTTCAACCCTGGGGAGGTGGGAGAGGTTCAGAGAAAGATTTCAAGTAGTCAGTACTTGAGCTGAATCCTGGAGGTTATGTTGAGTTGAGAAAAATGTGGTACATTGAGGAAAATGCTCATTATTTGGCAGAAGGTACGGGGAGATGATGCTGAGAAAGTAGTCCTGGGGCATGTCACGAACAGCCTCTCACTCCCTGCCTACCCAGAGGTAAAGAGAATTCATTGGCTCCTTCAAACCAGGGGAAGGGTAACGCGATCAGATTTGCTGTAGAGATCGCTTGGGTAGCAGTATCCAAGGATGCATTGGAGAGGGAAGGACACAGTCAAGGGGAAAGACTTGTTTTTCTCAGTTAGGAAGTGTTGAGCAGTCCCTGCGTGGCACACGTAATCGACTATAGCATGCTGTTGTGTTCTGTGTATTAAAAGAAGGGAATCAGTATCTTAGTTTTCAACAGTATCTCCATTCCAGAGACGTTAAAATGTGGAAAAATGTGTATTTGAGAATTGATGAAATGCAGTTGTAAGCACTTACCTACATATCTTTCAAAGAATGAATGTATGAGTGTCCATTTCCGGTGTAGACTTGGAAGACAATAAATACCTCAGAAACGAACATCACACTCGATTTCTCAGTTGTGCAGCTTCTCTTAGTTGACAACGTTGAGATTACGAAAGAAACGACGGATTGTTTGCCTTGAACACTTGTCCTTAAATGGGTGTCATGATCACTCCCAACTGAAGCTTTGGGAAAAAAGGTTTCAGAAGTGGCTGAGTGACCAAACTGCTCTATGGGGGTGACATTATTCTATTGAGATTTCAGGTGGAATAGTGGAAGCTGGTTGTGGACCTACTGTTGACCCCCTATGGGACTGGCCGGTAACTCAAGAGGCAGGGTTTAAAAAGCAGTGGTAAGGTCAGGGCATGATTGAAAATTATCCTGGGATAATTTACAGGTCCGCCCTCAGGGGCACTCCTTGCGGGGGTGGGGGGGGTGGGGAGAAATTGCTGTTTGCATGCTCAGCTTAGGGGTTTGATGATTGCTCTTTCTCCATGCAGCTGGGTATTTCCTGATCCTCTGGTCTGTCTTGTCTTCTCTTCCCCCACATTTGCTCAGTGGGATTCCAGCCAGGAATGTCTAAGAGACAAGGGCAGCTGGGTCTGCACTGACCTCGAGATTGCATTTTGCTCCTGTGGCTGTTTTGCTTCAGATCGCACCATTCGGGGGCACTTCTACCAGCAGAATGTAGTAGCACTGCCAAACTTAGATACATTCTTCACATTCTCCATGTGTTTGTACTTGTGCAAGGGAGAGAGTGCACTGAGCCAGGAGAGAGGGTTGAAAGGCCTGTCTGCCCTTAGATATACTGATAGTGGCCCTCTTACCGTGGTTCTTAGAAATGTGACTTATATGGGCAGGCCACGTTGTGTCAAAGGGAGAAAGCCATTGTTTTTATTGGACAATGAGACAGAAACAGATTAGGGTGGATATTTTCGTGCCCAGTAAAATGGTTGAAATTTTCCTTTCTTAGGAGACAAAAATGCATTTGAAAGTTTCTTATATATAATTGTTTTTTTTTTTTTTTAACAAGTTAGAATCAAGACTGAAGGTCTTTGGGCAGATCAAAGATGTGCTGTTTTCATATGTTGAGTTAACAGTACATAGGTTGGGTCACTGTGCTCCTCTTTTAGGTGGGACCCTTGTTAACTTTTTGGGAATTTCTGTCATTAACTTAGGTCATGATGACCAAACCCCTCATGCCCTTTCTCAAAGCCACCAGGTTGTCTTGTGAAAATCTGGAAAACTGGGAACACTAGAACTTGATTGAAACCCCCAGCTCTCCATCAGCCCCTTCACGTATCCTTTGTCCTGCCCATGCCCTGAACTTTCCTGCCCAATTCTTAGTCCTTCTGCTGGGTGAGTCCTACCATTTGCATTTGTCTAAATTCTGCCTTTCAACATCTGGGCTCAAAGTTAGGCCCCTGAACAAAGTTTGGTATCCCTCTTACCTGTTAGAAATAACATCTCCCTTCTCTGAACTGCCAAGGCTTCACTTGTCTTTGTTTGGGTGCTTCTAACTATTTGTTAACCGGTTCATAGATACAGGCACTAATTTTTCCTAAAACCAGACATTTTGCCTAAAAAGCTACCTGGGGCAGATCTATCCTTTCCTTTTTCCTTTTCCTTTTCCTTTTCCTTTTCCTTTTCCTTTTCCTTTTCCTTTTCCTTTTCCTTTTCCTTTCCCTTTCCCTTTCCCTTTCCCTTTCCCTTTCCCTTTCCCTTTCCCCTTTCCTTTCCTTTCCTTTCCTTTCCTTTCCTTTCCTTTCCTTTCCTTTCCTTTCCTTTCCTTTCTTCTTTCCTTTTTATAAGGAAAATGAGAATATGTTACATGTCAATTCTAAAGCCCCAACCCTCTTAGAGTGTAGCTAAAACACAGTAAAAATACCAATGAGGAAGCTCTTTTGTTAGACTACAAAATGCTAAAACCTCAGCTTCCTGATCATGAAGGATGCTGCAGCTAGCAGCATCCCCACCACACCCTCTTTGTTGCTGAATTTGGCACTTTGCAAAATCATGTACACATCATTCTGCTGTTACACCAACTGAGTTTTAAGTATAACTTGAAACTTTTCTCTCACATTGTGTTTTGTTTAAAATGTTTTGAGCGTTGGAGTTGAATATACATTTTTTTTCCTGTGTACACATTGACCAGATATTGTTTTATTGAAGAATAGGCACAGTCTGCAGCTTTAGGATTGAAAACCAAGAAGCATTCTGGGGAGCTGTGAAGGGGCAGGTGTTATGGCTCCGTGGTTTTTCTCCCTCTAAGCATGCTCCCTAAGCTCACTGAGGGCAGGATCCACACCTGATTAATCTTTGTGTTCTCTGAAAAACCCTGGTACAGTTGCTTACTATTTTTTCAAAGGAGTTAATTGATTTTGTGAGGACTTGAAAGGAGATTTTGAGCTGTTACTTTGTTAGAATTTTAGTCTTCAGCAATTATAGAGTATTGGGAACTTCTAGATCTTGACATTTCTTTGTCTCTGTTACCGAGCAGGCTTATCCTGGTATCTGTTATAGGTTTGTCAAAGTCTTGTCCCCCCACATCTTATGGCCTTATATATAGTCATTAAAAAAATTTTGTCCTACAAGTGTCTTATGACAGAAAATAGAAATAGATACTTCTGAAAATCAAAGGTGCTTTCCATCAATTGACTGATCATGGTTGTTGTTATATACAAATGCCCCTTCCTCTACTACATGCAGAAATGATATAAAATAGATAAAAATAGTTTTTCCTTAGGACTTAGGGTCTAGGTGAGAAGTAAGTCATCTCAGCCAAGGTAGTCTGTGCAGGGTGGGTCTTAGAGATCGTGGATGCATTTTATGTAAAGATGTGGATTAGGAAGGGGTGCCTGCATGGCTAAGTCACTTAAGCATCTGACTCTTGATTTCAGCTAAGGTCATGATCTGAGGGTCATGGGATTCAGCCCCTTGTCAGGTTCTATCCCTAGCACAGAGTCTGCTTAAGTTTCTCTCTCCCTCTCCCTCTGCCCCTTTCCCTGCTTGCATGCTCACACACATTCTCTCTCTAAAATAAATGAATAAAATCTTAAAAAAAAAAAAAGATGTGGATATGTGGATTAGGATTAGGGCTCCTTGACCTTTCTTAGGTGACTCAGGAGAGTTATAATAACAGAGTTTGTTCTTTCCTTAGGTGAGTGTACCACCATTTTAGCTCACGTTGAAGGAATATTGAAGGGTCAACTGAGAATCTGGATATTAGGGTCCTTTCAGATGATCAAATATTTGAACTCCCTTCCCTAAAAAAAATGTACATGCACAAAACGTGGAATCTAGTTTCAGGAGATTCACAGACCCTCATGGGCATAGACAGATTAAGAATTATTTGATAGAATATAGCGTAGGGGAGGAAAAAAGACTTCTTTCTCTACGCATCTTTGGTTCATTTGTTGGGGCCTTGCAGATTAGATGGATAAAAGAAAGATTAACAACAGAAACACATTTTTTAAAAACACATACATGTGCATACAAATGAGAGAACTCAGTGAGGAGTAGCTCAAAGAGGTGGTTAGAACTTGGGCTTGTATAGCATCTTACCAGAAAAGCAATGAATTTGTAGAAAAGTGACAAGACAGAAAAAGTGTTTTAAGCTTCCAAGAGTGCAAACTGTGGGAAGATAAATATAGAGAGAAAGATAATGGAAGGTAAGGGCTCATTAGTAAGATTTACTATGTAGATTCTTTTGGTGTATTTCTGGGCTATAAGAGTTTAGAGTTGTCTCTGGGGGGTGATAATTGTTCTGCCCTTCCTGGTAAAGAGGGAGAGTGCAGAATTTGTGTGTTTGTGCGTTTGCTTCCTTCCATTCGTCTTCAGCTGAAAATAATCCATACGTCAAAGTGGTGTATTTTGGGGTGGAATATTCTAAACCCCTTCAGTAGTTTCAAGCCAGCACACTCATTTCGTGAAGGGCAGGTGTTAGGTTAACATGCATCCCTTCAGTTAGTCAGGTTGACGGGCTCAGACCTTCACCTAAAAAAGATGGGATGAGCAACATCACCCAACATCACACTCTTCCGTGGAAGCAAGTGCCAAGTGCAATTTGTTGGCAGCTTCTGTACCTACCCAAGACATTTCGTTCTATTAGTTGGGTGGCTCTCTGGGAGATCCTGTGAAACAGGGGCTCTTCAGAGGGGTTTGCAAACAATAATTACTCCATCTGTGAGCAATGATGGTGAGAACTGAAGGTATAGAACACAGATCAGGTGTGGTTATGTGACAAAAGACAAGGATGAGGTTGCAGTCTTGTACTATCATTATTTATTATCTACTTTCAACAATGTTGTGTTGCTTTCAAAGATGATATGGCAGTTATTAACACCGAATGAGGATCTGGCAAGATGATATTCAGTTGAGTGGCATTTTAACAGCTAAATTAAAATGCTGAGGTAATTTGTCAGGGTCTCTTCTATGTGGCGGATTGCATGCCCAAGCTTTAGGGCAGAAAGATGCACCCTGATCATTAGGCTTTGCTCTGCTGAGGCTGGTCAGTGCTGGAAAGCCATAGCAGACTTCCCACATGTTGCCTAAAAATTGTATTTGCTGATCATGACATGGCCACTGAAGGTGTTTGGGAATCCCCAGTTCCTTTGGTAGCCAGGACCAGTTCTGTTGCATATCATTCAAGGTATACTCCTATCACGTTGTGTTGTGCTCGGGGGTCCAATTTACACAGGATGCTGTGTGAAGGATGCCTCTTGCTATTGTGAGCAGAGGCACACCAGGTTGCCAGTCTCAAGATGGATGTAATGCATTGGTGGAAAAAAGGGGCTCCTCCAGGGACTGGTTGGCAAGGCATGTGTGGTAAAATGTCAGTGATGAATGGCTTTGATGTTTTTCCTGCTCCCTACTTTGCTAGGTGGCAGCCCTATGGTCGTTTCTTTGGAAACTGATCAGTTCCCTAAGGCCTCACTTCATTATCCCAGGTGGCAGGAGTCCACATGTGGGCTGCTCTTCAATTGTAATATGAACATTATCTTCCTAAAAGAATCTTCTGTGGCCACATACATTGCACGAGCAGGCTGCCCTGTGTTCCATTAAATGATTCATAGATCCCCCTAATGGCAGACTTAATGGGTGTGTAACATCTGCCCATTAAGAATATGTGCTCTGAGGCACTCAGAAGTTCCCATAGCAGGCGCTCTACAAATGCTGGTACCTCCTGGTGTTGGCTCCTGGAAGACTGGGATCGTGACTTCTTATCTGCAGGTCCCCAGTGCACAGTACAGAGCTGGCGTTGAGCAGGCACTTGGAAAATATTTTGGGAATGATTAATGTGCGATTAAAAAAACTGATTATGAGTGCTAAGCAGAATTTGGTGAAATGAGCTTTTTTCTTTCAAACTTCCTAGATTACAGTGTTAACCAACATCAATGAGTCTCGTTTCTGATACATTATGACAGTCACACCCTTATTATTGATTGCTTAGAAGGAAGGTGCTATTTTTCTGAGGCCCTAATAAGTACTAGGTGTCATTCTAGAATCTTTATAGGCAGATCATGAGTTGGTCCAACCCTGACTTTAATCACTTGTTTGCTGTGTTTGGGTCTCATCTATAAAATTATAGTTTCCGTGTCCACCTTCTAGAACTCTTGCCAGGGTTACAGATGATGCATGTAAATGCTTAGTTACAAAATAAGTGCTCAAGAAATGAACACTGTTCACATAGATTCATTTATTCATTAAACACTTATTGAGGACATTCTATGAATGGGACACTAGTTAGAAGCTAGAGATATCAGTATGACTCAGAAATACCTCAAGTCACTTACTTACAGTCTAGAGAGGGAGTCAGAGACTTAAACACATAATTACCATAAATGGCAGGTGCTATGGTGATCTTCTAGAACAAATACTCTGAGAACACAGAGGGGGAACAACTAAGTTCTGCTAGGGAGAAGGAGGTGGGTTTGAGGAAGGGCTTGGAGGTGAAAACCAGCTTGTAAGAAGTCGCTTGTACACAGACTAACTGAAAGTAATTGAGGGGCACCTGGATGGCTCAGTTGGTTAAGCGCCTGCCTTCAGCTCAGGTCATGATCTCAGGGTCCTGGGATCGAGCCCAGAACCATGTTCCCTGATCAGTGGGGAATCTACTTCTCCCTCTCCCTCTGTCCTCCCCCTCTTACATGCATACACATGCCCTCTCTCTCAAATAAATAAAATCTTTAAAAAGAAGAAAGTAGTTGAAGTAGAGCAGCAAGGGATGCTGTGTGTGAGGGTGTTTGTGTGTGAAGATGTGGTCAGGGAAGAAGTGCCCTATGTAGGAGGTAACTTTTTGTTCCCAAGAACTTTGGAAAACTCAACAAAGTAAGCAGTTTGCTCAAAGTCACATACTTAGTAAGTAGCATGGTTTAAAATTTGAATTGAAATGATTTCTACAATGCCGGGCTCTTTCTACCTTTTTGTACCTAATTTTAGAAATATGTGAATTACAGTCTTAAATATGCTGTGTAGTACTTCTTAGAGCCCTAACTCTATCAGGAGGAGAGTATCTCTAGCTCGTAACGTGTGTCAGTGGCAAATTTTGTGTTATAAAAATGAGGTTCTAAGCAAGGGCTTTCAGCAGTTGGTTGTTCAGGTACGATGAGGTCTGGTGGCCTCCAGGAAGGCAAGAGGTAACTCTTCTGAGGGCTCGACCTCTGGTGGTCAGGAGGGATGAGGTGGTACTAGGAGATGGAGGCTGAGGGCCAGCTCAGCAGCTCACAAGCTCTGCCCGGGGATAGTGTCTCTGTTGAGAACTTTGTAGTATATGGAAATTGCCAAAACGCATGCAGGCTGTTTCATCATTTTTCATTATTCCTGGAGAGGATTAAGGTAAAATAAACATATCAAAAAGCCATGTAGTTCACTGGCAGGAGTCTTTTCTCTCTTTGGAAAAACCCACCCTGCCCCACCTCCTCTGCCAGTATTACTGATGGTGCAGCATTGCTTTGGTTTTGCTTGGAGTCCCAGTTCTGCACCCACTTAAGCCATTTTGACCCTGCATTTCTCCCTCAGAGCTTAGAATTACTCCACCTTCACCCATGAGACACCGCAGAGAGGAGAACTAGTGTCTCCCTACCAGTGCTTGCTAGAACTTCCCATGCCTCACACTTAATAGAATCTCAGTCTGCTGGTGGCTTTGGTACAAGCCAAATGGTCCCTACTCAAAAGAGACACTTAACTCTAATGACCTGCAGATTTTTCAGTCATTGTCATTTATCTTAATTCATGGTTTGACTTGACCATCTGTGGTACAAAATCCCACCTTCCTCACAATATATTCATCTGTGTATTCCCCAAGCTTCTTGTTTTGAAAACACATTTGAATATACTGGTGGAGAGGGCACATGAGAGGGCTGTTTGAAAAATCTGTCTCTAGAGGATGCCTGGGTGGCTCAGTGGTTGAGTGTCTGCCTTCAGCTCAGGTCGTGATCCTGGGGTCCTGGGATCATGTCACGCATCGGCCTCCCCTTGAGAGCCTGCTTCTCCCTCTGCCTGTGTCTCTGCCTCTCTCTCTCTCTGGCTCTCATGAATAAATATTTTTTTTTTTTTTTAAAAAGGAAAGATCTATCTCTGAAAGATTTTTGGCACAAGTATAAAAGATGTGAGACCTGATGTCAGGTTTGGGATGTGACCATAAATTTCTTTTGCTTACATATTCACTGGCAAACAGTAGTCAATGAAGTAGATACTCTATAAGAATTATATGCTTAGCATGGTATTGTGTGGTATGGTTAACTACTGAGTGGAATTCAATAATCAGGGCAAGAATTTCTGTGTTATAACAAAAGACTTTTACCTAGAGAGTTTTAACTAGGCCTCACTAACTGAGCTCTGAGGCACTCCTAGGACAGGAAACTGATATTTTAATTGGTGGGTTGCTGCTTATATCTATTTCCTCATTCTTTTAAATTGAAGTTACCTTCTTCATGATTAAATTATTTTTGGCCTTTTAATTTATTGAAAAGTGCACAAAACAAAAATGTTGATCTTCTTTAATTAGCGCCAGTGTGGCCACTAGACCAAGTCTCTATTTGAGAACTAGAATGATCCTTTTTGCCTCCCAGGACAACCTTGCTAATCTAAAGAATTGAATTTTTTATATTGGTGAAAAGTAAGACAATAATAATTTGTAAAGAATCTTATTCCCTTTTTGGTGTAGACAATCACTAGGAGCTACTAGACTAGCAGTGTTGTCTAACACCAGTCCTAGAGCGCCAGCGTTAATAGACATGTCTGACTGCAGTTAGCCAGGGATTCGATGTGAATGACACTTGGCTGAAATGCTTTTTCAAAAAAAAATTATTCCTTTGGTTATCTTTTTTACATTATTCCTTAAAATCTTCTCTGTGTGGACAGTGGATAATTAAACTGCTGTCCAGTTCTCATCTAAGCAATGGCGAATTCCAAATGAAAGAGGTGAAATAAAGAGCATCTACTGGGGTGCCTCGGGGGTACAATCAGTAAGTGTCCAACTCTTGGTTTCAGCTCAGGTCATGATCTCAGAGTCGTGGGATCAAGCTCTGTGTCGGGCTCGTGGCTTGGAGTCAGCTTGAGACTCCTTCCTTTTCTCCTTCTGTGTCTCCCACCATGTGCTTTCTCTCTAAAGTAAATAAGTCTTTTTTTTTTTTTAATGATGTTTCCTTTTTTTAAAAGATTTATTTGTTTGTTTGTTTATTTATTTATTTATTTATGATAGACAGAGAGAGAGAGAGAGAGAGAGAGAGAGAGAGAGGCAGAGACACAGGAGGAGGGAGAAGCAGGCTCCATGCCGGGAACCTGACGTGGGACTCGATTCTGGGACTCCAGGATCGTGCCCCGGGCCAAAGGCAGGCGCTAAACCGCTGAGCCACCCAGGGATCCCCCAAATAAGTCTTTTTTTTTTTTTTTTAAAGAGCATTTACTATATTTGAAAATCAGGTATATAAGTGGTAGAGGTTGATGATATGCTTCTAGATGCTTTTACCAAGACATTCCTATTGGTGAAAGAGACTGAATTCAAACCCATAGAGATCCTGGTGGGCTGATGACGGTACTGCTACCAGAAAAAATACTGATACAATCTTATCAATGTTTAACCCAATATATGAAAATACAAGCACTTAAATCCTTGTGGAAAATGAGCTTTCCAGGAAGCCTTCCCGTATTTGAATGTGGCCTCATATGTTCTCTGGTGCTCAGCTGTGTACTCCTGACGAATGTGTATCCATATCTTCATGATATACATACGGTCTCTATTTCACCAATAAAACAATAAATAACATGTCTTATATTGTCTTGATAAAATTACTTACGTACTTAACCAATATTTATTAGATGCCTTCTGTAGCCCGAGTATGGTGCACGTTGTTAAGGACATTAATTTGGAGAGAGCCTGGCCCCTTCTCTGTGGTAGGAGGGAGCAGACCTGAGTGGGGAAGGTATATGTAAGCAAATCATTACAGCAGTCCCACTTATATACTGATTCCTTTGTTGCCTGGAACAAGCGTAGCATTTTATTTAAAACAATTAATGTCTTTGGGATGCCTGGTGGCTCAGTCAGCTGAGCATCTGCCTTCAGCTTGGGTCATGATCCCAGAGTCCCAGGATTGAGCCCTGCTTTGGGCTTCCTGCTCAGCGAAGAGTCTGGTTCTCCCTCTCTCTCCTGCTCATGTTCTCTCTCTTTCTCAAATAAATAAATAAATAAATATCTTTAAAAAATTAATGGCTTTATGTAGTATTCAATGCCATTTGTGTGTGCCACTTTGCTATAGCCATGTGTTTAATACTTACTTGGTCTATCTGCCTTATAAAATGCTTATGGAACCATGGTTTCTAGAAATGATGTAAAACTTGCTGAATGAAGGTGCTATCCCCAAAGTGACATGTTTCTAAACTTTTGTCCTTTTGGACAGAAGTGCTACAGGCGATGAACATGTATCCTTTTTAAATGGCACCGTTACAAAAACAATTTTGTCCCTCTGCTCAGCTCTCTGTACTGCAAATTCTGTCTGTATTTTAAAGTCCAGCCTGATGCCCATGTTTCCCTTTTAGCCTTCCTTGGCTGTGTCATTCTATATTGATTTCCCACCCATTGAACTCCCTGAGCATTTACATTGTGTTCTATCTGTTTGTCAGGTTGGAGCAGGGTTCCGACGCTCCATCCCTTCTTCTTTTTGGGCAAGGGACTTGAAAAAATGGATTACAGCAGTTCCTCTAGTAAATGTTCCCTCCTGATTCAGCACTGTGGAATGGGATGGTGGAACAGAGTAGGCCAGGGGAGCCCCTGGGACTTAGGTCAGGGTTTGCATTAGCACCTTGTCAGTGCCCAGGAGATGAGCACTGGTCCATTGACTCAATGTAGTTGTTGGGATTCCTTGCCTGGACTATGCCATTGACATCTCCATAGAATTCTGTGGCCTGATTATAGGTCACTTACTCCATGGTGACCTTTACTGTTGTTTATAATAGAGCCTGTCTTAATAAAATCTCTTTGTGTTTGGCAATACAGGATATATTACGATTTTTCCCTTTCCAAATTTTTCCAGATTATGAAAATGCTGGTTTTCCACAGACCAGTAATAAACATTCTTCATAAAAGAAGCATTGTTCCTTCAATAGCAACTTGTAATGAGAAAAGTGGAGTAGAGACAAAATGCAGCCCTGGTCTGAACGGAGACTGGTTTTTCTTTGTGCAAATAACCAGAATTCCAGTCAGGTTGCCACGGAGATGCTGAGATTATAACTGCCCATGCCAGCAGTCAGAGAATGTTGCCCAATTAGTTATTTTCAGCTGCGTGGTTACCTTGACAGTAGCTCAAAGGCAGGTTTTGAGTTCAAAGGACTCATATGAGCAGCTGGGGGACTTGCAGTTCTGCTGTCCTCAGTGGGGTGCAGGGACTACAAGCCCCGGCATGCCCTGGTTTCAGCCTATAGGGTGTGATCAGCCCTGTGAATGCAAACTCCATGTTTTAATGTTTCTTTCCCCTTCCTGGTAACAAAGGGTTCCTGAAATTCCTGTGTTACCAGCCAGCTTTGTAAGCATTTTTATTTCCCAGGGCTGGCTTCAGATGTTGTGGATTAGAGATAGTGGGGAGAGTGTGCATGTTAGCGTTGGACATTGATCTCGCGTAGGTTACTCTCATAGTGTTGGTCTTCTCTTTTGAAAACAGTGGACCTCCCAGGATCAATGCAGAGATTAAATAAAATGATTTTTGCAAAATGGCCCCCACAGTGTCTGAGGATTAAGATTTACCCAGTAAAAAAGTGGCTTTTTTCAGAAATATTGTCTCAGAAATCATGAAGCATTATGCAGTGAGACTATTAGTATCACCGCCATTTGGTTGTTTCTGTTCTGTTGGTCAGAAGAGGCTAGGCTATGCTGTGATAACGAACAATCTTAGAGATTTATTACAACTAATGTTGATTTCTTGACCATGCCACATGTCCAGAGCCCATCAAGAGAGAATTCTATTCATCAGCTACCCAGTGGAGACCAATGGAGACTTCATTCCCATGTCTGCTTCCATAGTCATCACGGTATCTTACACAACAATCACATATTCCATCTGAAAGTGACCCATCACTTTCACTCACATTGCATTGGCAAAAGCAAATCATGTGGCTGCACCCAACTTAAAGAAGGGTGGAGGAATGACCTCATGTAACATAGCAGCAGGAGAACTAGAATATTTGTTGAACAACTGTAATGACTGTCATCTCCATCAAAGATCAAAGGACTGGTGGAGAAGAATACTCTAAAGAAGGACCGTTAAACATAAATAAATAAAAATATCTGAACAGTAGAATTCAAGCAAATCAGTTGGGATTCAGTTACATCAAACAAGAAATCTGAAATATTAGTGTGTTGAGGAAGGTAGAAGTTTATATTTCTTTCGTGACAAAGAGGTCCAGACATAAGCAGACATAAGGTGGTATATGGCAGTTCCATGGTCATCAGAGTTGAGGATTATTTTATTGTTCTGCTGTAACGACCTAGCAAAAGGGTTTTTCAATCTGTAAATTCACCTTGGAGTCAGAGATGGCTGCAGAGTTCTGGCCATCACACCTACATTTCAGGCAGCTGGAAGGAGGAAGGTGGAAGACAAAGGAGCCTTTCTCTCAGCTGAGTCATTTAAGCAACCGGTCTGGAAGTCCTCCACAATAATTCTGCTTACATAACACTGGCCGGAGCTCAGTCACATATTCACTCCTGGCTTCACTGGAGCTAGGGCATGTAGGTTTTGACTTGGATGCGTTGGCTTCCCAAATAAAATTGGGATTTTTGTTAGTAAGGAACAGTGGAAGAAAGGACATTGGGTGGCATTGAGCAGTCCCTGCTATAGTAAGGAAAGATGCAAACTTCCAGTTGAGAGTGGGGATGAGAAGGGGAAGATTGCTCTCTACGCTCTCATTTTCTATCCTGTGCTCTACAAACACCAGTGCTTAGAGAGACACAAAATTCCCTTAAAAAGCATCCCACAGCTATTCAGGTTTAGGAAATGTGGAAAGCTTTTCCCTCCGTTGGAGATTCACGGGGAACATTAACATGTTGAAGGCTCTGAGAGGCTGTGCACAGTAAAGAGTGAGCTAAATTGCTAATCTTTTAAGTTATTTATTTATTTATTTATTTATTTATTTATTTATTTATTTGAGAGAGTAAGCATACCCACGTGGGGGGAAGAGCAGAACGAGAGGGATCAGGAGGTGAAGAATCTCAAGTAGACGTCACACTGAGTGTGGAGCTGGACATGGGGCCCATCTCACAACCCTGAGATCACAACCTGAGCTAAAACCAAGAGTTGGCCACTTAACCGACTGAGCCACCGAGGTGCCCCTAAATTGCTGATCTTTTAAACTCATTGTTCCCAGACTTACTTGACAATGGAGATCTAACACCTTTGAGAGCCTGGAAGGACAGAGAAATAGCTTCTTGAATCTGCCAAAAACCCTTCTTAGATCCTTGGATAAACCTCCATTCAAAAGTTATGTGCCTTGTAAAACAGACAGACAAATAATATATTCTTTACACTAGCCTAGCCATAGGGACAAAAGCCTTGAAAGAAAAATAATAGATCAGATGCCAGTGAAGCTCTGTTATAATAATCCATGTTAAGAGTTGGCATTAACTCACCAGCCATCTGTACCATTAGTGATGACACCAAGTGATGGACTGGGATGGGCTCATTACCATCATCTGCCAGATAATAGGCCCCTGCGCCAGGTATGTATTGATGGGCGGTGGTCTGTTCCTATGTGGCTCTTGGCCATCCCACTCCTCTCCTGAAATAAAAGAGTAATAGGGGATCCAACCAGCCAATGTTAACCTCACCCCTTAGAGAGGGTCTGTTGTCAACTACATGGTTGCCTGTAGGTGTTGGGAGAAGTGCTGAAAATGCTTTCAAGCAAATATATGTCATTGGCCTGTTGTAAACAGATGGTGAATGAGTACCTTTGGGGGGAAGGCTTAACACCCTTCTTCCCAAAATGGAACCTTGGATGGTTTCCTAATATTTCTTACTTAATTATTCAGGTAATCAAGTTCTTGTCTTTAAAATCCATCTGCTGCAAATGCTATCCTTTTTCTTTATCTAAGCATCTTTAAAAAGGCAAGAATGCCCAAATCTTGGCTAGTCTGGTTCCCATAATTTCAACCTCATGTTGCTTCCAGTACTGAAAAGTTACTCTGTCCTAAGAGACCTAGAGAGATCTCATGTTTGCGTAACTCGGTAAGCTGTATGCTACATTTCCCTGTGCCGCTCTATGAGCTCTGGGACAACCTGATGATGGGAGAGAAGGAACCAGATTAGAGGCCCTTATGTACATACTGACCTTTAGAGCAACTTCCCACGTTTGAGCTTAAACAGACTGTGGGAGAGTTGAGGAAAGTTCTGGAAGCTGGAGATCCCTATCCTTGTTTAAAATCCACTCTTTGGCTTACTATCCTGGAGAAATTTCTCAGTCTGCTTTATGGAGTTAAGCATTCCTGACAGTGGGTGAGTTGGAAATAGTCTCTGAACAGAGCAGTGGGCTTTGTGCATTGCACACGGGCACAGGCTGGTTTGTGGTCATGGCTCAGGGTCTCTGCGTTAGGAAGAGTGAGAAAGGCTGGCCGCTGAATCCCAACGGTTCACAAAGGATTAAAGTAACCAGTCTAGGGGCAGCCCGGGTGGCTCAGTGGTTTAGCGCCGCCTTCAGCCCAGGGCCTGATCCTGGGGACCCGGGATCGAGTCCCCACACTGGGCTCCCTGCATGGAGCCTGCTTCTCCCTCTGCCTGTGTCTCTGCCTGTGTCTCTGCCTCTCTCTCTCTCTGTGTGTGTGTGTCTCTCATGAATAAATAAATAAAATCTTTAAAAAAATAAAATTAAAATTAAAAAATAAAGTAACCAGTCTACCAAAATCAAAATAAATATCCAAGTGAATGTTATAAGTCCTTCTGGGCTCTTATGGGAAGGCAGGAGCTCTGAGCAACCATTGGCACATTTTACTTCTGGTTCCCAGCTGCCTGGCTGGTCATATTACCTGGTTGGAGGTCACTGGCCCTTCCGTGGTTTCATTGTTAAACCACAAGGTCTTCACCATCTCGGTAACCCCAAGTGAACGTCAGCATTGGCCATTTGTAGAGAAGTGAGTAACGACAGTCTTGCATTCAAAATATCTGGATTTGACTCCCACCTCTACTACTAATCAATGCTGACACCTTGGGCAACTTTTCATAATACCAGCAGCAATAGCAAGAATAATATCAGCGACTTATAGTTATGAAGGATTAGTGTGCCTTGCGCTAAATGCTTTTTATATGTTGTTTCTGGTGCTCATGACAATCCCCACAGGATGTATTTTTATCCTAACATTACAGCCTAACATTACAGTCTTGGCTGCTGTCTCCACCACATACTATTTAACCTGGGGTTACTACTAAATAGTTACTAAGTAAGTTCCTGAATTCCTTGAAGCCTTAGTTTCATCATCTGAAAATGGGGTTTAGTAATATGCACACCCCATGGTTGCTGTAAGGATTAAATATGAATAAAATCACATAAAGCATTTAGGCCATTGTCTACTCAGGAGCTAGTGAGGATGACCATTATAGCTTACGGTCTGGCAGCTATTGCTCCGAGAAGCCAGGTTTCAGATCTAATTTTAAAGGCTGCCTTTGTGAGGACAGGCTGGGGCTGCAGAGGCCTGAGTGGGCAGGTGACCAGGAGCAGGGTGTGTGGGAAGCTGTTTCACTCCCAACGGCTGCTCCTTAGCAGGTGGAACTGAACAGGTAGCAAGCCAAGCGGGAGGTGAGGAGTCGCTGGCCTTTCTGTTCTGGGGGCTAGAAGCCACCATCATCCAGGGTGATGTTGCTTGACGCTTGGCTGGGACCATGTCCTGACCCTGCCGGGAACCGGTTTTGGACACCAATACCAGCCAGCCAGGCCCAACTGTGTGGGGGATGGTGTCCTGGAGTCAGCCTGTATCAGTACCACCCTTCCCAAAGGACCACCCCGGGCAAGTGGAGCTGGGGAGGTGGCTAGCACATTCGCATGCAGGAGGCACCCTTGCCAGGACGCCAGGCCAAGTGGGATTACCCCACTTTACAGGTGGGAAAACCAGAATATGAGAGCTCAGATGACACTGGCAAGGAGTAGAGTCGCAAATTGAACCCTAACTTTTTTGTGCGAATCGTCCGATAGGTGTGCATAATTTACTCCATTCTGCACAAATGATCAAATGTGAAAATTCAGCGATCGTCATTTTATTTTTATATTTTTGAATATAGTTTTTTACTTGGGTTACCTGTTCTGTTTGAGATGCTGGCTTGGGCAGTATGTTAATGAAGGTAAGTCTGGATTACATTCTAGATCTCCCAGGTGCACACTCTCAGAGCACCTTGCATTTTTCCTGCGTGTTGCTTGTCATATATATTTATATTATAAATATAATTTACATTATATTTAATATAACTCAACTGTAATTTAATGGCTGTGCACGTGTAATTATGTGCTCACGTCTGTTGTTTCATCAGATTGGAAGCTCCAGGAGGCAGGGGCCCAGGTACCTTTTTCTACCTTGGGAAGTAGTTAGGTGAGTAGCACTCAGGCACTGAATAAACCCCACTGTGGAAGGTAAGGAGCAGATCCCTACATTAGAAGGAGGGAAGGTCGGTAAAAAAACGAGGGGCCTTGCCTGTCTGGGAGCCCAGCATGGGCCAGCGTCGGGCCGTGTTGCCTCAGTGCGATGTTTGCCAGCACTGTGCTCACTTCGGAAGAACGATGAAAAGCCTGAAGGCTCAAGATGAATATGTAGGGTTCTCCTACTGTTCCTGTTTTCTTTGTGCTGTTTTGCTTTTGTAAGCATATGCTTGTCAGTTAGGGCTGAAACCGAACAAAACAGCTGCTAAATATGGTTCTAAGAGAAATAACATTTTGGTCTTTTCAAGGCCCATACGTTCAGAGCAAGCACAGTCATTTGGCAGATGTCGGTAGGGAATCTGGGGGGTAGACAGTCATTCTGGGAGCCGTATCAGCCCTTTGTACCCTATTGGGTTCTGTTTCACCCTGCCACAGGACCGAGGACCCCAAGTGAAAGATCTGTTGCAGAACGGCTGCCCCTGAGAGGAGAGTGGGAGAAAGGATGCCTAGGATCTAAGCCGTGGGCCATAATCTCTGCCAATCCGTCTCTTATTGAGAAGGGAGAAGGGCTGGGGAAAATAGACCTCATCATCCTACTGATATATTTAGGTTCGTCTTTTGCAGTCTTTGGGATTTTTGTCTAGCGATGTTATTTAGTGTTCTTACAAATCCAGTGTCATGTCATTCAGGAGGCCTGGAAGAATTAAAGTATAACTCAGTGACCAGGATGATTAACCCCTACATCCTCAGTCTCTGCGCTGTGCTGTGAAGTCAGGCTGGAGCTGCCAAGGCCGCCTGAGTGGCCTCAGCTGATGGAAGAGAGAATTTATTCCAACATCCCAGGAGCCCCCTAAAGTTAATGTATCTTCCCGATTTCTCAGTAAATTTCTAAAGAGACATCTGTTTGTCCATAAATATCTGACCCTATCTGCTAAGTGCGTGGTGGTGGTGGTGGTGGTGGTTAAAAAACAATAGCTTTTCTTTTTATTGGCTTTGTTTGTTGGAAGGATACAAAACACAGATGGAATTTTTCTGTGGCATATTCCTTGTATATGAAATGAGTATTTTTTTTCCAAAGGGGATAAAAAGGAAGGAGGTGACTGTTTTTGTTGAAAATACTGTTATGTGTCAGGCCCTGAGCTAGTCTAGATACTTTCAGGGCTGTCGTAGTGACCCTGTGAGGGAGGTAATATTATCCCCATTTTAAAGATGAAGAAAATGAGACTCAGAGCAGTTATGAAAGTTGCCTGAGGCTGGAGAGCTAACAGATGGTAAGTCAAGGGCTGGGAATGCTAATTCCACGAAGCTGGGTAGAGAACCGAGTGGTTAAGAGCGCAGGGTTTGGGGTCTGACCAGCTGGGCGCCCATCCTGGCGCAGCCCCCCGTCGGTGGTGTGACCTTAACCACCTGCTTCACCTCTCTGTGCCTCGGTGCCCTCATCTGTAAGATGAAGACAACAGTAGCATCCGCTTGACACAGTTGAAATAATTAAATGACCTATGCCTGGAAACTGCTTATTAGAACAGTGCCTGGCACACAAATACTCATGAAATGTGAGCTATTACTGTGATTTTTACGACAGTGGCTAACCAAATTTGCCTTTATCAGGACTTGCTGAAAAGTTATAGTTTTCTCTTCTGACACAGCTTGCCTTTTGATGTGTAGTTATAGATCATTATGAAATAATGTAAACTACTCTACCTTAGAATTAAATTCTCTGTCTCCCAGCAAAGGTTAAGATCTGAATAAAGGCATGTATAGCCAACAGGGATTTCTGAGTTTGGTAAATGTCAACGATTTGCTCTTTTCTCCTTGGTGTATGTAACCTTCCATGCCGTCCGTCCTGGCTTTATGAGTAGCTAAACAAACACGAGAGAGAGAGAATTAAGCGGATTCTTGTCTCTTAGCTTTCTTGTCTTTGTAACATGATTATTAGGTACATCATCTGGTTGCATTGCACGTGGCCACATCCTGACAGCCTGTCTTCTTAATGCACCTGAAGCACAGCTTAAAGCAGTGGACTTTATGAATTTTCTTCAGAAAATTTCCTTAGAAATTATAGCTGGGAATTTCTTTAGAAATTTCTTTAGAAAATAGAGCTGGGAATACCCTAGGAGCTAATGTATGTGATGGTTGAAGTGGGGTAAGGGGGATGGAGGGAATAGTGGCTGGGACAGCTTGTCTAGATTGAAAAATAAATGAGATACGTTTGTTAGACCTTTGGCTCAACATCCTGATCCCCCCACCTTTTTTCTTTTTTTTTTTTGCAACTTCTTCTATGCATGTTGTGGAGCGTTGGGAGTGGGATCGACCTTATTCAGTAAATCATTGTGTCACCAGGCTAAGTGCTGGGGAATACTAAAATAAATATGTTATAGTTCCTGTTTTTTAGGGAATTTGTAATTTATTAAGGGCAAGAAATGGAAGAGAGGATGGCACGATGTGGAAGTGGTTATCATAGAGCCATGTACAACATGCTGTGGGTGCAGAGAGTTGGTGGTGCTAATTTGGGAAAAGCTTCACAGGGGAGGTGGCATCCTGGGCTTGCCTGCTGGAGAATGGTAGAAGGAATAATCTTGGCAGACAGACATGAGCCAAGGCAAAGAGACACGGCCTGTGTGGTGTGCTAGGGAAATGGCGGGCGGTTTGAGGCGGTTGGTTATAGTATGAAGTGATGGAACATGAGACTGGGAATGAAGACTGGGCTGAAGAATGACAGGACCTTGACTTTCAGTTTGAACCACCTCGTGTAGGATTCTAAAGCATGATGTGTTCTATCTATTTTAGAAATTTCAGTGTGAAGGGAGGAAGAATTGACTGAAAGCAAATAGTCCCAGAAAGAGAAGGCCTGTTGCATGAATGGAGTGGAGTACATGGATATGATGGAGAATTGAGAGATGAAATCCTTAGCACTTAGTGAATAACAGGAGGTTGGAACTTTGGGGTCAGCCAACTTTTAAGATCTAGGTGGAAGAAACAGAGTCTCTGAGAGAGACCGAGTGGAAGACAAGCAAGAGTAGCAATGTCAGTGCCTCAGAGGGAACAGCCAGGACAGGACTGAGAAGAGACCATTATAGATAAAGCGATTGAGTCATCGGTAGCCCTTGGGAGAAGTTGTGTTCGAGTCCTACAAGAGTAGAGAAAACGGCTGAATGAGTGCTCACCCCGTTCAAGCTGTAGCCCATCCCCAAGAGCCTAACTGGCGATTAGATGCGTTTGTGTAAGGGAGCATTCACAAACACCAGCTCTCCAGGACCTGGGTGGAGGTGGGGAGAGGGAAGCTTAGTGATGGTCAGGGCTGAGTTCAAGTGCCCTTGAACAATAGCTCTGCCTTCTGCTTTCTGGGATCTCAGGGAGCCCCCTCCTTGCAAATACCGACTCTAATTGTGCCATTTTGTCTTATTACTGTCAGCATACTGTAGAAGATACATGCTTATAGGCTTCTTTTCCAATTCCAAATCGATACTCCTTTGTAGCCATGATGCTTATAGTGGTTGCTGTGATGGGTCACCTGGATCTCATCTCTGCACCTGAGGCACTCATTGCCCACCTGCTAGAAGTCTGGGTACCTGGGGATTGTCCCTCGCAGAAGAGTGTCAATTCACACAAGATCAAAACCTCTGGGATGGGGATGGGAGGGGGGACGGGGTGGGGAACAGCCTGCATACAATGACTAGTCAATGGAGGTGGTGTGCAAAGGCCCCCATGCATCAAGGTGGGTAATTTTGGGGAGTCACCCCAGCTCCAGAGCTCCTGTGGGATTGGATGAAGTTTTGGTTCTACTGTATCACAGCTGAATGCATTCTTTCTGTTCAGTCCTATCCTTTTTCCTTCACTCCCAGGGTCTTGATTCTGAGGCACACCCCCAATAAACTCCCTCTGTAAATATCAGTGATTTTGAGTTCTGTTTCCTGGGGAACCACTCTGATATGATGCTTGTTTTCTGTTTGGTTGCCTCCTGAAGGTGGGTCACCAATCCAACTGTGGTTACTCTTGCTTTTGAGCCCCTTGGATGCATCCAGCGGCAATACCCCCTCTCCCAGCAGTTGGAACAGAAGTCTTGGCGTTGCACTTCCTTGGTTCTTATTGGCTGAGCCACAGGCCCATTGGTGGACTGTTCAAGGAGAGGAAAGAGCTAGAAGTCAGTCACCCAGCTACTCCTGAGACCAGCCCGTTAAACCTCAGCCCTGAGGATAGGTCCATGAGATGGGTTGGCCCCTGAGCATAGAAACTGGTTCCAGCTCTGCATCCTGCTCTTGCGCTCCCCTTCCACCACCGCCACCCCCTGCCCCCTACCCCCTTATGCTTCCTAGGCCCCTTAAAGCAGGTGGTAGTCACTGTCCTGCTTCTCTCTTTCATTCAAATTGTGTTTTTTTAGTCAAGAAAAAAAAAAATGAATGTTGAAAACACAATTGAGATATTTCGAGCAAATGTAGAACCTCTCTCAAAATTTGTTGCAGAAACACCACTGAGCAAACAAACTACTGGGAGCACAGCTTAGAAACAAACAGCAGCTGCCACCATTTGTGGGCTTTTTTTTTCCCCCTGTTCCCTCATTTCTTTCTAATTCTGTTTGTAATAGAACTGCTGCTCCAATGGCCTAGCAGTTTCACACACACCATTTTTTCCTTCCCATCCTGAGGGCTCCCAGGTGGTCTTCAGCTAGGAGGCCTCTGTCAGCAGAGCTCTGGGCCCTTACTGTTGCTCCTGTCACACGGTTCCACCTGGAACGTCATCCACCCCGCGGACCCAGTGGGGTGTGGCTGGAGCTTCCAGACTTCTCAGGCTGGAGTGTGGTTTTTTGCCCTCCTGGCTTTATAAAAGCAATGGATTATATGGATGACAGTTTTTTCTCAGTGACAAAGTGCTTCAGCTGTTGGGTTTTTGCTTTATTTATTTATTTTTTGTTTTCTGTGCAGAATCTTGGAAGGCACACAGCAAAGGGCTGGTGTTGGGCCTGGTTTGCTAAAGACTGTCACTTTCTTTAGTTATTAGATTTATTTATTCATGGTGGGGAGGAGCAAAGAGAGAGAGAGAGAGAGAGAGAGAGACAAGCAGACTCCCCTTGGAGTGAGGAGCCTGACATGGAGCTTGATCCCAGGACCCCCAGATTGTGGCCTGAGCCAAAATCAAGAGTTGGATGGTTAACCAACTGAGCCACGCAGGGACCCTGAAAGACTAACTTTAAAGAGCTCTTACTTGTCACATTGACCTCATTTGTCTCCTTCCCCACGAGTGGCAGCCTTGAAGCAACCCTTTGCCCTTTAAATGCTGCTGGTGATGGGTCGTTCCTCAGCTTAAACTTGATGGCCATTAGACACGAGTGGGTTGCCTGCTCTATGCAGGGTGTGGTGCTAGGCCCTCACTCCCTCTTCATCAGAGCTCTGCAAG
Source organism: Canis lupus baileyi (assembly GCF_048164855.1). NCBI lineage: Eukaryota > Metazoa > Chordata > Mammalia > Carnivora > Canidae > Canis > Canis lupus. The sequence goes on along the minus strand of NC_132868.1, from coordinate 37,342,671 downwards.
GCAGGTGTCATCTCCACTTTATCTGCCCAGAGACTAGTTGCTTTCCCAGGGTGACCTGCGATCATGCAGACAGTCGAGGGAAAGCTGGTGTTGGGCCCAGGTCTGTCTGAATCCAAAGCCCAGGCTTTCTTTCCCTCTCCTGCTTTTCAGTCACCCTCATAATATATGGCGGTGCTCTCAGAAAACTGTTACTTCCTTTACATTTTTTTTTCATTTATCCTTCCCTCAGAATATATATATATATATTTAAAGTGAGTTAGTGGGGATCCCTGGGTGGTGCAGCGGTTTAGCACCTGCCTTTGGCCCAGGGCGCGATCCTGGAGACCCGGGATCGAATCCCACGTCGGGCTCCCGGTGCATGGAGCCTGCTTCTCCCTCTGCCTGTGTCTCTGCCCCTCTCTCTCTCTCTCTCTCTCTCTCTGTGTGTGTGACTATCATAAATAAATTAAAAAAATAAAATAAAATAAAATAAAAATCATTTAAAAAAATAAAGTGAGTTAGTGCCTAACATTTAAAAACTAGGACATCTTTGGGGCACCTGGGTGGCTCAGTCAGTTAAGTGTCTGCCTTGGGCTCAGGTCGTGATCTCAGGGTCCTGAAATCGAGCCCTGCTTCGGGCTCCCTGCTCTGTGGGGGGCTTGCTTGTCCCTCCCCCTCTGCCTGCAGCTTCCCCTGCTTGTGCACTCTCTCTCTCTCTGTCAAATAAATAAATAAAATCTTTTAAAAAAAATTAGGACATCTTGGAAACAAAACAAAATAAAAGACTTTAGACCTAGCAATATCGTGCTCATAGGTTGACATGAAAACTGAGTCCAGCTCCGTGACCCCCCACCCCCAACCCCCGCAGGGAGATAGGGCTTCTTCAGGTTGCCGCAGACCCCAGCTGGCCCCCTTCACTCTTTGACAGTCAACTTGCCTCACCTCTGTGGACAGTTAAGTGTGTGATTCTTCATTTAGGCCCTTAACAAAACAATTTCTGTCCTGTTGATGGATCAGTAGAGGTCAGAGTCAGTTTATGCTTCTGTGTTGAATTTTACAGGCTTTGATATTTTTTTCAACTTTTGGGGATAATAATTCAGTAACAAATAAAAGCAATTACTGGACATTTATCAAGTACCCTCACATTTAGCTGACTCTGAGGGTTGGCAGACACCTGTTTGGTGGTCAGGACTTGCAGAAATCTCCAATTCAGTTTGTGTTCAAAATCCTGCAGGTACTCTTCAGGTACTGCAGGATCTGGAGACCATCCACAGGAACATATTTTGCAGGGACGGTGTGGTAGAGAGGAGGAGGTGAAGCCAAAGAAAAATGGGAAGAAGCAGCTACGTTGACTGTATTGGCCCTTGGGAACTGTTAACTACCTTATGTACGATTGCCCCATGACAGAGAAACACCCCTTTCTTGACTGTGTTCAACACAATGGCAGCTCAGAAGCTTCAAAGAGAAAGATCTGAAAAATTAGAATCCCTCTCAGGATGATGGGTCTTTCATTGTATCCCGATGTGCCTGCAAATGTATTTCCATTTGGCAGCAAGAAATGTGTTCATTCTTTTTTATTGTTTGGGGGAAGTCATGTCTCCTTTTGTCTGTTTTACACACATCCCATTGAAATGTAAAATGGAAACAGAGTGGGTTTTGACTAGTGTCATGGCTGCGGCTGTCTTAAATCATAATAGTAATTAATAATAACATACGAGAACCCCCAACGCTGAAGTTATTTATTTGCTTATTTTAAATATTTGCTTTTGATTAAGACAATGCCTGGAATATTGTTTTGAATTTTTGTTTGTTTATGTTCCTTTAGGACCCTGCAGGGATCTTTGAATTGGTGGAACTTGTTGGAAATGGAACATATGGACAAGTTTATAAGGTAAGATCATTGAGTTTGAACGTGGCTTCTCTGTGGTTTTTGATTCATGAATGCTAAATAGCAGTGCCGTCTATTCTTGCTCATGTATGCCTTGTAACAGATTTAAAACAAAATAATATGCTTGTTAATTGACTCTTCATCTTTTAAAATATATCTGTAGTCCCATTGCCTAGACGGGATTCACCCTTAGTTGTATATTATAATGTCTCCATCTGACACATGAATTCCAATGCTGTGTACTTGAAGCTCTTTAAGTATCCAATTTCCTTTATTTTAACGCTGCCAGAATTGGTTTTCAAAGGACTAAAGGATGCCTTTTACTTTAGAAATTTAACCTATTAAAGTATTGCAGCTGGAAAAGTAGATTTGTCATTGGCTCAGGGCATGAATTAAATTGAGCTTAGTGAACAGTATTAGGAGAAAACTGGCTACCTCACAAAGCAAAGGCCTAATGGCAGCAATGACTTTTAGAAGATAGAAAATAAGTAAAAGTTAAACTTGAGGAATAGGAAGTACTTTTTTCGTCCTTTTACTAATTTTTGCTTATAAGTTCTCTCAAAAGTGCTTTTAAAAGATATTGCCCCCCAGTAAAAGATCTTACAAAAATGTGGGTTGATATCCCTTCTGATTTTCAAAAGGAAATGGAGATGAACTGTTTTTGGATTAAAATTCAGGGGGTTTTAGTAAATGAGCTATTGAAATAAATGCCTTCAAAACAAACCAATTCTTTTCTCATGATTGTTTCTAAGGAGATAGCCATCATTTTCTTGAGTGGTAGTGAGATGGGATGGTGGTTTCATTACAAATGATCTCTTTTTGCTGTTCTGTTTTGAAAAGTTCCTTCTCCGATCTCTAAACTTCTCTTAGTGATTAGAACAACTCTAGAAGTCATTCGTATTGTAATGTTTCCAATTTTACAGAATGTCAAAAGTACACACACACAGGTATACACATGCGCGCACACACACACACGATATTCTTGAGAATCTGAACACCATTGTAAACAGATGCATTTAAACCTTACTTATTGAGAGGTACCCTTTGGTGTCCACCCAGGGTGGACATTTCTCCCTTGCAAGAAATGATTATTTCTTAAAATGTCAACCCCTTGCAATTAGACAGAATGTAGTCCACCCAAGCTGTTCACTTGATGTTGATCCTGTCTGACACAGGAAAGAAATGTGTCTCAGCAATGCTTTTAAATACTGTCAATGAAGATAATTAGGTTGGAAGATTGTATTATTGAATTTTGAGAAATTGGATTGAACCTGTGAATTAATGTGGGCTAATGAATTAAGCTCTGATTTAGGTAGAAAATTACTTCTCATTTGCTGACAGTATGGAGTTGCAACTCTGTTGCATGCTCTTGGTTTTATGGTGCCATTGCTTAGAACCATTCCGTTGTACCATGCTTCCCACCTGTAGAAAATGCATTTAGGGCACAGTTCACAGCTTTGTCTACTAATCTAAGAGGTAGACTACACTCTTGGCAAGAGAAGACAACAAAGAGATTAAGTTAAGGATGAGAATGTTTGGAAAATTCAGAATTATTCCTAATTTCTTATTACCTGGCTGGGGGTGGGGAGGGGAGGAAACAAGTATCAAGAGGTGTCAGATCTTTTTAGAAAGGGAAGGTAGTTACCAACTATATATTTTTAAAGATTTTATCTATTTATTCTATTTTGTCTATGAGACACAGAGATAGAGACAGAGATGTAGGCAGAGAGTTTGAGTTCTGAGTTGGGCATGGAGCCTACTTAAAATAAATGAATAAAGGAAGGAAGGAAGGAAAAGGAAAGGAAAGGAAGGAAGGAGCCATTATTTAGTGATTGATACAAAACTTTGGCACCACTCAAGCTGAAGGGAGACTGCAAACACATTGGGATGTGGGACAGAAGACCTGGTCTCTTTCACCAGCCCTAAGTATTGTTTTGTGGCATTGCAGCTTTTCTGTGCATTAGTCAAGTGAGAATATAATTAGAAATGCTTTGGGGACTTGTGATGATATAATTGAAGAATTAAAACTCCCTAGTCATTTAAGGGGTTGGTTTCTAGGCCAGTCAGATGATATTAAGTGGTGCCTGCTTTTATGTATGGAGATACCTGGGTTTCCTGAGCCACTAATCCAGTCCTTTTGTCACCCTGAGTTCAGAAGAATTAAAGCTTAATAAAATAGCAAAATCAGAGGCACCTGGGTGGCTCAGTCCATTAAGCATCTGACTCTTGTTTTCAGCTCAGGTCATAATCTTAGGGTCCTGGGAGTGAGCCCTGAATCTGGCTCTGTGCTCAGTGGAGAGTCTGCTTGAGATTCTTTCCCTCCCTCTCCCTCTGCCCCTTTCCCACTCTCTCTCAAATAAATAAATAAGTCTTTAAAGATAAAATAGCAAAATCAAATATATGTGAACCTAAAGAGAAATAAGGTGCAAAGCGATTGTTCACATTATAGATTATATTTACCTTTTATGAAATAGGTGTATTTCTAAAATACTGCAGGCATAAGTAGAAATTTTATAGCCCTAAGAAGAGATTCTTCCACAAAAAATTTTTACGACAAATTCTTTCTTTATACTAAGTATTAAAACTTTGATTTCATTTTTTTTTTTTTTTTTTTTATAAATCCAGCTTTTGGTGTTCTTGGATTTCATAAAATGAAGTAAAATTTTTTTGTGCAATTATATAGACATTATCTTTATTTTATGGAAAGATTCATTATAAGGTTGTTTTTATAAGTTATCCTAAAAGGGTAATGATATGATTTTATTTACAAGTAGCTCTTAAGAACCTATTTAATACAATAAATAAAAATGTGCACAAAAACTGTAGACAGTAAGAGAATATTTCCTGCAGTTTATTTGAATATGAGCCACATACATCTGGATGTGGAAATATAAATATTTTATATAAAGGTCATAGTAATGTTTAGCTTTTCAAAGTTATTTCTAGTCTTTCTCCCAAGTATGGCTTGGGCTCTCTGTCCTTGGAAGACTAGATTTATCTTTAGCATTTTGGTCCCAGGTGGTCAGGTGGCAACTCAGTATTTTTTTTTTTTTACTTTATTTATTGGTCTGACTCCATAAATAATAGAGTAGTGATTCTCTGTCAGGACTTTTATTGAGGAAATCATCTGCCTGGGGCTATGGCTCCCATTAAAAACCAAATCAACAAAAGGCCACATACCTATTTACGAAAGGTTTTGCATGATGCATATTGAGAGCTAATGGAATTCAGATACGTTTTTGTTAAAATAAAATAATTATTTTAATAGGTTGAGATAATTGTTTAATGTTTACTGCTAAAACACCACTAAATCTTAGCCACAGATTTCAAAAATGAATGTTAGTCTCTCCTGTTTCGTAATTTGCCCTTTTGGAATATATGTTGGTTGTTACAGAGATGGGGACCTATTTTATTCCAGATGAGCTTGGAATAAAATATGTGTGAATTAGAAATACGATAGAGTCCTCGGTATCTCTCAGGCTTTTCTCAAAACCTCCTTAAGGTTATACAGCATGAACTAAAGAGGCCACCTTGGATGTTACAGTGCATGGGTGAGAGAGCACTGTGAGTGAGTGAGTGACTGTGTGCTTTCAAAGGAGTGCAGAGGTCCTTGCAGGTCATCTAATGTAATCATTCCTCTGCCAAATGTCTGTTCAGCCCAACCTTGATCCCTTCTGGTCATGTAGAACTCACTACCTCCCAGTCAGTCCATTTTCCTGCAGCTCTCTTTGAATCTTCATTATCATTTTGAGCCAAGAGTCTGGCTTCCTAAGATGTTTACCATTTCAAGCTCATTCCATACCCTCAGAGCTATTTTAAAAAGTAAAATAAAATCTTCTTTCACAAGGATATATTCCTTCAGATATTTGAAGACTTCTCCTTTCTTCCCCCAAACACATACTTGTATCTCATTTTTCAAAAAGATTTATTTATTTATTTGAAAGAGAGAGAGGGTGCATGCAAGCATGCAGCAAGGAAGGGGAGAGAGAGAGAGAGAGAGAGAGAGAGAGAGAGAGAATCCTCAAGCAGACTCACCACCGAGTGGGGAAACTGTTGCAGAACTGGACCCCATGACCCATTTGGTCATGATCTGAGCTGACATCAAGAGTTGGATGCTTAAAAAACTGAGTCATCCAGATGCTCCTAAAAATAACTTTTTAATTTTAAATAGTTTCCTATTTTGCAGGACATTTTGTATATGTGATCTGATTTCTGATTTAATTCCTATAATACTTTCATAAAACCTTGTTCTCAACCTGAGGTCCTCATAGCCGTGGTTTCCTCTGTCTAGAACACTTTCCCCCAACCCTCTCATGACTGGCTTCTTTTCTTTCAGGTCTCGGTTCAAATGTTACCTCCTCAGGGAAACCACTTTTCATCCTAGTGTCTAATACAGATAGCCACTACCTCTGCCTCCTTCCCCCACAGACTCTATCACATCAGCTTGTCTTTATTGTCTTCATGGCATTGCCACTATCCGAAATCATCTACTTCTTTCTTCGAGTATATAGTAAACAATTTAAATGCATAAATAAAGGAAGAATCAGGGTAGAGACCTACTTTGTCTAGCCACCATTGTATCCCTAGTCTGGCACATAGTAATTGTTGATGATGATGAGGCCTAGAATTGAGCTTTGTTTTCCTGGATAATTCTTTTTATATTCATTTCCAGTCTTTCAGCATTTCTCATACAATATTAGTCTGTTTACTTCAGAAATGCATATTTACACAAAAGTAATCAACAAAATGCTCTGCTTATATTTTATTGTGGGATATGGATGTGGATTTTATGTTTAAATGAATTGTTGATAGTCTATAGAAGCCAGATCCATTTTGGACATTTACAAAATGAGACAAATCCATTTTCTGGGGGTTCAGTCTCCTGGCAGAGGTTCTCAAACTCTAATGTGCAAAACAAATATTTGGGAAATTATTAAAAATACAGATTTCTAGGATCAGTATCTGAAATATTGGTTCAGTAGGTCTGGGGTGGGGTCCAGGAAGCTACATTTTTATTAAGTGTATGAGTTCATTCTGATGGTTAGGGACATGGGGTCATGCCTCCAGAAACTGCAAAAATGAGTGTAGATTATTATCCTGTTGTAGGGCCACTTGAGTGAGTGCTAATCCTAATGCTTTTTGTAATCATTTACTTCTTTAGTATTTCCATGCTGACTCAAACTTACATCAACGGAAAAGGCAAAAACATAAAGATCTTGACCTGAGATATGATTCCAGCCAGTTTTAATTTACTCATTGGGAGATTTAACTTTTGGTGGTTTTTTTTTTAATGTTCTTTTTTTAATATAAATTTATTTTTTATTGGTGTTCAATTTGCCAACATATAGAATAACACCCAGTGCTCATCCCATCAAGTGCCCACCTCAGTGCCCATCATCCAGTCACCCTTACCCCCTGCCCACCTCCCCTTCCACCACCCCTAGCTCATTTCCCAGAGTTTGGAGTCTCTCATGTTCTGTCTCCCTTTCTGATATTTCCCACTCATTTTTTCTCCTTTCCCCTTTATTCCCTTTCACTATTTTTTATATTCCCCAAATGAATGAGACCATATAATGTCACTTTCGGTGTTTTATTCGACATGTTGTGATTACAGTTTAAGGTTGTCCTGAATAACTTAAGATCTGAGAATCAATGTAGTCAAACCGACCTGGTATAGATAGAAGAATCTGAGCCTGTTCCATGAGATTTCCTCAAGTCTATTTATTGTAAGACAAAACATTTTAATAGTGAGAATATCAATTGTCTTGATATGGAAGTTAATGTAGCTTTACATAGTCCATTCTAATGAATTGTGAATTGTATTATTTGCGTCTTGTTTGGTAAGGAGTATGGGGAGAATGTTGTGTTTTTTTAGATGATAGTGGCATTTGGTTTTTTAGTCAAGAATTTCCAATACAATGAATGCAATGTGGCAACAGTTGTTGAGTGCCAGTGATGAAAGCCCTGTGCTTTGTGTGGGAAGAATGTAGAGTCAACTGAGGTAGTTCCTATGCTATGGAAGTGTGCAATCAGATTATCTAATTAGGACTCAGAGTGCTTACTATGTGCTAAAAGTTTTCATATATATTGTCTTAGTTACTCCTCATGATTTTGTAGGGGAAAAAAACTAAAGCAGTATTTATTAAACTGCATCATCACTCCAATGCGGGGTTTCTCAATCTTGGAACTATTGACATTTTGGGATGGATTACTCTTTGTTGTGGGGGGCTCTCTTGTGCATTGTAGGATGTTTAGCAGCATCCCTGGCCTCTATCCATGAGGTATCAGTAGCACTTCAAAGTATGGCAATCAAAAATTTCTCCAGACTTTGCCAAATATTTCCTGGGGAGCAAAATTATCTCTAGTTGAGAACCACTTCTCTAAGGATAAGACAAGATACCCAAACTCCTAGCACTGGTGGAAAGAAAGAGTTGGAGTGTAGCATATGGAGCAGAATGCTACCCAGGCAGAGTAGACACCCGAATGGATGATGGAAGGAGGATATGGAAGAAGCTTGGAGGCCTTGGCATTTGCACATGTTGGAGCATAATTTAGCATTTTAGTAAGTGGAGAGGAGTGTAATCAAAAGGATTTTGGAGCAGAACTGAGCTCGATTCCCAGTCTGGTTCTGCCTCAGTCTGGTTCCTCAGAAGCCTGGGGTGTAATGTGTCTGGAAGACCTCAGGGGAGTGCCTGACACTCAGTCGGCCCTCAGCAACCTTGTCTTCTTCCCAAACACGTGTGCCAGTGGAGTCTAGCCTACCAGTTCTTTCCATGGTCCTATTTTTATAGATTTTATGATCTGAAAGAGGCATTCATAGAAGATGCAGTCAGAAACACACATAACCGTGTGCTTCCCCTTTTACCTTTTATCTCTTGGTATTTATGTATGCTCAGAATCGCATTATTTATATTAAATCCAGTTCACAATACTTAAATGGCATTTGATGGTGTAATTGCCATTTAGATACGATAGTTGGTTTTTAGGATTTAAAAAACCCAACTTCCCAGTAATTTGTAAAGAAATGGTCAATTATTAGAGGAAATAAGAATTGGTTGGAGGACTCTGAAACTCTGGGGGTGGGGGTGAATCATTTATCCTTGAAATGTGTTGATTTGAAGAGATCATCCTCATAGATCCCCATGTTGTTTGCATCTAACTTGGCTCAAGCCCATGCAGCCTCATGCTACTGAGGGGTAATGGATGAGATGATTGGCACCGTGAGTCTAGAGAGACCTTTGTGAGCGCCACAAGCCACGTGCCATGTGGAAAGGTCGCTTTCTCTGCTAGGTGGGGGGACCTCGAGAGTTGCCACCAAAACTTGCCACGGGGGATGATGTGGGATTTCTTGTTGCTACTAGTGGTTCTCAGCCCTCACTGTTTGTGGAAATCATCTGGATACCTTTGAGAAACAGAGATCTGGGCTCTTCTTTAGAGACTTGGTATGAGTTGGTTTGGTGTATGATTGAGTAGAGTTGGTTTCTCGAACTTCCATTTGTTTCTAATTTGCAGCCAGAGCTGAGAGCCGCTGGACTCTGGTATTGCTTCTCAGGTGATATAGGGGCTCTTCTTGGTGTCTTTGCCTTTGGGAAGGAGTCTCTACCACTCTTATCTCTATATTGGAGTCTCTACCACTCATCTCTTATTTACTGCGGTTCTTCGTTTATTCAGCGTCAGCCTTTATAATAAGCATCTATTATCAACTTGGCATGTGTGTACCCACCTTTCATTTAAGTGTTGAAATTGTTTTTAGTTCAAAATACTTCCAGCCCATCTCATATCTGTGAATTGCCAAATAACTTGATGCACAACACCCTGGTGACTTGTAGTTTTTAGAACTCATAACATCTTTAATGACTTGGTGATTATAAGGCAGTCTCAAGTAATTAAACAGTCAATACTTACTATGTAATTACCATTATTTTGGGTTATTTGTAACCTGTAAAATAACTCTGCCAGGATTATAGGCACAGAATTTAGAGCCATACACAGTTTTAACTATTTTGTACATGGGAAACATTATGAGGCCCTTTAAAAAAAGAATAACCAATTCTTATTAACCAATTAATTAACGGAGACCCTGAGATTGAATTTCTTATCTCGGTGGTTTAACCTCAAATGTAAGTTTATTTGTCTTCTTGGACATTTTGCATGTGCAGAAATTAATATCAGCTGTTTGACAAGTAAATACATACTCTTCTCTAAGTCGGAGCTCTGCTTGGTGACGAGGATTTAGAATGAGGGAACAAAGATTGCCAGGGCCTCCAAATCAGGCTGAGTGCAACCCCCTCTGCCAAGTGCTGTGGCCTTGGGCATTGCTTCTGATTTGGATCCTGTTGCTTACTTTCTGAGGCATGCACAGAACTTCTCCTTTTTTTTTTTGTTCCTGTCTACAACCAAGGAGAAAAGAAGAGCAGCTGGCTCACTGAGAGCCAGCTCTTAATAAATACCAAATAGCTACCATCATATTCATGGGGATAATAACAATATTATCTTCCTAGGCTGCACGGAAGAGTTATGAGCCAGATGATATGAAGAGCTCAGTCTCCTGTAAGGCGAAGATGCTCTATTGTTTTAGAAAACTTGCCCTAGTTACATAATTTGGCCCCTAGGATATATAGTCTTTGGCAGGCCACTAGAATGTTCCAGGTGATTCTTTTCTTTAAAGTATTTCTTGAGCAATTGAGTTTTGGTCTGTGTATCACATTCAGGAAGACAGTATGAGGCTCCTAGCTAAATTTAGTAGAAATCTTCCTACTTCTTAGTTTGGCTTCTCTCTGTCTTCTTGGTTGTGGCAAAAAAATACATACCACAAAATACTATTCAGTAGCAGCAAGTACATTTTCACTGTTTGTACAGCCATCAGCGCTATCCAAATCCAGAACTTTTCACCGTCCCACACTGAAACTCACTACCCATTAAATAGTAAATCCTCATTCCCTACTTTCTTTCCTCTTCCCAGCCTCTGGTTTTTCTTTTAAAAAAATACTCCTAGTTAATTTAATTGTAGAGGTGATGCTTTCCTGGATAGTTTCTTGCAACTCAGGCTATCCTGGAAAGGTCCCGCACATCTGTTTGTCCGTTCGTCAAGATGCCTCACTGACAGCCTACTGTGTTCTCCAGGTGACTGACCACTCACTACCTACAGGGGCTGCATCTTGTCCTAGGAAGCGGGAAACCAGCTGAGTCCTTGATTTTTCTATCCTATTCATATGGAAATAAAGTGATCCTTCTCAGGTGGAGGTGGAAGTAGAGGTCAAGGTCAATAAAAAAATGTACAAGCATTTTGTATGAATCCTGAACCAGCGTGTTAATGTTTTCTCTATTAACATGTTCTCTAGGCTGTGGTTATATCTATTACAGTTTTATAAATGAGGTCCCCTTTTACCTTTAAATGTAGCAACTATTTTCTGTTTTAGTAGGAGATTTCTTTTCATAGGAGATGCAGTATTTTACACAACAGCAGAATGTTCTGGGCGGAGGACTGTTGGGGCCTCCTTCACGCAGCTCTTCCTTCATCAGTGCAACACTCACCTGATACTCCGTCACTGCATCAATCCACACAGTAGCCCCACACTTAGGTTCCTCGGCCCTCATTCCCAGGTCCCTCATGATGTGGTCTCTGCCTCTCCCTCCAGCCTCATCTTTGGCTCATCCCGACTCACCACGTGCCTCAGTGCTATCTCATTGCCCAGCCCTCATGCATACCGCATGTGTTTTCTGTTTATTTGTGCTAGCTACCCTACTTCCTGAACACCTGGCTCAGCAGCACCCTCCTCCATACCGTATGACACCTGCTGACCTCTTCTTGTGGCAGTGACCTCATGCTTTTGTAATGTTTTAGTTGTTTCCGCTTGACACTCTGAGCAACTTGAGGTCCAGAGCATTGCCTTACTTTTTCCTCTAGTCCTCTAGTGCCAGTGCAGAGTGGATGGTTCAAAAAAAAAAAAGAGCACACGACTCCTATATTTTGCTGAGTTTGAAATGCCCTATCTCAGTGAAATATGTGACCTTTTTGCTTAGTCTCAAGTGTTTAATCCAGGGTTATTTATATAATAATATAATATATAAATCTATAATATTTAATAGCCAACAGTGGGTTAAATACTGGTAAGTTAAATTAAAAAAAAAAAAAAAAGTGTCCACCTCCCCTGCAGCGTAAGAGACAAATAGCGTAAGGGAAACATGTTTTCCCTTCTTTCTAAAACTAGCTTCATGGACATGATTCTAAAACCGTCCCTGCGGAAAAACAAAAGGGGTCACAGCTCATTTGAACTTGTAAAGATCCTGCTACACACTTTTGGGAACACAGATGAGTTTTCTTAGGTTTTCCTCTGCCATGTGTTCGGGACCATGGAGTTAGACATCAGTACTGATGGTTATAACCATTTCCCTGAAACCTTCATCCTCATTATTTCACTTGACCTTTACAATTCTCCCACAAATGAGATAAGAGATATACGGTTATTCCTGTCTTACAGATGGGGCACTTGTGGTCTCAGAGCTTATACGTGACTTTCCTGATGTCACCAGGAGGCTATAGAACCTGGCTCGTGGTCAGGTAGCCTAGATCCCTTTAAATGTTTGGCAGGGATTGGTTTTGCCCTTCCCTTGTATTGCACATTTAGAATTCATTTTAAGGAGATCCCCAATAAGTCTGAATTTCTAACCTAAAGCAATGATGTTGTGACTTATTTCAATATGTAGTTCTTCTAATTTCTATATCCAAGATACTGATATGTGATCAATGGCTCAATAATTAATCACTGATTTCTTAGCAAGTGGAGACACTGTTATTTTTTTATACAACAAACAAAATCACCATTTTCCTCAGAAAGATAAGAAGGGAATTCTTTTCCGTCTACAAAAAGGAATTGGCATGCCTTGCGCTTGTGACATTTTTACAATATGAAATGCTGCTGTGGTGATCATTTGAGGGAAGTGGTTGCTTCTTTTCTCATGATTTGTTTTTTTGGTGGGAGGAAGGAGGGAATATTTCTAGACTTCTTCAAGAATCAGCTCCAATAGCCAGGTGCCTTTTTTTTTTTTTTTTTTCCCGAAAGACTGCAATCAGACTGGAGGTTGATAAATGTTTGTTGAATTGAATTGATTTATTCTCTCAGCTGTAGTTATGTACTTTTGTGAGCAAATGGATGAATCTAACTGCTCTGGAGACCATGCAAATATTTGCCAGGTGCATAATCCGTACTTTTCTCTATCCCAAGCAGAGGGAAAAGCCAGGTATGTGTAACCCGGCATGGCACGGTGACAAAGTGCTTACTCTTTGCTTTTATATTTCCCTCTCGCAGGACGACCTAAGTTTGTGTGTTAGGAGTTGGGGACTGGGAGGAACAATGAGACAGAAGATGATAGGAAAGAATTTCTGGTTTATGTTTCTGATTTATTTGTTGCTCAGGACAGAATTTCCGAGGATGACCTGGCTACATTATGAGGATGCAGACTATTTACTGGATAATGTGTCATGAGTGCAAGTTGGGAATACCTATGTAAAGATTCTCCATTTCTGTTACTGTTAAGGACCACACTATTCACTCTTTCTTTTCCTACAGATTGTGGATACATAGCATCCATGACCCAAGAACACTAGCAGGGCCTCTAAAAGCTATTTTTAAAAAAGATTTGATTGATTGATTGATTGATTGATGAGAGAGAGAGAGAGCGCCCCAGAGAGCCAGAGAGCACAAGGAGGGAGCACAGCAGAGGAAGAGGGAGAAGCAGGCTCCCCATGAGTAGGGAGCTTCATGCAGAGCTTCATCCCAGGACCCTGGGGATCATGACCTAAGCTGAAGGCAGCAGCCTAATCAACTGAGCCACCCCGGCACCCCTAAAAGCTATTATCAGATGATTCAATGGGATGTTTTACCCACATTGATCTCATTCTTTCTCTTACTATGTGTCAAAACAGTGAAGGCTAGAGAAAACACAGGGCACTGTGTTCTTTTCTTTGAATGGAAGCAGAGTTGATTGCAGATGGTCTCTTTTTTTAAGGTCTGTTTGCTTGTTTGTTTGTTTATTTATTTATTTATTTATTTATTTATTTATTTATTTATTATAATCTCTACACCCAGCATGGGGCTCAAACTCACGAGCCCCAAATCGAGAGTCACAACCAGCCAGGCACCCCAATTGTACATTCTCTTAAAAGGAGTTTCAGATTAAGCAGATCCTGATTCCCCTCAGCTTAACCTTTCTGGTGATTTTAGCAGAAGAGGAATGTTCTGTTACCTAAATGTTCAGTACATCTTGTTCTACCATTTTGTGCCCGCGTAAGCGCTCTGAGAGATACTTCAAAACTTTCAAAACCTTTCATTCTCTAAAGAAACTTATCATGGAAGCTAATCACCCAAACTGCTCCCCTCCGTGTGTGAATGTGGCCCTCTGTGAGGGCTCACAGGAGGAGATGCTTGGCACCCAGCTCTCCAGCTGACCCCAGCTTTACTGGTCTGCAGAGACATGGAGAGATGGGGTGAGGTGAGCCCATGACTGAGGAGGAGCCCTGGCTGCTTTCTTCCTTGGGTCGCTGGTTTATCTGTTACTCAGGACAAGACTTGCTTGAACAAGACTAATGCCTACAGTTAATCATCTGAGTAAATATGTTATAAACTAAAGATCAACCAGTGTTGATAAGGAATGGGGGAAACCAGAGCATAGAAACAAAAAACAGCCTACCGACAAAACCCAAAACAAAATAGCAACCTCTGAAACATATGGCTTTGTGTTGAGTATTGGTTTTCAGTCCAGAAGCCCAGGAGATTGATGAGTAACAGCCTGGTGAAGCGTGCTCTTTGAAATTTGGCTTGAATACCATGCGTTGTAATGTTAGTTCTTGTGCAAATCTATGTATTTGTTAATACCTAAAAGTAAGTAGATTTCTCACCACACCCCCCTCATCACTCAACCTCATACCCCAGCATTCTGTCATTTGCATCTCAGTGTAGAAGGGACACCTTGTTCTGTACAATAGTCTCTAGGGAGCATCTTTGTTTTTTTTAAGTTAATTAATTTTTCCCCACATATTCCTTTTTAATTTTATTTTTAAATTTATTGTTTATTAGTAGCTGACATATTATATTAGTTTCAGGTGTACAACAGTGATTTGACATTTGTATACATGGCATATATATATTTGCATGTATATGTATATATATGTACACTACATCTTTTTTATCCATTCATCCATCAATGGACACAGGTTGTTTCCATCTGTTGGCTATTGTAAATGAGGCTGTAACGAACGTAGGGGTGCATATATCTTTTCCAATTAGTGTTTTTGTTTTCTTTGGATAGATACTCAGTAGTGGAATTGCTGGATCATATGAGAGCTCTATTTTTAATTTTTTAAGAAACTTCACGCTGTTTTCCATAGTGGCTGCACCAATTTGCATTCCCACCAACATGGCATGAGGGTTTCCTTTTCTCCTCATCCTTGTCAACACTTATTATTTCTTGTCTTTTTGATAATAGCCTTTCTGACAGGCATAAGGTAACATCTCATGGTGGTTTTGATTTGCATTTTCCTAATGATGAGTAGTGATGTTGAGCTTCTTTTTATGCTTGTGGCCATCTGTCTGTCCTTTGGAAAAATGTCTATTCAGATCCTCTGCCCATTTTTTAATTGTTTTTTTTGTTGTTGTTGTTATTGAGTTGTTTGAGTTCTTTATATATCTCAGTTATTAACCTGTTAGTGGATATATGATTTGCAAATAATTTTCTTCTAGGGAACATCTTGCCATATCCAAGTCTATGGTCATTATGTTGTAATTCTAACAATCAAAGCTGGAGATTAGTTGGGATTGTGATATCCACTGCGGGGTGAGAATATAAACACCCAGAAGTTTCACTGTCTTACTCAGGATCTTGCTGCTCAGGTAGGGTGTGACACAAACTCCTAGGCCTGTAGTCTTGGTTCACAGAACTCTGTTAGAGCTGCTCTCTCAGCATTCTGAGGTCCTGGTTAAAGCTGAGAGGTTTTCTTTCCAGATTTCCTTGAAGAACACAGCTCAGGGAACTAATCAGCTGAGGTGCTGTCGGCTTGTAACTTCTCTATGGCTGGTGTCTGTTTCCAAAGTAAATATGGGGGAGAAAAATCCCTTAAATCCTTTCTTCACTGTCAGTGTTTTGGGTTAGAGTAGAAGCAATTAAGTGTGAGGTGCTGAATATTAGTTAAAAAAAAAAAAGAGTAGATATGTAAGGGTATATGTTTCCATTTGGTGTTCTTGTTGACTGAACTACACGCATTCTTTGAATTAGAATTTTTCCCAAGAAGAAGTAGCTGTTGAGGACACTTCTTTTCCTGGTGGTGCAGTGTCACCCTAAGATATGTGTGTGGCCTAAAAAGCTTATTTTGTTAGAATAATAGCACTTTATATTAACATACAATTTTGGAGGATGTGGAGGGGGAGGTTATTTACAAAAATCCTCTAGATACAAATTGTAAGAAATAAAAAATATCAACTTTGCTCAGATGAAGGACTGGACATCCCAGTGAAACACCTAAGCCTAAGAGCTGACTTAAGGTAAAACACAGCCCTGTGGGCTCGTGTGCTGTAGAAGGTCACACCGAGGTCACATGCTACCGTCTTTCTAGACTTGAACCTTAGAAAGTAAATGGCATTTAGAGCTCTTCCGGCAGTTTTTGAAGGAACAATCTCTTTATATTTTTTTTACCCTGGGTCCTCTCTCAAGAGTTTCATAGATTTAATATGGAGTTTAGGTGGTAGTTATTGACTGTCCTTGTGGTTAATGTGTATTTTTATTTTATTTTATTTTATTTTATTTTATTTTATTTTATTTTATTTTATTTTATTTTATTTTATTAAGATTTTATTTATTTATTCATGAGAGACACACAGGGACAGAAAGAGGCAGAGACACAGGCAGAGGGAGAAGCAGGCTCCATATAGGGAGCCTGACATGGGACTTGATCCCGGGTCTCCAGGATCACACCCTGGGCCAAAGGCAGATGCCAAACCGCTGAGCCACCCAGGGATCCCCTAATGTGTCTTTTTAAAGCTCACACACTGAACCCCATTCTTTTAAAACAGTAGAAACAGTATTGATAAGCAAACACATACGTACAGTGTACAGATACAGTACTTACGTCCGTTATACGAAAGGCTCCATTCCACAACGTCGTGAGGAAGACAGATGCTTACTACTTATTATCCCTGCTCCACAGATGAAGACTCTGAACCCTAGGAAGTTTGACTTGCCCTAGGTCACATGGACAGTAAGGGGAGCGATCTGAAGGTGAGCCGTCTATAGCCTTTTGACATCAAAGATTCAGGCAGGTATAATTCATGGCAAGGATGAAAGCATCCTGGGGCTGACGGCTCAACTCAAGTGTTCGGTGATCTGAACATTTCAACATTTCTGGTTTAACAGAAAACTACTATTTCTTCTAGTTCTTAGGACCCCTTGTAAAGTGGAGAAGCCACAGTGACAAGCCATTTTTCCCTCAGCATTGTCTACATGCTTTATTGCTGCTCTCTGACCAGTTAGAAAAGGTCAAAGTTATCCTGCTTCTTGCAAGTGACCTAGTGCTTCTGCCAACATGTTGAAATAAATGTTCTTTAAAATATCGCGCTTAAGAGGATAGGGAGAAACCCAGCCAAAATACGTTGCTATTCTAGAAGGTTCTTTGGTGTGGGTCAGTCAAGTAACCTCACTGACACCACTTCTACATTTCTGAGTACATTAAAAAACCTTATTAATTTTCAGACAGGAGACCTGAGCTGAACTTGACCTTTTAAAGTGTCTGAGAAGAGTTTACCAAGTAGTTGAGTAGCATAAACAGAAGTTTGAGAAGTTTGTTGAAAAACCTCTGTCCTTAAGTACCCTCAGGTATCTTAAAACTACTGTTTACTTATTCCTATTGATATGCTAATCACAAGTTGTTCTTCGGTGTTCAAGCATTTTCTCCAAGGAATTTGCGCTGTCTGTGCTTGGTTCATTAAGCTGCGCGGTAAAATCGTCCCTGATTTACATAGTGGTACTAACCCTTGCATCCAAAGTAGTCCGAGTTAGAGAAGCTGAGTATTAAACACATCTGTGTCACGGATTCACCATTTTGAAGTCATTAGTTGCTTACTCTTTGGATAAATGGATGTAAGAGGACACACGGCTAAGCGACAGAAGGGATGCCTTTACCTTTGTGTATGGGATAAAAATCTCCCTCCCTGCTTGGAGTGAGGTAACCCTGTGGAGTCTGAAGGCTAAAAAAGTGAATAGATATTTCTAAGGATTGTTCAGAGTTTTTAATGTCACCTGGAGATAATGGGAAATTTTATAGCTCACTCTGGATTTGAACCCAAGATGAGCCTCTCAAAAACTGAAACACAGACTTTTATTTTTTGCATTTGCCTATTAATAGAGCCTCCCTGTTCCAGGTGTGGTCTGCTATCTGATAGTGTGGGCGTCACCACCTAGGAGATGGCAAGAAGTGTAGTCTCAGGCCCTCCCAGGCCAACTGAATCAGAACCTGGTTTTCCACAAAATTATCTGGGTGATTTATATGCACATTTAAATTTGGGAAGAATGAACTTAGGCTGTGTCATTTGCCCTGAGAACTAGAGATCATTTGATTAGATGAAACACCTTTTCCTAATTAAAGAGGAGGTGTAGGACTGGATTTGGAGTGGGCTGGTGCCTTGAACGAGCCATTTAACTTCTGTGTTGAACTGTTGTTCTGGGAAGTGAGAGGATGAGGGCAAGGCCTTGATGTCCAGTGCTGGTTGGCTCGTCGCACCCCACAGAGATAAATCACGCACTTGAGTAAGTGAAGAGGTGAAGGCAGGTCTTAGCTCTGGCAGTAACCAGGATACATGACGGCGTCTTATAATGCTTAGTGGAACGTACGTACAGACTTGAGGCATTTGGCTGCTACTGTGCATTGGAGACTTCCCTCTGAACTTTTATAAGTTCAGTGATAGTCCAAAAATTCTGATAGTTTTAAAAACTCTGTCCCTTAAGATATTGCAGAACTTCTATGGTGCTGTTATATTTCATGTTAAAAGGGGGGAAAAAAGAACACGAACATGAGAATAAATGAATTCTGTTCAATTTGAAATCTTGAAATGAAGATTCACTTAAAACACCTAATGGAACCTTGAGAAAGATGATACATAAGGCAATTTTTGTATGAGTTCTTCATGTGATTAATGATAGAATATCTAAGATGACTTTCTTTCAAGGATTGAGAGATTGGCCAAATGATTTGAAGTGATGGGAAAGAAGATGGGGTGATTCACGCAAGCCTACTTCTATATCTGCACGCATCCATATACACACTCGTACATACAAACATTCTGCCTATGGCTGCTGGAAATAGTAAAGGAGATAATGTGTATAAAGGATGCGGGGAACACAGTGAGGGGTCCAGTAAGTGGTAGTTGTCATTATAGGGAGCAGCAGAACAAAGTGGTTAAGAGCATAGGCTTTTCCGTTAGATCCATTGGGTCCAGAATCTTGGCTCCACCATTCATTAGCTGTTTGACGTGGGGTTAATTACTTAACCTCTTTCTACCCTGGTTTCCTCTACTGAAAAATAGGAATAGTAATAGTACCTGCCTCACCAGGATTATGTGAGATAACGTGTGAAATGCGTTTAGAAGAGTTTCAAGAATGAAATGAGTACTCAAAAAAACCAAAATAAAACAAAAAACCAGATGAGTTACTAGTTTTTTGTTTTTGTTTTTTTTTATATTTAAAAAATTTTTTTTATTTTTTTTATTTATGATAGTCACACAGAGAGAGAGAGAGGCAGAGACACAGGCAGAGAGAGAAGCAGGCTCCATGCACTGGGAGCCTGACATGGGATTCGATCCCGGGTCTCCAGGATCGCGCCCTGGGCCAAAGGCAGGCGCCAAACCGCTGCGCCACCCAGGGATCCCCGAGTTACTAGTTTTGTATATATGCAGTATGCTCTGTGATCTGGAATCCAGTTAAGTGAGTTTCTTTGCACACTCATTTCTTTTAAGCAACAGAACTTTAAACTTGCTGTATGGAAAGCTCTTCCTTCTTTTTGCTTACTTCATTGCAATAATTCATTTTTCTCATCCTAATTGAATTTCAATAAGAAGTAAAATTAACCTGAGAGAATATTTGACCAAATATTCTTTGGTTGGCTTGTCACACCGCACAGAGATAAATGACCAGATACGGTCCTCGAATCCTAGCAGAAGTTTTAACCAACTCTTTCATGCTGGGAGTTGAGATTAACTGTAAAGTAACTCTAGAAAATACATCAGAATTTTGGATCAAACTGCCCATTTTCTAATCTAAATTCAGATGCAAAAATATATATCGACTACCCAGCTTTGTTCCAGGCACTGTTCCAGTACAGGGAGTAAGACCAGGAGTTTAGGTCTAAGCAGTCCCGAGTTCAAATTCTGATTCTACTTATTACCAGTGACAGTATTTTATATGAATACTAGGCAAGGATGGTGGTATAGCAAATATTGGCAGGGGTGAATGAACCAATTGAGGTTCTTATTTACCCTTTTCAAAAGTGTTTGTAATGATGTTCTATTCTATGTCTTATTTATTTTGTAGTCTGAATGTTCATGAGAAATATATAGAATATTTTTCTTTGGGCAGCTTTCTTCCAGCAACCTGAGGAAAATTTCATTGGCCATTAAAAATAACATAAGGCCTTCTTGCTTTGGGAATAGAGAAGTTCCTTCTCTCTGAATTAACAATTCCAAGACATACAAGAAAAAAACAAACAAACAAACAAAGAAACCTTCAGATACTACTTTTAGAAGGTCCTGGATGCCACTGGCTTCTTCTGATTCAACAGTGATCTGTGCTGGGGGGAGCTAAACACGCAAGAATGGATTGATTTTAGGTATTACTGAGAAAAATATCCTTCTATACATCCAGAACAGGACTGAAATGGAATAGATTATTGAAATGCTAGACATTCTGGGCCAGAAAAATTATTCTGACTTTCCATCATCCATCTTGACAGGACCTCAGCAGGCGGTTTTTGGAAAATGTGTCAAATTTTTGTTGAGCAAGGGTAAACAATCTAATTGCGTGATGCTGCCTCTTGGGAATCAGGAGTCGGCTTCCTCCAGACTCTGGAGTGATTAGTTTGTGCCCCATGGCTGTCTGACCCTTGTAAAATTATCTCAGCTGGTAGGACTGGACTTGCTGACCTCATTTTTATGTGAACATCTCATTCTTGTGGGGAATCTTTATCAATTATCTGCCTCCATCTGTATAATGCAAGAGCTGTAGGATCATTTCATGTGCTGGCGAGAGATGCTTTGTCCCAACCAATAAATGTTTCTTCCTCTCTTAACAGTTTGACCCACTGATTCTGAAAAACATTATGATGTGTGATTTAAAAATGGAATTAAGCAATCAGACCACTATTCAAAAATTCTAATTTCCCAAAAAGGAAACTTTATTGCTACCATCAGTAGGAAACTCATCATTTTTCACCACACTTTAAAATGTAGTGCGTACTTTTCTTTTTTTTTTAAAGATTTTATTTACTTATTCATGAGAGACACACACATACAGAGAGGCAGAGACACAGGCAGAGGGAGAAGCAGGCTCCATGCAGGGAGCCCGACATGGGACTCAATCCTAGGTCTCCAGGATCATGCCCTGGGCCGAAGGTGGTGCTAACCCACTGAGCCACCCGGGCTGCCCTAGTGCATACTTTTCAAATTAAAAATGTTTGCCGTTGTCCCACCAAATCATGGTGTTCTTTAAAACATACCATGTTGATGTGGGAAACAAAGGCAAAAAGAAAAAATTTCCTTACTACCTACAACCCCATGACAAGTCCTTGAAACAGGCTGAGTGACATTCCTCATTCGTGTCCCATGTCGGGCTCCCTGCATGGGGTCTGCTTCTCCCTCTGCCTGTGTCTCTGCCTCTCTCTCTCTCTCTCTCTCTGTCATGAATAAATAAATAAAATCTTTTTTTTTTTTTTTTTTTTTTTTTTAAAGGAAGGGTCTCATGACTAAGATTTTCTAAGACAGTAATAAATGACCTTTTCCTAACAATAGCTAGCGCCCCTCAAGGTCCTGGGAACCTTGCTTCCAAAATTCCTTAGAGACTTTCACTACCCTAACCCTCTCCCAACTCGAAAGTATATAATGGGCCATTCCTCATGACCCCAATGCAACTCTTTCTGTCCCTGGGTTCTGTCCCCATGCTTTAATAAAACCACCTTTTTTTGCAACCTGAACATTTCTCCTATATCAACTGTCACCTTTGTTCTGAGGTTTCCCTTAGGAGGGACCCAAGGCCACAGTGGCTCCGAGGCGTTTTTGCCTTCTGGTCACCTAAATCCAAAAAAAAAAAAAAAAAAAAAAAAAAAAAAATTAAATTAGATTTTAGAACTATTTTGGCATAAAAACAATTAAATTAGTATTATATATTAAAACATTTTTCTTTGACCTAAGAATTAATTGTTTTCATACCCACTTTGCCTAATGGAGGAGTCGGTCTGTACCTGCCCATCCCCATGGAAAGTTTGGGGGCTTCCTTCAGGGTGGTGGTGGGGAAATCAGAAGAATGGAATGTATTTGAAAGCTTGTGTTTTATCTTAAAACTTCAGTTGGAGTTTGTCCTTTATACTATGGAAGTCATTGTTGCCTCAATTTAAAATTATTTGAACTCGGGGCACCCGGCAGCTTAGTCTGTTAAGCGTTGGAGTCTTTGATTTTGGTTTAGGTCATGATCTCAGGGTCCTGAGATTGAGCCCTCCCCTCCTCAGGTTCTGTTCTCAGTGGGGAGTCTGCTTGGGACTCCCTCCCTCTCCCTTTGCTCTTCCCCTGACTTGTGCTCCAGTACTCCCATGCGCATGCATGCTCTCTTCCTCTCCCTCACAAATAAATAAGTATATCTTAAAAAAATAAATAAATGAAATTATTTAAACTTATTCCTACAGAAAGGTAGACCTAAAGAAAATCTATTGTTTCCTGCCCTTACTTGGCATAGGGGTGGCATCCATCCCCCGCCACCCTTCCTCGCCATGGTACACATTTTCTGGTTGGGAAACACAAGTGTAAGGCATTTAAGGTTTAGGAAGACTTTTTTTTTTTTTTTTAAATAATATATGGTCAGGGGAAGGAATGGGATTTATGATGGATTCACATACAAAATGAATAAACTACAGGCATCCTAATAGATGATCTTTAGGTGAATACAGTCCATTAGGATTCTTAGAAGAGCCTAGAAGAATCTATACTGCACAATTTCATTTCAAGCTCATTTATAAGCACCTCCTTTCTTAGGGCCTTGGTGAGTGATTTAGATTCTCTCAGCTATTTCTAGCCAAGAGGAAGAACAGTCACTCTTGATGACACTAAAATTCTTCTTTTCACCTGCTTCTTTTTAAGAAGTCACTTCCCTAGGTTCCCTTGGCATTAAGAGGAGGACGGCTGTTCTCTTTGTCCCCTCATTACTGTCTTATCCAGGACAGGCTATTATAAAAGCTTTTTGTTTGTGAGATCAGTTCTCTGATTTCTAACTTCCCCTCTCAAACCTAAATGCCACACTTGAAGTTCTCCCAAATTGCTGCTGCTGCTCAGATGACTTCTTGGTATTGTATGCTAAATGTGAGGCTCTTTATTTAGGTGCTTTGCTCCCTTGAAAAGAAAATCCTAATGAGTCACCCAGTTTGTTGATTTCTTTGTAGGTGTGACCAGCTAAGTGCCACAATAATGGTGTTGAAACAGAAGTCACTGGGATCAGGAGCTCATTTATCCCTAGTCTAATGTAGACTATTGGCTTCTCTTTAATTTTGGGGGGCATAGACCCTTCTCAGCCTAGGGTACAGAAGATGTGACTACCAAGGATCTGATATTAACTTAGAACCCAGCCTGGCTGCCAAAGAGAAGAGACGTAGTGTGCTCTGTGTGTTTGGTGCCTGAGCTAGGATATCATGTCATTCTTTTTTTCTTCTTTTTCCTAGCAAATGGACAAAAGAATGATGGGCATCATCCAAAAGCCAAATAGGAGTCACTCATGACATCTTAATCTCTTGAATTTAAATCCATGACCAAGCTTGGCTGACTCTACTTCTTTAATGCCTCTTGATTCCCTCTTCTGTTTCCTGTCTCTACCACCATTCCCCCTGGGCAGGCACTATTCTTTGCCTCTCTGCTGAGCACCCTGATAGTGGATTTTCCCCTGATAGTATCTCTGAAGTCCCTGCATTCCCATTGTGCAGCCGGTGAGGTCATATAAAAATGGTTAGTGGACCATGTCTTTCTCCTGCCTGAAACCTTTTAAATGGTTTCCCATTTGCTTAAGCCCAAAATTAGCCAACAAGGCCCAGCATGATTGTGACTATTGTGTCTCCTTCTCCAAAGTCATTTTTATTGCAATTTCCGCCTCACTTTTTGGGATCCAGACACATTGCTTTCTTTTGATACAGCAAACCCAATTTGTTCCTGTGTATCTCAGGGCCTTGGCACATACTGTTCCTGCTTCTTGGAATGCTCTTCTCCTCTTATGAATTCTTTCATGTCATTTCCTCACAAAAACCTTTCTTCATCCTCCAGAAGATCCTAGGCCCTGTTTTGAGCTCTCATAGGCCCTTCACATTCCTTCAGGGCACTAGGCTCAGATAATAGTGGTGTGTATTAGCTGGATAATGCCTTTCTCCCTCATCACACTGGAAGCTCCATGGGGACAGGGACTTTTTGTTCTGCATATCATAGTCTTCTCAGTAACTAACAAAAGTAAAGAGTAAAGAGTAGGTGTTTGATAGGCAAACAGGAAGTAGACTATGGTACAAAGATGTATATGGTACAAAGATGCTTAATACGTACATGTGTAAAGGATGATGCTCACACATGGGGAGTCATCAGAAAAGATTTAATTAGGGGCCAGATTTCTAATAGGGCAGAGGGCTATATAACTCATTTTCAATGATTTTTTTCTTCAAAAATGGTAAAATCAATGTTTGGGGTCTTAAAAGAATAAGCATTAATCTATAGTGACTCAATTCTGCATAGACTGGTAAGCATTTAGAGTAATGAATGATCAACCAGGCTAACAGGACCTGGCTGCAGGGCCTTCGTACCTGCTGTTTCACCTGCCTGGAATTCTCTCCTTCAGATACCCCTATTACTTGCTCCTTGACTTAATCCAAGTGTCTGCTCAGATGTCATTTTATTAGAGAGACCTTCCCTGACCTCCTCTAGGAGGAGAAATGCCCTGCCCTCTGGGCCTCCCATTCCTTTTTCCCCTTACTGTGCTTGTCTTTTTATTTCCTGTAGCACTCATCACCATCTGCCATTCGTTTGCTCATTTATTCCTTCCTTCAATCACTCATTCTTTTCAGTCTTTTTTCCACTAAACTCTCCCTTAAGGATAAGGATTCTGTTTGATGTATACTCTGCCCCTAGCAACTAAATTAATGTTTGATACCTAGCAGACACTGAAAGCCTATTTTTTGAATATATGAATGATCATGGTGAAGAAAACCTCAAAATTTTATCCCCTTTCTTCTAAGGGAGAAATAAGGAAGGAAAGAAAGTCCACTTTCATCTTTTGACCTTTTTGCCCTTCACCCCAAATTGGGTATTCTGGTGTTGTCATCGCTGATGCAGAGAAAACAGCTCTGGGGGGGCAGGTAGGTGCAAAGGTCTAGTTCTTACTCTACTAGATTGTGTGCTCCACTTCAGCTCTTGACTATCTATTAGAAATCTGTAACTCTTAAATACTTGTGTTTCTGGGACTTTCTTCATGAGCCTAAGATTTAACTGTAAGCACACACTTTTGCCATGTGGCAAAACTAAAAGACCTTAGGGTATTTTCACTTAAAAATAGCAGCTTGCTCTTCATTAAGCCGCAGCCTACTGCCTGTTCTTACATTCAGTCCTTCTTCTGGCGAGATGTAATACAACAAAGGAAGAGGCTGGTGGTCACAAGCCAGGACATTGCAGGGCTCATTAATTACTTGGAAAATGGTGCCTGGGTTGTGGCCAGAATCCCAAACAAAGAAAGGAAATAGCTCCTGTTCTCCAATTGACAAGTTGATGAGTGAGGTAAGAATGAAAATCATTTGGGTAAGTAAAGGGGGTTGGGGGGAAGAAATCAAATGGAAGCAGTAGTTTTGTTCAAGAACAAGTATACAATTAAGACATATTCCCAGCCCCGAGGGGATTGATTCATATCAGTTGAGACCATGGAAATCACTATCTGCTCCCAGCCATGAGATGAATTCATTATCTCTAATAAAGGGATTGGGAACACCAATTTAGGAAAAGTGTTGATGGTGTTGGAGCTTGGGCCAAAGTACATGATATGTGTACAAATGAGATATTAATCTCAACAGCTTCTAATTTGGTTTGGTCCTTATGACAATGATATAAGTAAATATAGAAATAAATAAATATTATAAATATAGGAAGAGTTAAATACTCTTAATCCATAAAATAAAATCTGGAATTTTGGCAAGGCTAAGAATCCTAAACCATTGTACCAAATTTGTGGTGATCAAATGGGCCTATTTTCAAGCAGGAGGAGTCCGTTAAGAAAAATGAGACTTTCTTAATGTCGATGTAAAAAGATAATTTAAGAAACATACACTTAAGGGGTTAAACCATTTGATCTGGGTGTGATTATATTTTTGGCAATGTTCACAAAACCTAGGCTGTGCCTTTCAGAGTTCTGGACTGTGCCGAATACGTAAGGACGGCTGATCATTAATACTTTGCCGAAATGAAGCCATCAGTAATTCCTTGCTTGGGTGCGTTCTGCACAGTTTTCAGTACTGAGTGGCCGTACTATGTCTCTGCTATAAAAACTGCTGCATTAGGAGAAAAGGAAAATGAAAATACATGCACATGCACACATGCACTGCCTCCACTATCACAACAAAACCCCTACATAGAAGCAAGACCTTCTTGTGGCTGTTTCACAGTCTATGAAGAATATAGATAACACTTGTTTATTGAAAGAGAAGTTTCGGAGTTTGTAGACAATTTCAAGGTCAAGCTATGTCCTTTGGGAGGAGGTTACCAGAACTGCTGGTCATGTGTTTAATTTCCCAGACATGGGAAAGCAAAATGAAAATTAATGTCTCGCTGTAGCCATGCGGAGAGAAATGTAAACAGAATCAAGATCCAGGCATTAAAAGACAATTAAGCTGGGTTTGTTTAGGTATGTGTATGTGCATGTGTGTGTGCATTTGCTTTTTTGAGGAAGGGGATGGATATGAAGAGAGGAGAAATAAAAGGGAACTGTTTCCAGGAAGAGGCAAAGACTAAGAACTGAGTTGAGTAATGGGAGATGAAAGGGGGAAGCACACTAAGTTTGAAATATTGATTTCCGCTCAGACCAGACAGGTTGAGGGCTTGGTTGGTAAATTGGTTGAGCAGGTTCATGTGAAAAAGGAGCTGCCTTTTTTCATTTTACTGAAACAAGTGAGTGAGGCCTTGAAAGTCGTTTGTGCCTTTTGAGTAAACCACCAAACAACTCTTAAGTAGCCCGTTTGGTTGTGATCTGACGTAAAAATCAAAAGAATCATCGGAGAAAAAAGACTAGACTGATTATTGATTATGATGCATATCCTAGGAGACACTTGGAGGAGCAGAAGAAAGTTAGTTGCAGTATAAATTATCTCCATATGGAGACCATGCAGCACGCTCAGTTAGTGTTGCCCATTGGTCTAGAGGTTGGCTCCAAGAATCTGCAGAACAAGGCCTAGGTGATCCAAGGTTCTGTTTCCAAAGGATGGAAAGCAGGTGCGGTAGGTGTCACTGGTACTGTTCATCTAGTAGTTGTGTCCTCCCGTTACTCTGGGCACATAGTGGTTCTCACAAGTCTGTGTGTCCTTCTGAGTGGGTGGGGCCGTGTGAGTAGTTACGGCCTACAAAAGTGGTGGAGTAGGCCTTTCATTACTGGTGCCAGCACCTTCAGCCTTCTCTTTCCCTCGTCAAGGTCACCAACATCCTGAGATACGGTGGCTGCTCATTGGACCTCACTGTTTTGTTTTTTAGTTAAAGGAAGTTGATACTTTATTTGGTTTTCTCTAGTTTTCCCCTAATGTCCTTTTCTACTTCAGGATCCCATCCAGGACACCACATTACATTGACCTGCCATGTCTCCTTAGGTTCCTCTTGGCTATGACAGTGTCTCAGACTTCTTTGTTTTTGATAAATCTTGACAGTTTTGAGGAGTACTGATCAGGTATTTTGTAGGATGTCCTTCAATAGTCTGATGTTTTTCTCATAATTAAACTGGGTTTTGGAGAGGAAGTCTGCAGAGGTAAAATACCATTCTTGTCTCATCATTAAGGGTACATACTATCAACATGACTTGTCCCTGTTGATGTTGACCGTGATCGCCTGGCTAAAGTAGTGTCTGTTGGGGGTCTTCCATTGTACATTTACCTTCTTTCCATACGGTTTTCTTTGGAAGAATGTCTTTATGCCCAACCCACACTTAAGGAGTGGGGCATTATTCCCTTCCTTGAGGACAAAGTATCTGCATAAATTATTTGCAATTCTTCTGCACTTAAGGCTTGTCTTTTCTCTCTTATTTATTTATTTATTTATTTATTTATTTATTTATTTCTAATTTATATCAGTAGGGACACAGGGATGTTATATTTTATACTCTGGGTTATACTCTAATGCTACCTTATTTATGTTGTTGCTCAAATTGGTCTGGCTTTGGCCATTCGGAAACTCTTTCAGTTATCTGCTCTGTCCCTTTGACACTGGAGACCTTTTATTTGTTTTTGTTTGTTTGTTTGTTGAGCCTTTTCTTACTTTCTGGTATTACAGGATGCTCTGGGGCTGTGATCTTTGAGTGACTGCAACCAGCAAAGTCTTTCTACTAATTTGTGAAGAACATTTATTCTTACTAAGAAAACAAAACTCTATTAAGCCAGAGGGATTCTAGAGTTGTCTGTTTTGAAGTTTAACTTAGGTCAGTGGTTCTCAAACTGTGTTTCTGGGACCAGCAGAATCAGCATCACCTGGGAGCTTGTTAGATACACATATTCTCTGGTCCCATTCTAGGCCTCTTGAATCAGAAATACTGGGACTGAGACTTAACAGTCTGTGTTTACCAAACCCTGCAAGTGATTCTGATGCACTCTTAAAGTTTGAAAAACACCAACAGATTTAATGAGTTTTATGAGTGGTAACATAAAGAGTGATCGACTCAGTGTATTTTTTTGGTTGTGTTTAGATTACTGCATGTTGTTCCATAGGAAAACATTAAGAAATTACTCTAAACCAAGATGCTTGTTTTTTTTGTTTTGTTTTTGTTTTTGTTTTTGAAATGAAGATACAAGAAATCTTGAAAATATACTGATATGGAGGAAGACTACACTGGATCCATTTTTGTAGACCTGTGGTAAGAGCTCTGTAGACATCAAAGGTTCCTTACTAGGATCCAATAAAATGGTGAATTCAACAGTGCCTGGTGAACCAGAATGAATATTTGGGATTATTTTCATATTGGGCCTCTCCTCTACTAGATTGTAAGCACCACAAGGAGAAAGACTTTGGGTTGTTGCTGTCACCAGGGCCTAGAACAGTGCCTAGTGCATATATGGTATGAACTCAGTGAATATTTGTGAAATGAGCACATTATTTTTCAGGTTTCCATTTCCATATAATACCTTAGGATTTCTACAGAACCCATTCTGTTCTATCACTTTTTTAAAAACTGAGGTAGAATTTCCATACAATGAAATGCAAAATTCTTTTTTTTTTTTAAGATTTTATTATTTATTCATGAGAGACAGAGACACAGGCAGAGGGAGAAGCAGGCTGGGGGGATGCAGGGATCCTGATGTGGGACTTGATCCCAGGTCTTCAGGATCACACTCTGGACCAAAGGCAGGTGCTAAACCGCTAAGCCACCCGGGCTGCCCAAAATGTAAAATTCTTAAGTGTACACTTGAATAAGGTTTGACAGACTCACCTGTACTGTACTAACTGAATGGTATTTTTAAAATTGACTCTTTTTCCCTGATTTACAACTATTTTGATAACCATAAACTTAGGATGTTGCAGTCTTTGTTATATACTTTCTAGTCAATATTAAAATCAATGCGTATTTATTAATCTAGAAGATTAATCTGTGTATCACCTGAAATGTTTACTTGTCTGACCTATATTGAGAAACACTTCAGAGAAAAGTTTGTTTATTGTGAAACTTGAAGCACTCATTAGTGGACAGGGAACGTTTGAATGGAATGAGGGTTGTAGTGGCAGGCTTATGATGTAGGAAATCTATTTGGACTCCTGAAATCACGCTGGTATGGCCCGAATGATTGATGAGTATCTGAGTTGATTCTCTTGATAACTTGGCAGTTTGATAAACTGGACTATTGAGATACTTCACCTAACTCTCATCCACCTCTTATTTTTTTTTTTAATTGGAGTTCAATTTGCCAACATATAGCATAACACCCAGTGCTCATCCCATCAAGTGCCCCCCCCTCAGTGCCCGTCACCCAGTCACCCCCACCCCCTGCCCACCTCCCTTTCCAACACCCCTTGTTTGTTTCCCAGAGTTAGGAGTCTCTCATGTTCTGTCTCCCTTTCTAATATTTCCCACTCATTTTCTCTCCTTTCCCCTTTATTCCCTTTCAGTAATTTTTATATTCCCCAAATGAATGAAACCATATAATGTTTGTCCTTCTCCAATTGACTTATTTCACTCAGCATCATACCCTCCAGTTCCATCCACGTCGAAGCAAATCGTATTTGTCGTTTCTAATGACTGAGTAATATTCCATTGTATACATAGACCACAGCTTCTTTATCCATTCATCTTTCACCATCCACCTCTTAAATAGCGTTCTTCATCCATTCTCTCAGAACTTTCTTCTGCATTACAGGAGGCAGCTTGCTTATTTCTGGATTTGTAGTTTGTTTTTTTATTTTAAAAGACCAAGGATTTTTATGCTATTGTGATAAAGAGATAGAGGAGGGACTTTGAAAACATTCATTCATTCATTCATTCACTTCAGTGATTCATTCTAGAGAAGGAGAGAGCGCATGCAAGGGGAGGGCAGAGGCAGAGAGAGAAGGCGAGGGAGAGAGTCTCGAGCAGACTCCACACTGAGCATGGAGCTCCATACAGGGAGCTGAGATCTTATGACCTGAGGTCACCACCTGAGCCGAAACCAAGAGTCGATGATTAACTGACTGAGCCACCCAGGTGCCCTGAGGAGAGACTTTTTGACTGAATAGAGATTTTTTTTCCATTGGACTTACCAGGTTTGTTTGCTTGCTTTTTAATTTTTTCCCCCTCTATGGTAATGTTGAAAGAAGTTGACTGCTTTGGAACTAGTTTAGTATATTCTGAAAATGAATTCACTCAACAGGCATCTTTGTTGTACAAGTTACACGTGGGTTCTGTGTTAGGCACTCCAGGAATATCCTTAGGGACCTGATAGCCTTTTGGGAGAAATGAGTAAAGTCTACAAGTAAGTGTAATTAACAGGGCATGGTGTCAGGCACTCCAGAAGACTTGAGCTCTGTGCCATGTGAGTAGGCTGTACCACCTGAGTCTGCAGATTTATTCACTAGTTTGAAATCAAAAGGGAATAAATGAAAATTTAGATTGCATTCATGTTGTTTTATCTAATTAAATTTCCTGACACCATAGGACAATAACTCAGATTATAATGGTTGAGAAGTTTGTGATTGTCAGTATTGTCAAGGCACAGTGATACTTCCCTTAGGACATGTTTGCATCATGAATTTTACAATTTTTTTTTCATATTATGAAAGTAATATATGCTTGTTGTAGAAATTTCGAGATATGCAGAAAAATGTTAATAAAAAACCTGAATCATTCATAATTCCACTATTATTGCTGCTCTTTTTAAAAATGTGTTTTCCCACAGGTAGGATCATACTGCATGTCATATTTTGTAACTTATATAAGCATTTTCTTACGTCAGAATTCTTTTTAATGTTTTGATGGCCGAATTAAAGGCCATTGTGTTTATCCGCCATACTTTACTGAACAGTTTTATTATTTATTCCAATTTCTTGTTATGACATCTTTGAACATAAATTTGTATGAATTTAACATGAATTTTGTATATAGCTATATAAAAACATATTTCCAGATTAAACTAGGCAAAGACCAATTAACACTGCCAAACAAGGCGGTCTGGGAGGGGCTGGAACTCAGCCCATGACCTGGTACATGCCAACAAACACACCTTGCAGGTGCTGCCAGAAGGCCTAGTCTGGCAGCCAAGGCATATAATCTGAAAATTATAGCACCAGACTTGACTCTGGTAGTCTCTTGGGTGTCGAGGGGCTTGTAGAGTATCCCAAGAAGCTTCGGAGATGGTCTTCAGACAGGAAAAGAGGAAATAGGTCTCAGAATTCTTTTAGGAAGCAGCATGGCCTTCAGTCAGCTCGAGGTTTGGCTGAAGGACCCGAGTCTCCTCCAGCAGCAGATATCATTCAGGGTCTGTTGAGTACCAGGCATTGCGCTCAGAGCTTGGGGTACCTCCATGAACAGGTGGATTTCTGCTCCCAGGGCACTTACATTCTAGCAAGGAAGATCTTCCGTGGATGGGACTGGCAAAAGCATAGCAGAGCCCTGGTTCTTGCGGAACTGGAATGTCGAGTGTGTTCCCAGACAGAGTCAGGTGTGCGGTAGGCAGAGAGTTGACTGCACAAGGTCAGGGCCAAACTCCTAGCAGTGGTGACTTATCATCAAGTCATGGAGGGGAGGCCTGGAAGTACACCTTGCTGGTCTAAGGTCCCATTGGTCCACATGATGAGCACCTGGCTCATCCTACAAATGGGGGTCTAGTGCTGGTACCTGGATGTTCATCCTGGGTTACGGGAGATAGAAATTAACCTAGTGCTAGTGACTGAAATGGAGAATTCAGGAATGTGTTACAGCAACTAGCCTCCTGCTGGGCATGTGTTCTAGTAGGTTTTCAATAAAGTTTCGTTAGGGGAATGCATAAATTTTGGAGAAAAGAAGGATGGAGAGAGAAAGAAAGAAATGGGCATTATGGGAGAAAGAAGATAAGACTAATAGCTATGACACAGTCATTATGAGTTTGGGCTCTGAAGTCAGACAATCCTAGATGCAGATATTAGGTCTTCCATTCTCAAAGCCTTTGAGATCCTGAATCAATTCCTTAACATCTCCGAGCCTCAGTTTTCTCATCTATAAATTGGGCTGATCACAGTACTTACCACACGTTAGGGCTATGAGGCAATTCTTGCAAAGAGCTGAGTGCATTTCCTGGCGCTTAATAAATGTTAATTAATAAAAACAGTGATAGCTTTTTTTAATGAGGAGTTTCTGAGAGGATGTTATTAATATACTACACGTTCTCTGATGACATCCAGCTTTCTTTTTTATCACTTAGAAAATTGAGAGGTCACTGTTTTTGTAAAGAAGATGCAGTATGATGGAATTTTATGCACACCCATCTATACACATCACCTGCTATTCATACTAAAAGGAAGCCTTCTCACAGTTTAGAGATGAGGCAAGGGAGAGCAGAAGGATTAGCATACGCAGTATTACCTAAAATTTAACTGTTGGTTGAACATAAAAGTCTTAGAGGAGGAAGCCACATGATGAATCTTTCTTCAATCACATTGTGATAATAATTACAGAAAAATGGATCCATATTAAAGGACCTGTTAGAATTAGAGACTTGGAGGCACATGGTTGAAGGGGCAGGTTCAACTGCTAAATGGATTTATTGTTCTCTCTTTGTGAGAACAGCCTCTCTCCCTCCTGCTCAGGCTGGGATAGTATTTAGAGGAAAAAAGACGCAGAGCTAGGGTTCACTCTCAGCATCCTATTTTGTTTTGGCTTCAGCTCCTTGATCCCAGGGGTATTTTGATGTGTGCATTCTGGGAAGAGTCTAGGAAACTTGCCTTCTGAAGATTCTGAAGATCTGTTGCTTGTGCAGAAAATCTTGAGAAAGTATTTCTAGAAGTAACCGAATGGCCAGACATTTTCTCTAAACAGATGATTTACTTTTTTTTTTTTTTTTTTTTTTAAGATTTTATTTATTTATTCATGAGAGACAGAAGCCCAATGCGGGACTCGATTCCAGGACCCTGGGATCACAATGTGAGCCAAAGGCAAATGCTCAACTGCTGAGCCACCTGGGTGCCCCCAGATGATCTACTTTTGACAGTTGAGGGACTCGAGCTGGGATAAAAATGCCATTAGGAGATGCAGGAAGAGCGTGGGGTGTATACATAACTGGCATGTGTTTTTGTGGATAAGCAACACTGAAGTGGGAAGAAGGGAGCTGAAATTTCCCTGGAAGCCCTGTCGACTGGGGACTCCGGATTGCAGTGTGACATTCAGCTGTGGCTGTGCGGCCAGGATGCCAGGGGCCCCCGCATGCCCAGCGCTGCCACTCCTGCGTGCGGCCTCGGGACCTCACCGTCCTTCCCTCCGCTCGCTGGTCGGGCCCTCTTGCTTCTGCTCTGCCCAAAGCCTGTTTCTGTTCTCCTTCCGAGGCGATGCCCGGGTCACCCTGTCTCACCTCGAGCCTCGTGGCCTTCCTCTGTCGCGTTCAAAGGGTACTTATGTGGTTGCTGTTGTTTAGCTTCCTAGGAACTTCCTACCTCAGCATGGGTCAGGCTTCCCTTTGAGCTGTGGTTAAGACTGGTCCCCTGTGGTCGGATACCCTTGACTCAGCAGGTTCACGTTCTCTTTCCTGTCTGATGGGCACCAGGTGCTCAGAGGTGGGTGGTTTGTACTTTATTCCCATGTCAGAGATGGGGAAACCCGGAGCAGTGAGGCCCAGGCCCCGGGAGGGCTGGAGTCCAGAGCTCTCCCTGGCAGGAGGTGCCCTTGCTTCTTAGCTCTCTGGGTGTTTCCATGAGCTGGAGGCTCTCTGCCAGGGAGGAAATAAAAAAAAAAAAAAAGCTGGGACTTATTTTAAGACACTGTCCTGGAGCATCAACTGTATTTTATTTGGTATCATCCCAGCTGCAGAACAGAAAAATTGGTTCCTTCCGGGGTGCATCCGAGTTGCATTCTCTAAACCTTTGAGTCCTCCCAAGACTTTCTGCGTATCTGCAAATCTGATAGAGAGTCTCTCCACTGATCCTGAGGACATTCATTAACTGACTTGACCTATCTCTGCAGCACAGTCCTGACCTGGAAATAAGCCCTAAAATGTGTGTCATCAGGTACCTCGGAGAAGCCTGCGGGCCTGATTCTTGGATAGACCGTCAGGCCTGTACGCAGAGCCATTTACGCTCATTTTAAAACTGATTACACAAGCTTGTAGCTAATTATACAGATTACAATGTGCAATTTTAGACAAGCATAGGGACAACAATAAGAAGCATCCCTGACTAGATGGAGAGAGAAAAACTGAAAATGAAACACAAACCTAATTTTTAAAAGAAAAGCATATAGTCAACTGGTGTGGGTACCATGCCTCAGCCATTCCTGTAAGAAAATGGTTAAGAACACTAAGGAGTTAAAGAAATGTTTAATTTGTCTTAGAAGTTTTCCAGGAAAAGATGGAAGACGAAAAAGTATTTTGTCGATATCAAATATTAATTGGATTGTGTTGGAAAAATCTACATGAATAATGTAGCTTTAATTTTCATTAAAAGATATTTGGTTCCAAAAAAAAAAAAAAAGAAGATACTTGGTTCAGCAGAAAAGCTAGATGCAGCCAAGTTAGCACATGTAGATACTCAACATCAATCATCAGGCAAATGCAATTACAATCACAGTGAGCTATAATCCTCACCGGGAGTATGACTAAAATTAAAAAGACCGACAATATCAAATGTTGGCAAGTATATGAAGCAACCAGAACTCTAATGCGTTGCTGATAGACTATAAATGATACTGCTATTTTCGAACATACTCTCTCAATTTCTTATCACGTCGTTCATCTGTTTACCATAAGACGAGGCAAGTCCACTTGTAGGTACTTACCCAGGAGAAAGAAAACCCGTGTGAACACAAAGATCAACATGGGAAGTTGCCAGCAGGTTAGTTGTCATAGCCAGAAGCTGGGGAGGATCTGAGTATCTGTCAATGGGAGAGTTGGGAAAACAATTTGTGTTACATCTAAACAACAGAATGTGCCTCAGCGATGGATATGAAGATACAAGCAACTACGTGGGCAGAGCTCATGATCATTATGGGAAGTGAAAAAAGCCAGCCTCAAAGGCTGGACCCTTTTGCCTTAGAGAGACTCTCCAGTATTAACCCAGCTAAGAGAAGGCTGCTGGTGACTGGCTTTTAGGAGAAGAGGTTTGAGGGGACACATTGTTGATCATCTCTATCTCTAAAAGACTCCCGGGAGCCTGAGTGGCTCATTCAATTGTCTACTCTTGATCTCAACTCAGGTCTTGATCTTAGGGTCGTGAGTTCAAGCCTCACATTGGGCTCCAATGTTTTTTTTACAAAAAAAAAAAAAAAAAATTGATTGAAAATCACCGCAAATGATGGTGATCTGTGGTGAGTGCTAATAGAGTAATAAATTCCCTCATCAGAGGGATCATGACAGTATATGGTCAAAACCCAAAAAAAACCAGCTTATAAAGATCAACTATTCAGGACTCAGGTTTTTAAATATAATATAAGCTACGTTCCCTTCATACTTTACTTCTCCCTGAGGGAATTACTGGCATGTTTGCGGCTCAGAAACAATATAGTGCTGTCAGACTTGGTGAGTGAACAGCACTGCCCGCTCAGGCCTTCATGAGTCTGTTCCCGACCCACCCTTGTTTTTTTTTTTTTTTTCTTTTTTGGCACAGCCTCAGAGGTAGTTAATCTTTAAAAGAAAGAAAAAGGAACAGGCCAGAAATGTAGCTTGATTCTAGCCCATTTTTAGAAGGTTCTTCCATACTGCACCTGAATGTCACATTTTTGAGATCCTTGCAGGCCAGGGCCATTTCTGGGTATCCTTAGTGTGGCCATAAATCCGTCCTATGGCCTGAAAAATATCTGGAGCCCACAGATCCTGCCAGAAACTCTGTGTCTGTGATGCTTCCTCTTCTCCATTATGCTCCTTCGTCTCCCCCAGCACCTTTTCCAGTGTTCTATTCCTTTCACCCCACCTCCTCAGGGTGGGTTCCTACATCCACAGTGGAGTTTGTGTGTACATGGAGAGAGAGAAACTGAACAGCAAACAGGCTGCTTGGGTAATCTCTTTCTACAAGCCGAATCGGACACCTCTTTCCAGTTCTTAAAACCCTTCTTATTTCCAAAATCCAAGGGGCGCTCTCTCCTCGCGCTTAACCCCTGCCCGACCCCCTCCCTACCACCTGCATTAGTTATGCCAAGTGCCTGTGTTTCCTCAAAAGCACCATGACACAATCTCAATCTCTCCACGGCTTCGTTCTTGGGCCTTCTGTCTGAAATGCACCTCTTCTTTTTGTCTGTTGGGTGAATATCCAGTCAGCCTTTAGGTGGGACTTCAAGGTCTCCTTTTCTTTCCTGATCTCTTGGCCTCCTTTCACATGGAGGCATCAGTGACTTCCACCTCCCAGTTCCCTGAGCTCCAATTACACGTCACCGGTAGAGGATTTATTAGAGTACGTGCTAATCGGGAGTTATATATGCTTGTTTTTGTCACTATCCTTTGATTTCTTGTACTTGTGAGTTTTCCCCTTTGGAACTCTGCCCCCAGCACATTGTAGGTGCTTAGTTAATCCTTGTTCAAAGCATCATTGAAAAAACAGTGATAAAAGAAATGACCCCATTTGATTTGCTACTGGAAGTTACAGGAAGCGGCTAATAATACTCTGTGCCCAGGGGCAGATAAGACAGTTGATGCTTTGTTTTCCCAGGTGCAGCTGTCCAGACGCAGACATGTTAGCCCGGGTGCAGAGCAAGTACAAGCGTTATTATTAACTAGCTTCACATTTGCCTGGCATTTCCTGAGCCTGAGCTGCAGGAAGGACATTTGCACATTCATGACCCCCATCCACACCTCCCAGCAACTTTGTGAAGGCTGTCTTGTTACCCCCGTTTTACAGATGGGGAAATGAACTTTGAGGGACCAAGAGACAAGGCCAAGGTCATAGGAGAGGCCATCTCAGAGTTTGGACCACAGGTGCGGAATTGGCGGGATCCCTTTCTTTGGCAGGGTCCTTAATGTTGTTTATGTCTTCTTTCTTCTCGGCTCCATGCTCGGCTATGGTTTTGTAGTTTGGAGCTTCTGGTGCACCTGTGAAGTTCCTCTGGGGTTTGGAGTGGGAGCTCTTTTGTGGAGGAGGCACTGATGCTGACTGGTCTGAGGGCACGTGGTGATGGTTATAATGGTGGTGATGCCGTCGGGGAAGAAACAAGACTCTGGCACTGGAAAACTTGCTTTCAGGCTCCAGGAAGAGAACTGCTGGGTTGTCCAGCTCAGTTGGCTGGGAGATGGCAAATAAAAGACAAACATGCTGCCCCCAAGTGAAAATGACCTTTGGCAGGAGTAGCTTCCAGTGTTGTATCTCTCCAGTAATTAAACATGGGGGGCAAGAGGGAGGGGCACTACTTGGGGGCCTTCCTAGGACTTTCCCAGCTGAGGGAATTAAGGAACTCCTGGAAAGACCTTGTGGTTAGGAACAGGCTTGCCAGACGGGTAGTTCTAATGCATGACACTGGTCAGTCTTCTCCAATCAAGGGGGCAGCTGTCACTCATGTCCCACCAGTTGTTGCCATGGGAATTTAGACTCAATGTTGTCGGGTCTTCTAATTTTCTGAGAGAAGCCAGATTTTATGTTAAAATTCCAAATGTTAAATTTGAATTTATAATTTTTTTAAGAGAGCTGGTGGAGGGAGAAAGAGAATCTTAAGCAGTTTCCACACCCAGCATGGAGCCTGATGCGTAGTTTGATCTGACAACCCTGAGATCATGACCTGAGCCAGAGTCAGGATCTTACAACCCTGAGCTTAAGCGACTGAGCCACCAGGCACCCTAAATTTGAATTTAAGATTAAAAAGATTCCCTCTGCTTCTTGTTCTGGTCAAATAAAACATCTTCAAGAACGTCACTATGCTATTGGCATTTTGAGCAGAACGATTCTTCTTTCTTCTCTGGAACTCACAGATTTCTGGTCTCCCCACCTCGTCCCCCACCCCCCAAGATTGAGGATCCTGTCATTTTGACAAGGCAAAATGCCATCAAATTTGTAAATAACTCCTAGGAAACAATATTCCTACCCCCAGCTGAGGGGTTCCCCCCCCCCCAGAATCATTATAGACAATATCCAAGTATCCCTTTCTGCATTTCATTTGTTGAGAATAACCTTGGGCCAAATATGACAGTTTGAATCCTTATGAAATCTTCCTGTCTCAGCCATTCTTCCCCTTACCTCCTATTTCAGTGGATTTTGTTTGAGTAAATGCACCTGGCTTTTGGTTATAGCGGAATCAGGAGGTGGTTGGCTGACAGAAGGATTACCTGGAGACATTTGAGCATCTCACACCTTTCTTTGGCTCTAGCAGCCTTGACTCACAGCAGATACTCAGTCCTGAGGCTCTTCCCAGGAAGAGCCCTAGTGCTAAACTGGCTGCATTCCATTGTGGAAGGTTGTCATGTGTGGCAGTGCTTGGAGCTGAGGTTGGGTGTTGCATGCTCTTTAAGAATAAGTTAATTTTCTGGAAAGCAGTTTGGCCATGTCTAAAAATGTACACCCATATGAAGAAATGCTCAGAAATATGCACAATTATATTGTTTGTAAAACTAATTCCAATAACTAAAAATAGTAAACCAGTCAAAGATGCCATGGGTAGAATGATTAAATGAAACCTGGGTTTAACCATACGAAATGATGATAAGCAGCCCTTTAAAACAGTATTTATGAAGAATTTTTAATGATATGGGAAAATGCCATAATATCCAAAAAAGACAGGATATAAAACTATATATACACACACATATATATATGTGTATATATATTTATATATATATAGAGAGAAAGAGTTATAGTTGTATGTATACCTATTTTTATAAGTATTTTTCTTTCTATACAATGTTCTATATTTTTTCCAGATATTCTCCAGTAAAACAAAGCTTTAAAAAAAATAAATTGTTAAATTTTAGAGTAGCTTTCCTTTTTTTAGAGAAAAGCTGCAAAGGTAGTACAGAGTTCCAATATGCCTTACCCAGTTTATCCCCTACTTGCATTATTTTTAAAAATTAGAACAAGTTATTTAAAAATGATTAAAAATGGCTTTCGTGGCTTACATTATCACAAGATAATTTTTCATACTTACTTAGGTTATTTTGATTTACTTATTTTTAATTTTTTAAAATAAACTCTATACCCAATGTGGAGCTTGAACTCACAACCCCAAAATCAAGAGTCACATGCTCTGCTAGCTGAACCAGCTAGGCACCCCTAGGTTATTTTAAAGGAGATTTTCAAAGAAAAAATTGTTATGTTCTTCATAAAAAACATATGTTACTTGGACCACCATTTACTTACTTTACTTACTTCTATGTAATGCTACATTTAACTGAGATTTCAAGCATTTCACATGTACTGGATGGAACATTAGAACTTTCAGAAGCCCTCTTAAGCCCCCATTGCTATTTGTCCTGAAATGATTTAAATGTCTTGTTGTTTCTCATTGACTTCCTTTGGGATTTGATTCCAAAATAGACTCCCGTTTCAGACAAAAGAAGTTATTCATCCTGCCTCTTTGAGCTAGAAATTTATGATTTCTTCTCAAACTTCCTTAACCATGTAAAAATCAGGCTTATAGGAGTCTATTATGGGTTTAAGATGCAGTTATCTGAAATCGAATTTACCAAGTAGGTGCTATTTGAATGCTTTGTTTTGACCGATCAACTCACCAAAGCCGAAAACTAAAAATAATAAACCCTGTCATGTTAGCTAGTCAAGCCATCTCAGAAAACATTAAGAAATGACAGCAGTTGGCATTTGGGAGGTTTTCTTTGCCATGCTATTCCTGAATGGAAGCTCTATGGGAAAGGTCCAGGGAGTGGCCCAGGAGCTGGGGCGGAGCTGGTGGCCCCTGTTGGGTTAAGTGTATAAGGCTCTGAGGGGCTCCTTTGTTCACTCAGGGAGGAGAGGAGCTCCTTCACCAGACGGTTGAGTGCTGGTTAACAGTCCCCAGTGCCTTGCTCTCTCATTGGGATTAGCACACACTGCAGTTTCAGAGGATCACAAAATCTTGTTTTCGTGTCACAGTTTACAAGGCTTGGGTTAACTTCGAAAATTTAGTCACCACTGGTACTTCTATAGCTTGAGTTTTTCTGTTATTGGTAAGAGGACCATCTATATCTTTTGTTTCTTTATTTTGAAAGGAAGATAAGCAGATCTGTGCCATCTGCTCACTGGCTATTTACTCTTCTTTGGGTAGGAGCCCCGGGATGTCCCCGTGGATGTAGCCCGGGGGTCTGTTAGGCTAGGAAGAGGGTGCCATGATGAATCCTTTGCTGTCATTGTCATTGGGTTGGTAGGTCTAAAGAAGAAAAGGGAAGGAAAGTCTGTATTCTCTATCTCTAGAAGGCCAGCCAGAGAGGGAGTAGAAAAGAAAATTAAGAGACAATTAGTTTGGCAGTCATTAATCCTTGTTTAGCCTTTGGGAAAATAAGCCTTCCTTTTTTTATCTTTGTTAGCAGGTAGATTCGATTGGCTACAGAATGCTGTAGTCCCTGAGAGACAAGACAATGGTTCTTTACAAAGATGCTCCAAAGCAGCTGAAAATATCTTCCTTCAGCTGTTTTGCTGTCTAAGGTTCAATGGCACTTAAGTGATTTGGGGTCAGTATATAATAAGCACATTTGTTTCCCAAATGAAAAACTAGCATATCACAGACCTAGGTGCCTCTACTGGTACACTGTAGGAAGGGAGAAGATCATTTGGAATTTTATTTTTGCAAACCTTCAAATGTTAAGATCTAAATAACCTATTTAGAGCATTCAGAGCTGCCTAATGGAAGCTGCATAATGGAATGGAATTAAAAACCGATTTCCTTCAGGTCCTCCCTCCCTCCCCCATCGTAGCAACCTTTGATACTGCATAGATTTTGAAAGTCACACTGTAAGATTAGGACCAGAGGTCTT
Organism: Canis lupus baileyi; assembly: GCF_048164855.1. Classification (NCBI taxonomy): domain Eukaryota; kingdom Metazoa; phylum Chordata; class Mammalia; order Carnivora; family Canidae; genus Canis; species Canis lupus. The sequence goes on along the minus strand of NC_132868.1, from coordinate 37,300,771 downwards.
TCAGTGGATGCTTATAACTGAAAGTTGTTTTTTTTTTTTTTTTTTTTTTTAGCCCCTCAAAGTTGAAAGCCATAATGAAAAGAAAAGAAAATGCTTTTAATGAGTAGTCTTTGCAGAATCAGCTCTTTGTAGCATTGGTCGTTCATGTGAATCAAAAATAGCTGAAAGTAGGTCATATTGTAAAAATGAATTAGGCTTCACTTCAGATTTTATTGACTTTACTAGACTTTTTTTTCATTCACAGTGACTGATCGTTAGCTAATGACTGGCCTAAATGAAGAGGCATTGATTTTGATATTTTCTTTATTTTGCCATCTACTCCTTCAAAATATCAGTAGGGCCCATTATGTGTTAGGGGGTTTTACTTTGTCATTTCTCATTCCCAAGACAACACTGAAAGTTGGAATTTTTATTCTCATTTTTTATACGTGAGAGAATTGAAACTCATAGAGTTCATGATAAATGGCCCAAGGACATTCAGCTCATTAGTAAGAGATTTGGACACATTTATCTGTCTGGAAGTCATGATGTTTTCTACTACATTATTATTTTTTTAATTTTTAAAAATGTTTTTGTAATCTATTAGTGAAAAATAATTAAACTGCAGTAGAATTGCCCAGCACGGGGCTTGAACTCACAACCTGGAAGATCAAGATCTGAGCTGAAACCCAGAGTCTGATGTTTAACCAGCTGAGCCACCCAGGTGCCCCCAAAGTACAATCTTATTGTCTTATAAGACAATGAAAAATATTTACCCTAATACTAAATAATTTCAAAAAATGACAGCAGCACTTAACATTTATTTGAATTGAGCACTTAGTATGGACAAGGCATTATTTAACTCTCAGGGTTATCCAGAGAGATGTATCCCATTTTTCCCCCATTTTGCTGATGAGTGTAAAACACATTGGGGTGCTTGTCCCAGGAAGGTCACAAAGGCAGTTAATGGAAGAGCTGGGATCCAAACCCTGAGCCAGCTGTTTTCACACTCCAAATGCTTCATCTCACCTTAGCAACTCGAGTTTAGCATAAAATGTTAATGACCTGTAAATGATCAATATAAATGACATAAATATTAGCCTTTTGGTTTTGTGTTCTTATAATATTTTATTACAAAAAAATTATTTAAGTACCAATAATTTTCATAGGCAAATAATTTTGGAGTTTGTTTTTTTTTCTTTCTTTTTTTTTTTTGTTTTTTTTGTTTTTGTTTTTTGTTTTTGTTTTTTTTTTCTAATCTTGTTTTGAACAGATTTTCTTTTTCTTTTTTTAAAAGAAATTTATTTTTTTATTTGAGTGACAGGAAGTGAGCGTGCCCATGGGAGAGGGGTCTGGGGAGGGGCAGAGGGCAAGGAAGAGAGAGAATCTCCACTAGACTGCCAGCTGAGTGCAGAGCCTGACAGGGGGCTTGATCTTGCAACCCTGAGATCATGACTAAAGAGTATTTTAATGGTTACGCTTTCTTCCTCTGACAAACTGGTTGAGGATGAGGTTGTGCTGTTACAGGGTGGGGACTGGCAAGGTTGAGACTGTGGCCTCAGGAGAGGTTAGAAAGGCTCTGGTAGGACATTGAGGTCGAACCTAGAGTTTTTTGCACTTTTGCTTACAGCCATTTCTGCCCTGATACTATAGGAAGAGGGGGACACTCTTAGCCTTGTCATTCTGACCAGGACATGCTTTCCTATGTCACAAGACTACGATTGGGGGCTGGGCTGGAGTCGCCTTAGTAGCTTATGGACTGGCCACCATGCCACCCAATTACATCCCCTTGAGGGGAATCAGGCCCTGAGTTACATGTTTTTAGAACACAGCCCATCTCTGGGCTGCATATATATAGAATTTTAAAATATAAATTTGAAAACAAAACAAAAAAGCGTTCAGTTCAAATATATTTTTCTGGACATGAGAAGTTAAACATTTTGAGGGCAACTCTTTTAGATGGAGTGTCCTCACTTCCTTCTCTGGCAAATTTGTCCAGAATGGAGCGAATTACTAGGCAGTAGGGAATGAGAACCATATATTCAATTGTGTCGTAAGAAAACCCTGTCATAAAAAAAAAAAAAAAAAAAGAAAGAAAACCCTGTCATCTGTCTAGCCATTATATCAGGGCCAGGACATACTCATCTTTTACTTAAAGCCCCCCAAATACTCAGATTATTTATATTAACTAAACTTCGGAGGATAGGATTGGTTATTTCTTCATTCACAATATTTATTGAGCACACACTTATGTGCCAGCTTGTAAACCCTAAGGATACATGTGAGATAACTAGGATAATAAACAAATAAACAAGTAATATTTAACAGGTCAGACGGTGAAACTGCTAGAGGGAAAAATAAAGTAGAACATAAGAAACTGTGTGTGTGTGTGTGTGTGTGTGTGTGTGTGTAGTGAGGGGTCTTGCTTCATTGAAGGCCTCAAGGATAGTGTGACATTTGAGCATAAGGGAAATGGAGGAGCAAGTCTTTCAGACAACTAGAGGAAGACTGCAGCAGAAGTAGTAAGTGCAAAGGCCCTGAGGTAGAGTGATGGTGTTATATTTGGGGATCAACAAGGAATTGGCAGTCTTAGACAATTTAGATGGGGATCTTATGCTCTGACCAAGAGTGGATCCTCAGGCTGGGCCTCCTCACTGACTTCCAGGGATGGCCTAAGTCCACTCAGGCTGTGCCCCATCCTCAAGGGGCATGGAAACTCCTTTAAAGGGGGTAAAGAAAGGCAGACAGAAACTACTCCCAGCCTGGAGAGCTTGGGGAGTCGATCTTGTTTACATATTTAAATACCTCCTTCACAACCAATAAAACTCAAATTGTTTTAATTGAGCATTTAAATCCTTCTCAGCGGTAGGTATTTCAGGCATTCGGGCTTTATGCCAATTATTGCATCATCTTAAAAGAGAAGCTTTTAAATTAATTAAATCCATTACACTTGAATATTTGATTCCTGCCAATACATAATTTAAAATCCTCGCCTCAAAAATAATTTGGTAAAGATTCGCAAGCCTTCCAAAATGTCCTACACGATGCACTTGCCAAGACATGACCTGGTCTCCAGGTAGGGGCAAACTGGCTCTCTGAAAGGGACGTTTCAGGTCAACCCAGGCAGGCCAATCAGCTGTGTGTTTGAGAAGCTGGTGGCCTCAGACTTGGAGATTCCTATTCAGCGGGTCTGGAGAGCGCTCGGGATCCTTTTTCTGAACAAGTGATTTTCCTAATGAGCCAATTTGAGAGCCATCCGGTCTGGAGTGAAGACAGTCTAGGTTCTATGTAATAAGTAGAACAGAATGTGGCTGCAGTCTGGCTTGGCTCGGACGAGAAAGGGACAGTTGTCAGACTTTGTCTTAGGTAGTTGTATTAGTTAGGGAAGGCCAGGCTACGCTGCAGTGACAACCACCGGATCTCAGTGGCTTCATGCTCTAAAGTCTGCTTTTTTCTCTTGCCAAGCCCAGGACCATTGTCCTGGATGGGCAGCTATCCTCTAAGTGGTGTACGCTGGTGGCTCCCATCCAGTCACACCATGTCCCCACAGTTAGCTGAAGAGGGAGAGTGTCCATCTTAATGGGTCATTTTAGAGGCCATGGCTGGAACTGTCTAGCTCTCCTGCCCTAATATTCTCTTTGGCAGAAATAGTCACTTGACTCCTCCCGGATGCGGGGGTGGGGGGGGGCAAGAAAGGGAGCCTCTGTGCTCAGGAGGCCACAGAAATAGTTGATGAGCACATGCGCGGCTTTGGCTCTGTAACTGCCATCTATCAGCTATCCCCTGATGCAATTTTCTGCAGTGTTTTTGTGTGTTTTTTTATTTTTATTTTTTTTCATCAGGTTTGCTGGATGCTTAAGTCTATACCCAGGATTACTGGTCTCTCTGGCCTCAGCCGTGGTTCTGTGTAGCATGAGGAACATCTCAGCCTGGTTAAACTAAATCGCACTGACGTGTGATCACATAACAGATCCTCCTACCTCATCCATCCCAGAAATCATTTTTTGTCTTAAAGTGGGAGTCCCATCCCAGGGATGGCATAGCTTCTTTCCTTTCTTTAGCATAGATTCTCTAAAAATTCATCATCTTTTTTTTTTTTTTTTTTTTTACAATGCTTCTTGTGTTATTGGCAGTGGGGGTTTTTAGGGGCCAGAGCAGACATCCTGTAGGAGGGGATGATTCTAAGTATGGTGTTTGTGAGTTGGGGACTTTCTAGACAGTCTAAAAATATAAGCAGACAAGATAAGAATCTAGGAAGGGCACAGTCAAGGGTAGGAGTGGTTTGCCTTTATGGTGTGACAAATCATAAGGACTCCATGTGAACAAATGAATTCAACAATACCATTATCTGTAATTGCACAGACGTGGGCGTCTCAAAGGCTGGTCTCTGGACCAGAAGTATGAGCATCATCGGGAATTTTTAAGAAATGCAGGTTTTTAGACCCTACCCCACACCTACGGAATTAGAAATTCTGAGGAAGAAGGCAACAATCTGTGTTTTGACAGCTCTCCAGGTGATTTTTATGCACATCAGTGTTTGAGAATCACTGGCATGCATAGACTGTACCTCCTGATTATAGTTTTGTCTAAACCTAGGTAATTAGGATATCTGAATGGGAATTTTTTTTTTTTTTTTTCTGGTGGGAGAAAGAGATGGACATAAGCTTTCAGGACACTTGACAGAGAAACTGCTACTCTTTTAGATTAGATGCCTGCTTCTTTAGTCTGTCTGCCTACAGTACTCTGTAGTGAGAATCAATATCTAGAAAGGTAACTCGAGGCAGTCCAAGTGCCTAGGATTCCCAATGATTTTTCCACATATATTACATAATAAAGCAGAAGAAATGAGCTAATATATTTCAAAAGCATTTTAAAGCAAAGATAGATCGAAAACACCTTTGAAATTTTCCTCTTGGTTTTTACTGATTACTTTTGGCCACTCTCCTCTTTGTCTACCCAGAACTCTGGGCATGATGGTTTTGTAATCCTAACCGATTTATTGGAAATATTTTCAATTATCCTTTCCTGCCACATACCACAGATGAACAGCTCTAAACAAATTAAACCCCCAGGGACCCGAAGAGAGCATTATGGACTTCAGCCACTGGGATGTCTGCAGGATGGAGGAGAGGAGGCTTGGGAATAGTGGGCCCAACGCTACAAGAACTCTGAGATTTGTTTCCTGGAGCAAGTCCCTGCTGTCAGCAACGTTTGCCTCTTTTTTTTTTTTTTTCTTTTCTTTTTTAAAGATTTTATTTATGTATTAAATAATACGTAAGGAGAGACACAGAGAGGCAGAGACACAGGCAGAGGGAGAAGCACGCTCCCTGCGGGGAGCCCGATTCAGGACTCGATCCTGGGATCCCCGGGATCATGGCCTGAGCCAAAGGCAAACGCCGAAGGCAAACACTCAACCACTGGGCCACCTGGGTGTCCCACCTCTTTTCCATACATGTGGAAAAGCAGGTTTAAGATAAAAATGCCTACTTTCCTGCTCTTCTACAAACATCAATCAATGAATCGAAGTCCAAAATAAACCCTTCCAAAATGGTCTTCTAGCAAGTTGAAAGAATGATCCCCTGCATCCCTAAATCTTTAAAATGTCACTGACCATGGCTATTTGTGTTTGCCACAACTAAATTTACCAGATAAAATATAGGATTCTCAGTTAAATTTAAATTTCAGATAAACAATGAATAACACTTTAGTGTATGTCCTATAGCTATAGCTATACTGGGTAATATTTGAATAACTTAAAAACTTGAATATAGAATAGTGTGACTATTTGGATTTTAGATAAACAACTAGTTTTTCGTTTTTAGTAGAAATATGGTCCATATTATATTCTTAGTTATGGGGCATATTTATAGTAAAAAGTTAGTTTATCTGAAATTTAAATTTAACTGGACGTCCAGAAATTTTTACTTGTCAAATAAGTGACAAGTCATGTAACTGGTGGCAAAGGAACACTTGGAGCCACCAAGATGTGCAGAGCTTCTTACTAATCCCTGCACAAGGCTCCTGGTTAGCAGAGTCATTTTGCCTTTAGACTCTGTTTATCAAGCCATCGTTACTGTCTTTATGCCACTCTGGTCTTGGGCAACTTCTCCTTTCTCCTCTCTTGGAGAGATGGTCATGCTGGTCTCTGCCTGTTTGCAGAGAGAAAGGCTGACCTCTTAGAAACAGCATCAGCCCAGCTGAGTTTCATTTAACACACTGATCTCGCCCTGCAGATTAGGTTAATCTTTCCATTTTGGAGCTAGGTAATGTCTGGATCTTGGTGGTTCAGAAAGCCTGGTGTTTCTAAAAGCCTAGGGAGCTCCAGTTCCCTTTCATGATTTTTATCTTTGGTGAATCACAAAACCTAACTTTCAAGCCTAGGTCTTTGTGTGAGCAAAGTTAGCCCCCCTAATTACCATCAATTAGATGAATAAGAACACCTGACCCCCACCAACTCGGGTCCTAATGGGGAAACCAGTGCAGATAGTGTCAGCTACAACTTACTCAATAGGGCTCACTCTGTGCAAAGAACAGAGACCTAGTAGCAGCAATGTGAAGCCATTTTGTTCCTTCTGTCCCAGATTCCAGTTGCTGCTTCTCTCTAGAGACCTTTTATGCTTGCTTCGTTCTCTATAAAGTCAACAGGAACATAGGACACCAAGGAAACCTGTAAGAGAGACTCTGACCCAATTTGGATGTCCCCATAGTTCAGTTACTCAAAAGCTTGTCAAGCCTTAAAGGCACAGGACCTTGAAGTTACTAGAGCTTCACCCAAACTCCACCCTATGTCAGAGATTGCACACTCTTGCTGACATTGGCTTTCCCCCGTTCCTCTCGTTTTCCCACTTTGTGTGTATGGGGATTCCAGGTGCACAAAAAAAATACTATTAATTTCTTCTATTTGGACACAAAGCTGTTGTTATCTGGGTGGAGTTCTACTTGGGAGTGGCTGCTGGGATTACACTGGAATGAGGCAGAGTGATTTTTTTTTTTTTTTAAGTACCATTGGATGGTTACCAGATGTGTAGCAGTCTCATTTCTTTTTTCCACGGAGGGGTCTTGGGTTTGGTGGTTGGATTAGATACACTAAAAAAAAATGACATTTAAACTCACAATCTGTTGATGGTGCAGAGCTTGGCTTGACCATGCTTATAAACTAGATTGAGATCCATCTTAATCCAAGCTACAATGTTCCTTTTGCTCTGAATCATAGCTTATAAAGAACAGAGAGTGAGGACACAGAGATAGTGAGATAGTGGCAGTTTCTCCCACTGCTACTTGATTTCTTTTTCAGGAACTGTACTCTGGTTTTTGAGAGTTTTTAATCCGATGACAGTGAAATTACCTCAAATCTCTTCTAATCCCACCCCATCCCTTAGATCATGTATAGTTCCCTGATCGGTGCTTTCCTAGCTTCTCACAATTGTTGTGAATAATGTACTGGGCTGGGAGCCTCCGAGGGCCAGGATGATGTCCATCTTGTTGACTCTTGAATTGTCAGTGTCCAGCACTGAGCTGGAACACAGTAGGTGGCAACAGGTGGACAAATGGGCCAGACTTTCTAGCAACATAATCCATGGTACCCGTACTTCAATAGCAGATTGTCAGTAATGTCCTAGGACCAATAGAATTTTCAAAAAGTCTAGAAAGAAAAGCTGGAGATTTGTCCATATGTAAATTACATGTGTGCTAGGCTAAGTGACCTCCTCTACTGCCTCTCTGCCTACTTCTGGTCATCCTTACCCACTAAAAGAGTGTCCACATGGCAGATAAAGAATTGTTTTATAAGTGAGGTATTAGGAAAATAAATCTCATGTACTGAAACAGAGGTTGGCAAACGTTTTCCATAAAGAGCCAGGTAGTAAATATTTCAACCTTTGCAGAATTACAGTCTTTGTCATAACTGAAGTCATTACTGCCCTTGTAGAGATTAAGCCATTATAGACAACAGGCAAAGGCAGCAGCATGACTGTGTTCCAATCAAACACTTGGGGACACTGAAATGTGAATTTCACATGGCTTTCACATATCATGGACTGTTACTCTTTAAAAAATATTTTCCTCCAAATATTTAATAATGTAAACACATTCTTAACTCACAAGCTGTATAAAAACAGGTGGTGGACCAGATGTAGCCCACTGGTCAGTTGGGTGATCTCTAGTTTGGTGCTCCCCATCCTCCCAAAGGCAAGCAAACAAACACAACCAAAAAACTAATCTCAAAGTCAAAGCTGTGTTGGAGAAATGAAGCGTTTTGCTTTATCTGCCTCATAGCTTCTCTAGGAAGCGAAGTATCATGAGGAATAAAGGAGCTTTTCTAAGTGTCTTATTTTGGTGACATTTTGTGTTGAACTACACATGGATGCTTGCCTATGTGCATACACATATGTATAGTAGAAGTAGGACCAAGTTTTCAGATTGCATTCGATTTTTTTTCTTAGCCATTTGGGATGGTGAGAAGGAATTACAGAAGATGCAGTATTATCCCAGTTTTTTAAAAAAGTCACATTATACACACACACACAAATGCTTGTAAAATGTTCTGGAAGGTATGTATTTACTAAGTGGTAACAGTGGTTTACTCACGACAGTTAGGAGTGGGATGACTAAGGAGGAGGGTACTTGACCTTTTTCTGGATTATTTACTTAAAAATGCGAATGATTCCTGCATTATTTGTGGAATTAAAATTAATTGGGTATTTAATTAAAAAACATATTCATGAAAAAGTAAATACGGCCTGCTTCTGTGAATCTACGAATACATTTCATCTACGATTTTATTTTATTTATTTATTTTTTTAAGATTATTTTCTTTTTTTTAAAAAAATTTTTATTTATTTATGATAGTCACACACAGAGAGAGAGAGAGAGAGAGAGGCAGAGACATAGGCAGAGGGAGAAGCAGGCTCCATGCACCGGGAGCCCGACGTGGGATTCGATCCCGGGTTTCCAGGATCGCGCCCTGGGCCAAAGGCAGGCGACAAACCGCTGCGCCACCCAGGGATCCCTCATCTACGATTTTAATATTATTGTAATATTTTCATATCGACCCTTTCTGAACTACAACTTTGGGAAATCCCTTTCTATATGAGAGATTTGAGAGTTAGGGAAGTGTTAGGTTTTACAGGAGCAAGAATATCTTCTCAAGGGATGCGGATATTTAAAATAACACAAAAGTGCCAAATAAAAAATAAAAAGCCCCCAATCTGCAATACGATGACTCCAAACTATATACCCAGATTTTAAAACACATTTCTTACTAGAGCACAAAAGGTCTTTAAAGCAGGTGGTGCCTTTGTCCCCTGATACCAATGCGTTTTAATAAGGCTCCACTAGATTTTCAAAGTCTTTGGTTAAATTGGAACTGACATTTATGCTAATTAGCTGGGTTTGTGAGCTGGAAACAGGTAAAATTGAAATACAATGGGCTCCAAATTATGTTTATTTTCACAAGGAAGGCTCTGAAGGATACTTGGTTCCATTTGTCAGTATTTCATATCTTGCTACTTTAATCATTCTTTCCCCGCCTGGTGTGTTAATCTGGTAATCTGAAATCTTTTTGTCTGCCTGTAATACGATCGGCTGCTTTCCTGTTGTCCATCTGTCTCCTACAGGAGGTGAAAGTACTTTTCAGAAATGGTTTGGGTTGATGTTATTAATCTTTATAAGCAGAGAAATTCCTTGAATAATTTAATAGCCAAATGGCATGAGGGGGACTTGGTATGAAAATGAATTTTCCTGTCAGCTTTAAAAATCACCGCATGGCCAGCCTTTCATCCATGCAACTGAAATATTAAACCACTGGATGTTTGTTTTCTTGTATGCAGGTTTCTCTAGTTTCTGCCACCTAAAGTGACGCGGAAACATCTAGAAAATTTGTGTTTACTTTTTTTGTTGTTAAAAAAAACCCGTAACAAACTAACCAGCAAAGAGAAAGCCCTCCTTGTTCTCTGAAACAACAGATGCTGTCTTTGACCTTGAGATTTAAGGGCAAATCTATTCTTGTTTACATGTCTTGAATTTCTTGGGTTTGCCAGTACGAAGGCAGCAGTTGGGAATGAATGCTTTTGAAAGTATATGAGTGATTTAAAAAAAAATTAGTCTGCACAGCTGTTGCTAAAAAATGACTTTTTCCCCCCTTCCTCTTGTGTCATTAGTATATGAGGCTTTAGAAATTTATTATTATTATTATTATTATTATTATTATTATTATGTTTTCTTTTGTGCTTTTAATTGGAATTAGCTAAGTTACAGATGTCACAGCTTCTGGGTGTCTGATCCAACACCCTGCTTCCTTGTGAAGGTGCCTATGGGTGGAAGATGACACATTTGGTTTGCGGGGTCCCATTGTTTCTTGATGTTGGTAGAAGGAGATACGGCCAGTCATGTGTCAGGCAAGCCAGCAGGAGTGGGAATATTAATAACCAAATAAGTTTTTTCTCTCTGACACAGCCTCTTCATAATGCCGCCTTCTTGCTTAGCCCTGTCTTTTGGAAAGTCATCTATTAGGGTAGCCAGAGCTTTCTAACAAATGTGAGGTCCAAGTTATATTTCTCTCCATGAAGCATGCCCACATGGGATTATTATTATTTGGTTAGAAGAGTGCTCGCAAGTGTGTTACTGCTGCTGTTGTTTTGAGTCCAAACCAATAGATTTGCATCTGTTTCTTTTTGCCTGGACCATATCCTTGGGAGGAAAGTCTTCATGAGGAGAAACTCTACTTTTGAGCAACGAAGAATTAAGTACTGCCTTCATCCTTTCCCATAGTATTGAAACCAGGAGTACTTTTTCTCTTTAAATGTCCTAAAACTCAATCTCATCTCTTTCCACTTTATAGTTTCAATTTGAGGGGACTGAGGGTGAGATGGCCAAATTAGTTTCTTTGTTTCCCTGTGTAGCTCATTTTCCTGAGTGTTTTCTGTTTATATTTTCTGAGCTTAATTTTTTATTTGCAGATCATTTTGGTGAAATCTCCAATAGCAGTTAATATAATTTATTAATCAATTTATAGGCAAAAGATGACATATTAGAATGTCACCATGGATACTAAATTAGAACATTTAAATCAAAATATCTTTATTGTAGTAGCTCTGGCTGCTAATTAAATAACAGGTAAGGGCTCAAGTGGAATGAAGTGGAATGAGCCAATGTGGAAGAAGCCTAAGGCCCATGGAAGGCTCTCTTTCCTGTGGCTTGATCAGTAATAAGGAAGCAAATAGATGAGGGTGGTCATCTTCCCTTAAGAATGAGGTTCTTTTGCAGGCAGGCACTGGAAATCAAGTACAGTTGATTTTTGAACCACGCAGGCCTGCCCTGTGCAGATGTCCCTTACACATAGATTTCTTCTGATAAATACAGTCCAATACTGTAAATGTATTTTCTCTTCCTTGATCTTCTTAGCAGCACTTTCTTTTTTTCTGGCTTACTTATTGTAAGAATATAGTATGCTGGGGGGGGGGCTTGCGTGGTTCAGTTGGTTAAGCATCTGACTCTTGACTTCAGCTCAGGTCATGATCTCAGGGTCAGAAAATCCATTTTCTTGGTTCAGGAATCCAAGATAGATATTTAAAATTCATCGGTCCAATTAACCAACTACCCAGCCAACTAGCCAACCAACCCGCTTCACGGAATGTCTTGCTCTGGAACTCTTTCTTAAAACCTTTGCAAAATTAATTAAAAATACCAAGAAGGGCTGGTAAAGATGTGTTTATAAAACTTAATAGTTAGACCTGTTAATTTATCAGTAATGGGATAAACAATGCTGTCATTCTAATTTGTCTTCATGTTAAATTTCTTCCAGACCATGATTAAGGGGTCAACTATGCAGAATTCTTATGCAACAGCAGCAACATTTTCTACAAAATTATAGAAAGTTGCCCATCTGTAAAACTATAAAGTAAAAAGGATCAAGCATTCCTTAGGATAGAATTTCTTTCCTGATGTTTTTTGCATGTAATAGTTAACCCTATGACTCTAGTATAAATTTTCTTTTACATTCATATTACTGGAATATTGGTAGGTACAATATTAACTAGAATGGAATATATTGCATGAAAGCTTAAACTAATTTAACTTAATTTGAGAGCTTATAAAAGAGGATTTAAGCTTAGCGCATTTTAGAAGTTGCCTTTATCAATTAAAAAAAAAAAGGTCTTTTGGCAAAGGATAAAGTCCACAGGCTATGTGAGGAACTACAGTGTAAAAATAATTAGCTTTTAAAGATTTTTTTTTTTTTTTTGAGTATGGACACGTCTAGGGGTTTTAAGAAAATAGGTTTGAACTGGAGATTTTTAATATTTCCTAATGAGAGCTAGAATATACATAAAATAGAAATTGACTTATTAAAATTTTTGCTTTGGGTTTCTCTCAACCTTTCTATCTCTACCTAAACTCATCTTTTTGAAACAGAAATTTAGGGGCTCTTGGGTGGCTCAGTTGGTTAAGCATCCACCTTCAGCTCAGGTCATGATCTAAGGGTCCTGAGATTGAGCCCTACATCAGGCCCTCTGCTCAGCAGGGTGTCAGCTCCTCCCTCCCCTTCTCCCTTCGTTCTCTCTCTCTCTCTCTCAAATAAATAAATAAAATCTTTAAAAATAAATAAACAAATTTAAAAATCTATGTTTTGGAAAATGATTACTTGGACTCAAATTTTGAGATGTCTGTGCTTTTGCATGTGTTTAAATTATATTATGCCTGTATTTTGACCAAGCATTAAATACCTGAAACACTCATAGTAAAAAATCATACAGACTACCTGCTTTATAAGGTAGAGCTCAGTGGCTAACCTGTTTCCAATGAACCTTCTTTCACAAGGCCAGCTTCAAGTCAAACCATAATAGGATGCCTTTCCACAGTGAACTATATAGAAAAAGCATAGGTTTTAGATAGGAGACCTAACTCAAACCTAAGCCTCTTAACATACTTTGTGCACCTTATTTTAATCCCCTGAGACTCAAAAATTGTTTACTTTCTAAGTGCCGGGCACTGTACCAGAAATAACCAAACATCTTTCCTTTTCTTAGGGAGGTTATTGTCCAGTGGGAGAGGTAGATTCACAGGCAGAATTTTAATGTATGTGATGGGTATGCTCATGGTCAGAGAAATGTGCTTGGAGTGCCACAGAGTAGGGGCATTTCTGCCTGGCGGCTCACTCCTTTTCAGCACACACTTATTGGACGTCTAAGTATGTGCTAGGCCTATTCCTAGGACTTCCATACCAACGTGGAACAGGTAAACACAGTCCTGATCCTTCTTTTGACTCATAGTCTACATAATAAAGAGATGGCCATAAGCTAGAAATTCTGGGCCCTACTTTCCAGGGTTTGTGAGGATGAAGTGAGTTTCTTTCTCCTTCACGCCATCTCCATCCTGCTCACTCAGGCCTTCTCCATGCACTCAGCGCCTCATTTGCCTTAGCAGAACTGGGCCAGGTTCTCTTTAGGGTAGCTGTTTCTCTTGGTTAACAGTTCCATACAATGATTCCTCTTACAGGTGAATGGCTAAATACTTCTTCCTCAGAATGTTCACATTATTACCAAAGACTTTTGGAGGCATCAAGACCATAATAAACATCTCTCCATTTGACAGAATTTCAGCTACTCAACAGGCCTCCATGGGTAACTGGGGTGACTCATCAGGTCCTACCATCATGGTGCCTGGCTGCTCTCCCAATAGTGGTGGTAAGTGGTGGGGTCCCTAGTGCTTCATGGAGAGAACAACAGGTGGTAGCCCACCTCTGCCTTGAGTTTCAATGTTGCTGCTTTGTGGGCTTGCCGGGCTCAAATCAAAACCAAAGAATTAGGCTGGACCCAGAAGTTGGAATGTTTTGCTATAAGTAAAAGTCTTACTACAGTAATAGAAAATCAAGAGCTCTTCTCTTAGGCTTTAAATTTCAGGTTATTATTCTGAGAAAAGGTTTAGGACCTGTGACATCATCCTATTTAAGTTCTTCTAAGATACGATCTTTTAATTATAAAATTAATATTAATTATATAATTACATAATTGTACAGTAAATTTAATATAATTAATTAATAATTATGAAATGTAACCACTTATGTACAGTTGACCCTTGAACGATGTGGGGGTTAGGGGTGCTGATCCCCCACACACTCAAAAATCTGTATATACCTTTTGACTCCCCTCAAATTTAACTACTAATAGCCTACTGTTGATTGGAAGCCTTACTGATAATATGAACAACGTATTAGCACGTTTTTTGAGTACTGTATCTATTATATACTGTATTCCTTTTTTTAAAAAGAGATTTTATTTATTTGTTTCATATATATACAGAGAGAGAGAGAGTGGGGGGAGGAGTAGCGAAAGAGGGGCAAGCTGACTCTGCACTAAGCACAGAGCCCCATGTGGGGCTTGATCCCATGATCCTGACATCATGACCTGAGCTGAAACCAAGAGTTGGGTACAACTGACTGCGCCCCAGGTGCCCCTATTATACACTGTATTCTTACAATAAAGTAATCTAGGGAAAAGATAATGTCATTAAGAAAATCATAAGGAAAAGAAAATGCATTTACAGTACTGTACTGTATTTATTGTAAGAAAATCTGTATATAAGTGGACCTGCACAGTTCAGACTTGTGTTGCTCAAGGGTCAGCTGTATGGTTCTTAGTTCCTCAGGCAAATAAGTACATAGTAGACACACAGGTAAATATAAAATGCTCCTTGTAGTAATATAAGAGCTATCACTCAGGCAAGAGGAGGATAAAGAAGGAGCATATACATGAATCATTCATATATGTATATATATTTTTTCTTTTTTTTTTTTTTTTTAATTTATTTTTATGATAGTCACAGAGAGAGAGAGAGAGGCAGAGACACAGGCAGAGGGAGAAGCAGGCTCCATGCACCGGGAGCCTGATGTGGGATTCGATCCCGGGTCTCCAGGATCGCGCCCTGGGCCAAAGGCAGGCGCCAAACCGCTGCGCCACCCAGGGATCCCTATATTTTTTCTTTTGAAGCACAGGTATGATCATGTCATTTCCCTTCTCAACTGTACCCAGAACAGCCTGGGTTCAGAGGCCTCTCAGAGCTGCCTTTCATCTCATTTTTCGTCCCAAGTATTTTCACATCTTTTAGGTACCCTTTGCTCCAGCTTACTAGGTCTATTAGCTGTTTTTCCAAAGACCATGCTTTATATCTCCTGGCCTTGGCTATTCTGTTTGGTTAGTAAGGGATAAATTTTACTTCTTATTCATTTATAAGATCCTCTTGAGCCCACAAGACTGAGTTCAGATGCCTTCTCTTTCATGAAACCTTCCATAGTCCTATAAATCAGAATCAATGATTTCTTCCTCATTCTTGGTCCATTGTGTGTATCACTGTTACCCGTTATAGGCTTCTCCCATTCCTGCTTTTATCTAGTTAATTCATTCATCTGTCTATACGTTTATTCAACAACCATTTCTTGGAAGCTTGTTCTGTCCCTGGCACTGTGCAAGGATATGGGAATGTAGTGGGAAGCAGAAAACAGACATGGCACCTGTGCTTTGGGAGCTTCCAGGCTTCAGGTGGAGATGGGCAATAAAGGTGCAGCAAAACCCACAAAGCTAAAATTGCAGCTGTGACAAGAGCAGGGAAGATAGATTTATGTATCTCTCTTTCTAATCTCCTTAACGCCAGTGACAGCCTCTTGCTTGGTAGAGAAGGCAATAGTGGAAGTCAGCTACGACCACATGGTGAGGTTCATGCTCTATTGGGGGTTGAATTCTGTCCCCTAAAAAGATGTGTGGAAGCCCTCAGCCTCAGTACGTGTGAATATGATTTTATCTAGAATAGAGTCTTTGCAGATGTGATCAAGTCAAGAGGAAGCCGTACTCAGTTAGGGTGGGCCCTAATCCAATGTGACTGGTGTCCAATAAGAATAGGAGAAAAGACACAGACGTACACACAAGGGAGAAGGTCACGTGAAGACAAAGGGATGGGAGTGATGAATTTACAAGCCAAGGAACACCAAGGAATGGCAGCAACCACCAAGACTAGAGGAGGAGGCATGGAACAGATTCTCCCTCAGAATCTCCAGAGGAAACCAACTCTGATGGTACCTGGATTTCAGACTTCCAGCCTCCAGAACTGTGAGAGAATAAGTTTCTTCTTTCTTTTTCTTTCTTTCTTTCTTTCTTTCTTTCTTTCTTTCTTTCTTTCTTTCTTTCTTTCTTTCTTTCTTTCTTTCTTTCTTTCTTTCTTTTCTTTCTTTCTTTCTCCTTTCTTTCTTTCTTTCTTTCTTTCTTTCTTTCTTTCTTTCTTTCTTTCTTTCTTTCTTTCTTTCTTTCTTTCTTTCTTTTTTCCTTCCTTCCTTCCTTCCTTCCTTCCTTCCTTCCTTCCTTCCTTCCTTCCTTCCTTCCTTCCTTCCTTCCTTTCTCTTTCTCTCTTTCTTTCTTCCTTTCTTCCTTTCTTCCTTCTCTCTCTCTCTCTCTTTTTTTTCTTTTCTTGCCACCCAGTTTGTGGTAATTTGTTCTGGCAGCCCTAGAAATCAAATATATACTCTCCTAGAGGGAAGTTCTTATGAACTGGCGCACAGCACCCCAATGCACTAATGTTTGGGTAATGAATGAATTTGTATAAATGATTGAATGAATGAATAGAGTATTGTGTTTGTTCTCTTCAAGAGACCAGGGTGAGTTCAGGACATTTCTGTGTGTTCCAACTCTTCTTTAAGAAGGAAAAAAAAAAATGTGGATTTTCCCAGTTAACAACATTGTCATCAGTTGAGGAGGCTGAACTGAATTACTTAATTGCCCATGGGATTCTGTCTTTAGAAATAAAGCTGTGTTTTTGTCACTGTGGCTACTGAGGGGGTTTTAAAAAGCTAGGATTATTAAATATTGAAATAGCAGCAATTCTTTCTCCTTTTCCATGCAAACTAGAATCTTAGTCTTTATATTTCTGTCCCCAACTTTCTTGAGCAATTTCTGTTTGTCTCTCTTGTTGGATGGTTCACTTCCAGATTCAGCAGGATTTATCCCTTTTTTTTGGGGGGGGGGGGTTTGTTGTTCCTGATTGTTGGAATTTGTGTTCCATTTTGTATTTTTATGAAGTGTTTTACAGTTGTTACTTGAGTTCCACAGCACTCAGGCATTTTGATGTAATATTTTCTGTTTGTAAAGGGGGAAAAAAAATGGACCAAGATATTCAGTGACAACCGAAAGCTATATTGATCAGATATTCACTAATCTGGGGTACCACCCTCTTTCTTCTTCTTGGGGACCCTTCCCCTTCCTCTGCCCCCAGAGTCCTTCTCATGCTCGGTCCATCACCACGTCACCTCTGTAAAGTCTGCACGATCTCCTCCAGTCTCACAAATCTCCACTGTGCTTTATTAGATGATGTTTTGTTTATGTGGGTTTTCCCTGGTTGACTGAGTTTCTGGAGGACAGGTAACCAGACTCACCTAGTGGGCATCAGTTACCATTTCTGGAATGAGTGATCAGATAAATGAGTGAATGAAATTCCTAGAGTTGATTTAGGCCAGCCCTTTGGCAACCACTTCCCATTTTATACACCTCAGACCATACCCATGAAACCGTGTGGTGAGTGCCTAAGTAAATCGCAGAGAGGCAGGAGCGGGATGGCCCTGCAGCTTGGAGAAGGTCAGCCTTGAGCTCTGCGTGGATGTCCTACTTGTGTTGTCAGTGGAGAATTGATTCGGTCATCTTTCCAGGCTGTCCTCATGAGACCCTTGCTCAGAGGTGCCAACCAGTTGTCTCAGAGTCATAGCCAGAGGAGGCAGGCCAAATTAGCCCTTGTGGCTCTCAGTGCAGAGGGATAAAGCAGAGGTAGAGGTTCTCCTAAGAGAGGAATCTGCTGTCATGCCTGAAGTTTGCATTTAGGGATGTGGTTGGCAGGTGACCCCAGCACCAGAGCATAGTGGTCCTCTCAAGAGCGTGGCTCATATTCCTCATGTTGTTGCTTCTCATCTACATGTCCATGTGAGAATGGTGTGATATGGAATGGAGCATTCAACATTTCCTGAGCACCTGTAACATGTAGGGTAGGATGTTTACCCTCTCTGGACCCATCTGATTTCACGCAGATCAAGCCTGATGAAGGCCTCGGGCTTCAGGGCACTCAGATCCTGGAATAGTACCAAGAGGAACGATAGTCTCCTCAAAGTTAATTTAGTATGATAAATGATTTATTGAAGGGAATGAATTTTCAGAGAAAACTTCTGGTGGCATTTATTTTCAAGATTCGGGTATTACAAGACCTCAGGATAACAGACTTGGTGTTTGTATATATGTTTTTCTGAATAATTTAAATGCTGGGACTCCTTTTCTCCCTCCCCTTCCCCCATGCCAGAGCTCCGCTTTGAGGAAATATGGCTACTTGTTTGTTATTTCATAATAATCTCTCTGAAAATTATTATTATGGGTGAATTTCACACCATTGGAGGTATCTGTACTTGCAGGAGTTTTCTTATGAAATATCCATCTAGTGACAAAAGGAGCAATTATACACTTTACTCTCTAGGACTGATAGATAAGAAAAAAAAAAAAAGAAGCTGTTTCTGGGATCCCCCTCTGTCACTAATTCTGTGTGTCTTCCACCAATCACCTAAACTCTTACACCCACGATTTCCCTAATGTTTAAAATGAGCAGTTTGAAGCTGAGGACCTCGAAATTCCCTCCAGCTCTACTGTTCTGTGATTTTCACTGTGTGTCATTCTCATGTTTTTTGTTTGCATGGAGGCTAAAAGTTGGTAAACAGTACCACAAATAATGACAAAGTTGAATTTTTCAAAATTGGACAAGCTGGCCTCCTTAGAGGCAGTGTTCCTGGTATTGAATTTATAAACTACTTGCTGGTAAAAATCTCCCAAGTGGTTTCTAAACATTTGTATTCTTAACTTCCTTCATTTTTCAAACATTATCTCCGTGATTGCAGAGCGATGCCTGTGAAATGTAATCTCTTATTCATCGTAGCATGCTGGGATCCACATGAAGTTAAGCACGCACAGATCTTGAAGGTCAGAAGTACATCTAATGGCACTCTGTGGTCCAATACCTTCATCTTTAAGCATTAGTAATTGCCATGCTCCAGGAAGTGCCCCATTTGGGAGCTGCTGGATTTCAGCCATAAACCAGAATTCGGATAGATGCATCTTGTGAAAGCCAAGGTAGTTAGTGTTGCCAGAGACACCCAGGTGATACTATTGAATTAATGAACTGGGCATTGGGCCATTCCTGCTGGAAAAAAGTGGGGCAAATTTATTAAGGTTCAACACAACAGACCAAGGAAATGGTAAATTTACTCGACATGTTTTAGAAATTTGAAGATTGCTAGTGAAACAGAAAAAAGACCCCAGCCAAAAGGAGATGCCTGGTACAATAGATTGAAAGCATTCAGTTAAATAGATCCCTGGCCCATTGGATATCCACCAAGAATGGGACAATTCAGGCAAACATGTCCCAAGTCATATACGTCTGTAAGAGTGAAATCCTCTGCAGGACTGCAGTTTTCTGGGACCCATCAGAGAGTTGCTGCTCTGGATAGTCAAGCTAGTCAACCGTCTAGTTTGAACTTAATTTTAATTTGAAAATGGAAATATTTTACAAGTGATACACTTACATAGACATTTCTTTCATATTACAAAAATAACATGTTTTCTGATAAATTTGGAAGGAGTAAGAAAATATAGAAGGAACTCACGATGGTTTAATACTGCTATCCAGGCACAACCTTTTATTCTCCTTTTTACTATATTTCCTTCTAGTCTTTTATTATTATTATTACTCATGTGTTAGAGACAGCATAACTGTGCTCAGATTTGGAAAATCAGACATGCCAGGCATTGTCCTGTCTTTTCTGATTTGGAGCAGCCATTAGGGGCAGCTGAGGGCACGAGTATCAGGGCCATGACATGTGCGTCTCCCGCTTCCCTTCTCCACACTCCGGTGGTAGTGAGTGGACAGGCACCTTCCCTTGTCATCCCCTGGGGGAAGGTCGTGTGTATTCTTGGGACTTTGGCACTTCCTGGCCTTGCTCGTATGTTAGTTGCTAAAACCCTTCCTGCCCCTTCTGCCCAGCTATAAACAACTGGGTGGCTGAGCAAAGTCCAGCTTATCTAAAGTACAGCAAAGTTGATGGTGAAAGAGCAAAACCTTAATGATGGTTTTTGTTCTCTAAATTCTGTTGTAAAGCAAAGGTATGAGTTGTCATGTTGTCTACGTGACAGGACTTGTTAAAATCATGGAAAGCAGGGGAGCGGGGGAAATCCTTGATGAATCTTTCCAATTCACATTTCTGGGTCAGCTGGGGTCAGATGACACATGTTTGGTTTGGGGGCAGGTTTTGATATTAAAAGATTGCTCCCAGGAGGCAGCCTAGTGTAGAGGAACCAATGGGAGCCTTGGAATCTGACAGACCTGGTGTTGAGTGTTGGCTTCCCTGTCCCTTAGCTCCTCGGCACCATCTTGAGCACGTTACATAACTATTATGAACATCAGTTTCTTCACCTGTGGGCAACAGGCAGGGGTGCCTGGCATCTTGCCAGATGTTTAGGGAGCTTAAATATAAAATTAAAAATGTATGTGGAGTTCCCTGGCACACAGTAGGTGCTTACTGGTGCGCTCGTTCCTTCTGTTTTCCCCAGAGGCTTCTGGGAAGTGCGCAGAGGAATACAATTCATCCTCGAGACAGTGAGTGATGGTGATAATGGGATGCTAATATTTACCCAGATAAACACCTTGCACAAAATGATTTGTATAATGTTAATCAGTAGAAAAGGTTCTCATCATATGCTGTGATTGGAGTTTTCCTTCCCTCATACTAAAAAGATTTGGATGAGAGGGAGTCACTGAATTGAAAAAATCTTCTCTGCTTTGCTGTCAGAACACGTTCTTATGTTTGTTAATAAAGCTGGCAGGGCCTCTCTTTATGACATTCTCATCAACTCCCAAGAATTTCCGTGAGTGGGAGCAGTGAGGGGAGATTGGGATTTGGGGGCCACTTTGTGTTCGAGTTGAAAAGACAGACACATTCGGGGAAACACATTATGATCTGAAATAACTGGGTGGCACACGTATTTTATAAGTGCTGGATAGATTCCTGGAAGAAAAATTTAAAAGTAAATAGTTTTGCTTTTTTGCTTGTGACAGCCATTCTGAAGAGTGCGGTATCAGCTTTTTGTTCTGCTTCTTAACATATGAGGCGAAGGACAAGTAGACTTTGTGTTGTAATGCTCGAAAATACAAGCTTCATTTACATGTTAAATATTAATATGTAGCAAGAGATTGCTTAATAATAGTGTAGAGCAGGAAAAGTAATTGGCAAGTTTTCATACAAAGAGGTAAGAGAAATTGAGGGAAATTCCTTATTTTTCAACCCTAAGTTTAACCCCTCTGATTACTCAGCCGATTTTTCTAAGCTCGATGCATTTCTTCTCAATCAACTGAGTTCCCTTAAGTTTTTGTCATTTCATAGTGGAGTAACTTTGTTTTTGTCATTAAACCCACTCTGGAGGGAAAGACAGAGGTTGGAATGTGGGAAGCCCAAGTTCAAGTCTTTCTTTAGAAATGGGTGACGGAGGTTCCTTTGGAAGAAGCCACACCTGCCTTGAGGTACATCTTGAGTGATACCCAATATATCATTGAGCAGAAAACTCAGACTTTGTTGAGAAGAGGCATTGGTTTACAAGGGGTATTTATTTATTTATTTATTTATTTATTTATTTTTACAAGGGGTATTTATTCAGCACCGATTCCTCTAGATGGGGGAAATGAAGTCAAACCCTTATTTATTTTTTCTCCTTTAGCCTTCTGAAAGATCAGAATCAGATTTAATGTACTGTAAATAGTTATTGCAGCTTTGTTGTTTTGCTCGTTTGCTTCCCTTTTTCTTCCTCACATTTTTAATTTCTAAATTAATACTCCTATATGCATTAACTGATTCAGTCATCCAACATAGTTCTGTGTTAGTTATAAGGGAAAGAAAAAAAATACCCTATACATCTCACAGTCTTGAGGAACCCTGTAAACAAAGACTGTAGTTCAACAGAGACTGTCTTCCATCCAGAGCAGACCTACCATCTGTGGAGGGAGAAGATCCAGCAAAGGGCTGCATATGGGAATCATATACTTTGCCGGGCACAGAGCTATTGGGAAGATGTTGTACGAGAGGCAGTAATGTGTACCTTTTGGGATAGAGCAGATTTGAAAGAGTAGGTAAATTCTAAGTAATGATTAAAAATGAGTAAAGAGGTAAAGGTGATTACCACAATGGGGAGAGGTTAAGTAATAGTCAAGGAGTGTGTGCGACTAAGAGCCTCAGGGAGTGACTGTCCTGATGAGATTTCAGGAAAAGGTCTTATTTGCAACAGTAGATTGGAGGAATGGTGATGAGACAACTTCTTTCTCCCCAAAAGGTGAATCAGCAAATAGAGCTCCAGGGAAGGATAAAGCCAGGCTACTGGTAAAAGAGCTGGAAAGCCCTAGAATTCTATCATCACATAAAGCAAAAAGTTGAAGGATATTTAAGTTTTTCATTTTTAAAACACCCAGCTGCTTGTGTGACACCCTGATAGGAGCTTATTATTTAGTAAGATTCTGAACAAAAGGGCCCTCTTAGAAAGACTCTTACCTCAGAGCCCCTTGACTTTCATCCGAGGTATTGAGGTCTCCAAAAAGCTTTTGCTCAGGTGAGGTATAGCTATCAATTTTTATTGTATTATCAATAAATGAGAATGTATAAAACACAGTGAGGAATTTTTACAGTACAAGAATATACCAACACACACTCCATTAGCTTCAGAGTGATGATAACCTCTTGAGGCATGGGGCCTCTGGAAAACTCCACTGTACAACTGTGGAAGGAGAAAGTGAATTAGGCAAAGACCATCATGTACCATTAGAGAGATGGTTTGATGTCATGGATCCCCCAAAAGGGTTTCAGAAGCCCTCAGAGGCCCGTCAACCACTTTGAGAACCGCTCGCCCTATTGGCACAATAGCTGTCTCAAGGTTTGAGGGTGGGACGCTTGGGTGGCTCAGTGGTTGAGCCTCTGCCTTTGGCTCAGGGCCTGATCCCAGGGTCCTGGGATCGAGTCCCATGTCGGGCTCCCCACAGGGAGCCTGCTTCTCCGTCTACCTGTCTCTCTGCCTCTCTCTGTGTCTCTCATGAATAAATGAATAAATACTTTAAAACAACAACAAAAAAAAAGATTTGAGAGTGATTGTGCGGATTCTTTCATTCAGTCCTCTGTCACTTACTTCTTTTTCTGGGAGGAATAACTTTGTACGAAGGGTTAAAAATAAAGAAGGTTGAACCTCCCACATCGCTTTGTGGTCCAGAATTGGAACCGCTAGTAGTAAAAAAGAAAGAAAACTCAATAGTTACAACACAAGAAAAATATTTGGTGGTTTCTAACTCTTGCATCGTTTTGAAACACGTTAAATTAGATTTGAGCCGATCAAGTGAGGAGAATGTATTTTACTCCTATATGGTGAGGATCTTCTTGAGCCATGGAGCTAAGTGAGTGTGGAATATGTATGGAGCCCCCAAACTGGAAACTATTTAAGAAGAGGCCTTCCCCCAGAGTCCTGGTTTACATGGATGAGCCCAGAGGCAGGGTTGGAATTTGACTACCCTTGGTCTGCCATCACTTTTAGCTTTCGAGCTTCCTCCCAGAGTGATGGCACAGAGTGGCACCTCTGCCATATGCAGCTGTCCTCACTCCCCACCAAAATTCTATGCCTAGAGTTCCAAGGCCAAAAGAATTCAATGGAAAACAAGGGTTTGGCCAGCTTATGTAAAGGAAGGTTTGATATCAGACATCTGCCCAGATGTCTTTGACATCTCGCTGCCCTTTCTCTAGGCGACCTCTGACTGTGGCCATGAATCCCATTGCCAGTCTTTGTTCTGGGGATGCACAGGGGACTGTCCCTAAAACACGAAGCATGCTGTTGACTTTGTTCCCAGGCCTGGCATCTGCCAAATCTGCCCAGTCACTTCCCATTGCTGCCAGCCGAGATTTTTCCCATCACCGTGACAGCAGAGCACACACGCCTTCTCTTCTCTCTTTAGAGACTTTGTTATTTCAAGAAAAGCTGAGGATGGAATTGCTGGGAATGACTGCTGCTGTGTCTGACCACTGAGAGCAAATTTTCCCTACTGGTTGTTTTCCTTTTCCACTTCCTGGGGCTTTGGTGGTATTTACATTTGGGCCCTGTCATTTCATTGTTCCCTGAATATCCATTTGAGTGAGACACTTGGCATCCAGATATACTTCTTTTTTTGGTTCAAATTGAGTCCAAATGTCTAACAGTCTCACCATTGATCATTGAGACGGAAAGATTAAGAAATTTCACTTGCTTATTTTTTTCTGCCTTAAATCCGGTAACAAGTCATTTTGCACGCCCTGAGGAGCACAGCTGGCATCTATAACCTGTCTTCTTATTTTATATAATGGTGCTTTCTACCCCACACAACCAGAGCTGGGATGCAAAGCTATCAAAAGAGTTACAAAGGAATTTCCAAATGAAGTATTTTCTTTAATGGGTAAGGAACGCTTCGGATCTTCAGTTGCTCCTGAACTCGCTGTGGCCTTTCTCTTTAACAGTCTGGTTGAAGAGAAAGACAGAAAACAGCCAAAAAATTGTATATGCTGTGCAATGGCCACATTGCAGCAGGGTCCCATTTAGCTCTCTAGGTTACTACTATTGTTAATCCAGTGTTTTTCTGAACGTTGTTCTCGAGCCCCCTTCTTACAGAAAGTCCCTTCTTTCTTAGCCAATCGGCCTGGCTCCTCCCCTTCTTTTCCCATAGGGTTTTCTTCTTTTGGGCACCTGCTGACCTAGCAGCAGGTATTTGTCTACCACTCCTTAATCCTCATCGAACTGCAGTAGCTTTACTTCCCGGCACACATCCCAGGCTGTTCTGTCTCTCCTTTTACAGGATTCCTCTCATGTAGATCCCCCTCTGGATTTCCCTCCCTTGAGGCCCAACCCAGGTCATGCTTCCTCCCTGGGCCTTTCCCCTTCCCCCTCCCCCTTCTTTTTGAGATAGAGGGAGGGGCAGGGCTGGGGGCCTGCAGAGGGAAAAGGAGAGAGGAGAGAGAGTGAATCTTGAGCAGGCTCCATGCCTGCTTGGGGCTCAATCTCACGACCCTGAGATCATGACCTGAGTTCTATTTAGGTGGAAGGGGACCATGTATAGAGTGTTTACTCACACATGCCAGCTTTTAAAGAGTTGGTCTTAGAAGAATAATTGAATACATATGTTTGGCAGACTGGAGTCAGCACAGGAAAAATATGTGAGTTGAACCACGGGGTGCCTAGTTCTAAGCTTTTTGTGTGAAAGCTATGTCATATAATGCCTCAAATTCTTGATGAAAAGGCAGGCATTAAAAAAAAAAAAAGGCAGGCATTTAGTAATATAATCTGAATGTTTTGAAATGTTATGTATTCTATATGTATATATATAGACAAATGAGGACGTGTGGTAGACTAAAAAATATTTTTCTTAGGTTGAACGGAACTATGTTCCAGTTCTATACTAATGTTGGATACTTTGATACTTTGAATTATGTGTTTCACAATGTTAAGTGAAAGTTATAATTTGAAAATACTACAGATTATTAATTTAAATGATGCTAAAGCCATACATTAAGCCCTACATATAGAGTCTAGAATTTGGACCTGGAGGAATGGACATGGATGCTCAGATTCTTTGGTGCATGGAAGAGGGACGTCTGACAGTTTTCAACTTCAAAACTTCTCTAAGTAGTAATTGCCTATTTACTTTACACTGTTCCTGAATAATAAAAGACAAGGGAAGAGTCATTTTGACCCTCCTCAATTTTTGTAGGAATATTACTTTTCAGCTATGTGATAGAAATTTTCCTTTGTTTGACTTTGTGAGTTTTGCGTTGGCTGGTGTTGGCCCTTTGTTATAAAGGCATTTTGTTCTGTCAGTATTAGACAACCTGTAAAGAAAAATAATCACTTTGTAATGTGAATCTGATTTTGCATCATGGAGACACAAATGGAAAAGGCTGATTGATAATAATAAGGAAACTAGATGACCTGAACAAGAGAGATGTACATTGGTGTGGCACAGATGGCGGAGGAGATGGGGGCTCTAGGAGGGAAAAGCACTCAGTGTCTTCTCAGCTGCAAAGAGAAGATTGAAGGTTGGACTCTGAGTTGTTCTTCTTTTGTGTACAAATAACATCTCTTGATTTTTCTCTGTTAGGTCCCCAAAGAATACTTACAAAGGATCCATGACTTTCCTTTAAAACATATAATGAATTCATTCATATGTGGACTTTTGCCAGAATTTTAAAGGCATAGGCTATTGACTATTCATAACTCAAATTCGTAATTCAGGAGAAAAATCTCAAGCCTGATGTTGAGGTTCCCACTGGAGCCAGGGGTTGGTTGTAACCACATTTGAGAGTATGGGCACACTACCCACATTGTCCCAAAGCTTTACCGACCCTGTCCTGAAGTCAGTTACTGAGTAGTTCCTACTACTGCAGTTGTAGAATTTGTGCTGGTTTTCATTGGCTTAAATAACACGTGGGAAGCTGTCCGTTTTCTGAAGTGTGCTCATATGAGTCCGTAGGTATAGCCAAACATGAATCTCTTGGGGTGTGGCAGTTGAAGTATCGTGAACCATGTCAAACCAGGAATGTACCTCCTGGACCGTCCCATCATTCACATGAGGCCCACCCTGGCGGAGGGTGTCTTGTGAGACCCAGAGCTTGGGCTTCGTCCATGCGGCCTCTTAGCCTTTCTGCTTTCTGTGACCCACAGCTGTAACCTGAGCTTAGCCAGCTGCTGAGTTTTTCCCCTCCACCTGCTGCCTTTTTAACGAAAAGTTTCAAATTAAGCAGAAGAGTTGTGACACTAGTAAGGGTACACCCATGTACTTCTCATGTAAATTTATCAGTTGTGAACATTTTTGCTTTGTGTCTCCTCACGTATTGATGTAGATATATACATACATATTTGGTTTTTTTTCTGAACCATTTGAAAGTAAGTTGAAGACATCATGCTACCTCACCCCTAAATACTTTAGTATTGTTATCTAAAAACAAAGACTGGTCCTATAAAAGTCGTAAAACCATGAAGTACAAAGGAATTTGAAACCAAAACAATCATGCCATTTAGTACACAGACCTTATTTAGATTTCCCCGGTTGTTCAAAGAATTATCTGTACAGTTGTTTGGTTTGATCAAGGCTCATGCATTGCCTTTGCTGTTCTGTTGCTTTGGTCTTCTTTAATCTAGAATAATCCACGTCTCTTGTGTTTTATAAAACTGCTGTGCAGAGTTGAAAAAGCAGCTCGGTTGTTGGGTACAATATCTCATCATCTGGGTTTGTCTGCTACCTTATGATTAGATTCAAGTTAATGAATTTGGCAAGAGTACCATGTAGACAATATTTCATCCTTTCCGTTGCATCACCTCAGGAGCCACATAATGTTTGTGCCATTCCTGGTGGTGCTGAGTTTAATCCCTTGGTTAAACTGGTACCCACTAAATTTCCCCATTACAGTGGTTTCTCCTTTTCCCTTTTGTAATTAATTAATGTATGCGGGTAATTCTTTGAGAACTATGCGACTCTCTTGATCCTTTCCAAACTTTGACCCAATGATCCTGACATCCATTGAGAATCCTTGCCTGAATCAGTTATTGTTTTAGAGGTTGCCAAAGCCCAGAAACTTTTAACTGAGCACTACTGGTTACCCTAGAACCAAGGAATCTCCAAGGAAATGGAGCTTCAATTAACAGTGCCAAGGCACTGATTGACCAAACATGTCCACGATGCTTTGTACTCTTTCTGCCTAGCAACATGCGTGGCATGGAGGAAGGCCCACATAAACATTTGTGATTGATAGAATAGTAATAAGGATAACACGTTACTATTTCCTTTTGATTAATTCTAACAGTTTCTGCTTAGCACACTAGGTCTTTTCCCTCAGAAAAGCACCAGTGTTTGAGTGCTTTACTCGTGTGATTCCTACCAGACTTTGCATGATAGGTAGTGTATTGACGATCTCTTTTGGGTTTCACCAAACCCTGAGGCCACCACTCAACACACTTTAGACTTTGTTACCCCCTGTAGACACCAAATATCTGAAGCCGGGCCTGGGTTGTTGGAGCCTTCTGACTTTTATTTATTTATTTTTTTAATTTTTATTTATTTATGATAGTCACAGAGAGAGAGAGAGAGAGGCAGAGACACAGGCAGAGGGAGAAGCAGGCTCCATGCACTGGGAGCCCGACGTGGGATTCGATCCCGGGTCTCCAGGATCGCACCCTGGGCCAAAGGCAGGCAATAAACCGCTGCGCCACCCAGGGATCCCCCTTCTGACTTTTATAAACCTAATGCTAACTTTATTAGCATGTTGAGGAGGCTAAAGTGGTGGAATATCAGCCTGGCTCATTGGCTCTCCAACTTCAAATCAGAAAGCTATATAGAGTCCCGTTTAGAGCCCCATTTTAGTCTTTTAAGCCAGAGAGGGACATCCTAGCACAAACCTGTCTGAAGTTGAGCAACAAATATTTACGAAAGCACCTTTCGTAAATGGTCTAGTGGTCAGGCAGTCCCCAAGCAGCAGTTTAATGGTGGTGGCCAATAGGACAGCTATCCCGTTGGATCCCCACACTTCCATAGATTTGGCCACTAAAGGGAGCAAGAGTCCAGATGGATTCACACATGTATCAGTTGCTCCTACAGCAAAAGCAAGATCAGCATGGCATCATTACCCCATCTCCCTTGTTCCACACAGAGGATGACACTGAGCAGGAGGGGCCAGATCACAGGTGGCATGAGTGGTGGGTCACTCTGTCCTAGAAGAGCCGTATCTAAAATACAGCCGAGTCATTCTGTAGACACAGACACCTGTAGCTGTGCCCTAAGTGGGAAGGCATGTTAGGAGGAAAGTCCTGTGCTTAACTGAACCGAGGGAGATGGTTGGGAAACTATCCTTTGGCCATCTCAAAAGACTGAGAGGTAGCTGAGAAGTTGCCACATGGTAGCTCCCCACAGAGCTGCTTATCTCCCTTCATTTTGGGAAGAATTGAGGGCAGCCTGCCAAGACTCGGGTCAGACTGTGGTTAAGCTTTGTCTACGTGGCCTATGTGGAGATGGCCAAGGTTGCCAGGGTGCCATGGTGGGGCCATTCCCTGCATACTGCCCTTCATCTCAGCCATCACTGTGGGAGGGAGTGCAGCAATAAGGCATCTGGAGTTGTGTGAAGCTGGTTAGGTGAAAATTTTAAGGTTTGGGGACTTTAGACATTATATTCAGGATATGACAGATGTTCTGCAGGAACTAGATAACCCCATCTTTCATCATTGTATGTGGCATAACACACAAAGGCTTGTTTCTTCACTGTCCAAATCCAGCAAGAGTTGTGGTGGTGTTGTACCCCCACACAGTCATTCAGGCTGATGCCAGCAGTCTAACATCTTGTAGTTGTGACATGTGTAACTCACGGCCCCTTCACTCACCATGACAGGAAAAGACACAGCCAGAGGATCACATGCCAGCTCTTTCGTGCTTTGACCTTAAAGTGACACAGGCCACTTCTGCCCACAGCTTTCTGGTCAGAACTATCACATGGCCCAACCTAACTGTGAGAGCTGGGACCTAGGGGGAACACATGGAATATTTAGCGAGCACATTGTCCGTGCCACAGACAAGCATTTGTGCAAAGTCAGCCTCTCAGTCTGGCTGAGCACTTTTACGAGTGGGTAGTGACCAAGAAAAATTTCACGTGCGAATGCTTTACATTTTACAACAATGCTTTCCCAATAATCGCCCTTAGAAAGAGGCAGAAGTTGAGAGGTTCAGAGAAAGGGGTTGACCCAAGGGTAAGACAGTGAATGATGGAATTTCCGGTCCTTAGAAACTGTAGTTGGTCCAGATACACTATTTGGATGGAAACCGACATGTGCTTCAGTCTGTATTGATTTTGGTAGAGGCTACGAAGATCATTTTGTACTTGTTCCTACTGAATGGAAATCAAGTGGTAGATGAGCACCATCCTAAATCATCAGAAACGCTGGGCTGTTCGTGAAACAGTGCACATCTGCCATTCTGACCCGGAATCTGTGGTGGCAGGAGGTAACCCCTTCCACCGTTGGAGGGAGCGAGACTGTGCCAGTTCTGCAGGTACACAACACTGTACTCTCCACAAAAGTCTGAGTGGAGATCGAATTGCTGCTCTTCTGAAGTGAAAAACAAGAGCACGTAATAATTACAACTGCCATCCTAGACTTCCTCTTCATGTGCTGCGGATATGAACTGGTTTTGCATCTATTTCTAACCTTTACTTTGATTGTAGTTATTGAATTTTTAACATGAAATTCAAACTGATCTCATTTTTCTTTTTAACACTTCAAATAACTCAAGAGAATTGACCCAGGTTAAGTTAGGGTGACGAAGACATAGGAACGAAGTAGTAAAATTATATTGCGAGTTCAATTTTTGTGAAAGACATGAAGGAAAACATGTCCGGATTTTATGTGCTCTGTCAGTAATAAAGGAGATGTCGATATTTTGTTGGGCTAGAATTAAAAATTGATCATTTTGGGGAAAGCATTTTATACATCCTTTCCCCCGAGACTTACAGTTTTGACGTCATCACATGTAGACCTGACGGGGATCACCAGTGAGTCAGTTATGTTAATATAACTCAGGGGACGCCAGCAGTTTATGTTGGCGCTGTTGGAGCTCCAGCAGGAAACCATCTCTTTTTCTCAGTTCATTACATGCATGTGAAAGATGAGGTAAGGGTGAATAAGAAAAGTATATGTTGATCCCAACCCATCACCTTACTTGTCTCCCCTCTTCGTGGATGTGGCATCTATGTTTTGATCTCTCCAGATGTTGAGTCAATGGGGAGGAAGGGAGAAAAACAGAGTTGTGTTTGGTGCTTGAAAAAGGAAGTCAGTGTATAACTTTTCATCTCCTCTTCTCCTCCTCCTGCCTCCTTTTGTGTCCCCTTTTGGAAAGGGGAGGTATTGAGGCCCTAGAATCTTTGAGCAAACACCGAGAATGGCACTAAATTAAAACTGTGTCCAGATACCTAGTATCTTAACTGGCCCGTAAAGAGCAAGGATCACAGTGTAATAATGTGTGTCAGGGAATTTGATTTCTTCCTAGGTCTGAACAGCTGAAGTAGAAGAAGGGGAAAAAGTAAAGTTCTTGTTCTGTCATTAACATATAAGAACAGGGAAACCTGACATTGTTCTGCAAAATAAGGGAGGAGTCTCAGTGTATTGTCTGTTACGTATCTCTGAAGTAGAGGAGTGTTAAAAAACAGAATTCAGTTAAGTAACCTGGAAGGTGGAAGATCTAATTGGCTTTATTAGACGGTTCGTAATTAGCCAGCAAGCAGCCCATCTAACAAGCAGAGGGGAGCTCCAAGGACTTGTACAAAATGGAAATTTTCTTAGGAGAGTGGGGCAAGGAAGTTATTAGCAAAAGAAAAAAACGTTTCAGGCAAGACTACCTCCCATTTTGGGGGAAGGTCAGAGGGCTCTTTATTATACAGATGACCTCATCTTTCTTGCGGTGAGGTGGGGGGATGAGGAGGGCCCATGTGATGGATGACCTCACTGGTGCTGATCAGAAAATTCCCAACTGACCGGCTAAGGTTACATTTCTGGGGGACTTCGCAGCTACAGTCAGGTTAGGTATTAAGCCCCATTTAGTGACTTGGCCTAAGTGACGCCATTTTGGGCCTGTGGGTCTTCTTAACAGGAGAAAGTTGTTTCATGAAAGGAGGACTTGGAAATTATTTATGCTCTAGGTAATTAAAAAGTGGACTTTAGGAATTAATTATACCAATTTCAGACAAACGTGAAAGTAGATAGAATGACCTTACCCATTTTCAGTAATCATCAATACTTTGCCCGTCCTGTTTCACTACGCTGTGGCTGCCCCCCTTTTGTTTTTCTGGTTGGAGAATTTCAAATTCCAAATCTCATAACTCGGAAGTGGTGAATCCAGGATTCAGACCTCTGCAGTCTGGCTCCAGAAGCTCTGAGAGATCCTCAAGGCAGAAGACAAGCCCACTTAGTTTGGAGATGTTCGTGAAACTAGTGTAACTAAGTAATAAGCAAAACCTTCTGGGGAAACTCCACCCTACCTTTGAATCTAAGTGCTTCCCTTGCTTTCTTAGAAGGGTATGAGTGTGTGGAGGGTGGGTTTAGGCTTCCATATCAGAAGTCTTCTCCTCTAGTGTAGCATTTTATTGATATACTCATGAAACACCAGCTTATGGCAGGACCCACCTCTCTCCTGCAACATAGTCACAGAAATTACTATTTGCTGACACGCTCTTTGAACAGTTCATGAATCTAAAATAGCGGGGGTCGAGCATTGGTCAACTCTGAGGGAAGGCTTGAGTCCATGGGGGTCTTCCACTGTGCTCTGACAAAGTGTGAGGGGCTGGCTCTCAAATTACAGCATTTTGGGGATGATCAAAGGTTTGACCCTTACTGTTCCTGACTGTTTAAGATTATACTGGTTTTAAGGAATGCATAGAACATAATTTGAACGACAGCTAATGCCTCAGTGGTGCTAAATCAATAATTTGAATTTGATTCAATTAAGTTTACTGAGGTCAAGCAGAGAACTCAGACCCTGAACTAGGTGCTTGTGATCTGTGGAGATCAAAGAAAGATCCTATGGAGGGACATTTCCTGCTTTTAAACACCTGGCACCCTTTCTTGCATGATGGAGTGGCCAAATAGGAACTGGCCAGATACTCCCAAAGTGGGATTGGTGGAGGGGCAGAGATCCCATCAGGAAGATGCTCCCCTCCCCAAGGGGTCCCTCCCTGGTCTGGGGTGGCTCAGGCAGGAGCAGCAGTTGCAATATCTTGTTAGGACACACTGGGAGTGACATCCTGGGCTCCAGGAAGCTGCTGTGTAAAATGTTCTTAATTTCCCTGGAGGGAAGGCAGGAAGAGCTTTCAATTACCATGAACACTGGTTACTTTTTCAGGTTAGCTACTGGAACTCTCAGAAAGCAACGTCTTTGTAGAGAAGGTGAGAGGCAGGCTTGGTACATTATGGTTGCCAAACTGTCAGGAAGAAAAGGACCAGCGGGGGACAGGAGCTTTGGGAAGTATGGAGCCAGAGAGAACATCCCGGGATCCTGTGTGGGGTGAGGTCTACCGAAACAGACAGAACATCTCTGGGACTTTCTGTCTGTCTCTCTGCACTTGTTGGGTAGAGGTCTAATGCTGGATGCAGGAAGATGAGCAAAAAGAAGAGGTGGTAATATCCAGAGTCATTCTTAAAAGATGAAGGGAAGTTTCTGAGATGTGATGACTCCCTCCTCTGCTTTGCTTTGAAGAAACAACCTAGAGCAGAGTTTCCCAGACTTGAGTGTAGTTTCTCAAACTTTATGCTCACCCAGACCCATAATTCCCTTTTTCCTGGGCTCAGAGTTAAACCAGTTTCCTCCTGGCTTCTCACAGTTAAGCATGGCCATAGACTGAGTTCCAGCCAGTGGAATGTGGCCAGAAGGATGTATGTTTTTTCTAAGCCTGCCAATAAAAACCTTCCATACTGTATGTATGTCATGCTTTTTCTTTCCTATCTGTTGGCTGGATATACTTAAAGTGATCTTAGAATCCATGTGTTAAAGAAGGTAGAGGCTTTCCAATTCTCAGGCCCTGAATGAACAAATGGAAAACTACCACAAATTAGAAGCATTCATTTGGCTTTTTCATGCTTAAGAAATAAGTTCTGTTGTGTTAAGCTGCTGATTTGGGAAGGGGGTGGGGTGGATATCTGTTACAGCACCTAGAATTATCTACTCTACTGCAAATCATTTTCTTAGTCTTATCTGTAAATGACCTATACGGCCATTTATTATTTTTAAATCATTTTAATCTTTGTGAATTTTGTTTTTAAAATTAAGCTCTATATTATCATCACAAATAGAAAACAGTATCACTACAAATAGAAAGCAACTCTAAAAATACGTTAAGTGGAACAAAATAATGTTATTCATTTCTAGGAGGTGCTGTTGCCTGGAGGAGATTCTTCAGATGAGACCTGTTGTCTCTATGTTGGAAAGGGGGAAATTAGCCTTTATTAGAAAGGTGTTAAAGGCATATTAGCACAAAACTGAGACTTATTCCTTGACAGAATTAGAAGAGTTGAAAAAGAATTGAAAATAGCTTTCTCTTAGTGTGATTCCGATTCAGTGCTATTAATATTAGATCTCAGCCACCTGAAGTCATCTGGTTTATCAGTGGTGCACATCTTGCACTTGGAAAACAAAGACCCGTTAAGCAGAGACCAGATATGAATGAAGCTGAGGATGAGTTGAAATGCACAATAGAGGATGTGTATTGGCCATGGTAGATAGACCCAGCATGACTCTTGTGAGAGTGGGGTAAAATGAGACTGAAGCATGCACAGAAAAACCTGACAGCCTATAGTTCATTATTTAAAATTATGTATAAATTACATATATAATACACACACACACATATATACACACACACACATATTTATATAAAACCTGGAAGCAAGCTGCAGTTGTGGCCTGGCTCAGAATAGCTGAAGCTCTGATGACAGTTGCTATCTTTCTTGCCTGAGCTACAAAAGGACAGAGGCTGGAGTGACCACAACTACTTGAGAGTGAGAGGGGAGTTCCAGGAAAGAGAGAGTCAGAGAAGGAGAACCCCAGGTTCTGTGCATAAATTGTGCCTAAGTCTCTGGTTGACTCCTGAACTATACATACATTAGGACAGACTCAAAGCAGCATAGGTAAATATCAAAGAACTTAACTGAGATTTAATTTGTTCCCTACTGCAGACAAGACAACATTTATAATTTCACAAAATTAATTGCCTGCTAAAATAAACATCAATGCTATTGATAAGACTGTAACAGAATCCAGAGCCTCCACACTTAGCACTCAGAATGTTCAGTATATAATTCAAAATTACATGTCCTACAAAGGACCAGGAACATATAACCCATTCTCAAGAGAAAATTCTCAGAAGCCAGCCCTGAGATGATTCACATGTTGAAATTATCAGACATGATTTTTAAAGCAACTATTAAAATTGAGATAAATGAAAATATTCTTATAACAAATGAATGAAAATATAAGGCATTCCAGCAGGAAAACAGAAAATATGAAGACACTTAAAAATTTTTGGTCTCTGAAATTTAAAAATTTTCCATATGGACTTAAATTTAAAAATTTTTGGTCTCTGAAATTTAAAAATTTTCCATATGGACTTAAATTAATAACTTAAATGGACTTAAATTAATAACAGAATGGAAGTAATGGGGAGAAATTCAGTAAACCTAGATTAATCAATAGAAAGTATCCCTGATGAAAAAAGAAAAAAAGGATTGAAAAAGTAAAGAATCTTAAGACTGTGGGATGAAAATTAAGTCCAACATATGTTTACCATCCCAGCAAGAAAGGAGAAAGAGAACGGAGCAAAGAAATATAGAAGAGAAAGTCACCAAAACTTCCAAGTTTCATGAAAATTATAAATTTACAAATTCAAAAAGCTCAGTGAAACTGAAACAAACTAAATGGAAAGAAAGACACACCAATGCACATCATAGATACACTACTGATGAAGAGAAAATCTTGCAAGCAGGCAGAGGAAAATAGCATATTACCTACAGGATAACTGATTCCAATATCTGTGGACTTCCCATCTGAAGC
Source organism: Canis lupus baileyi (assembly GCF_048164855.1). Taxonomy (NCBI): domain Eukaryota; kingdom Metazoa; phylum Chordata; class Mammalia; order Carnivora; family Canidae; genus Canis; species Canis lupus. The sequence continues at coordinate 37,265,107 of NC_132868.1, read as the reverse complement.
TATGATGGCCCAAAGAGAGTGGAACAGTATCTTCAAACTTCTAGAAGGGAGAACAAAAATCTCTGTTGGACCAGAAACTTATATTCAGTGAAAGTATCCTTTGAGAAGAGGCAAAAAAAGATTTTTTAAAAGATTTTATTTATTTGAGAAAGACAAAGAGCAAGAGAGCGAGCAAGGGCAGGGGGAGGGACAGAAGAGGAGGGAGAGGGAGAGAGAGAATCTCCAGGAGAGTCCTCACTGAGCACAGAGCCTGATGCTGGGCTTGACCCCACAACCCCGAGATCACAACCTGAGCCAAAACCAAGAGTCAGTCACTCAATTGACTGAGCTACCCAGGCACCCTGAGGCAAAGATATTTTTCAATAAAAAGAAACAAGAGAGATTTCATTCCCAGCAGATCTGTACTTCAAGAAATTCTAAAGAGAGTCCTTTAAGCTGTAGGGAAATAATAGGAGAGGGAAACCTGGATTTTTTAGGAAGTAATATAAAGCATTTGAAATGAGACATATTTGTGTAAATAAAAGACTGCATTTTTCTCAATTAAAAATACACATGATTATTTATAGCAAAAATTGTATCATTACCTTGTGGGGTTTATAATGTATGTAGAGGTAATACATATGACAACCGTAGCATATAAGGTTACACTATGGTGTGTGTTGGGGCAGGGGAGTTAAATGGAATATATGGTTGTAAGGTTTCTACATTTTCTGTGAAATGGTACAATATTAACTCAAAGTAGAATGTGACAAGTTAAGGAAATATATTCTCTAGAGCAACCTAGGAAAAAAATACTGCAAGGAGGTGTAGCTAAAAAGCCAATGGATAATTTTTTTTTTTTTTTGCCAATGGATAATTTAAAATGGAATTCTAAAAACTAATTAAGTTGTTTGTGGTATGGATGGACTAACATAGTAGGACAGGCGATCTTTTTCAGTTGTATGGACTGGTCCTGGAATTCATTGTAGCTACCATTCCTTCCTACTTCTCCGGCTGTTTTCACTGAACTCTTCCCATAGAGTCCACTGCACTTTGTCACAGGGTTTCTCCATTTCCCATAAATGTGTGAGCTTTGGGCTTATAGTGCTATAGTGTTCTATGTAGTAAGGAATGTCCTACATTGGGAGTTAGGACACCTGAATGATAGCCCTGGTTCTGGGATGACTAATTGTATGTCCCTGCCTATGAAGTAGACATTAAATCTCTCTTGGTCTTGAGGACACTTGAAAAAATGGAATATGAGAATGCCCTTCTCCAAGATTTCTTTACACTTTTAAAAGCTGTGGTTCTAAGTAAACTTGGAATGATTCCTTAATTATGGAGATGAGGACTTGGAAGTTTCAGACGAAGTAAAATATTTTCTTAAAGGTAAGGTTTTAGTAAATTACAAGTCAGAGATGACTGGGTGTCTTGCAAGTAACTCGTGATCCTGTTAATGGTGGGTAAGTGTGATATGATGAAAAAGGTATTAGGGTTTGCTTCACGTAGTCAGTTTTTTCTATATAATAATCCCTGCCATTTATCACATACCTGTTATGTGCCAGGCATTACACTGGCCCTTTACATGTCATATATCTCTTAATACTCAAAATAAGGTCAACAAGAAAAATTACAATTTCCCTATTTTGCAGATGGAGAACTAGGCGTAGGGAGGTCAAGTTAATGATGGTTGGCTGGGATTCGAACCCCTTCCCACACATCACATTTCCTCTTGTTTGAAGTCTATCACATTTAAACATTGACATCTACTTTGTCATCATCATTCATCCATGGATATTTTTGAGGGCTTGAGAATAACGATGCAACACGATATTTGGTCCGCTGGTGATGATAGGGGTCCTACATGGCTTCCCAAGGGCCCAAGGTGCTAGAAGCTCTTTTTCTCATCCTCCTCCACTCCTCTTAAAGCTATTAGTCTACATAAATCTCATAGCAGTTGCCCACATGATTTGTTCTTTTCCACTATTTGGAGGAATAAACTGAGGCCCAGATGAATGGTAGTGTAAGAAGAAGGTGTGAAGTCATATGTCTGGACTCAGATCTAAACTGAGGCCTTTTCTTACACTTTAAATTTGAATGCCTATTCTAGAATTTCAGTGGTAAGGACATGTTTTTTGAAGTGTTCCAGGATTGAGCTGGCTCCTGGCAAAGTCAGAGTAGTAAGAGGATGGGAATAGCATCTACATAAACTTGTCACATTTTCTCCTGTCTCATGTCTGGAATGTCATGGCAGGATATCAGATTGGTAGTGACATTTACAGGAGATGAAACATTTTTAATTGGAAAGCTAAAGAGTTTTTAAGGCCTTACAAAATCAAATTCCCAGTTTACTTAGAACCATAGCCTTTTAAAGGGGTGAAGGAATCGTAGAGAACACTATTCTCATATTCTCTTTTTGCAGGTGCTTTCAAGCCCAGGAGCAGTTTAATGTCCACTTCAGAGGCAGGGACATACAATTAGTCATCCGAGAATGAGGATTACCATTCAGGAGTCCTAATTCCCAATTTAGGGCATTCCTAAGCATGTTTTCCTTCCACTTCCCCTTAGTCTACTTCTTCTGGTAATGCGTTCTTTGCGAGGATTCCTTTTATGTCTCTTGAACTACTATCCTGAAAAGGTGCTTTGAATGAAAATACATGTTATAACTTAAATTTTTAAACCCATCTTGGGACAGCGTCGTCATTTGACGGTGATTAATGAACTTGAGGAGAAGAAATATAAAGGAAGTTCACTGACTTTGGTAATCTTGAATAGTTTTGTCGGTGCTACTAATACTGACCTTGAATAAAATACGCAGCCACATTCGACACCTTATTTGACTAGCTGATGCACTAGGTATGATTGGTCAAACTTGTAATCTTTTAAAACCACATTACTGTGAAATACAGTAAAATCCCCAGGAAGTTTCCAAAATACATCGTGAAACATTCCTTAAATGGAAATTTTCAGGAGATGCAGTTCCTTGTCCACGAGCCTTTATTCCAGGTTAAAGCTACTAGACACAGAGATCCTGTTAGACTCACAACACATTCCCTGCACAACGGGGTGACTTCCTTAGATGTTCTTATCCTGGTGTTTGCATTAGAACCAAAGAAGAAAGCACAAAACTAATTGACTAGATATGTCTATGGGCATTTTTAGATATAATGAATTTGAAGTTTAGATATATTGAATTTGAAAAGGGCCAATGATAAAAATAGCATTTGATGTCATTTTGATACTAAGATGTTAGTGTTGAGAACTTTCTCAAGAATTGAAATGAGAATTTTTCCTGGCCCAGCTCAAAAACTTGGGCAAGGAAACAAAAGGAAGATTTGCAACAGCATATCATATTCAGGATCATCTTCATTTGCCTTGAGGACTGCAGTGAAAGCGCCTACATCTGCCTCAACGTATTCCTGGAAACAGTAACTACAAAGTGATTTATTTTAAAACAGATATATATTTTATGAGAACAACATCATGGAGGGAAGAAACGCTTTGGAACAAAGACTTGGCATCATATAAACCATGTTGCCAAAAATAAGCTATAAAACATATGAAATATAGAGTAAGATTCTAGTATCATAAAAGCTTCCATCGCAATTGATTATTACAAGAGGTCCCTGTGTTCTTGACAATGGTCCACAGAGCTCTTCCAACTACAACGTTGTGTCATAAATGAGGTTGTATGAATGGAAGTACCTTGCATAGTCCTGGCTCATATTTAGTACTAGGTAATTTTAATTGACTCAGAACAAGTAGTCAACATCTGTTTGCTCTCTAAGGTGACATTTCTGCATCTACAATTTTATATCTCAATTTGCAATTTATATTTTTGCTATGAAAGATCATCAAGGAATATCAGAGGCTGTGAAGTAGTAGAAGACGTGGGTTTCTTCCAAAGATGCCTGAATCAGTCTCCTACTACCCTTTTATGTCTAGGGGAGTCAAGGCACTCATGAATTATCCTCTTACTCTCAGCTCATCTTCTTAGTGCTGTGGGAGGGACTCTTTATGTATCTGTTATGGTGGCAGATGATGGTGATGAACAAGGAGAACAGTGGCTTTTTAAGAATAACAACCAACCCCACTTCTCTTGTCCTGCTGTCTCACTTAATTCAGGTATGCTATTTCAATGGCTCATTTTTATATATATTCCCCTCTCTTTCCACCAAAAGATGATGGAGCAATATTGAAGTAAGTGGTTTTTTGGTTTTTGTTTTGTTTTGTTTTGTTTTTGTCCTTCATAATCATGGTATCCTAGACATCTTCTGGGGATGCTGAGATGGGCCAAGGCGGTGTCCTACTCTTGATCCATCAGGAATGGAGAAACCAATCCACCAAATAATCACATTGCAGAGTAGCCAATTTGCTCCCAATTGATTTTTGTCAAGAAAAAAAAAAAAAAAGCCACAATATGTTTCTTAACCCCCAGAATGCACCAGAATCGCCAATGCCTGGGCCCCATCCCCAGGCAGTATGATCCAGGTGCTCTGTGGTGGGTGGCACTTTTTGGTTTTGAAACACCCCGGGTGAATCTAACTAATGTACAGCCAGGGTGAGAACTCCTGGAACCTATCTCACCTGCCAAATGGAAGAATAAAGATTAATGTTATTAACATCTGATGAGTAGATTGAAAGTGCAAGTGGGTGCTTCTTCACAATTATTGCTTGTTAATCACTTTTTACTTCATCCCGTCATCTCTGCATTCTTGCCACCTCCTCCCACTTTTTCTTTTGAATAAGGGCAGTTGAAGTCAAGCAGGCTGCCACGTATTACTAATGCTAACAGATTCAGCAGCCTGAGTACTGCTGAGGAATTTCACCGGGTGATGTGTTTATCCCAGCCTTGGAATATAAGTGATACATTATCAACAGCCTATAAAGAAAACAGTTTTATCAAGAAATTATCTGCTTGAATTTTATCATTGAAGACAGGTGATTCCTGTCCATGGAAGATAAACAGTCTGTATCCTTTTCATAATCTAAGGCATATTTCATGCTAATGTTCTGTGTTTGCCTAATGTCCTCCATTGAAAAAGTATTTGCTTAGTATCCTAAAGCTGGGCTATTATTAACATAGTTCTCAAGGAAAGAAGGTTTTAAAAATAATTTTCTCTGCTCTTCGTTTCTCTTACTGTAAGCATGTGGCAAAGTCTTGGCATCTGTTCAGAATAAATTTTCTGCTTCCTTTCTGCCTTTTAGTCCATGCACATTTTATCTGAGCTCCCCCTTCCCCCGTCCTCACCCTTTGGTAATCTGCAGGAAACCAGACCTTACTAATTTGAGTGTTGGTTCCTAAATTACTTATTATTGTATTAGTCCATATTAGTTAGAGCTGGTGAAGGGTTTGTATTGCTCTAGGTGTTATTGAAAAATGTCTACGAGACAGGTCCCTTCGATAATGTACGATTTTGAGGGAAACTACAAAGGCAGGGGAATTTATGTGACGCTGGCTCGTTGCAGTAGATTGCTCCTTATAAAATGCTGCCTGTGAGAGGACATTTTTTGCAAAGGGGAGCTATTCGGTAATATAATTCAGGAGTGGACAGAGAGGGTGTCTTCTCTTCAGGCACCTATCTGTTGCCCGACATGCATCCAGATGTTGTTCTCAAGGCTGATTTTTCATGAGATTGTGTTGCTCTAGAATGAATGCTCAGAGGTTCTCAAACTCCAGTGCCGGGGAATCCCGAGGAGGGTTGGTAGCGTAACCCGAATTACAGCCACCTGAAGGATCCCTCAGGGGTTTGGGGAGGCCTGGCAGATGGTGGAGAGACAGTCAAAGGTAGTTCTGGGGAGATTGGTTGGCTTGCATTCCCACGCAGCTCCATACTTGGGTGGCTTCCTTGCGTCCTGTGATTGGAGGCACTTCTCTGGGAACCAGTTCCTGATACTGCAGTGCCTGGCAGTACACTAGTGCTTCCAGAATCTTAGTGGGATGGTGGGAATTCCTGTTCCTCATCTGGCCTCCCCACAGCCCTGGATTTGTAAGGTTTCTTCCAGGCTTCCTAGAATTCTCTTCCGTCTTCCCCTTGCTTTACAGAGGGCAGGAATGATGGATCCTCCTCCATGACTGGCTCTGGCTGGCTGTCAAGAAGCCCTTCTTCTTTGGAGCCCTTAACTGGTAGATAGCAAGACTGAAGTCCTCAGCCCCTTGGTGAGAAGGAACATTCAGATGGTGATGATTATTATTTTGAAGCTTTAGCACCAAAGTTTGAAATTCTCCTGAGTGAATAATTTTGGAGGATCTACTTCTTTTCGTTATACAATTGGCTTTCTCATATGTGCATTCAGGTTGCCAAATCTCCTATATAATCCTCATCTCCCATAAAAAAAAAAAAAAAGGAAAAAAAAAAGGGTACTTCTATTTTTGTGGAAAAAGAGGAAAGAATCCAGGAAACATTTCAGAAGACTGTAATGTTTTCTTAGCTCCTTTTCCTGTTACATATGAAATTCAAGGAGAATTTGGTCAGTTTTAACCTTACATGAGATTTTTCAAAAGTTAGTATAAAATTTAGCTTCCTCCCCCTTTCCTCCATAAGGAACTATGAAAAATTTCTAGTTTACACAATTTTAATAAAATGATTCCTTTATAAAGGCCACTGCTTGCTTATTCACCAGAGTTTTCATGGGAAAGTAGTGTGGGGCCCGGGGCCCGGGGTTTCACTCTCCCTTTGCAGGTGACGTAGGCTGGGTGCCAGCCTGGAAAGAGCACGCCTGCCTCACTCTTCTGTTAGAATGAAGAACAGCAATTGCCCAAGTCCGTTATAAGATTAGGGTGCTGGGCCTTCCTGTTGCTTCCACTCCTCTTCCTTCTCTCTCTCTTGGAGTTCTACATTCTAAATTGCTGCTTTGAATTTTCAAGAAAGTGGTTTCAGCTTCTTTCATGAGGTTTTTACATCATTTGTTCTCGAGCTTCAGAGAACAGTTCAGTATAGCTGTTTTGATATCTCTATTTTTCTTTTCAATTTCATCTGTTATTTCAAAAAGCTTCCAGATACCATTAGGAGAACCCACAGATAGTTCCTTTGGCAGAGATGTTCGTTAGAAAAATACGTTTGGCCCTGCACCAAGGCAGTGACCTATAAATACTCCTGCTGGCTCTTCCTTCTTGTCTCTGTGATTCACTGGAATGGAGATGTTGGCCCGATGCCGCAAGGATAATGTTGTTTTGAGGATAACCCAAGATTTTCACCTGAACCCGGATTGAAGACACTGATGATGGCCTGGATGACTTCTTGCAGCTCCAACAGTCATTCTGGAGATCACATCTTGGGTCTACCCTGTGAGTGGGGCCCAGGATGACATTTCACATAATCAAAGTTTTGTACAATGGCAGCAAACATGGCCCTCATTGACCCTAAGGTGCTGCAAGATCGATAGGGCTGAGATGTATATAGATGTGTGTGGTGTGTGTGTGTGTGTGTGTGTGTGTGAGCAAAATAATTATATTTGATACAGTTTTAATTATTTTTTATTTTTTTATTTTTTTATTTTTTTTGATACAGTTTTAGTGTTAGCTGTTGATATGTCAAAAATATTAATAATATTTAAAATGTATTGCCTGCTCCTCTGGCACTGTGTTAAGCACCTTGTGTGCACTGCCCTGCTTGATCCTCATGTAACCCTGTGAGGGAGATTCTACTACGATTCCCATTTTACAGATGAACAAACTGACACTAAAAGGAGGTAAATGACTTGGTCATGACTTTCCAGCTGGTCAGGACAGTACCAGAATTTGAACCCATAGCAATCTGGCTTAAAAGCAAAGTTTTACATGCTTGGCTACCCTGTGGAAAGGTCTAGTTGTGAGCTAATGTGGTTGAAATTTGTTGACTGTGTAAAGCCATCCCTTTTCTTTCTCAGCTTTGGATCTTTCATGTGAGAAGGCTGGGGAGGCTTCCTCCCTCTCTTAGTAAATTGTTTCGCCAGCCGTGTTCTCCTATTTTTTTAAGCCACAAGTGAAATAGAAAGTAGCTCCAATCCAAGCAAAATTTGGGGACTAGGTCTAGTCTATCTCAATTTAACGAGACTTTTATATTTCCTACCATCAATAGGGACTATTTGTGTTGAACGCTGCGCTGTTCTCTAAGGATATTATCAATCCCAAGCTTCTTCAGCGGGGTACTTCCTGGAAGCTGGTTGAGACCATTTATTCAGTCGGTTCATAGCACCATCTGTTTTCCTGGCTGCCCTAGATGTTGTCAGGTTATTCTTCGAGTCATGATCAGCATTACAGTAGCATGAAATATCGATTTATCTATTGTTATTATAGTAATTATTGTATAATGTTGCATCAATATTAATAATTATTAATTAACTATATCAACATTAGTAAATAGTGTGTTAATGTTGATAATTAACATTTATTGGGTAACAAGTATTAAAGTATTAGCCCTAAGTCTAGTAACAGCATAGTCCTAAAGCCTATAGATCTGATATTAAGAAAATATTATATAATGTACATTAATATTGATTTTTTTTAAAGTGAAGAATGCTTTTATTTCATCTTTTGATACATCCCTGAAGAATTGCTCTTTTGGAGGCAATTTGTTTTTTAAAGATATACTTATTTATTTTGGAGAGAGAGAGAGAGATCGTGCAGAGGGAGAGGGAGAGCAACTCAGAGTCGCTGCTGAGCCCAGAGCTCAACATGGGGCTCCATCCCACTATCCATGAGATGACCTGAGCAGAAATCATGAGTTGGACTCTTAACCAACTGAGCCACCCAGGGGCTCCTGGAGGCAATTTTAAATTTAGAGACAGTTTGGACTCTATAGTATCATGATAATTCTCAAGGTGGGGTCAAGAGGGATAACAAAAGGAGCTAACATTTGAGACACCTGGAAATAGCAATAACTACTATTTATCAATAGTATCAAATCAAGAATTTACTATGTGCCAGGCATAAGCCTTTCATACACATTTTCTCATATCATCTCTACGAGCTGTAAATATTTTTATTTTCACTTATCAGATAAAAACAAATGAGGATCAGAGATTAAACATCTGATCCACGAGCACACAGCTCCTGAATGGTAGACCCTGGAAGCCAAGGCCTTTGCACATCATGCTCGATTGCCTGTTAAAATCCAAAAGTCTCTTGCACTGTTCAAAAAGTCTCATGTATGGTGATCAAATGGAACCACGGCATTTGTGGGACACCTGGGTGGTTCTGTGGTTGAGCATCTGCCTTCAGCTCAGGTCGTGATCCTGGGGTCCTGGGATCGAGTCCTACATCGGGCTCCTTGCATGGAGCCTGCTTCTCCCTTTACCTACGTCTCTGCCTCTCTGTGTGTGTCTCTCATGAATGAATAAATAATATCTTTAAAAAAGAGCACACACAACATTTGTGAGAATTGACTCAGTCGAAGCTTCATGGATTATCTGGATACTGGGCAGGGTTAAGGCCATCTAACTAGTCAAGGCTGAAGAATTGGCTGATTGACCAGTGTGATACATGGAGACACTAGTTCTCCATTCATGAGTGTCATGTATCCAAGACCGGGGTGGGGTGGGATGGAGTGGGTGGAGGCGGAGGCATAAGTTCTGATTTAAAAGAGACCCAATTCCAGACGGGAAAGTACTCAGCTAATGGTATTTAAGTAAATGGATGTCTGCAAAATTGCAGAAACTCTGTTTTCCTGAGGGTAGGAATGGATGGTGATCTCTCTAGTTTTGTGCATCTTTTTTCCTTACAGTGGATGGACCCTGAGCCGGGTATGTACTGATATCTGAAGAGACAAGATCACTTGTGAAGGACTCTAGCTCCAGAATGTGGGGGTTTAAATCCTACCTAGTTCTACCTCTTATTAGCTTTGTAGGCTTGGGCAATTTACAGAGTCTCTCTCATTTCCTCTTCTGTAAAAATAGCACCCCTTTATCCCATTCTCCTCACCACCACCATTGTTGTTGCTGTTGTTGGGGATGCTAAGTGCACTTCACTGCTGCCTTGGATGGAGCGGTTCAAACAGACTCCTACCAAATTGTGCACCTTTTTAAGAGTCATTAAGACCGCAATCGTGGAGATGAATGCCAGTAGCTGGAACTGGCAAAGCCGTGGGCATCTCACACCGTTCTATGCCAGTAGTGGTAGGGCAAGTTGGTAATTCTGGGCAGGTCAGTTAGGAGATCTGTTATCAAAAGTCTTAAAAAGGTACAAGCTCTGTGACCTAGGGAGTTCTGCCCTAGGGACAAAGTGACATATGCCTAACTGAAGATATTAAAAGTAGAGATGTATGCTTATGGACATAAAAAGATTCAATAATAAAGTAAATGAAAAAAGACAAGCAACATACACTATATCTATAGACGTCTCCTGTCAAAAAAATGTCTTAATGGATACTCTCAAATGAGGGTTTTTTTTTTGTTTTTTTTTTAGTTTCTTTAAAGCCAGAGGTAGTAAGTTAACTTCTCGTTTTTGAAATTTGCTTACACTTTGTTTTTGCTAGTTATGCACAGTTTTATCCGTTAATGTCTACATATAAACTTGCATCCAAATATTAAGGGTGATGATGAAATCCTAATGGGAATCTTTATCCCCCCAAAGAGAATTGTGTAGCACTGTCACCCTCATCAATATACCCGAGTCATGCAACAAATTCTAATCAGTGCGGTAATAATTCTCACTAACTTGAATAAGTGCAGTTTAAAGAGGCTCCTTCCACCCTGAAATTTTGATACAATTCCAAGGGACATGAACCTACACATTCTCTCATGATACCCACTGAGAATCCCAGATATGGGATGAAGGTTTTTGTCACAAGCGAAGTCCTTTTGAAGGTCAAATGGGTTCTATGTGGCTAGGCCTCTTAGGAACTAGGTAGTAATGAAGAAATACGATTATTTAATGTTCACTCTGAATGCACAATTTAGGCAAAGCCAGTGCTTGTCATGTGGGAAGAAGACTGCTTTTTTGTTTTAATGGTCTTCTTGACAGATCATTACTTCATTCTTATTTCCTCTTCCCATCGTTGGATTTATCTCCAGGCAATACGACAATTTGAAGAACCATGATGAAACGGGCCAGAGATATGGTATTTGGATTAGTGTATCTTTTTAAAAACAAAAACAATTATCTGTAGCATATCTTTTAATGCCCGGCTGCTGGGTCTTCAGCCTAGAATGCTTAGTGCTTGTGTTAATGGGTATCAGTAGCTTCTTTCTGATGTCCACATGGACATACGGGCAAAAATTCATTTTTATGTGAGCATGGGAAGGCGGCTGTTTTTTTGACAGGTAACATCCAGCATGTGGCAATGAAAATACAAGCGCTAGGTTTTTACTGTCATCTGAAAGGTCAGGAGAATTACAATGGAATGGCAGACTCTTCCATCGCTATTGATTGGAGACAGGATGGTAGGTTGCACCTTTTACACGCCCCCAATAGGAAAACGTCAGACACCGAGTCCGGGGGCACATCTGTTGCTATCCAGCGAGCTGCACTTGTAAGAAAGGGCAGCCCCAATTTAGAAACCAACTCTTCTCCAAAAATCAAGTTGACTATAGATAACGTCTTCCGAGAAAGCTAGTGTTTACAAACCAGGGATGGGCGAACTTTTTCTGTAAAGGGTTAGATTGTGAATATTTTAGGCTTGGTGGGCTGTTGCAGGTACTCAGCTCTGCTGTAGCAGAAAGCAGGCACAGACAAATATGTAAACAAATGGGTATGTGACTGTGTTCCAATAAAGCTTTATTTCTAAAAACAGTGAACCGGATTTAGATGGTCAGTGCCCGTTATGAATGACCATTCATTTCCCAAAACAGTTCACAGAAACTTATTTATCTTGTGGGTTGTTGATACGTTGTACATTTATGATAATACTAGTTTCTTTAAAATTCATTAATTTTTGGGATGCCTGGGTGCCCCAGTGTTGAGTGTCTGCCTTTTGCTCAGGGCGTGATCCCAGTTTAGGGCTCAAGACCCACATCAGGATCCTGTGAGGAGCCCGCTTCTCCCTTTGCCTAGGTCTCTGCCTCTCTCTGTGTCTCTCATGAATAAATAAAATCTTTAAAAAAATAAAAATAAAATCTATTAATTTTTCAATTAAAATAGCACCAGTGCATGTCAAAAAACAGCTGCTTGGGAGTGGGGGTGCCTGGGTGGCTCAGTCAGTTAAGTGTCCAACTCTTGATTTGGGATCAGGTCATGATCTCAGGGTCCTGGGATCGAGCCCCACATTGGACTCTGCTCAGCATGGAGTCAGCTTGACCCTCTCTCTCTGCCCCTCTCCCTGCTGGAGCATGTTTTCTCTCTTTCTGTCTCAAATAAGTAAATATATATATATATATATATATATATATATATATATATATATATATTTTAAAAGCAGCTGCTTGTTTCTATTTCAGCTGTTTCTTCTGGACATTGCCTTCAATCTCAGTATAATAGGCATTTATTGCTGTTTCCTAATTTATTAGTTTGAGACATCTGTTGACACTCTGCTGAGGTAGATGAGACTTGAGTTCATGATGCTCTCGTGTGCCCATTCTTTTGTATTTGCAACATACTTATATTGTTATTTTTTGTTTCTCCACTTGTTACTGAAATTCATAGCCAAAAGTTCACTTCTTAAATATACAGTTCGACAAATTTTCACTAATAGTATCTTTTAGATTCCCTTCTTTGTAAAATTAAGATTTTAGCACTCCTGCTCTTCCTACCTCTTTTTATTTTTATATAACAAGGCTCATACTATTTCATTCTGTTATATAACTGCACTTAAATTTTTAGAGCTTTATAGAAAGTTTAATTGTAAAAATTGAAAATCAAATAACATTAGTATTTGCAACCCATTGTTTCCAGTGGCGCTAAGGATCAGTATGGTTCAATTTTCTTGTTGGAATGGCTTTCTATTTTCATGGAATTTCTAAAAGCCATTCTTTTCCCTGCCCTTTTGGTGTTTAGTCACAAATCTAGTTTTTGTCACTCTCACGTTAGGGTCACCACAATGCCCTTTCCTGAGACTCTCCTGCCCAGCATCCTCCTCACTGCTCCAGGCCTGCTGTTCACCTGTCACTCGGGGTATTAGTTGCTTGGGATCAGCTCGTTCCTCCAAACCATCCTTTCTTCATTCTATGGCCACTCCTTCATTTTGGTTGAACCTATCTTCAGTTATATTCCTATGAAAAAGGGAGAAGAAGGATGAACTTTTCTGAGCCTTTGAATGTTTGAAAATGTTTTATTCTCAGTTTTGATTGATGATTTGGTTGAACATAGAATTCTAGGATGAAAGTTATTTCCTTCTGGCTCCTCTGTTAGAACTTAGGAGGGTGAGTGTTTAGAGTGGGATGGAGAGAAAGGGAAACGTGGCAGGAGGGTTTTCTTAGTCTTCAGTCTTCCAGGCTGAAAAGTCTGATTCCCATACCTGTCTGATTCCTCTTCCTTTGTAGAGGTCAAGTTTTTCTTTTTCCTTTCTCTTTTATACAAAGGTGCATTTTGTGGTGAATTCAAATTCTAAAATTGGTAGAATTTTAGAAGAAATGAGAATGTTTCCTGATTTATCTTCCATTTAATTTTAAATTTCATTTGATTTTTTAAAAGAAAATATTTATTTATTTGAGAGAGGAAGAGAGAGAGAGAGAGAGTTTGTGTGTGTGTGTGTGTGTGTGTGTGTGCACATGAGTGGGCAGGGAGTAGGAGAGGGAGTAAGAGAATCTCAAACAGACTCCCCATGGAGCTTGGAGTCTGAAGCTGGGCTTGATCCCATGACTGGGCGATCACAACCTGAGCTAAAGTCAAGAGCGGAATGCTTTAATTTGGTTGTACCTATCTTCAGTTATATTGTTATGAAAAAAGGTGTAAAAGAACTAACTTTTTTGAGTCTCTGAATGTTTAAAAACATTTTTATTCTCCATTTTGATTGATGATTAGGTTGGACATAGAATTCTGAGATGAAAGTTATTTCTGACTAAGCCACCCAGGCACCCCAATTTTTAATGTTAAAAAGAATTTTCAGTTACTAGGTTTTTTTTTTTTTTCCTGCTTACTCATTCTTCCTCTTCTATAGCATTGTCTTCTTTTTTTATAGTTCTTGACTCTCTTTGGGATATTTGATATTTCTCTTCTATTGCCCGTTTTATTTGTTTTTCCTCCAGGACCACTTCCCCCCTTTTTAAGACTCTGCTTGTGCTCTCTTTTTGTTGGAGGTTTTCCTTATTTGTCTGTTAACCCATAATTGTCCATTCATAATTAAGAATTGTCCACTCATAATTTGTGACTTTCTATGTGGGCTTAGTTTTATGATAGTGGGTCTGAACTGTGGAATCTTTCTCTCCGAGGCCTTTCAGTTTCTTTAGAGAAGATTGCTACAAACTCATGTATTTATTTATTTTGTGGGGAGGCAGCTTCTAGGATGATGGAGAGAAGGGAGAAGGGGGATGAGAGAAGAGATGGCTGGTTGGCAGGATGGAGGAGGCACATGGTACGTATAAGTTGTTGGTTGCTCCATGTACAAGCTTTCAAATCATTTTTCGTGCTTTATATCTTACTCTCATTCTTTGTCCTACAAGGAATCCCAAGTGTTGCCAAGTTCTGCAAGATCAATTGAGTCTTTTTTAGGGATTTTCATATTAAAGACTGCTGCTTTGCCTTGTTTGATTATCACTCTTACATCTTCTCTCTGACTTGAATCTCTTAACGTTCTTGGGACTCTTGCATTTTAAAAAAATGTGTGAATTTACACCATTTTCAATCTTTTAACTCTCATTTTAGTGGGGTTGGTTGATGGAGAGATGATCAACTTGTGTGGTCAATTAGAAGTCACAATATTTCTACACCTGTATTTTGAGTTGTTATTAGCCAATATTTTATCCTGTTGTCCATTTTATAGTGGTATATGGGTTGGCCTGCCAACTTAACCTTTATCTGTGTAAGAGTTCCTTGAAATTCAGTATGCTAGAACCATATTTCTGTCTTAACATTATGACAGTACTCCTTCTGCTTCCATCTTCTTAATTCCCTCCTCGTACAATCATTGTGTGATGTTTGCAGGGACTCGGGGCTGGAGGATGGGTAGCTCCTTATTGATTAGGCAGCCAATACCTTATAGGTGCTTCTGAGGTGATTTCCACTTCTTCCTGGCCTCAGTCCCTACAAGCAACCTGAGAGAGAGAGAAAATGCATTTTTCCTTAGCTTTGACAACAAATTGTATTTTATTAAGTCAGACTGCATCTTACTTTTCGTCTAAAAGTTCCAAACATCCCAAATTAACCCTTGAGGATTATAGAAAATTCTAATGAAAACACTCATGTTTCTTGTGTGCCTTTTCCTTTGCTAAGGCCTTTTCCTGCATGCTAAAGAATACTCACAAGCTGACTGGGACATAGGGCCTTGAGATGCTTATTTCCCCTTAAACACCGAACAAGATGCTGTTGAAAGTAGGTTGTTAACTCACCTCCTCTCTCTCATTTTCTATCCAGCCCTTATGATATAAATGTTTGTTCTTCAAAATGAGGGAGAAAAATCAGATATTTGGGATGTCTGTGCTCAGATCCTTAGGAAGACTTATGTCTTATTGATATTTCCACCTTCTTCATGCAAGTTTAGAGTAAATCAAGCTGTTGATTCACAGATTTTCTAGCTCTGATTTCCCTCCCGGGAAAACAAGACAAATGGTGTCATGGTTCATTGTCTGTTGTCAAAAAGTCTCCAATGTTTCTATGCTGGTTTCTTTAGGCTCTACTCACATTTTAATTTAATAATAAGCTTTGTGGCACATACCCAAATGGTAAATTTTGAGGCTCCCAAGGTTAAAAAGTTATTAGAAGGCTGTAAATTTCTGCCTTTAAAAAAAACCCTGAGGATTGAATAAATAAATAGAATGAGGATGATTTTCTAAGCCTTCCTATAAGCTTCAGGAATGGTCAGAACCAAAGTTTTCACGAGGCTTCCCAGATGAAGTCCTGAGGGTTGCATGGCACGTATAAATTGAGGCTCCATCTAATTCCACTTGAATCCATTATCTTGTGTGTGAGGATGGGCTAGTCATTGCTCTGCAGGCACATTCCTTATTTGGATAAGTGTCCATGAGAGCACCATCCATTAATACCTTCTAGTTGCTTGTATATCTTCCAGGAACCTTATCTAGACTGGCCTTCAGGAACCTGGAATATATGTGCAGTTATGAGAAAGCATCTAAGTGACCCATGTCCAGACTGTGGTGGTCTTTCCATTTGTACAGAACACTTTTCTCTGAGATAGCAGAGTCTCTGAACACAGAGTATGCTATTGTGTTTATTAACCAAAATACAACCGGAACTAGGGGAATAGTTAAAAGGGAGACAGTGGGTGTTGAAGTATGCATGGGCCTGTTGACTACAAGCTACCCCTGTCCTGTGATCCAGCATTCAAATTTGGTCTCCACGAATGGATGCTGATGACCCCTTTTGGAGGTGGCTTGCTATGACAGCCCTGGCCATAGCAGGTCACACCATGATGATGTGGATCCAAGACCACATGTATGGACTTAAAAGGGAAGAGTGACTGATCAACTTCTAAAAAAGAATTACTGCTAATGAAAGTCCAAATGAGTCCTTGGAAAATTACTATTTTTGTGTATTTACTCAGTCATCTTACACAGTTCTGCCCACCACAGGATTGCACTGGGAGAGATGTGAGTGGCTTAGACATGGATCACAAACACTGGCCTTCAGGGCACTGATGAACTAGTGCTGTGGCTAATGTAGGTTATGAAAAGAACTTTAATACAGTAAAAATATAATATTTTCTGATTTAATATTTTATTTATAATATATGAATTATTATAATACACAATATACTCTGAGAATATATTAGGGTTAAGTTATCAGACCAACCTACATGCAAATATAATTATATTTATTTAAGACAGCACTAATACATAATAACTACCACGGTGTAAAATGGCACACATTTAAGTTGGATGAGTAGACTCTTGTGGTACCACTGATTTTACACAAATATGTAAACGAATGAACTTTTTAAATAAGATTTGGCAACATTCAAAACACAGCTTTAAAAGATCTATAAAGGGGCTTCCAGTTTGTGACAATGATGTAGGCATGGTTAAAATATATGTTGTTGTTTATAAATGTTTAACTATCACTTAGTATTTGAGCATATGTATGTGTATAAATGCATTACAATGAATGTATAAATTGTAGGGAAAACAGTGTAATCAGCAAGGCATGGATCTTAGTCTGATTCCCTTTACCTTCTCAGAATCTTTTCTAATTTCCCCTTCTTATTCTCACCTAGAGTTGTTAATCTAAAAAGTCATTCTTTTAAAAAGAAACAAAATCACAACAAAAAAACTCTTAGTGGGACCTCAAACTGCAGCCAAATCAAAATGAATAGAGTGTGTTTTGTGAATCAAGAGCCTCAAGTTTCATTTCTAAATATCTACTTTTTATTTTTGAAAATATTTTATTTATTTGAGAGAGAGAGAGAGAGCGCGCATGCTCACACGAGCAAGGGGAAGGGGCAGAGGGAGAGGGAGGCAAGCAGACTCCCCATGGAGCAGGAAGCCCAACCTGCTGCTAGATTCCAGGACCCCAAGATCAGGACTTAAGTTGAGCCAAAGTCAGATGCTTAACCAACTGAGCCACCCAGGTGCCCTTAAATATGTGCTTTTAATTTTTTTCTCTAGCTTTGCCTGGAGGATTTTTCCCAGAGTATCTATGTTAAGTTTTTTCCAGAATATTCGTGATCTGCAGTACACAGGATCATGGCAGATATTGCCAAATTAACACTAAGCTAAGTTAACACTAGCTGCCACAACAAACCAACTTTTAGGTAGCTCATATCTGATAGTTGTTTATTTCTTGTTAACGTAAGGTCCAAAACAGATATTTCTTATAGAAAGAGCAGTTTTCCTTCAAAAAGTGATTCAGGGACCCAGACTCCTTACATTCTGTGACTCTGCCATATTTAAAATACTCACTCACTCTGATTACCCTTGAGGTGCTTGTCTGCATCAAGCCAGTGGAAGAGAAAAGACTTGGGTGGGGGAGACAGAGACCACATTGGTAGGCTACTACGGCCAAGCCTGGAAGGACAGCACATCACTTCTATTCACATTTGACTGACTGTAAATATGTGTCCGTACCTAACAAAAGGGACCCAGGGTATTGTAGCCTAGCTGTGTTTCAGGTTTTGCAATGCCTGGCCAATCTCAGTCTCACCAAATTTTGTATGTTTTCAGGTTGTGTAGACAAAAATGGATGGTTTTGAAGGCTTTGGTATTAATTCATAACTGGCTCAACCTCAAACTTCTTTTTCCCTTGGAATTTTGGTATGTGTGGTAAAGGTATACTACTTTCCATAACAAAAATAAAATTTCCTTCCAGCATCTTTTGCTGGTGTAGGTCCTTTGAATGAATATTTACTGGCAATACTTCACTGTGGGGGGGATGTGAGGAGTATTCTCAAGCCAGTTGGTACTGCCTGGAGCTGTTTGTGTGTGTCTCTTCCCGATTGACAGCATATTGATAGTTTGAAATTGGCCATGGTGCCATGGCACTTACAGAGATGGACAAGTAGTAGGGGCATTTCTCCTAGAGAGCCAGTTCTTAAAGAATTACCATCACACCCCTGGATACTCTCCTTATTACTCAGTGGCTCACGGTTTGAGATGGCTGGAATAGCTAACGAACACTTTATCAAAGACTGGGAGAGAACAACAATCAACAGGAAATTAAATGATTAAATAAACTCAGGGAAGAAGCAAGATATTGTCTGGCTTCTTCCTCAGCCTGAGAACAGCCACTTCAGGGATTGTACCTGGCTCCCCTCTGTCTCCGTGTGCAGGATGTGATCTAAGGAGGGGCCCCCTGCCAACTCACAGCTGCAGAGCTCTAGCCCATAAAAGAGATGTGGAGATCCCTTTCTCAGCTGCTGAAGACCTGACTTCCGGGTCCTGGACTTCCCTAGAAATTGACGTTGTGATTGCCTTCCCTGTCAGTGAAGCCCTTGGTGCTCACATCTTGCCAGGCAGAGCCCCATCAAGACCTGGGCAATCCCAACACTAGTCATGGGTCCAGTAGGCTGGGAGGGGGGAAAGTCAAGGTCAGTTCTGTAAGTGATGCATGTGTTTGCATGGCAGTTGTGGACCAGCAAAGGGTGCTTGGTATCATCATGTAGTACCAGGTGGCAGCTATAATTGTATGAATTTTTAATTGAACAATTACATCCAGTAAATATTTTGTGTGCCTATTGTGTGAAAGATGCTTCAGAGCGTACAAAGGAGACCTTGAAGCCTATAACCAAATAGTGGGGTTCAAGCAAGTATCTAACACTCAAGAAAAACTCTGAAACTGAAATTTAATTGGAACTTAATTAATTAAAAATTTAAGTTTGCTTATAAGGGTATATACGTCCTACCATCCTACGCATCAATTAAATTTATACTTTTTAGGGGCACCTGGGTGGCTCAGTGGTTGAGCATCTGCCTTTGACTCAAGGGTCCTGGGATTGAATCCCCCATCAGGCTCCCCACATGGATCCTGTGTCTGTACCTCTCTCTCTCTGTGCCTCTCATGAATAAATAAATAAAACCTTTAAAAAATCTATACTTTTAAATGCAATTAAAATATTATATGTAGTAGTTTGTGGAATATTGCTCTAGGCTTTCATTTCTGGACACAGATAGGACTAAGTCCCAGTCCCTGTTTTCTAAAAACTTAATATATATAATAACTAAAGTCAAAACAATCACAAACATTTTTATAAAAACAGACTTCCTGTAAAGAGTGTTTTAGAACTATATGGGAGATAAAGATTAATTCTGAAAAGAACTTTTATAGAGGAAATGGCACTTGGTTTTGATCTTGAGAAATGAATGAGATTTTAACAGACGACAGCAGTGTTCCCAGGATGAAGGCCCATCTTGAGCACAGAATTGGAGGTAGGAAATGCAAGGCAAGTTAGAATTGTATATTGGGCAGGTCATGGGTAATGATGTTGGAAAGGAGAACAGGGGCTTATCATAAAGGAGTCTTAGTGCCAAGCAGGAGGACTTGAATTTGATGTCCATGATCTGAGTGAAGCCAGTAACTATTTCTCTTTTTTAAAAAAATGATCAGATTGGCTCTTAGAAAGATTGTTCAGATGACAGTGAGGATGAAGAGGGAAGGCAAATTATGAGAATAGCGGAAAAGTGCAACTGATGTGTTAATGCCAAAACTATTAGAGTTGGCGACGTAAGAAGGAAAGATACAGGTTTCGAAGCAGAATTGCTAAAGGAGGGCAGCCCCGGTGACTCAGCAGTTGGGCACCACCTTCAGTCCAGGGCATGATCCTGGAGACCCAGGATCGAGTCCCATGTCAGGCTCCCTGCATGGAGCCTGCTTCTCCCTTGGCCTGTGTCTCTGCCTGTGTATGTGTGTGTGTGTGTGTGTGCGCGTCTCATGAGTAAATAAATAGAATCTTAAAAAAAAAATTGTTAAAAGACTTGCAGATAGGTTTTGAACTCAGACACAGTGAGGTTAAAGTGTCCAGAGGGGGAAACCAGAACACAATCCCTTCCACATATACCTAATGAATCTCTACCATGGATCAAGTGCTGCACTCAGGGGTGAGAAATAGTTCCTGAATTCAGTTTAGAGGGGAGGCAGAAGGATGAGCAAAGAAGTGCTGTATTAAGTGCATTTTCAAGGTCCAGCTGTGGATTAAGTAACAGGAAGGATGACAACTATCACTTAACATCCACCTATTATGTGCCAGACCCTATTCCCTATCGTAATCATTTTGCATCTATTAATTCATTTAGCCTTCCTGCCAACCCTACAAAGTAGGAACTTTTATTATCCCTATTATGTAGATGAAGAAAACGAGGCACGGAGCATGCAGTAACTTCCCCAGGATCACCCAACCAGACAGTGGTAGAGGCGGGATTCAAACCGAAGTCCATGCTCCGAACCCCTACATCCCATCAGGAGAGAGTTGAGTGGTGGTCAGCAGTTCGAGAGGAGCCAACAAAGCTGGGGAAGTATTTCAGGAAGTGAAATGAACATATGGAAAGGCATATAGAGAGTTGGAAGAAGGAGGTTGGAGATGAGAGATGAGTTTTACGTTGGGCATCATTTGGACTGCTGTGATATTTAGGTGGGGATGTCACACTAAGGAGATGATGGGTGGGTGTTTTTGAAGTTACCAGGTGTTCTCTGTTTGGTCTCTTTTTTCTCCACGTTGGCAGACACACACTAGTGCATTCCTTATGTTCCATTTCTGTGTAAGCAGGGAAATGTATCTCAAGAAGGTAGATGTAGTACTACCTTCTAGCTCTTTCCTAAGGGGTTCAGTTGTTTATGAATAGCCCACTCCAATTTAAAAAATGAAACAGTATTTTACATAACAGTGGATGCTATGGGAGTAATTGCCTCCAACCCTTGAGGAAGTCACACTGTGATGGGTATCCAGCCCAATTGTGGCAAGAACCTGAGTGGCTCCCTCCAAACTTGGAAAGATGATGTTAGCAAAGGAAAAATAATTGTCTTCTCAGTTTCCAAGCAGGAATTGAACTGCTTAACGTGAGTGTGCACGTGTGAGTATGCGTGTGGATTGTGAGAGTATCCTCTGTTGAGGTGTAGGAATCAGTATAGATGATTGATCTCCTACATGAAGGAGAAATAAAAATCTTTCTAGATATTCAATATTTCAAAAGTTCTCTGATATTTTTAGGTTAACAAAAGGAAACTTTGTGGCCTCTGGTTTAGGAGAGTCGCTTTAGCTGCCCCTCCCTTAAATTGTTTTTGCTCTAATACAGGGGTGAGTAAAGACCATTTTAACAGTGATTGTCATATATGCCCCTTCTCTCTCGAGATGAAGGCAAATGGAACTCCAGTCTTCCTGGCATAGGCCAGTTCGGTGGTCTTTCATGCAGGGAGTTCTAAAAGAACGCCAGCTGTGGCCATGGCTTGCAGAGTAACTATTTCATATTAAGAGAGAAATCACATTTTGAGCCAACCAAGAAAAAAAATTGCTATTGTATCCATGGCTCTGTTTTAAGTGGTACTACTGAATTAAAGCTTTTCAAGGAAATTAAATATAGAGGCGGGGGTGGGATGGGGACATCGTGTGATGTATGTTAGCTGAAATACCAAGCACTCCAATATAGCATCAATATATAATTTGTATGGTTGCAAATATTATTGGCATAAGTAATTCATGCTGTTGTTTTTTATTTACTTGATTAACAGCGTCTTTGTCATTTTTATCAGTCATGATGCCATTGCAATCTTGCACATTGTGTGTAAAGAATACTCGGGGAAATGTTTCAACTGTGTGTCTGGATGGTATAATGTATTTATTCATTTAGTCAGATGAAATGAAATAGAGAGTGTTTAATATGCATGTCTGCTTTACACTAGATTCTCTAAATAAATTACAGACAGTATTACTCTTTCATTGTAAGAAAAATTATAGTTTGATGTTTTTTCAAGAAGCCGAATGCAGCCATTTTGTACTTATAATTACAATTTTTTGAAGCTTTTCAAATGAGCTTTGAATAATCCCGAAAATTTTTGTATTGAGATGTCAATAGGAAGACTTTGATAACATTAGTGAGCTGTGTCATATATGAGTTGAATTACTCTGAGTAAAAAATATAATTTTTCTACTCATGGGGTGACTATACTTCTGGAAAGTGTAAATTGCTGTGACATAGCCATGCCTTTGTATTTGTATCCCTCTATGTAGCAGCCACTGTTTTGGCTACCGAATCACTTCTGAAATCCGCCAGCTACAGTGCCATGGGCACACTGCTGCTCTCCTCTTGCAATGCTCTGCCCCTCTTCCTGGAGCTCCAGCCTTTGGGTTGTCCATGCCTTCACGCATAGCATTCCACCCAGATCTTCTTTCTGAATTACCATGCCCCTCAGCTTCTCCCAAAAGGAAATTCTGGTTCCTCCCCACAGCTGGTCTCTGCTTACTTAAGTTTAGAAATTATGGAGTCACTGATGTAATTTATGTTCAGGGTTGGGGGACTGGCATCAGAGAAAACCAGAATTGGACAGTAGTTAAAGCAGTAAGAAGAGATTACATTCAGGACTATTGTACCAGGGGGAAAGAGACCTCAGTATAGAATTGGGCTCAGCCCCAAATATTACAAGAAGAGGGAGGATTGGTAGCCAAGGAGCAGGGTATGGTGGTTGGATGGAAAAATTAATCAGAGTAGGGTCATTCTGGCCAACATACCTAGTAGGATGCTTGCTGAAGGCAGTTCCAGGTCTTAGATATTACCTGGGGGCCAGTGGTGAAGAATTCTGGCAATACCAACATGGCAGGATTCTTGCTAAAACTGGGCAATGTAAAGGTGGGCATAGAAGTCCAAAAGTGGAGACCTAGTTGTCAAAAGGATGTAGAAGAGCCAAACTAACGTTTGGCCATGCAGAGACTCCTTGTCACTTGTAGTATCGTAAGAGGAAGGATTGCATATGAGATGAGTTGCTAATCAACTCCAAATATGGCTCAAGTCTGAGACAGACTTCTGGGAGGACTCTTCAGTCCTGACGTAAGGCAGTGCAGTGGAAGAGCCATGTTAGGTTCCTTCTGATAAAGAGGGAAAGGGGAGCCGAGGGTTTGGGGCCATGGTCAAAGTTTGGAAG
Organism: Canis lupus baileyi; assembly: GCF_048164855.1. Lineage (NCBI taxonomy): Eukaryota > Metazoa > Chordata > Mammalia > Carnivora > Canidae > Canis > Canis lupus. The sequence goes on along the minus strand of NC_132868.1, from coordinate 37,241,541 downwards.
TGGCAGAGAGTAGATGTGAGGTCTGTGTCCATCTTGCTTGTGTATTAGTGAATCCTCAATCCCTAGGGATAGATAGCAGCAGTTCTGTAAATTTGTTAGATGAATGAGTGAATTTCACAGCTGAGGGAACTGGCACATAGAGAGGCTGAACTTCACTCTCTTCTCTTATACATCTCAGTTTTACGAAAAATTACCTTTATTGTTTCTGTCCTATTCAATGGCGAAGGTCACTAGAAAATTGTCAGTACTTGCAACAGTATGGACAACACTGTTAACTTATCCATGAGGAGATAGGTTGATGGCCATGTAAGTATTTAGTCTCTGGAATCAGAAGGATGAAGACTAAGCATTTTAGTGTCACAATAGAACATTGTAGTCTGGAGACTTGCCTTGAAAGGGAGACTGTTTGAACCCATGACTATCTCCCATGACTAGAACAGTCAGATGGAGAGAGAGGTGCATTGGGAGTACCTGGGAGTGTCTGGTTCTCATTTCAGGCTCCTCAGCCCTGCCATGCTCCTTCTTGACTGGGTCTTATCTCTTTTTAAAAGAGGTTGGCCCCTCATTTTCTCTCAGGACCTACTGAGCCAGGAATCCTTTGGTACTACATTGAACCAAGCCAGGTGAAGAAAGTGGCCTGCGCCAGCAGCCTTGGCTGGCTGTCTGAGAACCTCTTGGCTCCTCGAAGCAAGATGTCAGTTCTGTATTTGCCAACTTGTATACAGTGACTCATCCCTGCCCCAGAGGGTATATACTGCTATAACTCCAAAATGGTTTGATCACAAACTCTCCTTTCATTTACACCCTGGATAATATTTTTTCTACTAATCCTTACAAATGAAAATGAAAAAAAAAAAAGTCACATCCCAATAAATAATACATAGATTTATCTGTCCCATCTTCTTATCGGTCAATAAAGTCTAGTAAATCTGAAAATGTCATTTGCCATGTCCAGGCTTGTCGTTATAAGAGAAGCATTTTAAACAGTAATCTGAGAGCGAAACGTTTTTGGATTTTATACTGGCCAGGCTGTTCTGAACAGACTCGGAGTGAGAATAGTCAAATATGATAATCATCTGCTTTGGAGAACAGAAGGAAGCCAGTTTAACTTAAGCTGGACCAATTTGCAACTTGGAAGACATTGGCTCTGGTTTCTCAAAGGCCAGGGGAAGGAAGTGTTTTCAAGGCATCCTATGACTTTTTTTTCCCCAGGTTGTTTTTTTTCCAAATTTCTATTTGGTTCCCTTTGTGTAAAATGCACTCTTTTCCTGCTAAGACCAGGCTTTCCCATGTAAGCATCCAGATTTCACCACGCGGTTGGATTAGACACTTGGCAAATCTCGCACAACTGTGGCAGAGCAGGGCTGCATTCTAAATCAGCGGAAGGACGCAGTAACGACTATGAGCCCCATAGAGGCATTTCAAATAAAAAAGAGTCCAGCCTGTTCCCTGCCCTGAGGTTGCAGAGCCTTGGGGGACAAACTCATTCCTCCCTACTCTGGGGGAAGGTGAAAGGAAACCCAAAAGGGAGAAGCTTCCAGAAGCTAGGTTTTGTTTTTGTTTTTTGTTTATTTGCTTGTTTTGCTTTTATTTTAATGCTCCCAAGTAGGAGACCCTAATGCAAGCTTTTTAAATTTTTCAAAATATTGAAGAATTCTTCACCTCCCTGAGCAGTTGTCCCCTGGGAAGGATGGCGAAATGACAATTCCTGGAAGCTTGAGGAGCTTACCTTATTTCTTTTCATTTTGTAAAATTCATGTCCACAGCCCTGTGGCAACAGGGATCTGATCTATGGAATAAGGACTCCCTTCCTTCCTTCTCCTCCCCTTTTCTCCTTCCTTGTCTCCTCCCTCTCTGCTTCCTTCCTTCTTCCCCTTTTCCTTCCTTGTCTCCTTCCCGCTTCTTCTCTTCTGCCCTTTCCCTTTGTCTCTCAACTCTGACAGCAACGTGGGCTCCTGCCCCATTAGCCTGTGCCTCCCCTGGATTCTAGACCATGTGGGGAGGTGTGCTGACCTGGGAGGAGGTATGTCTAAATTTGAGCTGCCGCGACAGGCTGGTGCCTCTGGAGGCCCCCAGGAGCTGCAGGGTTACTGAGCAGGCAAGTTGTAGATCCTTATCTGGTAATTTTTGCCCTTTACAAAGGAAAAAAAGAATAGTGCTTCTTGAAAGCAAAGGTTCATGGTTCAGGCCAGTTCTGTTCAGACTCAACCACTGGCCATTCCCCTTTCCTGCTGCGTTCCTGTTAACCCTGGTTGCATTAACGTTGGCTTGTCTGTCGCTGGTTCCATTTCCAAAAACGAATTCCCTCCTTAGGATGATTTTAATTACCTTTTTCCTGCAACCTTTAGCCATTCTTGCATGTGTACCGGTTAGGAGCATCTGCTTGAACTGTAAATACAAAAAAAAATTAAAACGCTTGAAGAATACATTCTTCTTTTCTTCCCCCACCAGACAGTTGTGAAATCTGTTTCCCCAACCAGAACGAATGCAGGTCTGGGACCACACAGGTCGTGGAAATACCTGTCGGGTCATTAAAGACAAGACTCGAGTTTCACTGGGGAGCCTCTTCTAGCCCGTGGCTTTTCTGAAAAGAAGTCACAGTAGGTTTGAAAATGAGCATCCACACATCTCTTCAAACTGAACATTATCTGCTTTGAAATTCTTTCCAAATTGGTCCTAAGTCACAATTCTTCCAGATTTCCTTTTATTATTTGAAATATTTTCAGTATTTGATTCTTTAAACAGCAAGCAGCTGTGCCAGTTTTTTTGGATTTTGTCATTTGCCAGCTTTTTCTTTTGAAAATACACTTCATGCACCATATTCTGTTTCTTGGTGCCTACGGTGGAGAGAAGTGGCGTTCACTTGCACATGAGGAATGGCAACAGGATCCTCCCTTCCTCTAGTAAATGAGTGGGGGGTCCGTATTTTTGTGCCATGAAGAGAAGCACTTCCTGTCCTCAAAGTGGAGGTGTTCAGTTGAGGTGACACAGACTGTTCTCAGGAGTTGGCCACCTGTAGGCCTCACTCAACAGCCTCTTAAGGGAACTCCTCCCACCACCTCTCAAATGGCTGAGGTCTGAAATGCTGTGGGTCAGCTTGGGGGAATGTTCCACAGTGGTTCTGGGTCTCCATTTCCTGAGCTGTAAATTGAGTTGATCTAAATGTGTCTCCGGGAGCTCCTTAATCCCTAAAACACAGGACTGTGGCTTCATTCCTCTGTGTTGAGGGTCTATCCCCCTTTAGAACGAACACATAGTTGTACTTTCAGCTGTGCTTATTCATTTATTCCACCGTCTAAGCTAGTTTGTGGAATCTCTTTCCAATTTTCGAGCCTCCAGAGGTGAGTTTGCATAGAGGATGGAAAGCCCAAGGGACCTAGGGCTGTGGGGCCTGGTGGTAGGGGGGGAGGAACACCACTACATGCAGACATCCTGTTTCATGGCTCTCCCAGGTGCTAGTCTTAACTCCTGGGATCTGGCCCCAGCTTTTACCTCTCTAGCTCCACAGCTCCCTGCTGCATAGCCAGTGAGCCGGCCTCAAGGAAGCCCTGGTCCCCCCACTCCCCACCCCTCCATGTGCCAGGCTCCTACCAAGCCCTCCTACTTCCAATCTCTAAGGGTTGTTTCCTATCCACTTGCCCCAGGCCAGGGTAAGAAACCTTCATGTGGCCTCTCATAATTCCTTGGACTCTTCTAATAATGGCTCTTCTCAGGAACAGTGTGGTATCTTTACCTGTCTACGGCCTTCACCATACTGTTCACTTCGCAAGGAAAGGAATTGTGTAGTTTTTTTTATTTTGTTTTGTTTTTTTACATCACTGCGTACAGGCATTATCTGTCCAATTCCAGGTGCTCCATAAGTATTTGTTGAATGGATAAATGAACACATGGAGGTTAAAAAAAAATTAACATCGTTGAAAGCATTTTTTTTTAAATCATTGAAATTTGAGAGGCCTACCTTTTTTCTTCCTCACAGAGAGAGTTGCAATCTGGCATAGTGAGCATAAACTTGATATTTCTCCTAACTAATGCCCTTTCTTAACCCTCTCTAATTCTTGACTCATTCCAAAAAGGTTGAAAGCCTTTAGGCAAACAAGTCTGATTTTATATCTCCCTATGAACAAAAACCTCTACAAGTCTCTCGTCAAGTCTCTGGGCAGGGTTTTTACAGGTAACATCACATACATCAACACTGGCTCTGTTACTTGAGAATCTCACTCCTTTTTTTTTTTTTTTGAGCTAGAAAGTACCTTGAAATTTATATAGCTAAAAATCACTTATTTTTAAGTCTGGGAATGCCGTGGTGACTTTTTGAGGTGACAAAGGTTATGAATTAGAAGGCTTATTGCTTGTCTTTAGGTTGGCTTATCTGGAGACTCAACGTGGCTGTTGAAGTTCCATGTGTCAGATGCGGGTATGATAATGTCCAGCAGCATAAGAGGGTCTCTATCTTTCTGTGGGTGTTTCATCGGCAAGAAAACTTCTCCCAGAAGGCCTCCTGCAGATTTTGCCTCCTCTCTTTTAGTTAGAATGGGTCCCGTTCACCCCTAAGACTGTCACTTGCAAGGGGGCTCAGATTACCAAGATAGGTCAGGATTCATACCTGAATTCGGAATAATGTCGTTTCATTGAGGGGTGGATCATAGGACAAAATTGTGGGTCCCTTCTCCAGGTAGAAGGTGAGAAAAAAATTTTTTTTTTGATAGACAACCAACTACATAGTAACAAACCTTGAACTCGAATCCCTTTTCTGATTCCCCATAAATGCATTAGTACCGCTGCTTCCCACAGGGCTTCAACCACAGGGCTTCGCAATTGCTACTCACCTTGGAAAACCAGGTGAAATCCCTTCAGGTTTAGGAAGGGGGTTTCTTTCTTGCTGATTCTGCCCTGAACAACTGAGAGAAGTTGCTTCCAGACATTGATCTTTCATCTCGCAGAGTATTTTTAGGAGTCATGTTAGAATTTTTTGTTTTGTTTTGTTTTATTTATGGGCTCTGGAGGGCAAGCAGATAAATTGAGATGTGGGATGCCAGCTTTTGTTCTTTCTGTCAATGTCCAGATGAAAGTGATGAGGAATGGCATTCAGGCTCATTTCAGAGAGGAGGTGGGGTGGGGTAGGGTGCGGTGTGATGGGAGGCGTGTGGGCACTCGAGAGACAGGCAGAAGCGCTAAATCTGATTGTTTTATTAAAAGGTCAGTGAAATCAAACAGCGCAGACAGGTTTTACAAACAGAACTAAGAAAAAGTAAGCCTCTCTAGGTCAGTCCATCCTTGCCCTAGGATGGCTAATCAGCACAGCAGTGACATATCCTCTGGAGGGGTCTCTGGTGAGCAGAGCTAGACCATAGTCCTGGACTTGCTTCCAGTGCCCCCAGAATGATCTACTGTTGACCGCACTGTTGGGTTAGGACCAAAAAGGTTATAAACGGGAGTATTCATATTTGACTCCTATTGTTCATATAATCTGACATATTCCTATTATCCAGGAGTTAGCTTAAATGTTACCTCCTTGGAGAGACTTTTTCTATCTAAACCAATGTAAAATTTTGTATCCACTCCCCCGAGACCTACCTCCCTGCCCTTGGGTTTTGACACCTGTTTTGTTCTCCAAATACCACACATCTTGGTCTGAAATGATCTTCATTTATGTATTTACTTCGTGTGTTTACTTTTAACTTCATTAGAACAAGAGTGTTAGTTGCCTTGCCCACCTAGAACGATGCCCCGTAGGATAGGTGCTCAGTTGTTGAGTGGATGAGTCATACTTTTTATACAAGGGAGTCAGACTTTATATAAGAAAGACAGGAAATTAAAATCAATTTCTTTACCCTTGGTATTATAGCATGGCCACTTGCCTTGTTTTAGCAAAAATGATACTCATTTATCCATACATCCACCCAACAAATATTTGTCTATTACTTACTAGAAACTATTTTTGGTGCTGAGGCCACTATTTAAAAGTAGACTGACATTTAATAGAGGAGACAGACATGTAAAGGAGTAAATGTGCAGATACCATGATTAAAATTACTTATAAGGAAAGGAGGAAATGATTGACTCTGCCTGGGATGAAATGTCAGGAAGACCCAAGAAAATAATGCTTGGGTTGGATCATGAAATAGATGTGACTGTTTACCAAAGGGAGAGAAAAGGAGAGCAATTTTGGAAAGAAAATAAGCATGAACAAAGATGTAGAAATGTGGCATCACTTGGAAGGATGGGAAAAATGCTTTAGTCCCAAGTGACCAGAAAGTAGCTTGGTAAGGATGAAAGTGTGGGGAGGGGATAGTGGAACCACAGTTGAGACTGAAGAGCCAGGCAGAGGCCATGTGTGGGTGTTTTGTATATTATATTAAGGACTTTTACTTTGTCCATAAAATAGATATGAATAGAATATGAAGAGCTATCAGGACATTTACACTAGGCAATGTATTTATCAGTGTTGTGTCTTAGAGACATCATTTATGAAAATATTACTGGTTAGATAAGAACAGAGCTGGCTTGATTCATGGCTTCTCTCACAGCCCTGTGTTGATTTATGGGCCATCATCCATCTGGTAGAAGTTTCTAATGGCAGCTGTCCTTTTCTTTTTTTCCTTTCTTGCCTTTTAAAAATCAGTGCCTTTGATGAAGATGTTGGAGGCCTAAATGTGGAATTTATAAATGACACAAAAGTGACAGGGATCACTAATCTGTGGGTTGATAAAATTAAAATTATATTAATGGGGTAGAAGCACTGTGAACCAAGATGACATTGTCTATGGACAAATCTAACACCATGAAATGAACTCAGCAAGTGAGGAGAAGGAGAAAGGTATCCTTATAAGCAACTCTTCTGAAAAATGCATGGGTGTTGTCCAGCTCAGGGGAGTGAACAGCTCACCTGCCTCTGTCCAGCACCAAGGTCGGGTTTGGGTCTCCAAATTTTAGCAGGGATATTGACCATGTGGGGGTACTTCTGGTGGAAGAAAATAGTCAAAATGATGAAGAGTTTGGGATCCATCTGATATTCAAGTAATAGTTTATAGAAACTAAGGCTAATTATCTGGGGAAAAGATATCTGAGACATGAGATCAACCTTTAAATGTTTGAAAAACATGTGTAAGAGCTTGGAAAAGACTTAGGATGACTTAGTGGTCAAAAGAAATGCACTAACTGTCTGCTGTGTGTCTGGTATTCTGCTATGGAGATTGACAAGAATTACTCTGTGTTGTTAGGGCACCCTACACCTGTTGGTGTCTGTTGGATGCATGTAAGTGTGATTCATGTGCTTGCTGAGTAGAAAGAGGTAACAGATGAGAGTAGACAAATTCTGGGGCTACATGATAAAGGACCACTCATGTCATAGTAAAGGAAAATCTAAATGTCTCATGTTTGCTGGGTTTCGTGAATTAAACTTCCTTTGTATGTCTACTTTGGAACACAGATGTGGTCAGAAGAGTACTGGATTTGGAGTAAGGAGCTCTTTGTTGGGAAGCAGGGTCCTGCCACTTACTAATATGACCCTGTTAAGACACTTGTGGTGTCTAAGTCTCAGCCTTAAAGTAACATCTTGTGTTCAGTAGGTTCAACTCTAAGTGAACCAGTCCTTTATCACTGCATGCATCGTCTCTAATTCTGAGTCCCTATGCAGTTGAAAGTGGTGATGAAGGAAATATTATTATTTATGGTGGAAGATTTTACTAGCATTTGCCACAGAGATGAGATTCTTTATTGGGTATCAATCTTGTCCTGTGTTGTATGCAAGGAACTATATGAAAATCTTTGTAAGTTTTGACTGCTGCCTCGAGTAAAACTATGTTTATCCAATATTCAAATGAGTACTACCACTATGGGTATGATTATTTGGATATAATGAATCGGGAAAAAGAAGGATTCATTTCCTTTAAGTAATTGGATCATATGGATAATATATTTCCACATTTGCTTAGAATAAAGAAGTTCCCATCTCTATACCTAAAACCTTTTTTTTTTTAATTTTTTTTTGTATTTATTTATGATAGTCACACAGAGAGAGAGAGGCAGAGGCACAGGCAGAGGGAGAAGCAGGCTCCATGCACCGGGAGCCCGACGTGGGATTCGATCCCGGGTCTCCAGGATCGCGCCTTGGGCCAAAGGCAGGCGCTAAACCGCTGCGCCACCCAGGGATCCCCTACTTAAAACTTTAAAATGAAAATATCACAGTAAAAAAACAAACATTTGAACAAACAAGTGGAGTTGGTATACATGAATAAGTATGCTAACTTTTTTAGCATCTCCCTAAAATGTACCAGTTGCTGTTTTGGGTTCTTTCTATGTGCTACTCATTTCATGAATAGAGAAGCCCTGAGAAATAAGGACAGATGAAGATACGAGGCTCGTGGAGTAACTTCCTAGATTCATGTGGCTTTATAACTAGCAGACCAGGGACTTAACTCTAAATCTGGGACTTCAGAACCTTTGTGGGTCTTTTTTTTTTTTTTTCCATTCCAATCAGGAAAACTTTATGGATATAACTGGGAAGACAAAGGATGCAGCTGGACCTACTGGGGACTCGCAGTTTACAGTGTTAGTGAAAATAGTCAGCAGAATTATATTCCAGAATTTTACCATGGCATGTCTCGCCATCCTTTGAATTATCATCCTTTCAAAGAGATAAAAAGATTAATAGATAGATACATGAAGAGACAAATGACAGGCAAATGGGTGGATTTATGAGTGAATGGACACGCTGACAGAAAGTTGTATTAGCAGATTCAGAACTTTCTGTTGAAGTTAAAATTATACATGCGAGGTTGCCAAACTTACTGCTATTATTGCTTCTCTTCAGCATTGGGTAGAAGGCAGTTTGTGAAAAGGATTTGTAATCTTTTCTGTGTATCATATGTACTTCTGTGCAGCTGTGTTATTACAGATATTTTTGTTGAAGTCTGTCAGTCTCCCTATTCCTTCGTGAAATAGGGTAGGCTACAGGGCAGGCTGGCCGTCTCTAAGCAACATTTCACTCAAAATGGCAGCAGTGATGGGAAAATGGTGGAAAATACTACTGCCACCCCCACCTACCCGCCACTCCTACTTAGAGAAAGGGCTTTCCATTAATTCTTACTTAAATCTCAAATCTCAACCGGAAGTGACTAGGTTTAACTTCACTTAACAAAGATGAAGCAGGTTGCGCAGGGATGTGCCCAAGTGGCAGAGAAGACACCTGGCTGGGGGTTCTTTTTTTTTTTTTAATTTATTTTTTATTGGTGTTCAATAACTGGCTGGGGGTTCTGAGGTTGGGGTTTTGCTTGCTCTGCTGCTCAACAGCATAAAAATGGACTGGCTGAGTGTTCCTCACTGCTGAGTCTCCAGCGCCTAACACCGAGCTATAAACAGTAGGGCTTTGATGGAGGAAGAAAGGAAAGCAGACAAATTTCTAGAAAAGATAATTTGTAAACTTACATAATCTATTATTAGTTACCCTAGATTTTTGTGAAATACCTAATACAAAATAAGCTCTTGGTCTAGGAAAAGATTTGAAACTAAAAATCTATAATATTTCAGCAGTAACCCTAGTTATCCGGTAAGAAGTTCCAAAGTAGTTGGCTTTGGAAAAACACTCCATCTGACCCAAAGGAATTTCATAAAGCATTTTAGCCATTAAAGGAAAGTTCTATTGAGTTTCTGAAATGCTGCATGAACCCATTTGTTTAAACACTGAAGTGTCTTAGATTTTAATGAACCTAACTGAAAATTTAGCTGAAAACAACTCATTGGGAACCAGATGGTGCAGCCACCATTGTGAGCTGAGCTCAACTCTCTTGTTTTCTGAAGTGCATATCAATTTAGCTGCCCAGAACTCACGGGACAAAGATGCAATGAATTCTGGTAGCCTCTGTCCCCTTGTCACCCTGTCCACCCCATCCCTGCCAAATCACACAAACTTACCCTCTTGAAAATTAATGCCCTCAGTAAAGTGTGTGTGTGTGTGTGTGTGTGTGTCTGTCTGTCTGTCAGTCTTAAGGAGGAGGAAGGGGTAGGAAAGGATGCCATTTCCCCAGGTTTTCATCTTACATGGGATATGTGGGACAGCCAACCCCAGACACTGCCAGTGAGCACTTACTTCTAGGGCTTTAGTTAATGAGGGCAAGAAGAATGATGGAAAGCTTTTGAGGAGTGCAAAGCTAGTTATAGCTTCACTAGATCTCTCAAAGAGCATTGGGTGAGAGGTGAGGGCAATGAAAACAGACAATGGCAGAATTTAAAACTGCAATTCTGTGATATTATACAGAGTGCCTGGGCAAAAGTAGAAAAAGTGAGTATTTTTTAGTTGAGGATACCGCTTTTCAGTGTTGCCCTAATTTCTGTGAAGTCTTGACCTTTAGCCACGTGGTTAAACAAAACATTTGTTTCTTTTCCTCTCCTTCTATATACTAATATGCTGGGGCATTCCTGTCCATGTTTGGGTCTTTAGGTCTTCCCAACACATGTGTGAAGCAAACTATAAGCCACAAGAATTCTTTCAACCCTCTTTGTTCAGGAGCTCAATGTTGGAGGCTCATCACATCTTTGGTTGGCGTGGCTGGATTCCCACGCGGGTCAGTTTCTAGGCCTTCTGGCAGTTTTCAGAGGTAGTATCAACTGCCAGTTGACAACTGCCAATTCTTCCTTATTTCTAAAATCTAAGGCTTACTCCATCATCCATGAGATAGATCCCGGATGATGGCCCCTGAAAGACCAGTATGGCTGTCTCTTCCTGGAAGGTGATGTTTAAGTGTTAGATCTGTGCTTATAGCTTGGTGTCAGCACTCTGCCTGAATGTAAGGCTTACATCTAAGATTTATTCCCTAAATAGTAAGCACACACTGTGGTGCATGCACACACACACACACACACACACACAGAACAACACATGGTCATGGACTTGGTGGGACATAAGCTGTTCATCTGGAAATCACACACAGGTCATTACACTACATTACAAAGCTGGCAGACGTGTGGACAGTTACGGGGGAAATCATACTTCAGTGGCCTGTGTGTGGGAAACTCAACCGAGCAGTACGAGGGGCAGACAAGGATAATTGGTTACTGATTTGTAATAAGATCACTGTCATCAAATTGTATACGTCAAAAAAAATAAAAATAAAAATAAAAAACAAATTGTATACGTCACCAGGAAGATAAACACCACTTAGTGTATCCAATAGTTTCTGAGAGGGTCAGGGAAACAGAAAGAAAAATCCTGGGAACCAGGCTGAATGGGCAGAAAGGGGGTAGGCCGAGGCATGGTGTCCCTGGAAGAGATGGAGAGAATCGGACTTGGCTTGAAAGAACTTCCCTTTTATCTATTGTAAGTTGGAACTTGGCTGATCCTCATCAAGAAGAGCCTGAGCTTTGCTTTTCCTTTACCAGTTTCCCAGGCAGCTTGCACAGTGGCTGCAGGCAGTTGTTTTGAGGGCTAGGGGCCTGTTGGCTCTTCTTTCTTTGACTGACCCGGGGGGGCGGGGGGGGGCGTTGAAAATAGGAGAGGGCAATCAGAAAAACAAGTTATCCTCCCATCTCCTGGATCTTTGTTACTTGGATTTTCTCTCCGAAAGCTGGTTTGGGTCAGTCAAGAAATTTTTAGTGGGATACCGTGGTTTTATAAAGGTTCTTTGTTTATCGACGCGAAGGGCCTTGGGAATGTGGATTGCCTTTTTCAGTTTCTCCACAGTGGTGGGAGTTCTAGATAAAATATTAATCATAAAGTTTGCTTTATCATTTCCAGTTGCACAGAGATATTAAGAGTTATGACCACGAGGCCTTGGTACAACTATATTTTACTGCCCACATGTCTTCCGAGAGATGACACATATGCTTTACATTTTGCTGCCATTATTCTTCGTGAGATCTCGGGGCATCAATCATCACTGTAGTGGAAAAATGAAGACGAGGGGAGAAAAGAAAAACACCCATCTGTAAGAGCAAAATGATGTGTTTGTCTGCGGTGGTAAGGGACAGTCTCTGACTGCAGAAACTAAAAAAGGCTCTCTGACTTGTACCTCTGGAATGAGACTCATCAGCAATGAAACCAGAACCCCGACTAACGGTTGGTATTGCAGAGGTGTTTCGAGAAGCTGGGTTGCTGACAGCATATGCGGGATTCAGTTCCCTTGGGCAGTGTAATGCAATCACAGAGTCTGGGCCGCAAGGAAAGAGTAGGGAGGCCTCCCCTCCGGAGTGTCACATCAGGTGTGGCCCGGTTTATGGCAAAGATGAATGGGGTGTTAATGCTGCGAGGGAAGGTGCTCTGGGGTGGGTGGCTTCCCTGGCGCCCAGTGGCCATGTGGGAACCCTAGCTGGGCTTTTCAAGCGGCATGGATTCTCAAGTTCCCGACATGTCCAGTTTGCTTTCATTGTCCTCGGAATGTTATTTTCTATTCTGAGAAGCTGGATCAGAGGACAGAGGGCTGTGATGAGCACAAGTACAATTAAATTAGGACGGCAGTAATGATAGTTATCATGGCCTGAGTGCCAGCCTGTGTTTTCCGTGGACTCTCTCCCAGCAACTCTATGAGATAGGAGATGTTATTCTTCTTAGATGGGGAGACTGAGGCCCCAAATGGGGTCATGGTCACACGGCTGGTAGAGGAAGAGCCAGGATTTGGACCCCTGTGGTCTCAGTATGCTTGCATGCTACCACAAGGGACAGGTATGTGGACCTCTTTCTATGTTGAACATGTGGGAAATGAATTGCCAGCCCTAGAGCAGCCCGTGCCCTGATCACCCCAGCACAAGTCCCCAATTCCTCACACACCCCAGGACCTCAGCAGAGTGCCACACCATGAGGAGCGCATCTTTTCCTTGAGATGAAACAGGCCTAAGGCTGCCTCCCTCGTGACTCCCTTCTTCTCCAGGCCATCTCTGTGCAGTGGCTGATCAAGTCAAACCCACTTTAGAACTAGAATAAACAGCCCCTGGTGGGTACTTTTCACGTTTAAAAAAAAAGATGGAAAGGATGTTTGGACCTGGGGAAGTGGAAGTGTCTCTCAGCAGCGGGGTTACTTTTTTCCTGATTTTTTACACCAAACTGGAAACTCTCGGTGGCGCACCCATCCCTGGGGAAGGCCAGAGGACTCTGCCTACAGGACAGAGGCCTAAGTTGTTGTACTTTTTCAAATGAGCATTTGGTTTGTTTTGATCCTGGGCCTCCACCTCCAGTTCTCATTTCAGCTAGGCTGCTTCCAAATATCCTTCCGGGATCCCCCAAAAAGCCCAGGCCTCAGAACGGGATGATCCAGAACCCATCCATCTGCACTAGTGGTGACGTAAATGGCTTCTCCGATGTCACTAGGAAGTCCATCAAAGGACCCCTCGGCTATTCACCCTCTTTAAAGTTCTATCTGACATTGGAGCGTAGAGGAGGTTGAGTGGAGGAGAATACAGTATTTCCTGAGGTGTTCATGCGCTCGCTCCCATGAGCCTTCTTGGTTAGCCCTTTGTCCTGCGCGTTTGCGGCTTTTGTTTTTGAACGTCTGTGAAGTATTGCAGAAGAGAGGCCCCCCAGGCCTCTCGCTTGGTTAAAAATATAGTGTCTCCCTGTTGGGACACCCTGGCTATTTCTCAGCACGGTGTTGTGCCTCTCTGGCTGTACCACGTAAGCTAATTAACCTCTTTATAGATTTTTCCCTTCTGCTTCCTGTAATTCTCGGCCAGTACTTCTCTAGGCCTCGGGCCTTGGGAATGGGAGAGTCATTTGTTGCATTTCTGGCATCGGGAGAATTCCTAATAGTCTGCTCTTGGGTCTTCTGCTTGGAACTGAAGGAAGCAGGCGTAGAAGGCAGAGAAAAGAACTGAGGAAGAAAACAAGACTTGCTGGAGACATCCCGAGACAGCAGCCATGCTCAAAGCAGACAAGGCAGAGGGGCAGCAGATACCTTTTCTTTCTGCTTTGCTGGAGTTTATGATTTCCTTCTTTTTTCTCTGTGTGGGAGAGTAGTAAATGCCTGCCTTCTTGGCTGCCCAGAATCCTTTGTTGTAAAATCCTACTCCCTTCTGTGGGTCTGTAGAACTACCTCCCTTCTGGTTCTGCCTGGGGAACTAGATCCCTAGATCCTTCTCCCACCCCCCGTCCTCCACACTATCTGTACCCACCCTTGAGTGTGAACTCAAGGACAAGGCACAAATGTCAAAACCATCGAGGGCTTAGAAAGTATAGAACAAACTGTCGTGTCGATGACTTTTCCGTTTCCTTCCTACAGAAAGACATTTCTGAAACGCTGAGCACCATACCTGTGGTTTCCAAAGATAACTCCAGGATATGGGCCGTGACAGCTAAAGGATGTAGAACAAGATCAGCTTTGTTCTTTGGGCCTGTGACACCAGACATTCCTTTGCCTGCGTTAAGGCACTTGGGCTTGAATTCGTCTTGTCTCCTGACTCATCAGACAACTTTGTATTTACTCTCTGCTGTTTTTGAAGAGGTGGTGTAGTGGATAAGCACTTAGGCTACCTGTGAAGACCTTTTTTGGAAATTTGCCACCGCGAAATGTTTTAAAACCTGTTGATGAGCAGATGATGTCTCGGTAGTGAATAGAAGAATGGCTAAAGCTTGTGTCTGGAGTTTGTGAAACAGGGAACTTTCAAAATGATTTGTCGTTTGGTTTTCAAACTGTCTTTGCTCTAGCTAAGCCACGGCGCATCACTTATCACCAGACAGCATTTGTCACCTAGACGGCTTGAGAAAAATCTACGGTTTCCTCATGGAGAGTAAGGGGATTGAACTTGAGGGATCTTTTTGGTTTATTTAAACTTAGGCTTTTTCATAAACCAAAGGAGTGATTGATAACTGCTCTTCCCAGATCAGGCGTGGTTGGCGAGGCGTTTCTTTCAAGAACTTTACTCCTTTATTTTCTAGATTGAGTTGGCATCAAATAAAACATACTGCAGCTTCAAAATCAGCCACAACCCAGCAGAACCAGATGAACCAAAGTTAGGAGACGAGGCTGAGGTGGGGTGGGCACTGCAAATTCAAAGTGATTTTCACATACATTAAAAATGGCTCTCTCATTTTGAATCTTTGGGAAAGCCATATATGATTACTTTACATGCTAAATCCCTTTTTATTTTGCTTCTCAGAACACAATTCCCAAAGCCATTACCATACTCCAAACGAGAACATATTTATCTTGCTTATTCAAAAACGGTGAAAAATCAGATCATATTTTCTGCAAATAGCTTTTCTGTGCCTGTATTTTGCATATCGCTTCTCTCCGATTATGAAATAGGATTAAAACAATGGGTCTCTGTTGTGTTATATACCCACGAACTTTATCACAATGATGGATTAGTGCTATAAAAGTAGGATTTCCATTTAGCTCTTAAATCTTCCTTGTAAGGGGTGGATAGATATATGGTTTGTAGCTGTATTAGTCAGCAGTTGAATCTTCATCTAGTAATAGAAATTTGATTAGTAATAATGTTGTTGTTTGTTTTCCACCAAAACGAGAGGCTTGTGGGGTTATTAATATCAATGCAGCACAAAACTTCTAGGTGACATTTTTATCTAACTACATCTGTTTTGGTGATTTACACCCAGAAACTGAACTGCAGAGTTACAGGGAGTTTGGGTTTTTATGTGGGACTCTGTGGTTTATATGGGGAATAGTGAGCAAATACTGAAGCCCTAGGGATTGAATCCTCCAGGAGCCTGGGTAAAACCCAAAATTCTGTAAATTAGTTCATCATCACTTGGCCTGGTGGCATCAGATGGAGGAAGGAAAGGGTGGTCTTTGGGGGTCAAAGAATTGGAGAACAGACTTTCAGAGAGTCAGTTCATATTTTTAAGACTACCTTGGGTTTTTAATATATAAAATGCCTTTAATAATAGCCTGTAAGGAGATTGACGTAATTGAGCTATTGAATATCTTTGTTGTGGCGTTCTACAAGTTGCTAAAATGAATATATGTTTAAGAAAGAGGATACATAGGGGCACCTGGTGGCTCAGTTGGTTAAGCATCTGCCTTCAGCTCAGGTCATGATCCCGGGGTCCTGGGATGGAGCCCTGCATTGAACTCCTTGCACAATGGGGAGTCTGCTTCTGCCTCTGCCCCTGCTCATGTTCTCTCTGTCTCAAATAAATAAATAAAACCTTTTTAAAAAAGAGGATATATAATGTTGTTATCTGTCATTTGCATTTTTGGTATGAATTGAGGATTTAAGAACAGATTTTTAAAAATGAAATGTAAAGAAAGATTGACATGGCTAGTTGACCCATGTCCAGATCCCTACAGTCATGAAACATTTTATAATTTTGCCAGTTATATGTTTTTATAAAGCAATTATTTAAACAATGGAAGGCCCTCTAGTTACATCCTTTGTTCTAATTCTCAGAAGTACTAATGAATAGGATAAAGATATTTCCTGCTATTTTCCCCAATTTTCAATAATTAATTTTTAACTTAATCATATGGGTTTTGTTCTTCAAGGGATAGAATGGCTGAATTCAGAGTTTGTCTGGGAAGGGCAATGGAGGAGGTCTGTTATTCACATCTACTCTATGGTCTGAGTGGCCCTACCAGCCTAAATTTTCTCCTAGTTGGGGCATTTGAGAGAAATAAAAAAAAGCTGAACAAAGGCAGTTAACTGACTGAGCCACCCAGAAGCCCCTCAAAAGTCATCCTCTGATTGCTTCTATTCTTGAAATCAGATCTATGAGAGAGGGGTTTTAAACAGCCATTTGGTGTGAGGCGCAAGGTGAGAGTTGGAGAGACGGGTCAAGACTTCTCCATGGATTTTGCTTTAACTAGCTTAACCAGACAAACCAAATCTGGGGGTGGACGAGGGGAGCCAGAAGTGAGAGGCTGCAATCAGAGACCTTGCCAGCCTCCCTCAGGCTGCCAGAGAGACTGCTCTCAAGTCCTGGGTTAATATTCACAGACACTTCAGTTATTTCACAAAATCAAGGAAAAGTGGCTTGCTCTTCTGCCCTAGGAAACCTGCGCATTCTCAAATATAAAATACTTCTCCACACCCTCACTCCATGTAAATTTTCTTAAAATGCCCCTTTCCTCTGCCTTCCCTGGTAAGATCCCAGCTGTAGATTTTCACATTTTTGGAAGATTTGGATATTACGGACCTAGTAGTCTCCCAACCCACCACCCTTACCCTTTGTTTGCTTTCTTACAAACCTGGGCCTCATCCCCACTCCCTTCCCCCACCCCCACCCCCACCCCTGCCATAGACTGCTTTCTTACGCCTAAGTTACATGCTGAATGTCAGGAACCAGTTCTATGCAATGACGTAGAATTTGCTCTAATTCCGTTCACACTGGCAGGCCACATGCCAGTTCTTTCCATGATTTTGTTTATATCCTTAACCCTTCCTCCCACCCCCAATTTTTAACATTACTCGTGTGAGTGAACATGTTAATTTTCTACCAGATACCCAGATCTCTTTGGTTTCTTAGTTTTTGTGTTGAGGCCACTTATCCAGATTAAGTTTTAAGGCCAAGTCAGTCATTGATTCCGTACCTACTCTCTGCCCAACACTTAGGCCTTAACCAACCAGTAAGCTTGAGGAAGCTATAGAGGCATCCTCTCTCCCATAACTGCTTAAGGTGAAGACGTATTTATGAAAAGAAGGCAAATGTTTGGAAAGATATTAAACTCTTTCAAAAAACCAAATACCTCTTCTAACAGATAAAGGGGGGTCATAATTCTCTTTCGGCATCCAGAGGGACACGATGAAGGCAATTTGAAAATGATTTTTAAACATCAATGGCATTAGTGCTGAGAGACAAAATCCATTTTGTACTTTTGTTAAATAAGATTGGACACATTATTTATACTGAATATCTAATAACATCTGTAGGAAATTCAGGTTCTTGGTAATTTAGGCCCTCATTAAACACATGTATTCTGTAGGGTCGAGTTCAATGAAAAATCTCATAAGGAGTATCCTGCAGTGCCCTTGCACCACGCTCCTGCCGCAGCCCTAGGTTGCTAATCTGCCCAGGCCAGAGGAAATCATCCCAAGACTGTGACAGGAGAGTTAATAACTATTGTGGCGTTTCCTATTTCTCATCTCTGGGCCCAGCCGTCAATGCATGTCACCAAAACCTTTACCCAGACATGCTCAGACTTTAGCTCAGGCCGCTGACAATAGGAGCGACCAGGCTCTTGCTGGAACAGACCGGGGCAGTCTGAACACTCTTGAAACCATCATCTTTTAAAGGACGCCTCACTTGATCCTCCTCTAGGAGGCTCTCACACCAGTGATCTGGTCTCTGCTGTTTGTCTAGGTCTTCCCAGACTCTACGCAGATTCCGATATGTGCTCTGCTTTGGGCTCCTCTCCGATAGCCTTTGTCTTCCATAATGAATTATTCAAGGATGAATTTTACTACCATTTGCCACCAACGTTCCATCTGAATCTACCTCTAAATGCATAAGGACCTCGGGGCTGCCCACGACGGGGTTGGCAGCGGCCAAGGGCAGCGCAGCCCCCTCATCCTCAAGCTTGGCTCCTTCCATGGTCTGGTGACAGTAATGATTCCACCTTTCAGTTGTCCGGCAGTCTATGCACATAGGCGACACCTTTTGTTAGGCTTTGCTGGGTTTCCTGTTGTTGTTTAGACGAGCTTTAGCCATATCTTTGGTCACACATTTTCAGAGGCACAGAGCTCATTCGGCTCGTGGTCACTTGTTACTTGGTGCCTTTGAACACCGCACCCTGTGCTTGACAGCGGTCTTGGACATCATCCACTGATGAGTACCGCACGCAGAGGAGTATAGGAAAAAAAATCAATCTCCAACGTGCAAGCCGAAAACCCCGAATATAAAGAAATAATGGAAAGTTGTGGCATTTTTACAGAACTCCACATTTGCCAAACTTCCACATGCCCGCTCATTTAATTTTTACAGCAGCCTTAGGTATCATTACTCTGACTTTCCAGATGGAAACGGAGACCCAGAGAGATCTGAGTGACTCGCCCAAGGTCACACAGCCGGTGGGTGGCAGCCCCTGGTGCAGACCCAGGGTCTCTGGCCTCAGGCGTTCCTCCGCCCACAGCTAAAGGGGTTGCAATCCTTGCGTTTCTGAGTCAGCCGCGTGGCCTTGAAGGAGTGGGCTGCGAGGGGCTAATGTCACAGGCACAGATGTTCCCAAAAGCGCCAACGTGCTTTTTTTCTAGTCTCTTACGTCTACCGGTTTCGAGCATATGAGGTTAAAGAAAGAACAGAACTCAGATTTCCAGAACTCTCTATTCCTGAGCAATTTGGAGAACCAGGGCTTGGGTTGCATTTACAGCTTTTAAAGTGCCAAAGCTAATTAATGCAAACCCCACTTCTGTCTGTCAGAAGCTGTCTCATCTGTCAGCACCGGTGTCCCCGGCAGGCAGGGCCCGTTTAATCTCCCCGAGGCCCACCCATTGGGTGGCAGAAACCCACGGCCTCTGGAGGATCGGGGTGGCCGCGGGTCAGTGGGAAGCCTTCCTGAACATGTGGCCCCTGGACGGTAGGGAAGTTGCGGGAGGTTAGGGGGGCAGCAGGGCGGCAGGGGCCTGGAGCGGACGCGGGGCTCGGCTACGAGTCTGGCCTTGCGCGCTGTCGGGGCTCGCGACCGGGCCTCGCTTGCCCCTCTGTAGGGTGAGGTGGCCCCAGCCCTACCTCACGTGGGTAGTGTGGACGTCAAATAGCCCCACGCTGGCAAATAAGTACGTGGGAAAAGCAAGCTCTTAGCTGTGAGGTTGGTGAGGAACAGGAAAACGAGGGACAGTGAGTGAGTCTTGGTGGGCTGGGTGGGTGGGTGGGTGGGTGGCCCCCAGGGTGGCCCCACCCAGCTGCCGGGTGAAAACCCTGCTGCTTCAGGAGAGGGGGCGATGGGTAGCTGGGGCGTGACCGTGCGAGAAGGTGAGAAGAATCCGCTCTCCTGCAGGCTCCTCGCTTCCAGACATAGTAAAGGCCGGTGATGACTGATGTCCTAGGGAGTAAATTGGACACTTTTCCCTTTGTCTTCCATAATGAATTATTCAAGGTTGAATTTTACTACCATTTACCACCAACGTTTCATCTGAACCTGCCTCTAAATGCATAAGGACCTCAGGGCTGCCCACGACGGGGTTGGCAGCGGCCAAGGGCAGCAGGGCCCCTAATGGCCATTTCCAGCACAGCCCCCCATCCTCAAGCTTGGCTCCTTCCATGGTCTGGTGACAGTAATGATTCCTCATCAGGGGCAATGACAGCCCCATTTGCATTTGAGCAAATCTGATGTTCACACTCGGGAATACGCCTGAGTGTACCTGGGCTGAAAAGCATGTGAGGGAGCGCCTCGTTATCTTCCTGACTCAGCCCCAGTCATGCTAAAGCAGCCTGCTCCTCGGTAGGTAGCGGCGCGTACCCCGTAGTGAAATCATGGCCAACCCCCAACTTGAGGCTGGATTTATGTTCTATGAGCTAAAATGGGGCTTAAGTGTTTTTGTTGCTGCATTCTGTAGCTATTTACGTTCTTTTATAATAAGAAAACGTTTGCAAAGATGCACTTTAACAGACTTTCACAAGCGTCTGCAGGTGGGGGGTGGGGGTGGTTAGAACCAGAATACCGAAAATAAAGCTTTCACCTGCATTTTAAGCCTGATTTCTAGGTTTCTTTCCTTTCTGACTTGGTTCTAGAGTAAAAGCAAAATCACCATCTTAACTATTTTTTATTCAAAGTTTGAAAAGAAAAGGTACCAAATGATTTTGTATGACATGATCACGAGAGTTGGCAGCTGAGGTCTGGATTAAAACCTTGGTCTTGGGTGGCCCGGGTGGCTCAGCGGTTTAGCGCCGCCTGCAGCCCAGGGTGTGACCTTGGGGTCCCGGGATCGAGTCCCACGTCAGGCTCCCTGCACGGAGCCTGCTTCTCCCTCTGCCTGTGTCCCTGCCTCTCTCTCTCTCTCTCTGTCACTCATGAATAAATAAATAAAATCTTAAAAAAAAAAAAACAAAACAAACAAAAAAAAGCCTTGGTCTTGCCATTAACCAGACTTTGGATAAGTGTCCTCATCTTTGGCTCATTAGTGAAATGGGGTAGCATGGATCCCATAGCTGTGGTGCTGTTACCTGTAATGACACTCCACTCTCGTGACTCACACCTTGGACTTGATCAGGAACCTCCTCTCTTCTGCTTTTAAGAATCTTAAATCCCAGAACACAGCCTTTGATTCCCCTAGAGTGTGCTCCCTCCCACCCGCACACCTGCTCTTTGAGGTTGAATAAGCCCTCAGGCCCCTTCTGGCAGCCTCTCAGACCCCATGAAACTTTAAAAGCTTGTCCGTCCAGCCTTGGGCCTCAGGATTCCTTAATTTGATCACTTTAAGCCAACAGGTTATCTCCTTTGCCTGTTCTGCTTCGAGACTTTCCATTTTGCAGACCCCCTTCCCCTGAGATCAAACCAGCCAGATGCTTCCTTCTTCTGCATTGGGGCTGCACAACTCCGAAAAGGGCAAACCCTGACCCCGCTGAGACACTCAGGACTGCTCAGTAATCTGCGTTGTGTACCTGCTCGTTGTGTACCTGCTCGGGTCCTTCTCCTGTTCCCTCGAAGAGCAACTCCAAAGCTTCATCTTTCTTCCCTCCACTGCCCCTGCCTTCATTACTCTCTGCAGATGACTTTCTTGCCTGTGTCTTAGAGAGAGGGGTGTGACATGGCACAGATGTCACACAATGCCTCCCCCCACCCCCACTTCCTCCCCCCCCACTTATCCGTGCCCACCCACATCCTTATCTTCTTGTGTCCTATCTTGGAGCAAGACTTTTCTTCCCTTCTGCCCAGGAAGGAACCTCCTGTGGGGGTGTGGCTCCCTCCTCCTCCTTTTTCTACTGTCTCTCCCCCCCGCCATTCCCCTGTATTGCCTCTTTCCCCTTGGCCCACAGACACTTTCCATGACATCTCACTTACTTGTATCCTTCTTTTTCCAGACTGGGCCAATTTTTTTCTTACCTTCTTTGTCTTCACTTGATGACCCTCCATCATTTTCTTCCCTCTGTATGATCTGGCCTCTAGTCCTGCCTCATAATCACTGCTTCTGTGTCCAGGGGCCTCATAATTGCCAGATTGAATGACCCCTTCTCAGTCGTTATTTCAACTTGGTCTCCTGTAGTATTTGGTTCTGATCATACCCTCCTTTTTGAAACTCCTCCCACTTCCTTTCTGAAATTTTCTCCTTCCTTGATTTTCTAGTGGCTCTACAATTCTTTCTTTCCCTACTCTCTGGTTGTTTTTTCTTAGTGTTCTTTTTGAATCTTTCTGTCTCAGTGAAACCAGCTCAACTTCCTGAAGCTTAGCTCCCATAGCTAGCATGCCATCCGTGGGATGCACAGCTGGGATGTGCATCATGGCCCTGGAAACCTTGTGTGTCTTAAATGAAGGCACCTTCTCCCCTCTTCATTTCGCTCCTACTCTTCTGTCTTGATAAATGATATGCTTATACACACACCAGAAACGCCAACTTCTTCCTAGAGTTCTTCTCTCTCAACTCTCCAAACCCCATGCACAACTCCTGTTGAGTCTACCTCTTATTCATTCCTCAGATCCATTCTCTCTGCCACAGACTTTGTTTCAGAATCTGTCTTGTTTAATAGTCTATAGATCTTGGTTGGAGGATTGATGAATTGTGATTACACAGCTGGGAATGGGTGATGGGGGGTGGGAAGGTGGGGAAGAAGTGGGGGAGATGGTAATAGGGTATCCTTTCTGGAATCCATTCTCATCCTGTGACTCCCAGCCTCAACCCTTTAAGGTCAAACTCCTTAGCATGACATGGAAAGTTCTTCTTGATTGGGGGCCCTGTCTACTTTTCCAAGCTAATTTCCTGTTGTTTTCCACATACGTGTGATGTCATAGCCATACACAGTTTCTTGCCCTTTCTAGTATGTTGGCCAATCAGTGCCTTTATACTCAGTGACTTAAATGTCCTTTTCTGCCTTTGTCCTTGGATCGTTTAGGACTGGATTAAGTCTTACATTTGCTCCCATTCCTGTTCAGCCCAATCTGAGTCGTCTACTCTACATCTACAGCTGTCTAATGTTTGGGAATGAGTCCATCATGTTATCAGTTTCTCAAGCTGAGAGTTCTGAGAACTCCATTTTGAGCAATCACAGTTGAAAAGCCAAGATCTTGAGAAAGAAACCAGTACTAGAGAGGCTAAGGCTACGAGTGAACTCTCAAGAGCCTTGAGAAATATTTTTTGTCTACTTCAATGAAGCAGGAAGGAAAATGTAGTTAGTGAAATGAATGTCAATGTTACATATATTAAGTAATTTAAGTAGTATTTAAGATGCTACATACCTTAAATTATAGATATTTTGGGCAAGTCATGTAATTTCTTTGTGCTTCAGATTCCTTATCTGTAAAATGAGGATAATAATAATACCTACCACATAGTTTATTATGATGAGTTAATTTTTGTAAAATGCTTAAAACAATGCCTGACACAGTAAGCATGAAGAAGGTATTAACTATTAATAATAACTTTCACTTACTAGCTATGATTGCTCCAAACTTATTATTTCTATTTTTACTAAAGTGATTAGAATCTGTCTTGTTTTGAAGTATGAATATGAAGACACATTTCCTTTGACTGATTCTCTACCTGAGTGTTCAGTGGGTCTAATTTATTCCTTGTAATTGCTGAGTCATCTTAGTTTCCACTTTTGTTTCAAAGATGTACCTTTTCACTTGACTTGGGAAAGGTTTGGGGGATGATGTTTCTCTAAGCAGGTTCAGCTCAGGACAGTCTCATATGCATTTCTCAACTCTCTGCCCCAGAGTAGAGGGTTAGCTCTGTCCATGATGTCCAGAAAATGGCACAAGAGTCTGGCCCGGCTTCATAAACCTCGTTGGCAGCATGCTCTCTCATGCTCATGCCCATGCTCGTGCTTTCTCATTCACCACAGAGCTCTCTGCTCTCTACTTGGTTTTCCTTGCCTCTACATCCTGTATTGTTTCCAAGGCCGCCCTACACCAACAGTGACCGCTGCTCTTTTTCTGCTCCCCACCTCCACTTCTCTTCCCCCTCACCACTATTTCCGACAGAACTTGATGTCCATTTACTTGTATTAAAATGTTCACAATATTACAAATGTGTAATGAAGGAAGCCTATGCCTGTAAGTCCCACGAGGGCAAGAAATAGCATTTTATTCGTATTTGTAGTAGAGTAAGAACTTCCCTTGAAGGAAAATGATCAGAATCAAATGAGGTAATCTATAGGAGACAAATGTATAAACTATATAAATTACCCCACAGATTTAAAAAAAATCTAATCTAGCCTTTCCCTCTTCTGTTATGGAATACTATGATACTGTCATCACATCAAAATCATGAGGATCTAATTTTGTTTTTGCAGAAGTCATCTGGGGGAGGGAGTTGAGAAATGCATAGGAGACTGCCCTGAGCTGAACCTTTCCCCAAAAGTTTTTGTTTACCAAATCATTCAGGTCACTCTCAGGATCCTCTGACTCCCCTAACTTTGTTTTGAGGTTTATAGTAATTACATCTTTACCTAAGTGCAGTGTTGAAAACTAAAAGGTCTTTGTCCTGTAGAACCCAGATCCCTACATGGCCAGCTCCTTTGGACACAATGGGAGTATGAGTTCAACAGACCTGCATTACTATATCCTTTTATTCCAGATTCCTTTCCCTAATCATTCGCTTCAACACCATATATCCTAAGAGTCTGTGAGACTATTGACAATCCAGAAAGAATTTGTTTGTCAATAGTTTTTGGTGTATTAAAAGCAGAATAGTTAGGAAGCTCATACAAATTGCTTTAACTAAATTCTTGTTTCAAAATCTCATAGTAATTTCAGGTCTCTTGTTGAAATCTGAACATGCTCCGTGATCTATAGAGAACCAGCAAGCTGTTAGACTATTGCCCTTGAATTAGTTTTTCTCTTAAGTGAAGTATATCAGATATGGGTGTGTCGATTAATAAAATACAATCATAATGTTTATTTCTATATGACCTTTGTAACACAGAAGCCAGTAGATTAAACTTCAAGTTGAAAAGAGTGATATTTTTCTTCATAGTATATTCACCTAAAGCTGTGACAGAAATAGTATGTGACCAGACTAGAGAGCGATTTTGTGCTGGCAAGTATGAATTAGAATGCAGGAAGTCTTGTTTTTTTTGCTACCATTTATTAAACAATTTGAGAAAAGTTCCCCCTCCCCAGGATAATTGAGTATATTTAAGAATGGATTTGAATGCTGATTATTTGAATAAAAGAGTATCTGCTGAGAATAGGAGAGTACAAAGCACAAAATTAAAATTGTAATGTAGCCTTAGAAAACAGCCTTTCTAGAATCTCAATCCTCATCAATTTGTTTTAGGGTTGATGCATTAGGGTTGTTTTTGGAGGACGTTGCAAAGTAAGTTAGGGAAGAATATTCTGGATCAAATACAAATGGTTCTTTCTCAATGAGACAAGGTAGATTTCTTTCTCACTATTTTTCTTCAAGGTAATAATTGTGAGTTAGCAGGCCAACATATATTGGAATTTTATTTTTAATGGTATCTTCCCCAGAAAGGCATGCCGTGACTTTATGTTGGTCATGGTTAATTTTGAGGAAGCTTCTGAAAATGGAGCAAGTGAGTAAAACAGCCTTACATTTCTATAAATCTTCTTTTAGGAGTAAAATTCATTAAAATGAAATTAAACTAGTGAGGAAATTTTAATAATTTTGATGATGATAATAATGTCAATGATGATTCAGACCCCACGGAGATGAACACAGTGCTCTCTATATAGTAGAGGCTCAGTAAGTAGCATATGAATTTACATTTTAATCAACAGGGCTGCCATCCTGGTCAACTCCAGAAACTCCATTCATACGGAGAAGAATAAAAATTGTGTTTCTTGGAGTTGTGTAATTATGTGACTTGTTATTAGGGAAGAAGGTTTTTTTTTTTAATTATTATAATTGTTCTTCTCATTTTATGTGACATTAATATACTTTCTTCATAAGACCTTTCTTTTCTTTCTTTCTTTTTTTAAAATTTGTTTCAGAGAGAGAGCATGCAGGGGGAGGGGCAGAGAGGGAGAGGGAGACAAGCAGACTCCCTGCTGAGTGGGGAGCCCAATGCGAATCCTCCATCAGGCAGCTCAGGTCATGATCTCAGGGCTCTCCATCCCACGACCCTGAGATCATGACCTGAGCTGAAATCAAGGGTCAGACGCTTAATGACTGAACCACCCAGGTGCTCCCATAAAGACCTTTCTTTGTAAAACTTCATACACTTCAGTGTGCACTGAAATCCATTTCAATTTATGGAAATGATGCCTTTTGGAAAGGTTTTTTTTTTTTTTTTTTTAGTATCATTTTGCTTAATAGTGGAATATTGTACTGATTGTTTGTATGATATATTGTGAGGCTGTAACAAAAATTGTCGAGGCCAGACAGCTCCATCAGAAGTTATCATGAACAACACATATGAAGTGTTGATGAGGTGAGTCATCAGAACTCACTATCCGGTTGCTTCTGTTTACATTTTTGTCCTATAAGGGAAAATAGGCATAGGAACTTTCCATTTTCTTTCTTTAGAACATACATGAAAAATTAAAGAGATTTGCCTAGAGCCTTGTTTGAAAAATTGAAAACAGATCAAATTCTGAAGAGAATATATATATATTTACTCCTTTGGGTCCTCTGCATTTACTATCCTCCAGAGATTTTTCATGACTTTTGAATTTGTTTTCTAAAGTTCTTTTCAAAAAGATTTTGAAAACATTAAAAGTGCAAGAATAGAAATTTAATGTATTTTTTAAATTATGGCTTAAGCTTCTTAAGCATAAGGGGTACAATTCTTACATGTTTTTCAATAGTCAGATCTATAAACTGTTGACTGTCCATCAATGATTAATAAATTAATCTATGGTATTACTATTGGCATTAAATTGCAATCTTTAAATTACAATCATTTAATGGTTTATTAAATCTAAGACAAATTTTCTGGATAGGAGTTCCTGAGATACCACATGGTATATTTAAATAATTAAAAATTCTTAGTTCAGTTATTTGCTTTAAATGAGCACCATTTGGATTTTTTTACCCTCCTTTCTGAAGACTGAAGCCACCAAAGGAAAGAACCATTCATGGTGCGTACACCAGATTGCTGAGCTAAATGCCAAGGGAATGCAGAAGGACACTGATCTTTCGGATAGTAGGCAACTACCTAAGGCCCCAGGTGATAGAAATCAAGTCTGGGCACCGAGGTTAAATCAGATTTAGTGCATAAGTCTTAGGCTATATCCCTACACATATTCCGTAACTGGAAATGAGGAAGAGGAGGAAAGAAAGGCAATTCCTCATTCTTTTGTGCAGATGACCTTAGTCGAGGTCTAAAAGGTTTAGGCAAAGTTGCTAGCTCCATCTTTTTGTATTTGTATCAAGAAAAGGTCATCAGATGTTCTCTTTGATTCAAAAAGCACAACCTGGTCTTTCCTGCTACCAGTAAGGTTGATCTGTTGGCTGCTGCCAGCAGGAGGGTTTCAACATTCTCTCTTATGTAATTTTTCAATCAGATCGCTAATATCTAAATGAAACAGTGGCAAATAGTTACACAAATCTTCATGGATAAAATATACTCAGACTGTCAGGCATTTGAATTTATAGCTCTATTCTTAACTCTTTCAGCTTTTGGGAGAATTTTAGGGCAAAATTGAGGTCATGTTCTTGCTTGGTTGACTTAGATGCAAGACCTGTCTGAAAGGAAAATGCAGGTTGCAAGAACCTTGCTTTGCTGAGCCCCAGTATCAGAGTTGTTACGCCCTCCAGAGCTGCCGTGCTCTTTGAAAGAGTAGAGAGGGTTGAAAAAGTGTTTCCACAAAGAGGTTGGGAATGCATTCAGACAGTGCCTGTCTGTGAAGTGCCCCGTTCTGTGTAGGCACTGATCCACTACTGAGAATGGAGTAGAGACCAACTCAGAGAGAAGGGCCTCCCCTCAAGCCGCCTCCATTCTGGAGAGACATGTCCAATACACGTGGTAGATAAACAGAAGGTGTAACTTCTCAGATGGTAGTCAAATGGGGGAAGAGGGCAGTAAGAGGGAGGAGGGCAGTAAGAGGGCCGAGTTGATGGACCGGAAAGGACTCCTGGAGTTGACCAGGATGGCAGCCCTGTTGATTAAAATGTAAATTCATAGACTACTTACTGAGCCTCTACTGTATATAAAGCGCTGTGTCCATCTCTGTAGGGTCTGAATCATCATCATCATCGTCGTCATTATCATCATCATCATCAAAATTATTAAAATTTCCTCACTAGTTTAATTTCATTTTAATAAATTTTACTCCCAAAAGAAGATTTATAGAAATGTAAGGCTCCATTTTACTCATTTGCTCCATTTTCAGAAGCTTGGAGAACCTTGCAAAGTAAGTTAGGGAAGAATATTCCGGATCTGATACAAATGGTTCTTTCGCAATGAGATAAGCTAGATTTCTTTCTCACTACTTTTCTTCAAGATAATAATTGTGAGTTATCAGGCCAACATATATTAGAATTTTGTTTTTAATGGTGTCTTCCCCAGAATGACTCTTTGGGCAGGTGAAGGAGCAGAGTGAAAACATGAGTGGAAAGGGAGAAAGGCACCGTGCCTGGAGTGTGGGTGGGGAACAGGAGGTGAGGCCAGAAATAGGACCCCACAGTTGCACTAGCCACGCTTAACATCGTCATTTACCCAGAACATATAGAAAGTACATCACTACTATATACATACACACTTTTACTTTTTTACTATTATATATATATACACTATTATGTGTGTGTGTGTGTGTGTGTGTGTGTATATATATATAAATTTAATCCTTATTATTTTATACCTGTTGGATAAGGAAAAATTTGGCCCAAAGTAGCTCCAGACCCCATAAATCATACCAGGGCACCTCGGGCCTCCTCCAAAGCCTTCCTGACTTGGTTTCCAGGCTCCTCAGCTCAGCTCTCTGGCTCCCTCCGAGACCCCAAGTCGCAGGCAAGAGGCCCTCCTCGCCCCCCTGGCCAGCCCTCATCCCTCAATCTAAGCGGGAGGCCTAGAAACGTGATGGCAGAGAAAGGATTACACTGGAGTCAGGGAAACCTTGCCCTCCCGGAGAGGAAGCTACCTGACTGGTCAAGGTCGGATTGCAGCTAAATTTAGCTGGAAATCGGTGCATTTCTGAGCCATTTAGCTACCCCCCCCCCCCCCCGCGCCCCAATCCAGCCCTGCCCAGAGCTCGGGCCAACCCCAAGTTCCTGCTCACAGTGTCCTCGTATTTGGCCGGCGCCCCAGTCTCAGGCAGGAGGAGGGTGCAGGCTTCCGAGGGGCGCCCCAGCTCTCAGCCCGGCAGCTGGCTTCCCGAGACCCATGTGTCTACAGACGAATCGCCCTTGTCCTTGCCGGCCACCCGTTTACCTGATTATAAATATGCAGGAGCTGTCCTGCGTTCACCAAGTGGCATTCTGCTTTCAAACATCCTTTTGTCCTCTGGCCCCCCTTCCCAAAGCAGGGTTTGCAGGCCTTCGCATGGGAAGTGCGGGGCTACTGCAGGCTGTGCGGGCTCTGACACGTCTGTTGGGGGCAGAGACTCAGGCTTCGCAGAGGTCTGGGTTTGGTGCTCTTGTGGGTGGGACCATCACCGGGCCTAGTCACTCCCTGGGCCCTGTGTGGGGGAGCCCTGTTTGGATGCTGTACCTTGGCTGCCTTCAGGAGACTTGCCTTCTTGAATCCTCAAGAGCCTAAAGTGGGGAATGGTTGTCCCTGATAAAGCAGAGCGTTGCTCATCTTATTCTTTCTACAAATACCAAATGATGCTTCCCTTATTTCCTGGAAACCGATCAACAGCAACAGCACGATCCCTATATCCCTTCATTTGAGGAGCTTGTGTTGGATAACCCTTATATTTTAAGCTTAAAGTTTCATCACAATTTATACCTTATTTTTTTTTAAGATTTTATTAATTTATTTGAGGGAAAGAGAGTGAGAGTGTACCTGTGCTGGAGCACAGCAAGCAGGAGCTGGGGCAAGGGCAGAGGGAGAGAGAGGAGCAGACTCCCCACTGAGCAAGAAAGTCTCATTCATTCGGGAATTTGATCCCAAGACCCTGGGATCTGGACCGGAGCTGAAGGCAGACGCTTAACCGACTGAGCTACCCAGGTGCCCTTTGATTTATGTTTTAATCAAACAGAACAATGTATTCCTGAATCGAGCTGCCAGTAATTAAAAACTATAACCAAACATTTGAAAAAGAGGGAAAGGACACACGCGCTGTAAAGAGTTGTTGAGAAATGAAAATAGGCTGTTCTTTCAAAAATTAATGTAATTAGCAAAATTATACCTCTGTGTGCAAGTATCATAAACCAAATTGTATCTGGCCCCAGTACTTTTCTTTATTAGGTTTTTGTTTGTTTGCTTTAATTCAGAAAATGCCCCCTAATTGGGAGACAGCAAAGATCTTGGAATGAGTCTCTTACTCATATCAAAGCCAGGTGGAAAGTGGTCTTACGGGTCATGGCTATTGGGTATTACCTGTGTTCCAGAAGACCATGCATGTTGGAATCTGAGAAATATGCCCCTCATCTGTAAATGCTAAGCAGAGAAAGAACAATGCCACCTCCCTCGCCCTCCTCTCACCCACTGTGGGAGATCCCTGAGGGCAAAGCCTTATCTTTTGATATTTGTGCCCTTGTGGAGAACATGACTTTTAGTAGAATTCAGCATTCACGGAGTACCTATTAAATGTCGAATTCTTTTAAAGCAGGGTTTCTCAGTCTTGACTCCATTGATATTTTGCGCCCAATCATTCTTTGTTGGGGGAAGGGAATGTCCTGCACATTGTATAAGGTCTAGAAGCATCTTTGGCTTCTACCCACAAGGTATCAGTAGTACCAGTCATGACAATCCAAAAAAAGGCCCCAGACATCCCCAAATGCCTTTTGGGGGCTGAGTGAAAACTGTCCCTTAAATAGGGTGAGGTAGAGAGTTTAACTGCATTTTTTTTAGGATAAAACATATATGACTTTAAAATTCACCCGCTCATCTATGCCTATACCTATACCCACATCCGTACCCATATCCATCATACCCATCATACCCATTCTATTACCTGTATCTCTACCTATAGCCATCTTTATCCCCATATCCACACCAATACCTATACCTATACCCACACCCATACCCTACCCATCCTCATACCCACACCCACACCATCTATCTGTGCACATACACATTCTTACAGGATCCTTACACAGGAGACATTTGGTTGGAAGCACTCATTGTAGTCTTTTTTTTTTTTTTCTCCATGGGAATCATTATGACTCCAGTAAATTGCTCACTAAATTTCATCTGTCGCCTGCGTTCCTGCTCAGATACAACTAAAGCCTATTGAAATTGATTTTTGTGTCAGCCACAGAGCAGGGATTCAGTAAGAACATGAAAGCTTCCCTTTCATTACTAGTCCTTTTTCCCCGCATTACTTTAGATTTGGTGGGCCCTAATTATATTCCAGTGCTTCTCCTGCTGACATTTCTTTTGTTTTAATTAAAACTTCTGGAGGTTTGAGGACACTGTGGGAGAGAGTTTATTCATCAACAGCCCTGATAAAGAGTCAAGTGGGTCCCTATTTGTGTCCCTGCTGCCCGAGCACGATAGCTGGGGACACAGTGGTCCTTGCCTTTTGTTTTTTCCTTACCACTCCTGTGCCATCCTTTTCTTCCCCCAGAACTCCAAGCTTCCAGACCTGCTCTTGCTGCTGCTGCCACAGACACGCTATTATGAAGTAACCCAGACGGCACTGTGGGCAGACCGGCTTCCTATTGAAGCCATAAATTAGGTGAAAATGAAATGCAGCACTGTCTTTTCTATCATCATTATTATTATTTATCTCTGCCTTGCTGCCTATGGTGCTTCGTGGTGCAAAGCCAACCCACTCGCTCCTGACCACGTGGTGGTAAATCTCCAAAAAGCCCAGGCTGGTGTGAGGCTGTAATGACAAACCGATGCAGGCCCCGGGAGAGGATGTAATACATCTTCTTAATCTGCAGCTGGGAAGTGGAATGGAGTGGGCCGAAGGGTCTGTCACTTGCCCCCTGAAGTAGCCCACAAAGACAGAGCTGTTGATTCAAAATCTGACAAAATGAGGTGCCCTCCTCCAAGAGCAGTTGGATGTGTCGGGAAAAAAGAAGGCAGAGAGGGAGGTGCTTGAGCAGGGTGGCACCTGGGCCTTACCTCTCTCTTGTCATATCTTTGTCTCCCTGTCCCTTTCCTCTGTCAGGTAAATTGTGAGGTCATGAAGTGCAGAGCACTAGTGTCTGCTCACGCCTCCGGGCCTCACTCCCATGACCCAAGGGTGTTGGTTAGCAGAGGGAAAGGAAAACAAACCCAAAATCTTCTTGAGCAAAATACTCCTATCAGACCAGGTGGCCTCTTCCTCCCGTTACCATACTGGGAACTGGCCTTACAGTCCCTTATATCTTAAGGGAAAAGCTACCTGCCTCTCGTAGGTAGATAGTTCTCCACATTCTGTCATGCTTCTCCAGGTTAAGCCAGGATGGATCACTAGGGTCTCTCCGTTCACTGTGATTGGAGGCAGCATACAAGGTCCACTAGGTCCAGCAACTATGTTTCCAGGTGTGATTTAACACCTACTCTTTGTCCAATGCTGTGCTAGGCCACGGCAGAGGATTAAGCATATGTAAGGCCAAGTCCCTGCCTTTGAGGAGCTTGTGGTTTCAGCGTCCAGCAGCCGTGTACTTGGTGCACTGAAGGCCCAAAGGCACTGGGGAGTCAGGGAACTCAGAGGAGGGACAAGTTGGTTCCAGTAGGATTCACACCGTCTAGTCTAAACTCTTGAGGGCTGTCCACCGTAGCATTGAACTATCATAGACTGCATCGAGATCAGCCTGTCTGTGTATGGTAGGGGCATTACTGACCTCTATCATGCAACCCATGCATTTTAAGACACTGGCCTCTGAAACTAATATTAATTGCTTAAAAAAAAAAAAAAAAAGACTGTGCTTGGACACTCAGATTTCAGAGTACAAAAAACAAAACAAAAATAACCACTGAGAATCAACATAAAGTTGTTCCCTTTTGCTTTTTAAAAATTAAGAACACTTCATGAAGGACATTTTTCCACCAACAGTCTTAGAGTAAAGAAACCTACCTGAGTTGAATACCTCTGGCTTATCTGGGGGGAAGAAAAAAGCCACAGACAAGGTCCTTATTTTCTTCCTTCCAATGAAGTTGAGTATACTCATCATCCTGGACTGGTGTCCAGGAACCAGGGACTTTAAATACCATCGATGTCTACAGGGGCCACCCCAACTCAGGTAATAGTGGGGGGCTGTTGGCCCACGTGGGGAGAGGTGGAACACTGGGGAAGCCCAGGAGTTGGCTGCAGACACACATTCTTTCTCTATCTTTTGTACCCCTACATCGAGGAGGCTCGAATTTCCGAGAGGAATTATCTTCCCAGCAATTACTGTCCGAAAGCCACCGAAGACTGGTAATTCCATGGAATAAATGAGAGGAGAGCCCATGAGATCTTTGGTCTTGTGTTCCTCTCCTTGGGTGGAGAGAAGAGGTTCCTGGGAAGTGTGTTCTTGGCTCACAGCCACGGCCAAGAGACTGGTTCTGCTACTTTTTTGAGCTCTCACCACCCTGCAGCCTGTCTGCCTCGTCACTGCTGTCACTTCAGCTGTGTGTGTCTTTCCTGGGTACAGGCATTAGGCTCCCTGCCATGGAATCTGCATACATTAACTATTGTCTGCTAAAAATTGTGACTATTTGATTTTTTTTTCCCCCTTTAATCATCCATTTTGATTTATAAACTGAGCCAAACTGGCAGCCCTGAAGACAGGAATCCTAGTTTCTAACAAAGAAAAATGAGACAGTCTTTTCTTGCCCACCCTGTGTCTGTGAGCAAGCCTTGGTTCTCAGTTGGCCCAGCCCTGAACAATCTTGAAAACAATCCATTTTCTGCCTGGCAGAGGTGCCAAGCAGAGGAATTCACAGTGAGTGGTGTGGAGATGGGGAGCTGTTGCTTGGGAACTGTCCTGTGTCAGCACCTTGCTTCATCTTTGCCACAAGTCTGGAAGCACTGATGGCTGGATCACAGCTCTACGGCACGGAGAGCAGGACTTTTTAAAGCTCCTGATGAACCGCACATGTGGGCCAAGGGAAAATAAGTCCTTATTTAACCTGGGGAAACCCTAGGAGTAGACGCTGGTCCAAATATATCCTGTGACCATTCTTGTTCCTTGATCAGAAGGCTCTCTGGAGTCTTTCCATAAGGTGGTTTGGTCTACTTCTTTGCCTCAAGACATGTTGTGTCAAAGGAAGGCCGCATTCTTGAAGATGTCCAGTAGGTATCTTAACTATGCTTTAATCTTAACTGTGACTAGAGAATCCAGAGTTCACCCTCCTCGTTATAGCTCAGAGGGGAAGCTAAAACCAACTTCTGGTCTCTGTGATCTGTAGAGATCATTGTAGGCTCATTGGCCTCTCTGTCGAGTTGAAAGAAACTTCATCCACTAAATTCAACTTCTCCTGTCTTATTGATGAGTGGGGTGATTGAAACTCTTGCTCACAGGCCCACCCCATCTGCTCCTGTACACTTTGGGCCTGGATAGAAATGGAAGGAACTGGGAGAGACTGATGTGGACATATGGATGGTGTTGACCAAGAACCTGAATACAACCCTCAGCCCTTACGGCTTGTTCCAGTTCACTAGTTAGCAAATATTTACTCTGAGGCCCTGCTGTGCCAAGCACGTGGGAGGAGCAGGGTAAATATATATCCAAGCCATTCCTGGGTCCTGCTGAGTATCTCTTGATTCCATCCACTCTTTACCCTCTCCCTTACTTCCATCCTGGTCCAAGTTGCCATCCCCTCAGCTGAATTAATTATTACCATTATAAATGTTATTTCTTTCCACCTTCTTTTCTGTTGCCTCTGCTCTCTGCCCTGCCCCTGGAACAATCTTTTCAAAACACAAACTTGGTGACTTTACACCCTTGCTTCAGACCCTGTAGAGGCTGAGGCTGCCCATTGGTCTTAGGATAAAGGAAGAACTGCTCAAAGTAGCCTGTGAGGCCCTGTGGACTTGCTAGACACTTTCTCTCTACCCTGCCATAGCGGCCTACTTTTAGTTACTGAAATGCTCTGATAACTATAGCATAACAGGACCTTTGAACATGCTCCCATGATGCTTGGGCTTGCTTGTTTTGTATAATAAGTCTGGAAACAGCTCCTCTAATATTTTAGCTCGTCTCTTTTCCTTGGCAATGTTATAAGAGCCCCCAGCTGCATCTTATCTAATGGTTGCAGCTTAGGCTCATTGTTTCCCTCCTCGACTATCCATTTTACGTCTCTTCTCCTTGGTTAGCATCTTTGCTGGTCTCTGTGGCTTACTTGTTGAGGTGACCTGATCCTCATTCCTGAGAAGTCTGAGGCATGCCTACCATGTCTTTCTCAGGCTTGACTGCCTCTCTTGTCCCTCTACCAAAATCCTGGGTGGCATTAAAAAAAAAAAAAAAAAAAAAATCTTATCTTCTGAAGCCTGAGAGTAGGAAAAGCTGAAGCCCAGACTCAGGAATTAATTATCAGGGTAGAAGAAAAAGGATGAATCCCCAATTCAGGTCTGATTGGGAAGGAATAAGACTGAAGCTTGGAACAGAGGCATCCAAGTTGATACACTTGAGAGCCTGAAACCTCCGATTTCTCCAGCTCCTCTGAGTCCACAGCAGTGATGTTCCCATCTTATTTAAAGGTAGGCCTCAGGAATTAGCCTCACCTCTCTGATGATTTTCACAGGTTGCTTTCAGTTGATGATTAATTGCTCTTGGCTTTTCTTTCTTGTTTTTTTTTTTAAACTCTAGTATATAAGTGGCTCTCAGCAAAAGCCATCTGGTTCCATTTTTTAAACTATTCTTTCTTCCGGATCTCTCCAACATTGGAAATATTGGACTCAATTGTGTCCAATAGGCACCTGTATCCTACTCCATTTCCCCAGTAGTGAACATCTTGACAGTGCTCACTGTCAGGTGACACTGCTACAATATGCCAGAGGCTATGCAGGAGCCACTGCCACCAGTGATGGGGATCTCCTTGACAGCTACTCTTAGAGTCTGTTTCCTCGAGCCATTCTTGTCACCGACTGTCTTAGGTGGAGTTCCCCTGGAAACAGACCCTGAGATGGAGATTTACATCCAGGAATTTTATGGAGGAGTGGTCTTGGGGTCTACACCTGTGAAGAAAAATGGAATTGTGCAGAAGAAAGAGTATAACTGCAATGCAGTCTTATAAAGACCACAGCCATCCCTAGGAAGTCAGGAGCTGAGATGGTCCTTCAGAATTGTCCCTCTTTAAGACAAGAGGGCTGGACCGTTATACTCTTGTGTCAACCAGTCATTGATTTGGCTGTCTCCAGGTGGAAGCATGTGCCTGGCAGTGCTTTTGTGGTTGAAGCCAATTCCCAGAGATTGAACTGGCTGAGAGCTGTCAGATGTTTCAGTTTTGAAGGGAGAATCTGGGTGGTCTCCTACAGCATCAATGATAGATGGACGGATGGATGGATAGATAGATAGATAGATAGATAGATAGATAGATAGATAGACAGACAAAATCATGACATTTGATCCATGAAACAACAGCCATAACCACATGTGCTACCCTCAGATTTTTTTTTTTTTCCATTTGATTTTATCTTCATGGTCCTTTGTGGCTTTTTGTTTGTTTGTTTCTTTGTTTTTAAGTAAGCTCAGTGCCCAACATGAGGCTTGAACTCACAGCCCCAAGCTCAGGAGTCACATGCTCTACCAACTGAACCAGCCAGGCACCCCAATTTTCATGGTTCTTAGCGATGCACAATTTGAAAATCACAGCGTTGGATATGACCATTAGGGTTCGTGTAGGATGCCATGGAAACACAATTGTTCCAATTAGGAAAGTGCGCTTGCAATTAGGAAAGTGAAGTCTTCCTCAATAAAGGTGAGATCTAATCTAACCTACACGCGAGGAGCTAAAAACATTCTACCTGTGTGTGAGTCCTTGAACAGCACGGAAGGAAATGGTAGAATGTCTGCATTTTCCACAAACCCAGTTTGCTCCTCTGCTCTGCTGGAAACAAATGTATTTCAGTGACCTAGAAATGAAAGTACTCTTTCTTCCAGGCTAGCCTCGGGCTAGTCGCTCTAAAGCCATCTTGCTGTTCCTTAGAAAAGAACAGCAATAACAGAGCCAAGGCTTACAGGGCTATTTCAGACAAAACCATTGTTTTTCCTTTGCATTCATCTGAGGGAGGAGGTAAAGGGGTAGAGTACTATAATCCTTGAGTGATTTAGATTTCACAGCAGTTATTTTGTAAAGAACAAGAATCAGCATATATATTTTTTGACTTCAAGTGTGAGATAGAAGAAAGGAAGAAGGGGAGCAGAGTGTGTTCGGATGTGTGTCTGAGGATGGGACTGGACCACGCTCACCAGTTCTGAGTGACCCCACACCCTTTGCTCTCCCCAATTTGATGCTCATTCTTCCTCCTTTTTTGTGGGCCTGCTTGTTATGCTTGAGGACGTGATTGACAATAGGCTTTGGGTCCTACTGGAATACCAATTATGCTTTCTAGTCTAGATTTAGTCTGTTATTTTTGTTATTGTTGGCTATTTCAGGAAAAAAAACTTCTTTCTTTTATTAAAAAAATGACTCAGCAACTGCAGTCCAACAAGATTTTTTTTTTTTTTCGAATTTTTGTGGAGAAAAAACTGTAACCCTTTTGTCTCCCTTTAAAGTTTCTCCCCCCACCAACCAGGATCAAAAAAATTTTTTGTCCTTGGTTGAATATGTATTTTAGATTCAAATTTAGATGGAGTTCCCTGTTTATATTTTTCGTTTCTTTTGGAAGTGGAAATAAATTAAAATTAGGAGTAGTGTTAACTTTTCGCTTTAAAATTCTCCTGTAATAACATCCTCCCATGTTGCCTTGCCCTCAAATAAAAAAGATTTTTTTTTTTTTTGGATCCTACCTGAAATAGAGATAAACAGTTCAATGTTTCACCCCTGTGATGTAAAATATGAAAGGAAGGTTTGTTTAAGAATTTCTTAAAATGTTCACGATAAGTTTTAATTCATGGGCTGGATGGCAGATGCGTGAGAGAAGAGGAGGTGTCCTGCGTTTGAGGTCCTCATTAATTGTGAGATTTTGGCCTCATCTCTAAAAGGGTCTTGGATTAGGCACTTTAGGGGCTCCTCCTATTAATTTATTTGTGATTTTATGAAGTTGCCTCCTTAAACACTCCTAACAATGACTGCGCCTCGGGTTTCTAGGATCTTTAGGTCAGCTGACTCCTGGCTATCTCCTCAAAGTCAGCCTTAATCTGGATCCTAATCTGGGTTGACAGTCTCCAGTGATGTAAAAGGCACCTCGTGCCAGGCGGCCTCCTTTGTGGCCCTCTTCTATCAAAGGGTGACAGTTCAGCAGCCTTCCTATCCCGGAGTGCGGGGGATGTCTTTGCCTGGGACTGAGCTGAGGCTGCTAATTGTTCCATCTCCAGGATCTCATTTAAAGCCCAAACTGCCATCCCGAGGTGTGTTATTCAGTCATCTGTCAGAGCCATCGAGAACTGCTCTTCAGCTTGGGAGTGAAATTGGAAATGGGAGAGAAGTAGGTTATTTTCTTTCTCGGTGTTTTCCTTCAGTGACATGATAACAGTCACTCAAATAAAAGCAAAGACAAAAACAACAACATACCCTATATTCAAAAAAGTAGCAGATATTTAATTTATTTCTTTCAAACTGAGAACCACCCACCCCCTGCCTTGTGTTTGAAATATGAAGTGGATTGCTTCTATTCCTGGCCTCCAACCTGGGCCAAAGGCTAGATCCGCTCGGCTCCAGGGGCTGCTGGTGGAAAGAAGGAGGTGTTGACATGTCCTTGTAACAAATTATTTATTCCAAGAAGATTCCCTGTTTCTTAAGGAGTTGAAGGTCAAGTGTAATGTTTCTCAAACTGTGTATTGACAAGGGAAGAGAAAGAGGTGGCCCTTAGAGCAGACCAGACTTCGCTGGTCAAGCCCTTGCTTGAACCAGGAAGATTCCATTGGAGATTTGTTTTCTTTTGTTTTGGTGGGGATGGGGGTGGGGGTTCTGCTGCAAATGAAGTCAGAGGACAAAGAAGGGAGAATGGGAAGGAAAAACAGAGAGGGATGGAGGGGGACCACTGGTTCTTTGGGCTCAATGTCGTGGTAGAAACATGGACATGTTCGTTGGTGCACAGAGGTGAGGAGGGATTGACAGTGAGATTTCAGGGGAGGTGGTACTTGAGTTGAATCTAACAAGAGTGAGTAACTTTACTGGGGATTCAGGAGCAGAGGAGCATCTTAGGCAAAGAAAACACATTATCAGAGAGGCAAGAAACAATATGGTGCATTCAAAGAACACAAACAGTGTAGTCTCAGGGACCACAGAATAAGAGCGGAGGGGAGGCCCTCAAGGTGGTCCGGCAGATAGAGGGTCGGTTCCCAGGCGGCCGTGCAGGCCACATGCAGGGGTGGGTGTGCCTTTATCCGGCTGTATGGAGCCATTAGGAGAACATCAAGGTGAAACAGCTGTAGGACACCAGCCAGACGCTCTGCATTTGTCTTCCGTTTCCCTACCCTCCTTTAGTGCTTTTGTAGAGAAGCAGCCACTGTTCAAGGTATGATTGATGGCCCTTGCTTTAAAGACTTTATACAGTTTGAACCCTAAATGAGTCTGAACTGCATAGGCTCACTTGTACGAAGATTTTTTTTACATTACATACTGTAAATGTATTTTCTCTGCCTTATGATTTTCTTAATAACATTTTCTTTTCTCTAGCTTATTCTATTGTGGGCACACAGTACATAACACATACAGCTTACAAGATATATGTTGATCGAGGGTTTGATGTTGTCAGAAAGGCTTTGGGTGAACAGTAGGCTGTTAGTAGTAAAACGTTTTTGAGGAGTCGAGAGTTATACATGGATTTTTTGACTGCACAGGGGTCAGTGCCCCTACTCCATGCATTGTTCAAGAGTCGACGGTATTCCCAAAGAGAAGCTGTTGATTGCTTTGCTGAGGTCATCATTACAGTGGCCCAGACTCTTACTGGGACCCAGACAACTCTGGAGACCATTCAGTGTTTGTCAACAGAGGACACTTGCAACTTCTCCCTTGTGTGAAAGGACTTCTACAGGAAAGTAGGATTCCTGGCCTCTGGACACTGAACTGCAGTAGCACTATGCTTCCCGCTCAGTCATGGTGAAAACTGCAATTCCAAGTGTTCTTTGGAGAAAGAGTTGGTAGTAACAATGATACCTGCCCCCTGCCCCACTCCCCACCCCCAGCCACTGTGTCCTTCCCCCCCATGTTTTGCAGACAGGGAAACTAGGGCCCCGATGGGTTACATCACTCTTCCCAGATGAACCTGCTGGTCATGAACAGAACCTAGACCAGAACCAGGCTTCCAGAATTCCAGTCCAGGGCTCTGTGCACTAACACTCCAGGCCCTTCCCTTAGGGTCTCAAAGAGGAAATAAGTAGGAGAGGCTGTGCTCATGACCATATTGGGTTAAGAGTTGCTGCCTCCTTCTTTTAGCTCTTTCCTGACTAAGGAGGAAAGGGAAGGAGCAGAATGGGAAATGGAAAGGTGAAGGGAGCACTACCAGAATCGGAATAAAATGGGTGTAAAAAGCTGGGAGCGATGAGAAGGAAAGGGACAGGCAGCGCCAAACCTATCCCCTCTTCCCAACTACAAGCGTCCATGCCTCCATCACCTGCTGTTTTCATCCACAAACATGCCACTCCAGCTGTGGGGTGACTACCCACCATTCCAGGCCCTGGGAATACAACAATGAGATGTGGCCCTGGCCTTCATGAAACACATAGCCTAGAAGGAAAGACAACATTTAACATTAATCACAAAACAGGGTCATAAATAATCATAGACTGCACCTGCTGACAGCTCATCACTGTCAAACATTCTATATATGTTATGACATTTAATCCTCACTGAGATACCAGGAGTCAGGTACCACTATCTCTGTTTTTCAGATGAAGGTTAGAATGTTAGGGGACTTGACTAAGGTCACGGAGCCGGCATTTGAATCCAGCTGATCTTGGAGACAGTATAATACTTCCTGGTCACAGTCATTGCTGAAATGTATTTTTTTTAAGATTTTATTTATTTATTCATGAGAGACACACAGAGAGAGGCAGAGATACAGGCAGAGGGAGAAGCAGGCTCCCTGCAGGGAGCCCAGTGTGGGATTTGTTCCCAGGACCTGGGGATCCTGACCTGAGCCAAAGGCAGACGCACAACCACTGAGCCACCCAGGCGTCCTCGAAATGTATTTTAGAAGCCACTCATAAAATGCATTTAGAAGGAATGTGTATTGACCATCTTTGCTACTGTCTGAGAATTGGATGTAGATTTTACGTTTTTCAAGGAGCAAGTGTAGAGAAAGCTTCTGTTCGGAGGTTGCCCTCTCACTAGACACTATTTTCTTCGGATTCTGTGTGGTTGACCCTCTATTGTGGTTCTGAAGACCAAAGATGCTTGCTTTAGCCAAGCAGCTGCTTATGCTCAACGCTGCCTCTTTAATCACAAATTTGAATTGATTACTACCTGTTTTGTTTTAGGTTCACGTTTAAGACAAAGATAAATTTACATTCTCAAGTTAGAGCAGAATCCTGTCCAGTTGAAACTGTTACAATACAAGATATTTTCACTGTCCAGGAAACTAAAGTTGCTTCACCTACTATTTTCTGACAGAGGAGATACTGGTGTCGCCTCCACGCGGAGCTTCCTTCCTCCCACAGAAGCCCTTATCTACCACCTTGGAGAGAAGATAGAAACAAATTATTCAACATTGCCTTTTTTGGTTAACTTACCACTATGAAAATAAATCCAAAATCAAAGTGATGGAGATGTTTTTCGAAGTAAATACTACATAGAAATTGATCCTTAAAGCATTTCAGATTTTTTTTTCTAAATATTTTATTTATTTATTCATCAGAGACACAGAGAGAGGCAGAGACACAGGCAGAGGGAGAAGCAGGCTCCCTGTAGGAACCTGATGGGGACTCGATCCCAGGACCCCGGGATCACAACCTGAGCCAAAGGCAGACGCTCAGCCACTGAGCCACCCAGCATTTAAGATTACTGTGTGTGTGTGTGTGTGTGTGTGTGTGTGTGTTTCTGTTTTCCCCATCCATATTCTGTAACAGTCATCTGGGTAATTGTTCTCTATAGGTGGAACTGAATGTGGACATTGCTTATCAGAACTAAATCTTTTATTATTTTTTTTCTTTACAGGGTCGTCATGTTAAAACGGGCCAGCTTGCAGCCATTAAGGTCATGGATGTCACAGGGGTAATGTATCTTTATCTTCCATCTCAGTAGCTCTATATTTGTGATAGAGAAATTAGTGATAAAAAAATTGTTTTTCAGAAATAGAATCTTCCTAAACATCTAAGGTCTTTCTCCACTGAGCTTAATGTAAAGCAGTTAAGAGTATTGAACAGCTGACTGCAAAGACCATGGATAAATCACTCTAATTAAATTAGATACCTACCCACTGCCTTCTATAGTTAGAGTGAATAACGTGTGTTGAAAATTTACATAAACACAGCCACGGATATTTGCCTATGAAGACAGAACACGGATTTGAAGGTATTAAAAGAATAATACTGAGATTACACAGAAGAGATGGGTCTTAACTGTTTCCCCAAAGGTCCACCTAGTGCTGGAGTAGATAAGAGTTTGGGTCACTACTGCAATTTGATTAGGGCCTTTTCACATGAATATTTCTCTCCTCCAAAATATTGACCAAAAAAAAAAAAAAAAATCCCAATAACCAAAAATTCTTATTCTGGAGCAACACTGAAATATAACTTCTGCCTGGAAGGTCAAAAGCAATCTAAGGACTAGACTTCATTTTAAATAAAATCTAATGCTTTCAATCCTTTTTGCTAGGTCTCTTTAAAATATTTAATGCCTTTTTGAGAGTACAGAGCAAAAATCAGACTTGAAAGGACTCACCGGACATCAAAAGCATATTAATAATTTTCTGTTGTTTGGAGATTTTTCTGAGATGTCTGCACACTATACATAAAAACTAAAGGACCTAAGTCTTCCATTCAACCTGGAAGTGGTTTATTCAATGTAAATAGACATAGAACAAATGAATCACACAAAGATAGCAAGAGCCAACATATAATAAAATTAAAAAAACACACACACACAATATATCTGCTTGTCAGATCTCAGTCTACATCCTTTTGGCCCCGTTTGTTACCTTTGATAAGTAGATATTATATGGTACATTGTCTACCATAATCCTAATTTCACTAATGTTCATTTATACCATGTATTGTACTGATTTCCTTTCCTTATTTATTATTGATCTGAATTTGTCTTTAAATTATATGAATTTTTCACCAGCAAAAAAAAAAAAAAAAATTATCCCCATGTTTCTTAGCATTAAAGTACCACTTCCTTTTATTTGTCCTTTTATTTGAATAATGCATTTGAAGTAAATACATTATTCAAATTTCAAAGGTTGCAAACCAGCTCAAATACTTAATCCCTATTAGTTTATTAATTCACCTGGCCTTTATTGAAGAAGAAGCTGCATGTAGATTATTTAGAATTACATTTTGGTTCTACCACTTGAAGCAGAAAATTCAAAAGGACAAAGGCTCAAGCATGATGGAAGTGTCTTGCTTTTCCATGTTAGAGGAGCCTGGAACCTACAGCCCAAGGCTGCATGGCAACCAGGTGGTGGAGTGGCTTCCACACTTCAGGTTCTGGGTGGTTGTCCAATTTCCATCGATCACGTTCTTTGGTGGCAAGAAAAGGAGAGTGAGTGGGTGGAAGGAGAAGGGCACAGAAAAGAGCTACTTCCACGAAAATCCTTTCTACTTATATGCAACATTTCCATTTCACTTCTGCTTTCATAAACCTAGCTGCAAGGGAAGCTGGGAAATGTAGTCTTTTATTCTCCCAATATGTGCCGCTAAAAATCTGTGTTTTGTGAGGTGTGGAGGGAGGATGGGTGATGGTGTCACCAGTTAGCAGATCTCACACAAAAATCAAGATCAGGCACTTTTAGCCTCTACGCGGAAACCCATAAAAAATACGTAAACCTTTTATAAAGTTTTTACCACAAAATAAGTCAGAATTTATTTTGCAGTTCTGCTGAAGTCATAACACCGTATTTTCTTGGATTGAATAGGATCCACATCATGTGATACACTTGGCAATTTAATAATGACTGTGGGTGGAGCCCACACCACTCATGCCATGAAGTTCTGTTGTGTGGTTCTGTGGAACTACGCTTGATTTCCACTGGCATCGTTAATCTCAGGCCACAATGTTGTATGTTGATGCATAAAGTATGACTTGAGAACCCTGAATATTATTTTCATAGTTTCTGGTTCTATGTCTGAGACTTTAAGTTACTTAAAGAACCACTTATTGCTGTTAGACCACCTTGCTGTGGCATCAACACAGCTATTTATCCCAACATTTCTATTTTCAGTTTAGGGAATGTCAATTAGCCTTTCTAAATTGGGTTCCACAAGATAGCGAAGCTCTGCAGAAAATGAATATGAGAGACTCTTTCTTTCTCAATTCTCCAGAGGATGGTACAGAGCTAAGGCTGTTTGTTGTCAGTTCATAGGAGAAGCATACAGTGGACGCTTTATGGCACTTAGACTTAATTTTTTTAGAAAACCCTTGTTGAAAGGGCTGGGTAGTTTCCCTGGTTTACACACACTACTGACTATTTTGTGACCACTGACCCTTAACAAAGATCAATATGGATATCACATGAGGAGATAGTTTTCTCATTTCTCTTAGTGTCTGATACAGCATCAAATGACTTTTGTATCA
The DNA here is from genome assembly GCF_048164855.1 of Canis lupus baileyi. Classification (NCBI taxonomy): domain Eukaryota; kingdom Metazoa; phylum Chordata; class Mammalia; order Carnivora; family Canidae; genus Canis; species Canis lupus. The sequence continues at coordinate 37,196,675 of NC_132868.1, read as the reverse complement.
TCTCCTTACACATTACAGTCAGCATAAGATTTCCTTTGTGAAATTTGTGTGGTATCCTCAGAAAACAATCTATTTCATTTTGCCGTGTTGTCTTTTGTGTATTATGGAATGCTGCGAGAGCTTCTTACCAATTATTATAATTGTGCTCATTATAGCTGCTCTGTTAAAAACTGAGATGAATTCTCAAAGGTCGTCTTTGTTAATTGTTTGCAGTGATCTACTGCAAAGTTACTATAGTTTATTGTAATGAAATTGATAAAACCATAAGCTTGAAATCAATTTTTAGATTATTGTTTTTATTCTACACCACTTCCTCTTTTCTTTTCTTTTCTTTCTTTTTTTTTTTTTTTTAAATAGAAACTAGCCACAGAAAGAACTGGGTATAATGCTTCTGCTCTTCTGGTTTTAGAGCTGAGGCACTTCCAAATTTGCCGATATTTGCTTCAGAATTAGTACTTCAACTCAGACTTAGTCTTTGAAGTTGTTTTAGTTCCTGAAATAATTATGAGAATTTCTTCATTTCGCAGCTTTCTAGGGATTCCTTCCCAGCTGGGTTTGTGTACTCTAGATTTGCCTACAATATCTAAACAAAACTGGGCCCTCTTGGGTAGTGTTTCTCAAAGTGGACTACTAGCTTCAGTGAACTGTCAGCCCCCCCAGTGGTATTCATTAGAAATGCAGATTTCTAGACCTGCTGTAGAATTTCAGGGTGGAGCCTCTGAACCTGCCTCTTCTACAAGCTCCCCAAGGAACTCCAGATTCATGAAAGTCAGAAGGATACTTTTCTAGGCTTTTATATTCACTGCTTTCTGGCCACCATATATGAAGAGACTATGGTTCTTTGATAACCCTGTAAATAATCCTCATTTTCATTTGGATAAAAATTCCTGGTGTCAACTAGTCCCTTTACAATGGTATCTTAAAGCCTACACAGGAATTAAGGAGATAATAACTTAATATCCTAGGCTTTCACCTTTCACCAATCATCTTCACTCAGAATGAGTGGTTCTGATCTTATTACTCAGGACACTTTGGGTTGTGGTACCAAAGCCCGACTCAAGCCAAATGAAGCTGAATATGGAGTTTATTAGAAGTCACACGATGTGATTAGGAATGTTATCTTTCTCTTTCTTTGGGCTCTGCTTTCTTCTCACCAACACTTCCAGGTTCATGTTCTAATTACTTCATCATTGTTAGTCCCAACAAAGTGCCGGTCTGAATATCAGTGGTGAAGCTTGGGTCATGTCCCCAACCCTGAACCAATCCTTCTTTTCCTTCCTCCATATCTGGATTGGGTACCTGGCCCAGGGACCTACAGGGTCAAAGGCTAGGAAAGGATGATTCCTCAAAGCAAAGCGTAAAGAAGTATTTGAGAAAAGGGTGGAAAGGTTGCTGAGTTGGCAAAATCAGGAGAATTGCAACACCATGACATCAACTATCATTGTAGTGGATGTGCTTAAAGTTGATTTGGTCCTTACGTAAAGTGCCTCTCCAAGAGCCTTTGTTATGTTTCAGCCAAAAGTAATAATAATGGTAACTAACATTGGTGGAGTGATTATTATGAGCCAGAACTCTTTTAAATATTTTCTGTATATTGATTACTTAATCATTTCAGCAACCTGCAAAACAGCTTCCATTAACAGCACCATTATAGTGATGAGAAGACCAGGCCTATTAAGTAGCCTCAATATAACATGTACATGGTGGGGTCACTATTTCAGCCTGGGCAATTTAACTCTATCCTTGAAGTCCATCCTCTGACACATTGCTGTAGTCTCCAATTAATACAGAAGGGCATTTGGTGTTTAATTCACTGTGATTTTTTTCCCACTAATTTATTCAATAAGCATTTACTAAACATCTGCCTACTAGGAGGATCCATTTTAAACCCTGCTTGACTGAGTTCCTATTTCTGTCTTGCTTACTGAATTCCTGTAACTGAAGCTTATGACCAGGCTCCATCTCTCTTTGAGGAGTAAGGAAGTGGTCTCCCAGGAGCCTCTGGTAGAGGGCTTTGCCCATAATTAATGGGTTCAGTGAATGTTTACTGAAACTGGACAAAAAGAAAAAAAAATCTTTTCATCCTGAGTTGTTTGGGAGAGTCAGGGGACATATTGCTCCAAGCATGTTTTGTTGCTCCCTCCCAAAGAGAGGCCATTCAGTGGAGTGGTTGGTAGCACAGGACATAGTATTATTTATAATAGTAATAACAACAACAGCCATGGTCAAAATAAAAAGGCTGAGTACTTATCATGTGCCAGGCACTGTTGTACTTGGTTAAATATATGTTAGCTCACTTAATCCTCAAAACAATCCCCATTAGCGGACACTGTTCATTTTACAAATGAGTAATTGAAAACACAAAATGCCTAAGTAATTTGCCCAAGCCCCTCAGATAGTAAATGGCAGAGTTGGAATTCCAAGTCAGCCAATCAGGGTGTGTGCACCCTCCTCACAGCCCAGTTATGGGAATGAGGTGAGGGTGTACCACTGGCGCAGCATCTCAGGTTGAGCTGAGATCACGCCCTACTACCCTCCTTACTGACTGTGACCTCAGGCAGCTTTCTTAACCTTGCTGAGTCTTATTTTACTTACCTGTTTGGTGGAAATACAAACATCACCAACTTGTGATGAGGCTAAAATGACATAATGCATAGTGCCTGCCACTTAACAGGTCCTCAATAAATGATTTTAATTATTACTGGTAAGATACAGTGAATGCCTGAATGGGGCAGGCAGTACGATTGGAGAGGATTTTAGAGAGTGCCTAGTTCTATCATCAGTAGATGAGAACATGGGGCTGGCAGCCTGTGCTATGAACTACGTGCCATACTTGGGTTAGTTACTCGTTAATACACGTCAATAGTTTGACTCGGGCCTGTCTTCGCCAGCTCAGTTACAGAGCTATTAGTCTTCCCCTGAACAATATTAGTCTCACCTTGAGCATATACAAAATGACTTAGTATAGAGCAAGCTCTAAGAGAGAACGGACAGCTAGATTCCAGAAGCTGAAGGCTGAAACCACAACCATTCGTTCATTTCCTCATTCATTTAAGAATAAATGGGTGCTGCGTTGCAGTGTGAAGGCCGTGAAAACCGAGACGCACACTATCTTCTGGAATCTTACATTCCAGCATGCATAAAACACATTTATACACACTGAACAAATGGTTGAACGACCGAATCACAGTTCTGAACTTCTGAGGAGTGTGCAGAGAGTATAAGAGAGAATTTAAGATTTCCTATCTGTGTGGCTAGGATGTTTCCAGATAAAGTGAGAGCTACGCAAGATCTGAGGAAGAGTTGATCTTGGTTTTGCATTGTTAGGGCTGGGGGAAGGGCATTCTCAGCTGTAGGAGTTTGGCCCTCAGGAGGGTTCAACAAAGCCTGGGAATCCCCACCCCAGACTCTGCTTACAGAGACCCTTCAGAACACACCTCTTGAGACCTCTTTGGGGCTCTTCAGGGAGGTGTCTTTAGCAGACAGACCGACTAATGAGGCATATGATGAGAACTTTCAAAAAGAAAAGATAAACAAATATTATTTTTGCCTGCATAATACCATCTGCCTTTGGAGCCTGTGTTTAGTGCTTCCGTTCTGTAGGGGATGATAGATATTGGAAAGCTTCTAGAGTTCTAAAAATGAACAGGCCGAGCTGCCCACTATACATGCACACTTACACGTCTCCCCCCATCTTGCCTACAGAGTGTACCCCTCTTGGTGGCTTATGTGTGTCTAGGCCTCTGCACATGTGCGCACACGCTGGGTGTATGGCCTGGATGGGTAGGCTTGTTGTATGTGTATGCACAACGTGTCCGAGAGATTGCTTAAGAGCAATATGAGCCACTTCATTTATGGCAGACTTTAGGCAAGTTAGTGACCACACTACCAGGGGGTGAAACTCATTTACTTCTGGATTATTTGAGCATGAGTAGTTTATTATTATTTTTAAAATTCATGGTTTTCTTGAGAGTCATCATCAGTGGAGGTTTCGTTGTGAGAAAAATGCACATCGGGCTGCGTTAGCGGTTTCTCTAAGGGACAGCATTTCCCAGCAGGAGAGAACAGGCCAGCCTCACGGTAAAGAAGAGCCCTGCAGATTGGCACGGTCATCTGAGTATATCCTAGTTTTGACACTAGGGCATGACATTTTTCCTTTATCTCTCCGTGGTACCAAGAGTCCCTAGAGGATGCAACCTGCAGCTGCAGGGCCTTGGCAATCACGATTTTTCTGCTGGAAAAACAGTTGCCTTCTTAGTCTCACATCAGCCTTTTCCTTTCTTCCTAAATGGGTAACCCCCACAAGGCCTTCAGAATTCAGCTCAAACTTGAAATTCTTGGTGCTGTGTCCCCCAATGCCTCCAGTTAGGTGAGCTGCCCATACCTCTCCTGTTTGTCATTCTTCGTGCATCTTTGTCATTCTTTGATTCCCATCTGTGTGCCCACAGCCTATAGTAAGTGTCATTGGTGCAGAGCTTGAATCTGTGATGCCCATGGTTGTATTATGATATTATTAGCATTTAGCATTGCACCTGGGATACAGTAAACAGTTAAATATCCGCAGAATGAATTCTTTAGCCTAAGATTAAAATGCAACAGATCCAGGTACCGCCTGCAGAAAGTCGTGGCAAAGTCCTAGTTCCCTCAAGGCTCAGGCAACTCATTGAACCTTTCGGGGTCTGTAAAAGTATAGTTTATAGGTGCATAACCCCACCTTGAGATAATTTTAGGAGATCCATACATGCTTAATTATCATTTAATTTTTAATACATTTTCATATTTAATAAGATGTGATTAAAAAAACAAACCTCAAGCTGTATATTATTACACCAATAAACACACTGGAATATGGCAACCTCTTAAATTATACTCCTGGATTCCTCTATCCGTGTGCAGAATTTCATTCAGTAAGAAGAATTTCTACTGAAACTTCAAACCCTTCCCTTTATTTATTTTTTTAAATAAATTAATTTTTTATTGGTGTTCAATTTACCAACATACAGAATAACACCCAGTGCTCATCCCGTCAAGTGCCCCCCTCAGTGCCCGTCACACATTCACCCCCACCCCCCGCCCTCCTCCCCTTCCACCACCCCTAGTTCGTTTCCCCGAGTTAGGAGTCTTTTTCTTCTCCCTTCCCTTATATTCCCTTTCACTATTATTTATATTCCCCAAATGAATGAGACCATATAATGTTTGTCCTTCTCCGATTGACTTACTTCACTCAGCATAATACCCTCCAGTTCCATCCACGTTGAAGCAAATGGTGGGTATTTGTCGTTTCTAATAGCTGAGTAATATTCCACTGTATACATAGACCACAGCTTCTTTATCCACTCATCTTTCGATGGACACTGAGGCTCCTTCCACAGTTGGGCTATTGTGGACATTGCTGCTAGAAACATCGGGGTGCAGGTGTCAAACCCTTCCCTTTAAAAAGAGAAATTTGCAATTACTTATCTTAGGAATATAGCTTATCTCTATTTTGGGTGTAAGACAAGACTGAAAATGAATGAGATATTGAAGCTGATGTGACTTTGTATTTCTTTTTTTTTTTTTTTAAAAAGATTGTATTTATTTATTCATGAGAGACACAGAGAGAGAGAGAGAGTGAGAAAGGCAGAGACACAGGCAGAGGGAGAAGCAGGCTCCATGCAGGGAGCCCGATGTGGGACTCGATCCCGGGTCTCCAGGATCAGGTCCTGGGCCGAAGGTGGCTCTAAACCACTGAGCCACCAGGGCTACCCATGACTTTGTATTTCTTTCAGAAATTCTAATTTTGTATTCACTAAAACAGCTTTTTTGTTGTCATTGATTAATTTAATAACTAGATATGAATAGTTAAACTCATAAAAATGCAATTTTACCTATTTTAAAATTCTAGTTTTTGTTGATCCAATTTGTTGCCATCCTGACTAAACTTTCTACTAGAGGAAGGGATTTCACTCTTACAGATTATTTTAAAACATTTAAAAACTACATCCCAGAAAAAGTCAACAATCCCTTCAAAGTCTAGTGTCGTGATTCTTTAACAATCAATTATCTTCAACTTTGTGTCAGATTCTGTCAACAGTGAAGCTGAGAACGATAGGAAAGTTGGTGCCAACTCCAGCCTAAGGCCAACAAGTGCTATGGAAGGTGGGAGCAGAAGTGGTTTAAACCAGTGTCCACACACCTCGGGTGAAGTGACTTGGATGGATACGTCTCAGACTTTTCTTTTGAGTTCAAATGCACCAGTCAGTTTGATTATTATAAGAGTTACACAGTTTAATTCTTGTTCCATGGATTGAGAGCTAAATGTTGGGCAAGCTCTTTGTTATAGAGCACACAATAGGGGGTCGCTGGGTGGCTCAGCGGTTTGGCGCCTGCCTTCAGCCCAGGGCGTGATCCTGGAGACCCGGGATCGAGTCCCACATCAGGCTTCCTGCAGGGAGCCTGCTTCTCCCTCTGCTTGTGTCCCTGCCTCTCTCTCTCTCTCTCTCTCTGTGTCTCTCATGAAGAAATAAATAAAACCTTAAAAAAAAAAAAAAACTCATCAGTAGAGCACACTAATATTAAGTATCTTATTAATCCCATTTTTCAATCCTAGCATATTATAGATGCTTAAAGTATATTCCCTGTGTATTCAATATGCAACTTAAAATCCCTCCTTTATCCCCCGATATCATTTATAAGCAAATACTATTGTGTGCTAATGAGCTTCTTTAATTGGAAGACCAAAGGCAGTTTTCTCATCATCCCTGGCTTAAAATGCTCCCAAACACGTCTTTCATGATTAGCAGCTTTAGTTTTATCACCGTGGGTTAACTGCTCTTCTGTCTAGGAGTTTTTGGTATAGGATTGAGAGCACTGACTTTGGAGTCAGGTGAATCTCACCTTGAATCTCACATGAATGAATGTGGGGGTTACTCAACCTCTCTGAAATTCATTTTCGTCATTTGTATGGAACTATTAAATCATCTACTTCATAGAGCTGTTTTGCATATTTAATAAGGTAACACACGGTTTCTGGTACATAGCAAACATGGCAGGAGGTGAACTTTGGCTCTATTTTATGACCACGATGTCATATCATTATATGATACCATCATCAGAGATAGTCATGGCTCAGTGCTTAAATGGAAGCCTCCATTTCTTTGCATTTGAAAATCACTTTCTCTTTCGTGATTTGCCATCCTCCAGGAGGTCAGGCGTGGCTTCTCACACGGAAGGTTTGTCTGCAAACAGTAGGAGAGAGCTAGCCCTAGTGCACAAGGAATTTTCCAGCCTCTGCTCCATCACATTTGCTAATGTCCCATTGGCTAGAGCGAGTCACATGGCCAAGCCCAGACACAAGAAGAGGAAATGGGCTCCCATCTCTTCATGAAGGAGGCCTGCAAAATCATGACCTTTCCACACATCCCACCCCCCCCACCACCAAGTATATCACAAATACTAAGCAATAAATAGATTCCCGTGATCTTGAGAAAATAACAGTCTTCTTTATTTTGATAATAAAGTTATGCTTAAGCACTTAATAATTTCTAAGCCTGAGAGGTGGTTTAAATAGATGTTCTTATTTTCATTCACGTAACTGATATTCAGAGAGTCTATATGCAATGTCTAAGGGTACGTAATGTATCAGCTTGGACTAGATGTTGAAGTCTCATGACTGAAGTAATAACTTCTTTCTAGGGGAATGGACTTGTCTTATTAAAACTAGTCCCTTTTAAAATTTGTGACTATTTGATACCATGCCTTTGTTTTCCAGTATGACCCAGGGGTCATTAGTTTCCCGGTGGGCTTGATCTTTTCACCTTATTCTTAAGACATAAGAATTACACATTTACAAAGCAAAAGACACCTTTCTTTTATAACTTTGTAATCTAATTTTGGCCTCTTTTGTTGTCTCTGTCTTTTTGAAAACGTTATAACTCATATTTTTCAATAGCTGTGTTGTGAGAGGGTGAACTGCTTGCCCAATGTTAAATAAGTGCTCGTAGTTACTAGTAAGTGTGTCCCTTTCAGTGCCACTGACTCACTCGCTGCTACCACTGCCCTAGACTAGAAATTGTGACAAACAGTAGCCCAATAAAATGCTTGCCCACACACAAGGTCATATGAGATCTAGATCGAGGCTCTACGCTAGAGCTACAGAACCAGACCTACAGTGGTTTCGTAATTGTATTTGGAAACTATACAGTTTAAAGAAAAATTCAAGATACTTTCATTCCTGCTCTTCCATCCTTGATATTTATTTATTTATTGGTTGACAAGATCCATAATAATGTTTGGTTTGTATCACTCTTTAAACTTTAATATACTTCATTCAAATATCCCAAAAGACCGGGGCATATAATAAAATACTATTATAAAATCTGGATCTAATTACAGAGGAGAAAACTGAGGTTGTAGAAGATAGGTTACTTTCCTAGGACCGTGGAGCCCAAAGTGAACATGCCCACCCTCATTTTTCTGACTCAGTGCATGTGCTTTCTTCATTTTCCGATTGCCTCAGTTTACCTTTGCAAAGTGATGGAGAGCATGATGCCTTCATTCCGATCTCCAACACTATTTTGGATTTAATTATATATTGAATTGCACTCTTATTTAACTGTTTCATAAAGTCTCATTTTCTTAAAAGTACTGTAAGCTTTTTAAAGACACTTTTCCCCCCTTGGATTCTCCTACATCACCCTCCATGCTGTTGAGAACCTAGGAGGCCGGCAGCAGTATTCTAGAACCAACTTGTCACTAACAATGCCGGAAGGTGACACTGGCCAGCTGCCGTGGGAAAGGGATGGGTGATTTCTTGCCTCACGAAGTTGCTCCTTAATGGAAGCAGCCGTCGATGATCCCAGGCTGCCCACAGAAACCCTCAGGTTTGTTTTCTCCCCTTCTGTCTGGGTTTCCCTAAAGTACATCCACTCACATCCTGCATTCATCAACAATTATTTGGCTCCACATGGTAGGTTTAAAATAGCCTCATATGCACCATAGTAAGACATTTGAGGTGAGCTGCAGGGACCCTTGAACAAGTGGAAGGTCTGTGAAGGTCAGTCTCTCCCCAGGCCAGCGACAAAGGCTTAGCTAGTTTCTGATAGCTGCAGGGAAGAATGGGTGGTCAGCAGTATGCCATCCCAGCCCCTCCCTCCCGGACCCCCCTCCTCACCATGATGGCCACATGCTTCTCCTTAGCTCAGCGCCCCAATCGTACATTCTATTTTGAGATCACCTAGTCTTGGATTTTGTTAAGCCACGTGACATGTAACATGTTTTGTTCTCCTGGGTTGTCAGATCTCCGTTGTTTTTCGCTCAAACTTATTTTTGCGTGGTCAGGAAATGTCAGCATTTCACCATTCTTCTCATCTCATTCTTCCCATTTCCTTTCAAGCACCTGCTAATGCCGCTCTAGGCAGCTCGCCCTTTGCAGGTGTTCATTCTTTTATTCACACTTCTTCAAAGGCACTTTGTCTGATGCCGGGCATGTTACAGAGCAAAAGCGGGCACCATTCCTGTGTTTACAGTTGTTATGGACTCATTGGGAAGGGAGAGTTTAATCAAATGGTCAGGTGGATAAATGTGGATTACAATTGTGGTAGGTGCTTCAAAGGAAGACCCATGGGATGATCCACAAGCCTCAAGCCAAGTCAGGTAGATCAGAGGGCTTTGGTGGGGAAGGGACTCTGGAACAGAGACCTGAAGGCCGAGGAGGGCTTATAATCCACAGACAAGAGTCAAGTAAATGAGCAAATTATGACACATCTCCATACCAGTACCAACAAATATGGTGCATATGCTAAGTGTAGGGGGTGGATAAGATAGAGAGATGGGGGGAGGTAGGGACCTGACATGGCCTGAAAGAATTAGGGGAGACATCTTGAGGGGGATCATTTAAACTTAATAAGAATAATGAGTATAAATCATGTGAAGAAGAGGAAGGGGAAAGAAGTCATCACATGGAAGACTGCAGAAGGGCCCGACAATGTAGAGACTGAAGTGAGGCTGAGCAGCTTATGGTGTAAGGGGAGAGATAGGGACACAGCATGGGCAGCCTTTTAGGTAAAGATGATGAAACAAACTACATTATTATTATTATACATCATTGTTACTACTGCTGCATCTAAAACAACACTCCTGGGATGGATTTTTCCCACCAATCTCGGAAGTAAAGTGCTAGTTTACAGTCCAACTAATGTGTACATATTAAAATAAAATTAGGGATAGCACATGCACACTTGCCTGATAATGTCAAGGCCCCCAAAAGGAGCCCAAGTGGAGGACTCCAAATTGAAATTCAGGATGAATGACACTGGAATATCAGGAAACTTAGTCTGTAGGAGAGTTACTTCTTTTCACATCCATGGCACTACCACATTCCCCCCTTTCTTTTTATGTTTAGTTTCCTGAAGGTGAGATGAGTACTCCTGTTTTGTGAACTTCCTCAGATCTAGGAAACTACCCTCACTCCCTTTCCCATCTGACTTTCATCATCTTCAGTCAGTTACTTCAATAAAAGTAGGCTTCAAAGAAAATGAACCTAACAAATTTTAAATCTCTGAGTCTGTATTTTTTTTCTTCCCCTAATCTTTCCTATACCAGATATGATCAGTGTTAGGTACTCCGTGGACACAGTTCCCAGAAGCCAGGAGTGAATTTTATCTCAAAGTCTATATACCTTGATCTTTTTCCAGGTCAAAGGGTGAGATTTTTTTTTTTCTAGCAGGTTACATGCTATGCCTGTTTGCTGTACAAACAGAAGACCCTCTTGGATTGCCGATTTGTTGTCTTGTAATTTTTTTCTTTGTGGTCAAGGGAGAAAGTCAAGTTATATAATAATTTTGCTTGTTTATCACCACAGAAGAAAAAACTTAAGAATTTATTACATAGTTGATATCGATGGTGATGAAAAACAGAATCCTACTAAAGACAATGGATTTTCATGACAATATTTTTATTCTAATACAGGATGAAGAGGAAGAAATCAAACAAGAAATTAACATGTTGAAGAAATATTCTCATCACCGAAATATTGCTACATACTATGGTGCTTTTATCAAAAAGAACCCACCAGGCATGGATGACCAACTTTGGGTATGTAGTGCTATCCACATTTGCCTCTTACATGAAGAACAACCAGGGCCAAATAGTTCATTTCTCTATCTTCATGTTGGAGTAATGAATTCTTTCTTCGAAACTCTCAGTCCCATGATTTCCATAACAGTGTGTTTTCAGGGTTCTTTCTCATTTCCCTAAACACCTCTCCATCATTTAAGTATCTTTTTTGAAAAAAAAAATACATTTTTTATTTTTTTATTTATCTACTGCGAGAGAGAGAGAGAGAGAGAGAGAGAGAGAAAGATTCTGCAAGTTAGGGGAGGGGCACCGGGAGAAGGAGAGTGCAGATCTCAGGCAGACTCCTCGCTGAGCATGGAGCCTGACACAGGGCTCAATCTCATGACCCTGAGATCACAACCCGAGCCGAAACCAAGAGACAGACGTCTAACAGACTGAGACACCTAGGCGCACTTCCATCTTTTAAGTATCTTTATCTTCTATCTTCCATCCCTTCTATCCCTACAGCAAGTTTTAAGTTTTCTGGTTTTTCCACTAGTGACTCTGTTTACTGAGTTTTTATGATACTTTAGGCATCATGCTATTTGCTTTCTATGTATTATATCACTTATTCCAGCTCTCTAAGGTAGACGTTATCATTTCTTCATTTCTTAGATGACAAAACTTAGGCTTACAAAGATGGTAAGTAGACTGCCCTAAGGTCTTTGTAGCTGGAAATGGCAAAGCAATGATCTAACCAAGCTCTTGGAGTCTTTTGCCTTGTCTATCACTAAATGTGTGGATGAATGAAATTAAATTGATTAATTAATTAAAAGATTTTATTTATTCATGAGAGACACAGAGAGAGAGGCAGAGACACAGGCAGAGGGAGAGGCAGGCTCCTCAGCAGGCGCCCAATGCAGGACTCAATCCCGGGACTCCAGGATCACTCCCTGAGCCGAAGGCAGTTGCTCAACTGCTGAGCCACCCAGGTGTCCCAATAACTGAAATTTAAATTCCAATTCCGTTAGTGAAATGCCTAAGACAATCTCCGATACTGTATAAGTACTCAAATAGATTGCTTGCCTTTCCAGTTAGCCATGTGCTCCAGTCCTGTATCTTTGACAATCTGTCCCACTGAAAGTAAGTTCAGTACGCCTGATACTAAAACCACTACTCCTGTCCCTGCTCTGCTCTGATTGCTTCTCTTCTCACCTTCCTGATTTCTGTCCATGGAACTTTTATTTATTCTTAGTCCCTCAGGCTGATGTATAATACTCTCTTGCTTTAATCTTCATTTGCTAACTTTACACCCACCCCACTAGTGCAGGCCCATTCATTGGAAGCCTAGGTTTTGCAGTAGACCTCTATTTGATCTGTCTCTCTTTCTTGAATCTCTGTTCATCTCATATGTTGCTATTGGATTAATTAGTCTAAAAATACTCTTTTAATCACTCATCATCTTATTCATTTTTCTAGAGCTCTTAAAATGTGTCTGACACACAAAATTTATTTAATTAGAGCTTACTATATGCCAGATTAGATACTAAATTCTGTGGCTCCTATGACTACTATTTCATGGATAATGGATCAGAGAATCTCAGTCTACTGTCTTAATGCAAAAGACATCTGTAGTCCAGCTGAGAAGACACAAAACATCCACAGTGAACAGAGTTGGTGACCACAAGTGAAAAAATAATGCTAGCTCAGAAAAATAGCAAGATTTTCATATCATTTGATAATTGAATGCTATGATCTTTGGAAGTGAAAAGAGCTGCTGGATATTTTTTTCCCTGTAAGTCTCATCTTTAAATAAAAATTTTAAAAAGCACTTTTGTATAAATAAACCCTCTTTGTATGATCACATTGATTTTATATATTTTATGTGATTTTTGACAGTTATAGTGAGATTTTAATCATGGCCTCTTAAATGTATGGTAGATATAAATGTGAAAATTAAAAATGTAAAAGTAGTAGGAGAAAATAGCTGTAACTATATAATGCTAAAGAAAGATATACAAGGGCATATATTCAAGGGCAGATCCACAAAACAGGAGTTTGATGGACTTGCCTATATACATTTTTTAAAGTTTCCCATTACAAAAAAACATAATAACTAAAGTAAAAATGCAAATAACTGATTTAGGAAAAATATCAATCCATACATGATGAGAAAGAATTTAGTAGCCTTTAGAGAATTTTTATAAATCAGTAGTAAAATATGAAATTAAGAGAAATATGGAGTTAAGAACAAGGCAGCAGGGATCCCTGGGTGGCGCAGCGGTTTGGCGCCTGCCTTTGGCCCAGGGCGCGATCCTGGAGACCCGGGATCGAATCCTACGTCAGGCTCCCGGTGCATGGAGCCTGCTGCTTCTCCCTCTGCCTGTGTCTCTGCCTTTCTCTCTCTCTCTCTGTGTGACTATCATAAAAAAAAAAAAAAAAAAAAAGACTTAAAAGAACAAGGCAGCAATTAACAAAGTAAGAAATATCAATTACCTGTAAAGATGTTCTTAAAATATAATCATGCCAACATAAATATAAAATATTTATATAAATATAAAAGAAAACAAGAATTAGATACCATTCCTTAACTTGTAGATTGGCAAAGATTTTTTGTTTTTTAATAATATACCCAGAATGGACAGTCAGGCCCCCTGCTTATAGAAATGGAGGTTGGAGGTTTGTATTCTATCTCAAGGGCGATTGGAATACAGACGGATAAACATGCTCCCTCTCTTCCCCACCCCACCCTCCAACACACACAGATATACAGGAATGTATCCTAAATAAATATTTGGGTAACTACATAAAGATGTGTGTAGAAGTTAACCAGGAGGGAATTACTTAAGTAAATCCATTAAAGGACACTATGAAAGGACATATCCACCAGTTAAAATGATGTAGATTTATATTTACAATGGATAAACATTATTATAATGGGGTTTTTTAAGCCTTTTATAAAAAAGCTACAATTAGATAAAATGCATTTTCATTTTTGTCAAAGAAAGGAAGAAAAAGAAAAAATATATGTATCTATCCATCTATATCTATAAATGGTGGAGATGTCTAGAATAATATATACCAATGGTGTTGAAAATCACAAAATTGGGATCCCTGGGTGGCGCAGCGGTTTGGCGCCTGCCTTTGGCCCAGGGCGTGATCCTGGAGACCCAGGATCGAGTCCCACATCGGGCTCCCGGTGCATGGAGCCTGCTTCTCCCTCTGCCTATGTCTCTGCCTCTCTCTCTCTCTGTGTGACTATCATAAATAAATAAAAATTAAAAAAAAAAAAAGAAAATCACAAAATTGATGGAAGCCCCTACCTACGTGTAGCTTACATTTCCTATCTGGGTAGTTATTTCAGTAATTTAATTTTTGAAACCTTTTTTACGTCTGCTCTTTTTTTATTTCTTCTAAGCTTTCTCTGAAGTTGAACACATCAGAGCCACTTCTGTTCCTTCTTTTTTAAATTGCTTCTCATTGGGCTGTGTCTGTTCCTCATAGACCATCAGCTGTGTGAGGACAAAGATTGTGTTGTTTGCACCTCAATGTCCTCGGTGCTAGGAGGGTGCCACGCTTATGATGCTGACAAAATAGTTGGTCTGTAGAGAAGTGATTATCATTCCTATAAACTTGATTGCTAATGTTGGTACGAAGCAGATTGCTGTAGGTACTTTGAGAGCTCATTTTTCCTGTGGCCTCTAGGTTCAGCAGAAATGATGAGATGACACAAGTTGGAATATGTCTGTGTTCCTAAAGCACTTCTGTATAATCAAGAATCTAGCTTTAAAAAAAAAAAAAAGATTTTATTTATTTATTTGACAGAGAGAGAGACCACAAGCAGGAGGAGTGACAGGCAGACGGAGAGGGAGAAGCAGGCTCCTCTTGGAGCAGGGAGCCCGATGTGGGACTCAATCCCAGGACCCTGGGATCATGACCTGAGCCGAAGGCAGGTGCTTAACCAACTGACGCCACCCAGACGCCCAAAGAATCTAGGTTTTTAGCAATGACCCCATATTGCCATAAACTTCAACAGATAATAAGTGGAGAATGATAGCTATTTTAGTACTCTCTGGAGAGAGGTGTTTTGTTTGGTCAGGGCCATTGTTCCCAATTAAAAGAAGGCATTACTGTAGCATTGGAACCAGCACCTTCAGGAATCACCCCCATAGTACTAGTTGAGTCACACCCAACTATTAATATCATTTCTTTTGTGAGATGGGCCAGATTGGATTGTCGGTTTTCTTGTGAGAATGAATTGTTAAAATCTGGCTATTAGAAATCACTGGTTGAAGGAAAGAGAGGAAGATTGGTCAAGGGGACTGACTGTTTTTTACCCTTTTCCTAATGCTGTGATTTTTTTTTTTTTTAAGTTGGCAAGAAAATTACTTTTCCTTTATTTTGCTGGGTCCCCATGAAGTTAATTGACTTTCCCAGGGCCTCAAAGCTCATTAATGGATGAATGCAGAGCCAGAATGCAGGCATCCTGAAATGTGACAATTTAGCTTGGCCTGGAGTTCTGTAAAAGGCACTGGAAGTCTGTTTGGTTTTTGTTTTTTTGTTTTTTTAAATAAGCGAAACCTGCAGCCCATTTTCCAATTGGCACTAGGAGAAAGCAGCATGCCTCTTTGCATCTGCATGGAGTGAATAGAAGGTTTTGTACTCTTGGGAACCAGTTGCTGCCTGCCAGTCCTCACCCTGGCCAGTTGCTCCTCCCATGAAGACAGCTGTGGTTGCCGGGAATCGAGAGTCTGCATGTGTGTATATATCCATTTATTCATTCACCATCCATTCATCTAACAAATACATATCACGCACTTGCTAGGCACAAGGCAGTCTTTTGGGCACTTAGGATATATCACTGAACAAAATTGATGGCAGCCCCTACCTACATGTAGCTTACATTCCTATTACAGACCACACACAGATAATAAACATAATCAGTAGAAAACTGTAGAGGATGCTAGAGGCTGACAGAGCCTGGTAGAGCAGGGGAAGCTTAATGGGGTTGCAGCCGGGGAGAAGCCCCATCATAGATAACTCAAGGAAGAACATTCCAAGCCTGGTGTTTTCCAAGAAGAACAATGGGAGCAGTGTGACCAGAAACATGGGAGATGACGTGGGGCCACATCATGTAGGCCCTTACAGACCACTGGAAAGATGTCAGCTTTTACTCTAAGTGAGGTGAGGGTTTTGAAGATGGAGGGATGGAATCTGATCCTCATAATTAAGGGGTTCCCGCTTATTGGTGGGTTGAGATTAGACCAGATGTGGGCCGGAGCAGAAGCAGGGGCACCAGTTAGGAGACTGTTTTAGCAAGCTAATCCCTTTCCTAAAGTTAACAAAGGGAGATCTGCAAGTGGTGATCCCTCCCAAACCCAGGCCCCAGGGGAGGACCCAGACCTTCACATTCCTTTTTACCACCTGCAAGTAAGTATTAAAGGCCCCATGTTCTGCTTGGAAGACAGAGGGCCTGGCACTTACCGATTGGTGGTCCTGCAGAGAACTGTTCTGACCGTCCCCACATCCCTAATCTATCCATTAGCTTCTGTGTCACTGGGGATGGAAGTACAAAGCCACGAGATGCTTGTGAGGGCAAGGGCAGCTGCTTTTTTCTATCTGTGCTCTTTCTATTTGGCAACAAACTAAGGGGGGACTTGGAAAAGTAAAGGGAGAAGAGAAACATAAAATAGGGAATTAATACCAGATTATAGTATTGGTGGGAACTTGATTATAGAATCTGATAATGTGTAAGTCTCTGTTCCAAGGCCTCTGATTTGCTAAGCTTGGACCATCCCATGTTAATAATAACAATAGCAGGTAATATTTATTGCTTGCTTATCGCATGCCAAGTTTTGTGGGGTTTTGCATCATCATGGTATTTCATTAGATCTTTACAACCACCCTACAAATTGGACATTATCATTAGTCCCACTTTACACATGAGGAAATTTGGCTCAGAAAAGTTAAGGAACTTTCCCAGGGTCTCACAGCCGGTGGATGATAAAGCCAGTGCGTTAGCCAGCCCCAAGCTGTCTGAAGCTAGAATCAAGCCCCTGAGTTCTACACTCATTTTTTTTTTTTAAGTTGTAAGAAATAGTTCTGATATCAAAAGTTGGTATTCCAAACAGGATTGAAGCTTTGTGTTTAAATTATTTTGACCTGGAGACACCAGGGTGGCTCAGCGGTGGAGCATCTGCCTTCGGCTCAGGGCGTGATCCTGGAGTCCCAGGATCGAGTCCCACATCGGGCTCCCTGCATGGAGCCTGCTTCTCCCTCTGCCTGGGTCTCTGCCTCTCTTTCTGTGTCTCTCATGAATAAATAAATAAAATATTTTTAAAAAAATAAATTATTTCGGCCTCACCTTTAACCTTCGTTCCTCAGTTCCCTAATTCTCAAAGAGGGTATAGCAGGACCAGTTCGCTACTAATAAGGCTGATGTGAAGTCGAAGAAATATGCTTTGAAGAGTACATTAAACCTTTCGGGGATGTTTCAGCAAACAATTGCAAAGGTCACAGAGAGTTGACTCTTTGGACTAATGGCATTCTGTTAGGATCACATTTATATAAAAATGTTATTGTGGATTATATAGAGACATAATCCTCAGGCACCCAGAGCAGCCTTGGTCCCGTTCATTCCCAGTTTTCAGACGGCCTCAAGTATTCCCCAGCTATTTCTTTTGTTGTGGCTGGAGGTTTTGCGCAGAGCCTGCCAGCCAACACATGTGCTGTTTTAGGTGTCTGATTGAATTATAATCTGGGCAAATTCTATCAGTCTTGTTGTAGAGATAAACTCTTGGTTTAGTACCATCTCTTTGCGGAAATACAGCTACTTCTGATAATGGCTAAGTCATTCCACTTTATCAACTGCTCAGGGCCTGCACCGGAAATCAAAAAAGGGAGCTCTTTCAATAAAGATTCTGATCTCTTGGAAACAAGCGAGCTGTGTCACACGCCCCTGCCATCTCATGCCGCCTGGCCTCAGCCAGTGGCGAGAAGCTCTCCATCCTGCTGCGCAGCATTCAGGCGCTGGGAGCCCAGGGCGAGTACACCGTCCATCAGGTGTACCCATTTCTCTGACGTTAGAAGCGAAATCACGTATATTTTGCTGTCTCTTCTGATGCCACCACAATCGCAGGACTAGAATAGCTTACAAAAACAATACCTTTCTGATTAGTTTCGGAAAATGTGGGGCGGTCAAGTAAGACAGATTGCTGTACTATAAAATCTCTTAATAGGCCACTCATTAAACTGCTACGGCGTAGCATCAGAGAGTCATCAAATCATGTTGTGTGCATTTTGGGGACAAGCGTGGCAGCTACTGGCTGAAACTGACCTGGAGTCCAGAGACCTGGCTTCTAGTATTGGCAGAGGCAGTATCTCTGACATTGGGTTCCTTCCTTATAAAAATGTAACTTAAAAAGAAAAAAAAAAATGGCAGGGGCACCTCAGTCGCTCAGTTGGTTAAGTGTCTGTCTTGGGCTCAGGTCATGGTCCCAGAGTCCTGGGATAGAGCCCGGTGTTGGGCTCCCATCTCAGCAGGGGCCTGCTTCTCCCTCTGGCTTGGGCTTGCACGCTCTCTCTCTCTCTCTCTCTCTCTCAAATAAATAAATAAAAATCTTATAAATAGATGATAGATAGATAGATAGATAGATAGATAGATAGATAGATAGATAGATGATAGAGATGTTAGAGTAGGTCTGGGTTTTCAGGCTGGCAGCCTGGAGGCTAAATACTGTCGAGGTGGATGTATTTGAGTTTGATTCACATAAGGTGGTGGTGTTTTATGCCAGCGTTGGAAAAAAATCTATTTCACACAAAAGTCTGGATTCCTTGAAAAGTTTTGAAAAATAGGAGGATATGGGAATGTCGGGCCTGAACTCCCCCCATAGCAGTAGGATGTTATAGCTGTTCGGAGAGCACACAGCCCACTCCAGTTTGTACCAGAGGTCCCAGCACTCCCTGTTGTCTTCCACACACACTCGCCTTCCTGCACTGACATTACTTGCTCAGCTCCTGTATAACATCATCCAGGAGTGAGATACTGAGATGAACCAATGAGAGGACCTTTCTAGAATCTGCAGGGAGGATGGCCACAGTCCCTAAACCTTAGGTCTAGTATAGTTTAACGCTTGCTGTAGCATCTTGTCTGGCAAAGAAACCAGGCCCTCTTGTTCTTGTAGTTGTTTTAAGGTTTAAATAGGAGGTGCCGCAGATAGCATGATTCAAAATCCAGCCACCTGTAGCTGAGTCTTTTGAACAATTTAAAATGTCTCTTTTTTGAATTCTATATCAGAAGTGAGGCTTTTTCCTTTCCTTTCCTTTCTTTCCTTTTCCTTTTCCTTTTCCTTTTCCTTTTCCTTTCCTTCCTTTTCCTTTTCCTTTCCTTTCCTTTTCTTTTTTCTTTTCTTTTCTTTTCTTTTCCTTTTCTTTTCTTTTTTTTCTTCTTTTCTTTTCTTTTCTTTTCTTTTCTTTTTTCTTTCTTTTTTTCTTCTTTTCTTTTCAGATTGTCCTAATCAGTATTTGTCACTTATATAACTGAAGAACTCCCTTATTCACATATGTAGAGCCTTGGTCATTTGTCTGAAGAAGTGATTGAATCTTATTATTTGTGAATAGAAATTTTTGAAAAGTTGACTTTCGTTCTTATAAGTAATTGACTTGGGAGTGCCTAAAATATTAGGAGGAGTGATTGTAAACAGGCCCTCGGTCTCAGAGCTGCCCTATTGCATGACCTATAGCAAGAGGATATGCTACTTAGGAACAAACAGAGTGAAAGCCAGTCCTAATTTAATACGTTGCAACAGGGCTTTAGTTCAGCTTTAAAAGAGCTATTTTTATGAATTGATGGGTGATGCTGTGACCAGAATGTACAAAGGATTTCTTCTTTTATCCCAATGAATTTCATTTGAATTGTGCTTAAACTGCTTTTCACCTTAGCAGAAGGAAGACTTCTGTGTGCCCGACGTTACTCTGCTATTGGTCTATACAAACCTCCGGTTCCTTTTCCAGATGAATTCTGAGCCAAAGTCTGTGTTCCATTTAAGTTGTGCTTCTCAAAATTCTCAACTATCAAGTTGGGTTGTTTGTTTTTGTTTTTGTTTTGTTTTGTTTTTTTACATTTTTAAAATTTTAATTCAATTTGCCAACATAAGTATAACACCCACTGCTCATCCCATCAAGTGTCCTCCTCAGTGCCCATCACTCAGTTACTTCGTCCCCCTACCTACCTCTCCTTCCTCAACCCTTTGTGTGTTTCCCAGAGTTAGGGGTCTCTCATGGTTTGTCTCCCTCTCTAATTTTTCCCACCCAGTCCCCCTCCTTTCCCTTATAATCCCTTTCACTATCTCAACTATCAAGCTATTTAATCATAAATCCTCTGAGGCTAGTATATTCTTTTATTTTTGTATTTTTACTTGACTGAAAGCTTGCTTTCCCATCCTCTCCCCAAATTCTTCTGTTTGGGCATAACATTTCTTTACATCCCCAATAAGGTTAATCTCTGGGAGTGAGTCCCTGGCCAGAATGGGCACGTAATGATTGACTCCTAACAGGAAAAATTCTCCAACAGACTTTGCATACATACTGAGAAATCTGAGTGCCAGAAACCAAATACAAGATGTAACTAACTTCTCTCATTCCTTGAATGCTGCCATACTGACTCGGGGACACTCTCCTTGGACAATTGACCATTGACCCTTTCAAGTGGCTTTTTGGGGCTAAAAATACCAGTTGGTTCTGTATATTCAAACCACCATTGTCGTTCTCAAGATATAAAGTTGTTCATTACCCAGAAGCTGTATTGACAAAGTTTGGAACACTTCACGTCTTTGGGCCTCAATTTTTTACCTTTGGAAAACTTGGAATTTGTAGTTCAAGCACTTTTTCTCAAGTCTAAAAATATAGTTTAGAAGCCAAAGGCTTTTTTTTTTTTTCTTGTCCAAATACATGCTAGTTTAAAAATGATTGCAAAGGGTTGTTTAGGTTGCCTTTTCAAATTTAAAATTCTCAACAGTTTTACCTTACCTTTATATAAGTTGATTTAAATGATAAATGTGTCCATATGTATACCTGCCAATTTGTGTACTTCTATACACACGTATTTTATGTTGTGGGACTTTAAACCATGTCTGGCAAGTGTGATAGCATTCTATAACAAAGCACTGGTTTTGTTTACACCTTCATAAATCATGCAGATGAGATCTGTGGCTATTCCCAGCCACACATGATAAAAATATCCTGTGCCTTGCTGATGTTTCTGGACCTTCAAGGTCAATAGGCTGGTCCTTTGCAGAGCTATGAATTCTTGGATGTTTCTCTTTCCTACCCTTTTGTTAGAGTGCCCCTTGACTTGCTGGGCTTGAACTTCTCTCATTTTATATTATTATTTTATTTTATTTTATTTAGATTTTATTTATTTATCCATGAGAGACATGGAGAGAGAGGCAGAGACATAGGCAGAGGGAGAAGCAGGCTCCCTGCAGGAAGCCTGATGTGGGACTCGATCCCAGGACCCCAGGATCCTGCCCTGGGCCAAAGGCAGATGCTCAACCACTGAGCTGCCCAGGTGTCCCAAACTTCTCTCATTATAGATAGACCTTCCACATCCTGCTCCCTCTTCTTCCTCTCCCCGTCTCTTGCCCCTTGTTTTACTATAAAAGCGATCTGTTAGATTCAGTTATTCTTCTGGGTGACTGACTGACTAGTGACATTTGGGGGTGGGGGGGACGAATGAAGGTATTTTTGGCTAGCGCCTGCAGTTTTAAAATATCATAATGTGTTATTTCTTGTTATAGGAACTTAAAACCAGTTAACTAGCAGATGAGTGTCTATTGTACAGAACCTAGAAATCGTCCTAAACTTCTTAAGCTAGTTTTAAAGATAAACCTTTGAAAATTCCTTCAGAGGTGATGGACTTGGAAACCTCAGGTTAAAAGTGACCACAACAGGTGACTCCATACAAAAGGCCCCTCCCGATGAGGAGGTGAACTCAGGGCTGGCTCAGACAGTGCTTCTGAAATTCCCTCTGGGCTCAGCTGAGATCAAAGATCTTTTGCTTAAATATTGTCCCCTCTCTTGGGCATTTGAGTGGCTCAGTGGTTGAGCGTCTGCCTTTGGTCGTGATCCCGGGGTCCTAGGATCGAGTCCTACATCAGGCTTCCGCAAGGACCCTGCTTCTTCCTCTGCCTATGTCTTTGTCTCTCTCTGTGTGTCTCTCATGAATTAATAAATAAAATCTTTAAAAAATGTATATTGTCCCCTCTCCCCACAACTTCTAAGAAAAGACATCGTGCTGATTAGAAATATAAGACAACTGACAAAAATAAATGATGAGCAACCACGCAGTTGTGACATACATTAGAACTCTTTGTAAAAGTTAACCTTTTTAACTTAGATAGAAATAACTACCATGCCCAGATCATCCAAGCAACCCTTTCTCTCTTAATTGGGTTGCGCTACACTGTTTCCTAAACATCTTGTGGGTAGAATGGTTCCAGTTCTAGGTCCAGGACCAATCCCTGTCCCACATGAGCTTGGTTCTGTCTTCACCTTCAACCTAGCCATCCTTCTCTCTTCCCAAGTGACATGTAGGTGTATCCTGTTTAGGTGGAGTTGAATGAGCATTTCAAATGTACCATTCCTTCTCAACCTCTCCAATTTTCCAAAAAAAAAAAAAAAAAAAAAGGATGCAACATCCACCACTTCTTCTTGCCATGAGATACAAGCTTGAAAAAAGGACATGTGTCTTTTGTGCTCTTTTCTTAATAAGGTTTTTTGTTTTTGTTTTCAAGATTTTAAAAAAGATCTTATTTATTTATTCACGAGGAAGACAGAGAGAAGCAGAGATACAGGCAGAGGGAGAAACAGGCTCCCTGACGGGGAGCCTGATGCAGGACTCGATCCCAGGACCCCGGGATCATGACCTGAGCTGAAGGCAGATGCTCAACCACTGAGCCACCCAGGTGCCCCCTTAACAGGGGTTTTAAAAACACACGTGCCCAATGCCCTTTATAAGCACCTGTCAGCCTTTTATTTACCATCCAAGTGAAGTGGATCTTGGGAAGCTATTGATACCATCTTCCAAGTTGGAAACTCTTCCTTTTTTAAAGTGCAAACAGACCAATGATAAAAAGTAATAAGTGTAGTTTAAGATTTGGGGCTACTAGGAGTTTTACACTCATAGACACTTAATGTTCACATCAAACATTTTATTTTATTTTGCATTTTATAGTGCTGATGGTGGGGTGCCAAGCCCAGGGTGGTTAGAGGACATGCATGTCCAAGGTCACATAGGTAGTACTTCAGTGAGCACCATGCTCTCAACCCCGCTCTACTTACTTAATGAGTATATTTACTCTGGATAAGGCTGCGGACCACAACTAAGCTTCATTTCCAAGTAAATAAGGAAAAGGGAATTGAGGGAAAGGAGAATTAATGAAATAGTAGTTGCAAATCACTGAGCCCAGCGCCTGGCACATGGCAAATTCTCAGTAAATGTTAGCAAGTATTGTTGCTCCAGTGTCACCTCTTTGAGAACTTTCTTTTGGAGAGAACATTAATGATCCATTATTTCTTGCTTGTGAGATGTGAAGTTATTGACTTATCACTGCTGGGCTTGGCATGTTGAGCCCTGTTTCTGTTTATTAATGTGATGAGGTTACTTGTGGTGAGGGAGGGTCCCTGCTGCGTGGTGGCAGTAATTATCAGTGCTGTTGTGCGGTTGCAGGAACCAGTTGCTAGCGAATGCTGGTTTCTTCTTTTCTTTCTCTTTTTTTTTTTTTTAAATCCCATTACATAATTTAACAATCATTTCGTTCCGTAGTGAGATGAAAAGAATTTAGCAGCCTTCAGCTGGAGCTGAATAGAGAAGCAAATTATAGAAATCACTGACATTAGTGCCTGGCTAGAGCAGGATTGTTTCCTACTGAATATTTGAAAGTATTTTGTCCAATCTAATTTTAAAAGACTGGAGCCACTGGGCTTCCACTGCTTTCCCTGGGAACTATAATTACATGGCCTAATAGAGCCCAGTGGTGGGACATTTTCTTCAGCTGATATAGGAGCAATGGAGGCATTCATAGGAGGTCTGGTCACTGTGTTCTTCAAAATGGGGTTTGAGAAGGGACACAAGCATATTTGCTCACCTGAGAAAATATTTTCTTTCTACCCAAGGATGTTTCTTTGGTCTCTCCTGCTGCATTGAACCATGGTTTGCTACATAATGGGATTTTCTTTAACTCTGTTTTATAGAGAATCCCCCAAATACACAATAGTAAAGAGAACACTATCATGGACACACATGTGCCCAAAACTAGCCCCAACAACCAACAATCATTGACCAATCCTGCCCCAAACACATGCTCACCCACTTCTTCCCTTCTACTATTATTCTGAAACCTCATCATACTGCTTTTTCTAAATTCTGGTAAAATATATATAACATAAAATTTAGCATTTTAACCATGTTAAAATACATAATTCAGTGGCATTAAGTACATAATATTGTGCAACTGTTACCACCATTTAGTTCTGGAAATTTCATCACCCCAGAAGGAAACCCTGCACCCATTCAACACCATTCCTCCCTCCCCCTAGAGCCTGGTAACCACTAATCTACTCTCTGGATTGGATTCACCTATTCTGGATTTTCTATATAAATGGATTTGTACAATATATAACCTTTTTGGTCCTTCTTTCAATGAGTATGTCTTCAAGATTCAATCAAGTTGTGTCAGGCTTCATTTCTTTCCATAGCAGAGTAGTACTCTATTGTATGGATATACCACATTTAGTTTATTCATCTGATAGGATATTTTGGTTACTTCCACTCTTTGTCCATTGTGAATAGTGGTGCTTTGAACATTCAGATGCAAGTTTTTGTTGTAATACTTGTTTTCAATTCTTTTGAGTGTATGCCCAGAAGTGAAATCTCTAGGTCATATGGCAAGTCTGTGTTACCTTACTGTGGAACCATCGAGCTGTTTATAACTGCAACAGTCTACATTCCCTTCAGCAACATACAAGGGTTCCAATTTCTCCACATTCTTGCTAACATGCGTTGGCAATAACATGTGTTATTTTCTGCCTTTTTTAAAAAAAAAAAATCCTAGTGGGTATAAAGTGGCATATTATTGTGATTTTGATGTGCACTTTCCTAATGACTATTGATGTTATTAAGCATCGTTTCATATGATTGTTGGTTATTTGTGGATCCTCTTTGGAGAAATGTCTATTCAAATCCTTTGCCCATCTTTGAATTATTTATTTATGCATTTTTTTGTTGATCTGTAAGTGTCCTTTATATATTCTGGATACTAGACTCTTATTGGATATTTGATTTACAAATATCTTTCCCATTCAGTGGCTTTTTCTTTTCACTCTCTCAATTGTATCCTTTGATGCACAGTTTTTAATTTTAATGTAATTCTCATCTGTTTTTTTTGTTATTGTTGCCTGTGCTTTTATTGTCATAGTGAAATAACCATTGCCAAGTCCAAGATCATGGAGATTTCCCCTATGTTCTTTCCTCAGAGTTTTATCATTTTAACTCTTATATTTGGGTCTTTGATCCATTTTGAGATAATTTTTTGTATGGTGTGAGGTTGAAGTTCTTTTACATATGGATATCCAGTTGTCCCAGCACCATTTATAGAGAAGACCATCATATCATTTTATCCATAGTAATTCAGTATGTTTCACTAAAAGATAAGAACTTTTTTTTACATAACCACAGTACCATTATCACACTTAGAAAACCTTCATATTTCCTTAAAATCATCAAATTTCTAATCTGTATTCAAAGCTTTAATTACCTCAAAAATTTTAAGAACTTTTTTTAAAAACAAAACTCATATCCTGATAAGGTACATCCCTTGCAAATTGTTGGTATATCTTTTTTGATGCTTTTAAGTCTTTAGATATTCCCTCCATCTCCTTTTTTCCTTCTTGCAATTTATTTGTTGAAGCAAATAAATTGGGTCATTTGCCCTGTGGAGTTTCCTGTTCCAGGTTTTCTCAATTGTATTCCCATGAGGTGACATGTTCCTGAGTCCTCTGAACTTTCTGTAATTTGGTAATTGGAACTAGATGCTTGATCAGATTCTGGGGATCTTGTGGTTTGTTTTCTGTTGTTTGTTTGTTCTTCACAAAGCTACTTCTTAGGTAATGTTATTCTAATCGAGAGGCAAATACACTCTGGTTACTTCTTAATTTTTTTATGTTGGCAGCCATTGATAATCAGTGCTTAAACGCATTAGTTTGTTAGGGGCTATGAAATAATGATATTTTAATTCTATTGTATCCTTTTCATTTATTATATGGAATGCCTGCATTTTATAAAGACAAGATTTGCCCCTTTTAATTACTTAATTATCCAATGCTAAAGCTTGTCTAAGAAAGGCAGTGTCAGGGCACCTGGGTGGCTCAGTGGGTGAGCATCTGCCTTTGGCTCAGGTTGTGATCCCAGGGTCCTGGGATCGAGTCCTGCATCGGGCTCCCCACAGGGAGCCTGCTTCTTCCTCTGCCTGTGTGTGTCTCTCTCTCTCTCTCTCTCTCTCTCTCTCTCTCTATGTCTCTCATGAATAAATAAATAAAATCTCTAAAAAAAGAAAAGAAAGAAAGGCAGTGTCAATTCTTGATTCTTTCCCTCTATTTACCAGTAGCAAAATAAGCCAGGGCCAGTTCTATTCTTTTTTTGAGTGCTGTTTGTTAATGCATTTAGTTAATGCCTATTTAATGTGTTTCAAGCCATTGCAGTTGTTATTCTTATGGATGCTCAAATCATCTCATCTTTGGTTAGTGAGAACCTCTTCAGGTTGGCTCTTGAGTTCTTTGTAACAGGAGTTTATGGCCTTTGATAGCTTGCTGACTATCCTATGTGATAATTTTACAGCTCTTATTGGGCCGCAATGTGGTCTATTGTGGCACTTCTCAGATTTCCTTACAAAAACTCCTAAGAGGTCTCTTCACTTCCTCTGGTGCTCTGGAAAAGATGATAGGGCTTCACTACCATTTGTGGAATCATAAGACAGGTCAGAAGAGGCATTGAAAACTCATTTCATGAGTTCTTTTGAGTTTCTACTAGGTATACATGGTATTGTTAAGAATGTACATTTGGACAAAGCCCAAACCGTCAGTGTGATTTCATTATGGCTCCATTTTAGTTCTGTTTCTAGTCAGAAACAAGAGATCGATTAGTTTAGTCAGAGATCGATTGCTAGTTATTCTGAATCCTTTTCATATAATTAGGAAAAAATATAAGTACCTTAATAAATGCCATTTGTTGAAGACCTTTCTTTTTCTTTCTTTTCTTTTAAGCAAAGGGAGAAAGTAAGGAGATGGATGTGTTTCCCAAACCTAGAAAATGGATATAAAATCAGATGGATTGCTTTTCTTCTAGTCTCCGTTTCTCCATTAAATAAAGGAGATGGTTATTTTCCACCTATTTGATAAAGTTGCTGAGTGCTATAATGAGTTTATATTTATAGAGAACTTGAAGCTTTTTGGATGAAAGGTGCTAAATTAAGGCTTATTGTTTATTGAATTTATTTGATGTGTCTAACCTCCTGGGAACATTTGCTGAAGTTAATTAAAAACAGATAGTCCCCATTCTGACAGCTTACAGTGCCACTTACAAGCCAATAGCATAAACAGTGTACACTTTATTGTCCTAATGTTGGACTGCCTAGAAAACCATAGCTCTTTCAGACAGGGGAATGATCCATTTTTGTAGGAAAGATGGGCTCAATTGCTGGATAAAAACATGAAGATATTCTCAACCATATCTGAACCACCTAGCTGTCCTCCTTTTTAAAAATACTTAGAATATGGAGATTTTCCTCAATTTCCAATTATAATTTTCAGATTGGAAAATTAAAAATAATCTTTCCTTTCCATCATTTTGGAAAGAAATTAAGATATGAGTTTATATCTTATATATTGTCTTATGATCACTTATTCTTTACGGGAATGGCATTCTAAAGCAGCCAACTAGAATGACTTATGCTTTAAC
The DNA here is from genome assembly GCF_048164855.1 of Canis lupus baileyi. Taxonomy (NCBI): domain Eukaryota; kingdom Metazoa; phylum Chordata; class Mammalia; order Carnivora; family Canidae; genus Canis; species Canis lupus. The sequence continues at coordinate 37,168,630 of NC_132868.1, read as the reverse complement.
CGAGTGAAAGTTGTGAAGTATAATTATAGTAATGGTGTGTTTGCTTCCTTTGCCAGTTGGTGATGGAGTTTTGTGGCGCTGGCTCTGTCACTGACCTGATCAAGAACACAAAAGGTAACACGTTGAAGGAGGAGTGGATTGCATACATCTGCAGGGAGATCTTACGAGTAAGTGACAACACGGAATATCTGGGATGGTATTGAACTTTGTATTAATAACCTTCCACTGACATTCACAAAAATATTGCATACTTTTTTAAAGCTTCATTCTAACAGTGATGGCAGTAGTGGTAGTTTTGTGGTCTTGTTCCAGTGGAGGTGAGAGCCATTCTGAACAGGCCATGTGCACTCTCATTTGGAGTGTTAACTTTGGGTGACTTCCCTTAACAAGGATTCATTTCCAATGATATTTCCAATTAGAAATCTGATTTTAGAACATAGAGATAAGGTTTTACTTAGGAAATGAATTTTTTAGAGGTATTTTGATTACTCATTTGAATTTTCCATTTCTGAAAGTTTATAACTAGTGTAAGGATTGCATGACATTTACCATTTTAGCATATAGAACTTATAGAACTTTTAACTGATTTTAAATTTAAAAAAAAAAAAACCTTCAAGACTTTGTCACTTAAATTGATCAAAATAGCTGGACAAGACTGTATCTATCTGTTTGACCAGTTTTGCCCACAAATCTCAGTCAGGCTATCTGGACAGTAGCTTCAATTTACTGAGCTCAATTCAGGGAAAAGAAGGTCATATTTTAGTTCAGTCAGGCTAGTTTAATTATCTCTTGCTTCTGATATGGAGGCTATTGTGTGTTCACTGAGCATTCTTATTAGATGTGCTTGACAATCATAATTTATTTATAAGTTCTGCCTATTTAATCTAAGGAAATAAAATTTAAAAGTATTTTCATGATATGTCCAAGATACACTTTTGAGAGGCAAATTATGTGCTCTGCATGGATGGATGGATGGATGGGTGGGTGGGTGGATGGGTGGATGGATGGAAGACATTAAAAATATTCAAACCACATTAGGCAAGAACCCAAAAACAAATAGAAAGTGAACTTTAAAAATAACGTTGATAATAGCATAAACATCAAAAACGTAGAAATAAATTTGCAGAAAGATGTGAATGACTTCTACACTGAAAACCACAAAACATTACTGGGAGAGATTAAAGTAGATCTTAGTAAATGGAGGTGTGTATACCATTTCACAGATAAGAATACTTAATATTGTGAAGATGTTATTTCTCCCTGGTTTGATCCATGGTTTCAGTGAACTCCCCATCAAAATCCCTCTAGGTGTATCTGTAGATATTGACAAGCTGTTTTTTAAGACATTATATGGAAGTACAAAGGGGCTGAGAATAGCCAAGGCAATCTTGAAGAAGAAGAATAGAGCTGGAGGATTTATGCTGCCAGTTATTGAGACTTCTTCTAAAGCTACTAAGTAAATAAGGCAGAGTAGTATTGTCACAAGAATAGACAAATGGCCAAAGGAACAGAATCAAGAGTCCAGGAACAGACCTACTTCGTATGGACACGTGATTTATGGCAAAAGAAGTGCTTGCGGCACATGGGGAAAGGGTGCTCTTATCAGTAAATAGTGCTTGGTCCATTGACTAGTCATGTGAAAACATGATACCTGCTTTCTAACATATTCAAAAATTAATTCCAGCTGGATTAGAGATATTTTAAATGGGAAAGATACAAAAAATAAAGCTGTTAAGAGCAAGCATAGGATAAACCCTCTCTGGCTTGGAGTGGGCAGAAAGATTTCTGAAACAAGCACAAGACAAAGTTGAGCAGGAAACAGGGAGGTATGGTTGCTGTTCTCCCTCAAACCTGACATTTATTTTCAAATGTTGAGGTGCTTTTGTGTAAACTTCACTTGAATTTCTGACTTAGAATTTCACTCATTGAGAGAAAGCACAAAGGGTTATTTAGGCATCCAGACCACCCGTGACGCCAAGAATCTGTTGGGTCTCCCGGCTGGTTCTGCAGTCCACCTTTCTGCTCTGCTTGGGAGCCTTGGATGGGTAACCCTGGGGATGATCAACCATGTGCGTTCCAGGGTTCTGTTTCACCTGATGAGTATATCCCAGTACCTGATTCGAAAGTGTGAAAACTGTGTTTTCTTCTCGCTTCCAATACATTCTCCCAAAAGATACTGACATTTGAGATAAGATGACTCATTGGAAGGGACATTCAATCACAAGAAGTTTCAGAGATAACCCTCCGTGCATCCTATGATCTCATTAACTATAAGGTTTGGCTCGCTTACGTGCTCTGATACCTGTTTCCAACCACTCTGGTAGTGAAAGAGTGTGAGGGATCTTTGTTCCCTGTAAATATTCATGAGCAGTTAATATGCCGTAAAACCATACATTTTGATCTGCTGGATGCCTACCTTGAGCTGAATTGAGTAGAGAGGAAAGATAATTTTTTTTAAAACCCAAACCAGTGCTTCAATTTCTCACATGGTTTGTGTTTACTGATATTCCTGAATATACACATCGATCTTTTTGGGCATCCCCATTCTCATGCTGAGTATTTTTTTTTTAATTTTTATTTATTTATGATAGTCACAGAGAGAGAGAGAGAGAGAGAGAGAGAGAGGCAGAGACACACAGGCAGAGGGAGAAGCAGGCTCCATGCACCGGGAGCCCGACGTGGGATTCAATCCCGGGTCTCCAGGATCGCGCCCTGGGCCAAAGGCAGGCGCTAAACCGCTGCGCCACCCAGGGATCCCTGCTGAGTATTTTCAACAAAGGAATTCAGATATTTTGTTTCTTTTTGTTTCAACTTCATCTTTTATACCAGGGTCATTATGGAGGAAAATTAAAAGTACCGAAAATTATAAATAATAAAATGACAATACTTGAGTATACAGTACCTTGAATTAGCGAGTGTTAGCATAGCATAATTTGCTTCAAGACTCCAATTTGAGATTATTTTAGGTTACACTTTGAGAAGTGTACACTTAGAGCAATCTGTAGATTTTAGAACTCACACCACAAGCCAGCGTGAGAGTAATTCATGGAGAAATGGAACACAATCCGGTTTAGATGTCACCAAATAATTATTTCATGCAATGAACACAACGTCACAGATACCATAAAGCACTAAAGAAGACAGTTATGAATGCCAACAAAGGAAACAGAAATTGGGGGCGGTGGGTTTAATATGAGCCACATTGGCTAAAGCCAATGGGAAATTTTTTGTCTGGTCTGAGAAATTAACTTATATGATATAATGTAACTTTTAACTTTTTTTTTCTTTCAAGTTTTTACTTAAATTCAAGTGAGTTAACGTCTAGTGCAGTTTATTAATCAATTGCCTAGTTTAGGACGGCACTGTATACACGTGAAAGACCTGAGTATGATAATGAAAGTACCAAAAAAAAAAAGGAAACTATCTCTGGGTGAGTTAACATCTCTTTGGGATCATTGACAGTCCAAGTAATTTTATTTTCATCTTGGCTTATGTTCCTATTAACCCTTCTCAATTCCTTGTTACTCCAGGGGCTGAGTCATCTGCATCAGCATAAAGTGATTCATCGAGATATTAAAGGGCAGAATGTCTTGCTGACTGAGAACGCAGAAGTTAAACTGGGTAAGAGCAGCATCCAGTGAGCCTAGGAATTGAGGGAATGAATAGGATTATTTCAGCAGCTAGTTGGTTTTCTTTTGTGTTTTTTTGTTTTTGTTTTTTAAGATTGTATTCATCCATTCATGAAAGACACAGAGAGAGAGACAGAGAGAGAGAGAGAGAGACCCAGGCAGAGGGAGAAGCAGGCTCCATGCAGGGAGCCCAACATGGGACTCAATCCCGGGTCTTCAGGATCGGGCCCTGGGCTGAAGGCGGCGCTAAACCGCTGAGCCCCCTGGACTGCCCTGTTTTGTTTTTAATGAATGTAAATTGTCACTGAATTTGGAGGTCACTGTACTAAGGAATGAAAAGGAAAATATTTATTTGTCTATTTCAAAACATTTTTAAAAAGTGCTTGAGGAATGAATTGGAGGAACCATTTGCTTAATCAATTTATAGAAGTAATTGAGTGTTTTTTTAAAGCAAAAACCTTTCAGATTAGAAGTAAATGACCTTGAAACGGCTTCCTAAATCTTACCATTTGTCTACTTTGCTGTCGCTATCACAGAACAGTGATGACCCATTTTTTAATTGAAAAATATCCGCAGTTAGACATATTTAGAATAACGAATTCCTGCTATATTCCCATATGTTTTAAGCTATATTTACATCAACTTCGTTGTTACCTGGGGCACCTGTGCATAACGGGCGTACAGTATTCTACTTTGCATGCATGCAGGTTATCCTACTTCTGTTTGCCTGAGTTATCAGTGAGGGAACCCTTTTCCCTGGTGCTTCCTCCCACCAATCTGGGATTGTCCACATAGGGTAGAGAATCCACATGCTGCACAAGCTCCACCCCCTTGGTGTCTATGAGTCAGAGGATGAATTGACAGCTATCTGTAGGATGTGCAGTTTGTCATCTAGAAAGGAGTTATTGCCCATATGATTGTTTATTTTCAAAGAGATCGAAATACGCCCTACGTTTATATCTCAAACATTTGTTCGTGCCTTTTCGTTAAAATATATAATTTCCATGTTTTTCTTAGCATTGGGTCTAAACTTTCATCCCATGAATATTCCCTTTTAAAACAAAAATATACATTAGTTGGGAAGGCGGGTGTGTGTGCACACACCTGTGTATATGTATATACACATATCTTCCATGGACTGGCTAAGTACTCTATCCTCAGAATATTCACCCATCACCCATTAACAGTCCCTTGTTGAGAGATTATGTCAGGCCCTATACACAGCATTTTTATATCACAGCAACCCTATGTAAATATCATCAGCCTCATTTTATAAGTTTGGAAACTGGAGCTTAAATCCTGATCTGCTAGCCCTAGGTCACATCACTCGTAAGTGGCAGAGATGGGTTGCAAACTTAGGCACTCTGACTGCAGAAACCTGGCTCTTAAACACTTTCTTTGTATCCCCCTAAGTATTATCTCTTATGGCAAACAAGCTTGCCTGTTATTTAACATCTGTTTTTGTCCCTACAGACCTTTGGTTTAACCAAATACAGCGTTACGTGCTTTCCTCCTCAGTACACATTTCATATATTCATGTGCTTTAAAAATAGACGTTCACAACAGTTAAAAGGATGTGGTTGTATGAATGCAATCATACAGTATGTAGCCTTCTGGAATTGGCTCCCCCCCCAGTATAAACATCTACAGAATTATCTAGATTATTATGCATACCAGTTTGCTCCTTTTTATTGCTGCGTAGTATTCCCTGATACTACACCGGGCTACACCACTGCCATTTCTTTAACCATTTACCTAGTGAAGGACACCTGGATTGTTTCCAACTAGGGGCTGTTGAAAATAAAGCTGCTGTGAATATCTCTGTGCAAAAAAATAAATAAAAGTAGATAAAAATAGACATTCACAATAGCTAAAAGGGAGAAGCAACCCAAATTGCCCATCTGCAGGTGGATGGATAAATGCAACGTGGTGCCTGCATACGATGGAGTATTACTGAGCCTTAAAAGTTAGGAAATTCTAACCCATGCTCTGACAAGGACAAACCTTGAGGACACTATGCTAATTGAGACAAGCCAGTCACACAAAGACAAGTACTGTACGGTACCGCTTATATGAGGTACCTGTAGTAGTCCAGATTTTTAGAGACAAAAAGTAGAACAGTGCTTGCCAGGGGCTGGGGAGAGGGGAGAATGGGGAGTTATTGTTTAAATGAGTGCAGAGTTTCAGTTTGGGAAGATGAAAAAGTTCTGGAGTCAGAGGGCGGTGATGGTTGCACAACAATGTGAATGTTCTTCATGGCACAGAACCGTACATTTACAAATGATTAAAATTGTAAATTTTGTGGCATGTTTATTTTGCCACATTAAAAAAATGAGCATTCGTCTTATCACCACGTAAGGATCATAGACTTTATTCATTTGTCTTCTCTTAAATAGTGGACTTTGGCGTCAGTGCCCAGCTGGATCGAACAGTGGGCAGGAGAAATACCTTCATCGGGACCCCTTACTGGATGGCTCCAGAAGTCATTGCCTGTGACGAAAACCCAGATGCCACATACGATTTCAAGGTATGACTTCTTCATTGTTTCAGAACTGTGCCTCATGTCCCGCCCCGAGTCTTGCAGTGGGAAAATTCTCACGTACCTTTGGGCCTGGATTTATGTAATCCAAAGGGAGAACTGAAAAGCATTATTTGAATTTAAAATAATAAGACACTCAAGTGTTAGAATCTTTTTCACGCGTTCACCCGTTATATCTGATTGCCTGTTTGTAAAAGATGTTAAAACCATTTTCTATATTCTCTTGAACTTCCTTTCGTTTCTTATTGGAAAATAGATTTCTTATGGAAGTGTTAAGTCACTGTATTGTACACTCAAGACTAATATTACGTTGTATGTTAACTGGAATTTAAATAAAAACTTAAAAATAGGCAACAAATATCTATTACGATTATAGGTTAGAGGTTTGACAAAGCATATAGATATATTCTGAGAGCTTTTTAGGTTAAAAGATGCCAATTTGTTGTCTTGGGTCATCTTTTTCTGATTAAAAATAGACTTCATCGGGGCTCCCAGGTGGCTCGGTCGGTAGAGCACCTGCCTTGGCTTCAGGTCATGATCCCGGGGTCCTGGGATTGAGTCTCATTGGGGATGAGAACGGATGTTCTGCTTCTCCCTCTGCTCCTCATCCTGCTGGTGCTCTGTCTCTCTCTCCCTTTCTCTCAAATAAATAAAATCTTTAAAAAGAATAGACATCTTCATTTCTCCATTGCTCAAAGTTTAATTATTGAAGTTTCTTTTCAATGAGAGAGAACAAAACGGGGTATTGGTAGCTACTTCATGGTATTTCTGTGGCCTGTCATGCTGTTTATTGAAATGTGATTGGTGCCTTGTCACTTTGCATCATCAACTGGCAATTTGCTAATAAATTCAAAGCAATGTTTAAGTAGATGGTGACAGTTGTCCCCTTCTCCAGAAAGCCCCCCTCTTTTCCATTCTCCTAGCCAATGGTCAAGCATGATTTGGGGTTACTATCCCGCTGATAGCTGCAATGTCAGCTGATAGTATTGTCATGAATTGTGGCTGAAAGTTGAGACATCATAAAATTAGAGGCAAATAGGATGTAGAAACTGTGAGTTTTTGGTGCAAAAGATGAAGAGATAATGCTTGGTGTTTGTGTAGACCCCAGCACAACAGTGGACAAAATCTGATACTACTCAAGCTGATTTCACAGGTGCATGGACTTTTCTTTTTTTTTTTTTTAAGATTTATTTATTTATTTACTTATTTATTTATTTATTTATTTATTCATAAGAGACACAGAGAGAGGCAGAGATACAGGCAGAGGGAGAAGCAGGCTCCCTGTGGGGAGCTCAATGTGGGACTCGATCCCAGGACCCCGGGATCACACCCTGAGCCCAAGGCAGACGCTCAACCACTGAGCCACCCAGGTGCTCTAGACTTTTCACTAAAGGACCTTACTGGTCACTTCCGTGTGCCCTCCTCTTACAGGGAAATGGAGGCTGGAGGCCTTTGCAAGTGCACATCAAGTCACTGGGCTTCTCAGAGTTGAAAGTTGAACTCTCATCTTCCTATGCTCTTTTCAGAATATTACCAATATATTACCCTGCTCCTCTATGATGTACTCCTATATAAATCTCCAACTTAGCCACAAAACAGCTTCTGAAGAGCATATTTGAAGAATTCCTGTTTTAAAGAACATTTTTAGTTCTCCACATGTGGGGTTATTATTGAAATCAGGTCACAAAGATGCAAACATTGCAATGTCTTCGGGACCCAGTATCTCAGGGCATTGACAGACTTATTTGCCTCTTTGGAGAAACACAAGCTGAAAGTCTAAAACCAAAATAATCTCCTGTAAATGTCTTCCTTCTCTCAAAGTTAGTCAGTGTAATAACCTGACAACAATCTGTCTGAAAACAGCTGCCAAGTTAAAAATTAATCTCTCGCCAAAATAAATGTCATTTATTTAAACTGCTAATGATAAGCACATTTAAATAATTCAATTGGCAGATCCCTTCAGAGGAGCCACTACAAAATATATGTCCCAGACCAGGGAAGTGTATCATAATTGGCCATAAGCAATTCTTCAAACAATAGTTATACTTAGCAAGTGTCAACTAGTCTGCTCGGGGCCACAGATATTTTTTACTGCTTTATAACGTACCATGGAGAATCAGGGTGTTTCCAACTTTTACCCTTGGGTTAGCCTCTTAACGAGTTTGAGTGGCTGTACTATATATGGGACTTATTTTCTGTGACATAAAATAAATCCCCATGACTTAGTTGTTCTCGATAATACAGAAGAGGACCTCCTTCTAGCAAAACCAAAGCTTAGAGTGAAACTGGTATCTTGGTCGTCTTTCCTCCCATTAAGTCTAAGGACTATTGTTTGGGGTCGGTAAAAGAATTTTGAGCCCACTGCGTAATTCTAGGTGTGGACAAAGCCTGGTACGATGGGGGGCATCGTGCTGCACAAGGTGATTTCAGAGATACTGGAAGGTCTATGTGACTATAAAAGTATCCTGAGACATTAATAAGCCAAAGATTAATTTCTGTGTCTTTTATTAAAAAATAAGGAATCCTGCTGAGAGAACAGGTTCGCTATGGTAGTCATTGAGACCTTAGTGAGAACTAATTTATCGGGATTGTTATGGGTGCAGATGGCACAAGAGGAAGAAGAAGCCTTGGCAAGACTGTGAGCCTCTCACTGGTCATTGTCACCAGTACAAGAAGGGGCACGACGAAAGGGTGAGTTAGGAAGCCTGGGCAGATAGGAAAGTTTGAGTGTTCTTTGAAGATTTATGTCAACCACTTCACACCTTTACAGTGGACCAGAGAGGCAACGATTCTGGAAATATAATCTTTCTACTTCTTTCTTGGCACCAGCTTTTATCCATTTTTCTGTTCACCATTCTTAGGAATGTGGTCTGTCACCAGGAGACAACTTGACAATATGTTGCCTTTCAAAACCATCTCTTCATTCACTCAGCACATATTTATTAAAAGCTCACCACGTGTAGAGACTGAGGCAAGTTGCATCTGTACATGCAGTTTTCCACATAGAAAATTCTTCTCCAACAGCATCCGACTTCAGGCGTTTGGTACCATGGGTCCGCGGTCCATCTGACCCAGCTGTGTATCCCAGCCTCAGAAACCCAGGTCAACATTTGGGCTCTCGTGTGTTCTAGATACTTCCCATCTAGGGGGAATGTTTGCCATAAAAGAGGAGTTGAAAGCCACCAGGCTCTGTTAGATTTCACGGAAGCCCCTCCTTTAAAATCAAGACCAAAGTAAGAGAAGAATATAGTTGTGTTTTACTGTTTAATTTATTATTTATTACCAGCTACCTTTTGAGATATCTTGAGCTATCTACTGTTTAAAATATCTTTAAAGACTGCTATAGATTTTTCTAAAAACTACTCTAATTCAATAAAAGAAAGGCCTCTACTGTAGGAAAGTAGTCTGAAGAGTTCCTGCTTTTCAGTGCAGTCTGGTTTTGTCTGGAATCTCCCAGGCATAGAAAGTAACGGATTGAAAATAACCCTTTATCCTAAGGAGGAGCACCAGCAGCTCGTATGCCTGGTGTGTTCACTTTCCCCTAGAGGCCCTTCCTTTCTTGTTTTCAGAAATTCTGTCAAAACACTTCAAGCAAAAGGAAAGGTTTCATTTCCCTGATAAGTATGTGGGGCAATAGTGGGAGCTTTCTCATTTCATAATAAGCATTCAAGAGATTTAAAATTAATAAAACCGCTCAGAATTCCTAAGCTGTTTAAATTGTTATTTTTGAAATTTGAATTTCATTTCAGTTGGAAGGGAGTTGTCAAGTATTTTACAGTCCTGTGTATCTATTGCTTTCACAGAATTACTCACTAATGAAGGTTCTCTGCAGCCAAATTTGCAGCAGTAGGACACGGGTGGAATAAGGCCAAGGAGCATCTATCTGTCCAGTGGAATACTACGCAGCTATTCAGCCGTGGGGCGGCGGGCGTGCTGAAGGTGGACAGACCCCAAGATAGAGCCTTAGATGCAAAGAGCAGCTCACGGGATAGTGCACATGATATAGTCTCACTCGCCCCTGCCCCGTGGGTGGATATATGACCTATGACATGGGAGGGGAGAGCTGTCTCAGTCATCCCTGCCCTGTGGGTGGATATATGACATAGGACACGGGAGTGGAGAGCTGTCTCACTCGCCCCTGGCCCGTGGGTGGATATATGACATAGGACATGGGAATGGAAAGCTTAAATTTTTTTTATGTATTTTTATATTTTTCTTTATATTTTATTTTATGTATTTTTCTGTCCTGTCCCTACCCCCCACACACCCACACATACACCCCTCCATAAACTGTCCTTGCTTTTATATTAAATTAGTAAAGTTAGAGAACTCCAGTAAAATGGCATAGCCCCTCGGCCCCCCACCACATCCCCCCATCCTCTGGCCCGACCTGTGCTCATGTTGTGTATCATTCCCCTCACCTCTGCTTATGAGACTTTCCGCGCAGGAGCTGTGGTTCATTTGCAGCCACGGGCGTCTCCTCCAGGGTCTGGCTGTAGAGCGAGTACTCGGGCTCCTGTGTTACAGGTGACTGGCTCTCTTGAGGCAGGGTGGAAGGAGAAATCTTGACTCGTTGGGCCGCACCAAGATCCACGCAGGGTGTGATGTGAAAGGACAAGATTCAGGTTGCAGAGTGAGGCTTACGTTCTCAAAGGACACCGGGCCTCTGTGTATTGAGAGTCCAGCGAAGGCCCCACCCTTATTCCGAAGGGGGGACAGATGACACCGATAGCCTGTTATTACCACCAGTGAGAAGCTGAAATTGCTATTAAATGTATTCCTTGTGGCTCTACGTTCCCATCTACATGTGTAAGTGTCCTCAGTGAGACACAGAGCACCCCCTCCACCCCCTTGCTGGTCCCCAGCTGAATGATAAAGGTACTCTAACCTTCTCCCTTGGCTCACATAACACATGTAGATGAACACGGCGCTGAAGATTCCTGCACTCAGTTTGTTTAGGGTGGGAAACGGAATTATTAATCACTACCTGTGCTCGAACATCCTCCGTGACCCCAGGTGACTCGCCCCCGTGTCTGATTATATATAATGTAGAGTATAAGTGTATGACATAAGTGCATTTTACTGGTGTAAAATGTAGACTTTGCCTCCTCCTCTTTGCTCTATCACCTAGGGAAGTTATTTAAGCCTTCTTAAGCCTCTATAGAATGGGGATAACAAATCATGTATTACCAGGTTGCATCAGAATAAAGTGGTTGGATGGTTAATATTTGTGTTTGTGTGTCATAGGAAGGCACTGCTATTGAGGCCTTCTTTTTTTTTTAACCTAAAAAAGCCAGCAACATCATATGAGTCAAACCTCCTGTTTGTCTTACCCACCTTTAGTTGTCCGCTTACGTTGAGTCGGAATCTGCATCTCCATAACTTCTACCTCTAGGTTCAGATCCTTCCCTTAGGGCATGCACACAACAAATACAATTTCCTTTCTCTGGCAAGACCAGTCCCACAAAGAGAGTAATGAGAAGTCACAGGAGAAGACTGTGGCCTGGTCCACGAGTCGTGGTGCGGGCCGTGCCTGTTATGGAGCTGCTGTCTTTCAGGTCTGCCCTCTGCTTGGGGATGATGGGGCCGGCACCCAGCTCCCCCCACCTGTGCCTGTCCATCCGGCTCCTTACTAGGCTCTGCCAGGGAAAGGGGGACCTGGAGGCTGGAGGGGGCAGGACATGCCCTTCTGCCTCCTGTAGGCCTCCTGCATCATCTCAGGGACTTACTTCTCTGAGTGCTGTAAGTGCCAGAGCTCCCGGCCAGCGTCCCTGACTCAGGAGCCACTCGGAGGTAACGGCTCTGGTGTGTGTGTGCAATACCCACGATTTGCACTGCCTCGCATGAAGCCCTGTGCATACATCACCTTATTGAGTTATGGTGTTAACCCTGCAAGATAGGTGTTCTCTTCACATTAGAGGCGAGCAAGTGGGCACAGAGACGTTGAGCAGCTTGCTCCAGGCCACCAAGCTGGTGGTGGCAAAGCTCAGAGTCAGATGTAGGTCTGTCTGTCTAGCATGGGCTCTTTCCTGCACCACAGCAGCCCTCTCTTTCCTTGTGTGATTGGCTCAGCCATCTGCCAGCGTCCTTTTCTTCACGCAATGGGCAGCCCAGCCCCAAAAGGAGTGTTCATTTGCGGCGTTTGGGGCCGCCTGCGTGCCAGCTGACCCCCCACCGGCCAGAAGTCGCGTGCTTGCCTCTGCCTTCTCAGAGGCGCTAGAATTTGTCTCTGTTCTGTTTGTAATGCACACAGGACGGGGCTATTAATCATGCCACAGGTCAGGCTGCACAGCGCCTCCGGAATAATGAATTACCCAGCTCCTGCCAAAATGAGTCACACCACGGCCACGAAGGAAACTTATCTCTCCCCGACTCTCTCCCCATCTTGTTCCTCCCTCTTCCCTCTCTCATCTCCTGTGATCTGTCTTGCCAGTTGTAATTGGAACATTTTCTCTCGTATTTAAGTTCTGAAGTGTCTTTGGGACTTGCTAATGTATCCAAAGGCTTAAAACAAGTCCCGTCAAGGACGTTTATTGCTGTCTAGCACGGGCAGTTAAGCGTAGCTTACAAGCAGCTCTGGGTATATATGGCCAGGAATAGAAATGTTCCTTTTGGAAAAGAAGAGAAGGAAAAGAAAGGGAAGGGAAGGGAAGGGAAGGGAAGGGAAGGGAAGGGAAGGGAAGGGAAGGGAAGGGAAGGGAAGGGAAGGGAAAGGATGAAGGGAAGGGAAAGGATGAAGGGAAGGGAAGGGAAGGGAAGGAGGAAGGAAAGGAAGGAAGGAAGGAAGGAAGGAAGGAAGGAAGGAAGGAAGGAAGGAAGGAGAAAGAGAAAGAAAGAAGAAAGAAAGAAAGAAAGAAAGAAAGAAAGAAAGAAAGAAAGAAAGAGAGAGAAAGAAAGAAAAAGAAAGAGAAAGGAAGGAAGGAAAAGAAAGAAAGAAAGAAAGAAAGAAAGAAAGAAAGAAAGAAAGAAAGAAAGAAAGAAAAAAGGAAGGAAGGAAGGAAGGAAGAGAGAAAAGAAAAGAAAGACCCTAATGATGGTATCAAATGAGGGCTTAAAGAAGGTACAATTTCTGGCCTGACCGTGAGAGGTTGTACAGGCCTTGGGATGGTGTGACTTTGGTTTGAATGGGGCTGGTTTGGTTTTTTTGGGGGGTGGGGGGTGGGGAGCTGCCTAAGAGGAGACCTGAGATCATGTGTACTGAATAAAAGAAGCGTCTCCTCGCTGGCTTTTCCTGCTGCCTGTGGGGCAAAGCCAGGACCACCTCGTAACTGGGACCCCTCCATTTGCCTACTGGCCGGCTGCGCTCCCTCACGCTATTGCTGTATACGTGTCCTGCTAAGGAACGCTCTGGGCCGTACCCCGGTCCCCTACGTCCTCCGGAGGCTAGAGGCAGGCCGCCCGGAGTTGGTGTAGCGGCTCCCTGGTGGACTCAAACCCCCGGGCCCTGCCATTCTAGCCTGTCACAGTGAATTTGTTGACGTACAGCCTCATGGTTGACGAGCTGGATGCTGCGACTCTGGATCTGATGCTTTTATTCAAGGCAATAAGAAGTGGGAAAGGGTTGTCACGACATCAGCTGTATTTGTCACTCGTGTCGGGAAAAACAAAAGCTTTCCCCGAAGCTTCCAGAAGATGTTTGCCCGGGTCTTATTGGCCAGAACTACGTCACGTCCTTACCCGCCATCCTTGGCTGCAGGGGAGTCTGGACGAACACGCTTAGCGTCCCTGTGCTCCGAGGTAGAGGCAGCAAGGGAATGAGGACTGAGATGCCTGTTGGGTCAGCCAGCAAACCACATCTGCCACTAGCAGGGCCAGGGAAACCTGGGCCGGCACGCGCAGTCCCACCTGACAACGGAGAGGGAGGAAATTCATGTTCCCGAGCTCACTGCATGCCCAAGAGTGTGCTCGGCGCCAGGCCTGCGGGACTAAATTTTACCTAAAAGATGACTCCTCGGGTTTTTATGTTGGGACGACAGTTCAGAGAGCGGGAGGCCCAGCTCTGCTCCAAGCCTGGTGCTGAGCTGTGCTGTGGTCTTGCCTAAGTCGTTTCCCCGTGTGTGTGGAAGGTTGGAGATGCCCTACAAGGAGTCCAGCAATCTTAGGATGCAGTTTTGCTCCTTTCCCCCAAGCATCTTCCATTCGTTTATTCACTCAACAGTTCTTTCCTAGGTGCCTACTGTGTCTAGGTGCTGCTTTCGGTACTTGGGACATACCAGTGAGCAGGGCAAAGATCCCTCCCTGCCCTTGGGGACCTTATGTTCTACTGTGTGTGGGGGGGGCAGGGGACACAAACAGCAGCAGCAAACAGTAGGAGCCCCTGACGAGTAGTAACTTACGCAGGTGTTAGAGGGGATTCGTTCTCCGGAGGCCACACGTGGACAAGGGGACAGGGTCTGGCCGCACCGGGGGACAATGCAGTGAGCCTCCCTGGGAACAGGGCGTGTGAACAAAGGCCTCCTGGGCAGGGGGTGTCAGCCAGCACAGGACTGGGGGAGTTGCTGCGGGCAGAGGGAAGAGCTAAGGCAAGGCCTCGGAGGCGGAGCTTGCCTGGATTTTCAGAGCTGCTGCTTCCCCATCCGAGGACGGGCCCGGAGCCCCTCTCACCCCATCATTTCCTTTCAGAGGCCTTCAGTTGGCTTTCAGACCAGCTCAAACCCCCGGGAGTTGAAGGCCACTTACACCTGACCCTGCCATGGCCCTTAGGGACACAGAGCCTGGCAACCCCCTTTATATTTATTTGCACCCCATTTCACATTACAGAAACACTCGATTTCTGGGCAAATAGGGAAAATGTAGAGCCCCCAAGTCCTAGAGATGTTGAAATCTTACCGAAATAGCACAACCCGCCATTTCCAGACTATTCTTGCTGGGCTTCCTGTTTAAAGCCTCCTGCACAGTGAGTGACTCAGTGTTTTTTTGCCATGTTCTCAAATGATTGTCCCTGTTAATCCACCGTGAAGCCCCAGGTACGGGGTTGCTGTGCTTTTCAGTTTTACCAGTTAGTGCTCCTGAGCCGTTGGTAATAGTGGACTGGGCCTTCCCCATTAGCTCCAGAGGAGCCTCGCTGAGCGAGGCCAGGCGCCTGCAGGCAAACCTAGTCACTTGCTGGGCTCTGCAAACTGCGTGTGTGTGTGTGTGTGTGTGTGTGTGTGTGTGTGTGTGATGACAACTTTGAATAACGTCTTGAAATAGAACAAAGGGAAAGGCCTTCCTGAGTTGTGTCCTATGCAGAGAAGTGAGTTGGACTCTGAGAACAGTGGTATTGTGCAGGTGTGTTATTGTCACAAGGTCATCTGAGAGCTTGTAACACACGAACAGATTGATGGGCTCATGAATTAAAAGAATCCCCCCACCTTGGTCCTAGAATGGGGTTAGTGTGTGTCCCACGCACCTGCTCTAAAGTAGATTACACTTCAGGCAAGAGGCTAGACGACCTCCGTGTGCGTGTGAGCCTCCGTCCAAATACTGAGCAGGGCTGGCTGTCACTCGCGGCACACCGAGAAGTCTAGCTCTGGGTAATGGCTTGGCATGGACTTCATAGTCCCTTTTCCAGGTGTATCTCCTGTCTTGTGACCTTGACATTTGTTTGATGGGAATAGCAAGGAAACTTAACTTTGATCTCTGTCAATCCGAGTGAGGTGACAGGAGGGAATTTGGAATAACACACAAAGTGCAGGATATATTGAAAATGAGAGGAGGATGAGAGTCTTCCTCGAGTTGAATCCTGTTTCACGTTGTGTGTTCTTACCAAGCTGCTGGGACCGTGAAGCAGCAAGCATCCCTTCTGGGGTTTCCTAACCTGGTGTCCCCCTTCTACTTTGCTCCCTCCTGTGCAGTACTTAGGGACAGCTGAGCCATGCACACGGTGGAGGAGAAGCATGCTGGTGCAGGCAGAGATTGCACAGGCAGGGGGTAAAGACATGAGTCTAGAAAATTCTGACAAGAACATAAGAAAGAATACAAGGGTACCGGCTCTCTCTTTTACGGGATGTCTACTTGCAAGATAGAAGATATTGTTCACTCATTCAACAAACATATCCAGCACTGACCTCTGGGCCTGGCTCCGTCCTAGGCTCTGGAGATATATCAGCGAATGCCACCACCCAGGTGGTGGACAGAGCTTGCCCTGTCCTCATCTTATTTGCTCAGACCACGTGAAATTGCTGTTTTTGTGGGTCAGAACAACCCACTCAACCACTCACCACCCACTCTGCGATCCAGCCATTACACAAAAGAAATAAAAGCATTTGTGCGCACAAAGGCTTGCACGTGAGCGTCGGTAGCAGCTTTATTTGCAGTGGCTCCGACTGGGAACACTCCCAATGTCCATCCACAGGTGAATGGATGAGCAGAGTGTGGCGAGTGTGTATCCACAAGAGGGGCCCACACTCGGCAATAAAAAGGATGAGGTGCTGCTACACACGGCAGCGGGCCTGGACTGTCATCCCCTGTGGTAGCCAAGGACACGGAATGACTGAATCTACAGAAAACTTCAAAAGACGCAAAGCAATCCGTAGTGTCACTACGGAGGCAGATTGGGGGGTGCCTCGGAACAGGGACTGGGGCGGGGGGAGAGGCGACGGAGGAGCAAGCACAACCGTTTGGGGGTGCTGCATCTCTTTACACTGCTGGTTGTGAGGATGCTTCCACGGGCCGCGTACACGTCAGGACTTCTCAAGGGATACCCTTGAAACAGGGGCAGTTAATTAATGATAATCCTACCTGAACAGCGTGACCCCGAGTCTGGGGATCGAGTCCCACGTCGGGCTCCCTGCAGGGAGCCTGCCTCTCCCTCTGCCTGTGTCTCTGCCTCTCTCTCTCTCTCTCATGAATAAATAAATAAAATATTTAAAAAAAAAAAAAGGAAACATCATACCTGAATAAAGGTGTTAAAAACTGTCGAAAAATACCAATTGCACATGGTCCGATCAACAGATTCCTTTCAGCTGTACATTCATTGTTAAAACGTGAGATGCATGTTCCCCATATTTTCCGAAAAGCCACTGTGTATGAGACAATACCACGAAGGATGCTCTCCATGAGAAGTAAAAAGAAAAAAAATTTTTTAAAAATTAAAATAAAAGGCTCTCCTTGCTTTTTTTAAAGCTTCGTGGGTGAAATCGGTTGCTAAGGGAATGGGTTTCCTACAGGCCCTTCTGGAGCACTTAGCAGCTGCAGCAGGTTGCCCGCACTGACGCGTGTGTGCATGTCTTTCAGAGTGACCTGTGGTCTCTGGGAATCACCGCGATCGAGATGGCAGAGGGCGCTCCCCGTAAGTACCTTCCCCCTGGCGGGACCTACTGCTGGGCTGCTCCCTGCAGGGAACTGGGTGGGGGTGGGACCTGCTGCCAGGCTGCTCCCTGCAGGGGACCGGGTGGGACCTGCAGCCAGGCTGCTCCCTGCAAGGGACCGGGTGGGACCTGCAGCTGGGCTGCTCCCTGGCAGAGACCAAGTGGGACCTGCTGCTGGGCTGCTCCCTGCAGGGGATCGGGTGGGACCTGCTGCTAGGCTGCTCCCTGCAGGGGACCGGGTGGGACCTGCAGCCGGGCTGCTCCCTGCAGGGGACTGGGCCTTCCTTGCCAGGCGCCGCAGGAGCTTTCCTTTGGCTGCGCAGAGCCCGTGGGGGTGCGGCTGGCGTGCATGGAAAGCGAAGTCCACTTCCATCAACCAGGAATCCATTGATTTGGGAGCGCAGTCAGGATCTTGAGCTTAGAGGGGAAAAAAGGAAAGAAAAGGCAAAAAGCACGTGGGGACTCTGGTGTGCTTCCCAGATTCCGGGTGTCACTTGTTCTTCAGCCACTCTTGACCTAACCCAGAAGCGGCCCGACCCACAGCGCCAGTAAACGCCCGCGTAACCGGAGTTCAGAACCCACTCTCCATGCACGAGTCACGGCCTCCGCGGCCCTGGGTCCTCATCCGACGCCGATGTTTAGAGTTTGGGTTGTGCTGAGAGGCCAGGGCTCCCCGGGGGACCCCGGAAAGGGCTTGAGCTCTGGAGAGCTGGGGCTTAGGGGTGCCTCCCCCGGCCACAAGCCTGTGCCCCCAGACTCCCCTGCAGGAAGCCTGGCTCACCCAGGGTCCCCCAGGCCCCCCGACCCCGCCACCCCGACTCAGTGCCCTTGTGCCCTGCATGGCAGGGACACACGGCAGACCTGTTTCTCGAAACCACAGGATGCCTTCGTAGGCAGACCTCACTCTTTAGTCCTCGGCTTGGGGTCCTCAGGCCGCAGGACCTGCTAGTGCACAGCTGCCTCCGAGGGCCACCTCTCGCCTTCACTCCGGTCAACCTTGCAGAGCGATGGGACAGCCTGGCTGGCCTGCCCCCCACCTCCTTTCAGGCAGGATCCCCCCGGCAGAGCCTCCTCTTCGTCACTGCCACCTTGGTGTCTGCTCTGCGGACGGCCTGAACCAAAGCCGTCCCCTTCGGCGCATGATTGGTGGTTTTGCTCACAACTGCTGGTCTTCACGTTGCCGTGGTCCTTGCAGTTCTCACCGTAGCGTTGGGAGGCGTCCTCTGCAGCGTGATCGGGCTGTTGGGACAAAATTCCCCTCCTTTGGCGATGCTGAGAGGCCTTTATGAATCAGGAAAATCAGATATCGCAGCCTGAAGTATGACTCTCACATTGTCATTCTTGATAAGCAGGAGACGGGGTCGAAAATAAACTTCTACCCACAGAATCCTTCAGCTTTTGGGGAGAATATATTCTTATTCTGGGCACAAAGGAAAAGATACCCCGATGGTTGGAAAGCAAACTAGTGAAATCTTGTGATTATGATAAGAATGCGTGAGTGCTTTCTCTAGAAACCATAATGCCGTAGTTTACAGGTTGAGATATTTTAATAACTTTCCTACCAGACCCTATTTGCCTTGATCTCTCTGTTCTTCCTGGGGCCAGTGAACAAACAAGCAAAACCAGAGACAAACCTGTCATGAAGCCTGGAAAGGCATCAGGATATTTGGAAATACAGAGAGAAAGGTGTTCTGGTCTAGCGCCTTGTACTCTAAAACTCTGTGTAGGTAGCATTGCATTCGCGTGAGCCTTCAGTGTAGAAGAAACAGACCATTTACCTTTCATTTTATGACTTAGGGTTTTACTATGAAAACTAACCTACCAGAAAAAAAAAAAAAAGAAAAGAAAACTAACCTACCGTCTCCAGAGCAGTTGTTACCTTGATGCTGTTTACTCTGCGTCTTAGATGGTTATTTAGAGCCAAACAAAGGTTTTGACCCCCTAACTTCGTTTTCTTAAAGATGAAGTAAACGTAGAAATGTTAACAGTGTCGAGTTTTAATGCGTACCTTATGGGACTTCTGTAGTTAAACATCAGCTCTTTTAAATGCTCAACGCGTAGAAGCTTCGCGATCTTCTGACTCTGCTCGCTGGGCCTGTGTGGACTCCGAGCCATTTGGCAGCATTAGCTGCACAGCCAGATGGGGCTTGGCCTGGGGTTGGCCTCCTAACCTGAGCCGGCCCTTCTTCTGGTCTCTTGCAGCTCTCTGTGACATGCACCCCATGAGGGCCCTCTTCCTCATCCCCCGGAACCCAGCACCTCGCCTGAAGTCCAAGAAGTGGTGAGTTTGGTCTTCGGTGTTTTATGGATCAAAGGGCAGGGTTTTCCTGCAATGCTCTCTTGGACGAGCTCAAATCCGTAGGTCCAGCTGCAGGATTAGACCAACGGATACCGAGCCTTGGGGAGTGATTTCCCATCTGCCGTCACTCATGGTAGAGCAAATGTTAAGTACTGACTCTTTGCACAGCAGGTCTGTATCACTCCACCTTCAAGGTGAGGAGCGATTAGCTAAGGGAGTAGTGGAACCCAAGTAACAACGTGAAAGCTCTTTGATTTATCACCCTCCCAAGAAATCTCTTTCCTGGCATCTCATCAGAGACGGTGACGATTCCAAGAGTCAGCTGGCTAGGTTGGCTGGCATTTCTTCAGCTCCTGAAGATGGTAATCCTGTAAGGGCGCACACACACCGGTAGTATGAGGGATGATCTCACTGGCCTGTGCATAAATATTTGTAATATTGGTTTTTACTATTGCTTCCCCTTAAGACACGTGGTATTGGCTTCTTATTTGGGGCGGTGATAAAATTTCCCATTTAACAAACCTATTGCCATAAAAAAATTGACCTGATTTAAAAAAAAAACAAAAACAAGTAGATAGATACTAGTCTGGACGATGTAAGAGTCTGGTTAAAAATTGTGTTGGTTGTGGGGCACCTGGGTGGCTCATTCAGGTAAGCATCCGACCCTTGACTTCAGCTCAGGTCTTGATCTCACTGTCGTAGGTTCAAGCCCCATGTTGGGCTCCAGGGGAGGCGTGGAGCCTACTTAAAAAACAAACAAACAAACAAAAAACTGTGTTGGTAGTACACGACTGGCTCAAGTTTGGGAAATACAATTCTGTAGGTGAGACCAGATGGTCGACTTTTGAGTTTTGTGTGTACTTAGATCAGGGTCTTTGTAGCTTATCATTCCCTGACAAAAATTCATTGTTCCTTTCTTCCCCCTGTGTGTATGGGACATCCTGATGCATTCCAGCACATTCTTGAGTCTCTGACTCCCCATGCCCCGGGCCAACACCTGGACCACTTACGACCCCCTATCTTTTTCTAGAGACATATTCTAGGCAAGTCAGAGCATGAAGGTTCAAGACCTTCCGGCCCCTTTTCATACTTCATGGTCACTTCATGGTCACCCTTGCCTGGGACCCCTCTCACCCACAGCTTCCCCCTCCACCACGCAGAGCACCGTCTTAGTTCATACCAGTCACCTAGTAATGACACAGCCATCCGGGTGTGACAGGAGAAAGGCATACTGCACCGAGAGGAGAGGGAAACAGCCGGGGGACCGACAGCCCCGAGTTGCCAAGGCCTGCAGAGGAAGAGCTTGAGAGTTGCTATTGGCAACAAGGGGGAAGGTGGCTCCTCCTCCTCACTCTGGAGGGTCACTGTGCTAGACGTCGTTCTCTCCCCAGCAACAGCCTGCCATTGGGTACGTGTACGGCACATGAGCAGCAGGCCCTGCTTCCTCTCTTCTCCCTGCAACAGACTCCCCGGGAAAGAATTCGGGTCACCTCCCTCCCAGGAAGCATCACACCACACCACAGAGCCCTCTGCTAGCTTTCTGCTCGTCCTCCGTGCCAAGCCTCTCTGTCCCCCCGCACCCCCCCGCCCACATGCACCCCATATACTGTATAAAGTGGGCTTTCCTGACCCTGTGCCCTCCCTCCCTCCCTTCCTGCTCCCTGCATTGCTGCTGGACAGTTGTTTCCAGCCTTGGACCCGCAGAGGACACCCTGGCCACCCACACAGGTGTTATGGTTGGTCAGCACAGTGGGGCTGTTTCAGAAACACTTGAATTAATCGCCAACTTTTAAAAATCTGGTGGTGGAGCATTATATTCAGATTTCTGGCCTTTTGTGCCAAGGTGTGGCACTACCGCCTGGCCGAGTGGCTCCAGCTCCTCTTGGGTGCCAGCTTGTCCTTCCACCCATCGCCACCTCTCTCCAACTCAGAAGCCGGGGGTGGCTGGTCCTTGCATATGTCCTATTTCTCTCTTCTCCCGGGCCTGCACTGCCCTTTGGCCAACCTCTCTGTCCCCTTAGAAAAGCAAAGTGAGTGAACAGGCCCTGCACTACAGTTTTAGTTTTTGTTGACCCTGCTCCAAGAAAGGTCAACTCTGCCCTGACCTTGTTTGAGAAATGCAGGCTTGGAGGAAACTACAGGCTGACTTTCCTGCTTCAAACCTTTGACCACAAGAACTAATCCTGGTGGTGCTTCCAGGGCTGGGTCCGTCCAGGGACAGTGAGGAGACCAGGCCTCCATCTCACCCGGCCTCCCTGACTCCAAAGGGAAGCCCCTTAGGTTGTGAGCACCACACTGCCCGACAGAGAAGGGGAGATGGCTTGGCTGTTCGGGTGTGCGTGGGCAATCAGGAGCCCTGGCGAAGGACTCTTTCTCACTCAGAACCCCGCCTTTATAACATGGCCATGCAGTCCCCGGGCCGTAGGACACGGGATGTGGCTCCCGATCCTCTGCAATAGAATCCCACTTTTTAAGCAAAAATATTTTAATCCTACTTTTTAAGTGAAAATAAGCCACAGAGTACTTTCTTGAATGACCAAGTCCAGAGTGATTTGCAATACGTTAGGGTTTGGGGATCCCCGGGTGGCTCAGCGGTTTAGTGCCTGCCTTCCGCCCAGGGTGTGATCCTGGGGTCCCGGGATCGAGTCCCATGTTGGGCTTCCTGCATGGAGCCTGCTTCTCCCTCTGCCTCTGTGTGTGTGTGTGTGTGTGTGTGTGTGTGTGTGTGTGTGTGTCTCATGAGTAAATAAATAAAATCTAAAAAAAAAAAAAAGTTAGGGTTTGCTTTAATATGTGTTTGGGGAGGAAGTGAAATATTTTATTTTTCTTTTATTTTTTAAGGGAGAGGATCCCTCTCCCCACCCGTCCAAAGATACAAAACTCCAAAATGCTGCTTTTCTATCCAGCCATATTCTCTGTCTGATGAATTAGCAGATGAAGTACCCTGTTCTCAGGGTATATATTGAAGTGCTACCAAAGGGGCGCACCGTTGTGGTAAGATGGGCCAGCAACTCTTTAGTAGTACAAGTATGCAGTTGCGGGTCGTTTCCAGCAAACTTACTAAATCTACAACATACAGGACATAGAGGGCATACGCGTGTTGTAGACTCAATAATTTATGTGTGTGTGTGTATAAATATATATATATGCACATACATATTTAATCTTATATAATTATAATGATTAATCTTATACATAAGATTAAATATATGTAATAAAATGCAATTTAATAAAATTAAAATATATATTTAATAAAATTAAATTTAATACAATTACATCTTATTTGTACATATATATAAGATCTATAGATATGTATGTATATGTATATACACATATTTAATCTTAACCACAGCCCTGCCAGGCAGATGCTCTGGGTCCTCATCCTGTAGCTAGAAGATCGAAGGTTAGGTGGGTTCTGTTCCTTGCACAAGTCTGTACAATCTTTTCGTTTCCCAGGTTCGTAACCCCATTCCCTCTACTGTATCATCCGGCCTCTTAAGCTCAAGGTTAGAATGGGACACTAGTCTCTTAGTTGAACACTTTTTTCCTGTGCCTTAAAACCAGGGAAAGAAAGGCAGGAGAGCTACCCTTCGGCCCTTAGGCTGTGGGAGGACGCGAAGGAAAGCACCCCCACTCTCCAGAACCTGCCCTTTCCTCCCGCATCAGGAGAGGCCTCAGTGCCGAGGAGGTCATGGGGTCAGGGCTCCAGTCAGTGCCCAGCCATTCAATAATTAGGTCTCCGGGAGGATTACAACCTCAGCTGAATTAGAGGCCAAGCGTGCTCTCGGCCTCCGTCTCCATGTCACCACAGGCAAAGGCGCAGCCAGCTGTGATGCCCATTTCTTCCTCCCGTCTTAATACATGGTCAGATTCCACCCACATGGTGAACCATCTCCTTCAACCCATTTCCTCTCCTTTCTCTTCCCACCGTGCTCCCCCTGGCTCCCCTGTCCTACTGAGTGCTATGGTTTCCTGCAGGAGTTTCTGGAGAAATACGGGGATGACTTCCTTCCTGTAAAAGATGGTTGGCCTCTTTCCCTTCCCATGCTCCTTAAATGTGGAGATTGCACACAGGCAAAGGAGCACTTGATCAAGATCATTAGAAAAACCTTAAGTGCTTCTCACTGGAAAGAGACATAAGGTTCCTTTGGTCCAAGCTACTGGTGCTCCAGTTGAAGACCAGAGGCCCTGGTGTGGTTAGCTGGCCCCTCCCTGTACAGCCAACCTGGAACCCCCGCCTTCTGCCTTCACCCCAAAACTTTCAGTCACTCCTACTATTTTATGAAACACCAGTTCTGATTCTTGGTGGGTTGTCAGACACTGTTTGTTTGTTTAAGATTGATTTATTCATTTGAGACAGAGCATGAGCCAGAGGGGCAGAGGGCGAGGGAGAGAGACTCCTCGCTGAGCTTGGAGCCCGACACGGGGCTCCATCCCACCACCCTGAGATCACAGCATGAGCTGAAACCACGAGTCCGAGGCTTAGCCGACTGCGCCACCCAAGCACTCCAGGCACTTTTGTTTTTTTAAGAAACGACAAAGCTGTGTGTGTGTGTGTGTGTGTGTGTGTGTGTGTGTGTGTGTGCATGTTCTAAGTGAAATAATAATAACAGAAAGCAAATATTAGAAAATATCTCCGATTAACTGAATTTGCTAGCAGTAATGTGACTTGGGACTTTATTAAAATCAAAACAAAAATTGCTGCACGGTTGGTTTTTTTTTTTTTTTTTTTTTTTTAATTAACCTTTTCTGCCCGGTCTCCTTGGAGATAATGGTCCCGTTGACTCTTCATGCTAGCGTATCTAATCCAAACATATGTGCAATAATTCCCTTTTAAGAACACTACACTATTCAGTTCAACAGAAGCTGAATTTCCAATTTCTACCCCCAGACCTAACGGCAGAGAGATACTGCTGCTGCTTGGTGATGGTCACAGGTTGCCAGGACCTTGTCATCATCGTGGGAGTAAAAGTCATAGCAACAGCAAACATACATGCGGTGTCTATGATGTAACGGGCGCCGTGCTCACTATCTTCCATCAATTCATTCCTTGAATCATCACGACGTTCTTCTGAGATAAATCCTAACAATATCACCATTTGCAGTCAGGGAACTGAGGCACGGAGAAGTTAAAGAACCTGCCCAAAGTCACACCGTTAAGAAGTGATAGAGCCCAGAGTAGAGAAATGGGGTGGTTCTGGGCAAATGCAAATTCTGCAGCTCAAATTGCATTTAGGGAGTCCTGTGATTACCAAAAACTTTTAGCCCGACAGGTTATAATGATTAATGTAATCATCTTTCAGGCGTTTTTTAATTCCTCTAACACAATTAAATATACAAACAGAAAAACTCTGGGAAGATAAAGTGGTGATGCAGGTATTAGAACCAGGGCCTCAGACTGTAAGTGCCAAACATTAACATTTATCTCTCCAGGCCAACACTGGGGAAATTAGTATTACTAATCTTAGGCTTTTTTATTTATTTATTTATTTTTTTGAGACAGAACTAAATTACTGGCAGCAGAGATGCAAACAATAAAGTTATATAAATGTACTTTAAACCCATCAGACCGCTCAGCAAATAGTCAAGTGGTGTTCAACATAGGGGAAGGGATTTTACTTTTAATTAAATGTGTAATTAAGCATATTGATTCTTTGGTCACGCTAACTTAAATAAGAGACAATGAATCTTTTCTTTGAAGATTTGTTTTAAAGTAAGCATTATTTTCTCTTCAAACGGTACCATTTGAAGAAGACATGAGGTACATCGCCAGCTTTGTGCTTCAGCACACTTTTTTAAAGATTTTATTTATTTATCATGAGAGAGAGAGAGAGAGGCAGAGACACAGGCAGAAGGAGAAGCAGGCTCCCTGTGGGAAGCCCAATGTGGGACTCGATCCCAAGACCCCAGGATCACGCCCTGAGCCAAGGGGAGATGCTCAACCGCTGAGCCACCCAGCTGCCCCGGTTCTGCACATCTTGGCCCGACCTTTGGGCCCAGAGTTACTCTCCTGAACGTCTCCGAGGCTTCCTTCCCAGCAGAAGAGAGAGTGGAAAGAGGACCCTGTACTATGGCTGGTTCTGCTGACCTCTGATCGCGGTCTCCTCCGAGAGACACCACTGACTTTTTTTGGTTGTCAGCACTGGGGAATGGAATGTACTGTTTATCCAGCCTGGATCTCATTTTTAAATTGGGTGTGATTTATTTATCGCCTTCTAATTAATAGCTGAGCACTTTATAAAAAGAAAGCACTTCCTTCGAGTTGCAAGCAGAAGAAACAGGGCTTTCATTTGCATTTCTCATGAATATTTAACAGCTCCCTGTCTTAATTTGTTTTTGTTTTCATGTTCCTGATCCTGATTTCCTACCTAGAAGGGTGCCGTGTGGAATGTGTCTATCTCCTTATGCAGGTTACCCTCGTTGTCTTCGGCGTGTTCCTCAGGACAGCCTATTATTCCATGATGGGTTTTGTTTGTCTGTTTGTGTTTTTGTTTGTTTGAAGCAAAGTCTCCCCTTCGATTAAATTACATTGGCGCCTCCATGGCTTTGGTGGGCCTGAAGGAGAAGGCATATTCGGTACTATCTCATCTCCAACCCTCCCTCTCTGTCCCTCAGAAGCACAGATTTGCAGGCTGCCATTCCCCACACTTGCCCAGCACTCACCGATAAGCACGCATGCATGCAGGTGTTCATCGAGCATTGGAGGCTGCAGGTAGCGGCGTGCTCAGGATGCAGAGATAAGTGTGGCACACCTGATAGAGGGGACACCAGTGTGGAGGCCGCGGAGGGCATGGGCTGAGGGACATACACGGAGGTGCGTGGGGTGTCCACCCTGCTCTTTCCGTCTTCCACAGTCCACAGGGTAGCTGATCCTGATTGATCCTGGGGGGGACCCCCAAGCCTAGCAGGGTGCATCTACTTTGATGTCAAATAATTTAAAAGCTTGAACTGAGCTTAGACATGTATTTAGGGAGGAAGAAATATTCATATTCGGTCCTTTGACCACATGGAATAAGAGGAGACCTGCGTGGACCTGGGCAGAGGTGGAGAGCGGTGCAGATGCAAGCGCCCTCTTGCATTTGAATCTTGAAGAACATGTTCACCACGATGGGTGTCGGCGGGTGTCCCTGTGGCCGGGGCAGCTTTCTGGCCTGCAGTCCGTGTGGAGCCAGCTGGTCGACCTCAGGGAGCTTGCTCAGGGATCCGTTCCTGTGACTCCACAGCGCTCCACAGGAGGGCGACGGCGGGCACGGGATGGATTCCCTCCTGCTCCCAGCAGAGGGGGAACCGCCAAGAGCGTGATGAGAGTTCCCCTGAGCTCTCGGGGTGCTATGCCCAGCTGCCAGGGGAAGCACATGCTATAGAGTCGTGAAGTAATTATTTATGATGCCGGACAATTTCTTGGAACTCTCAGCAAGAACATGCATTCCCAACTCCTGAGTCACAGCTGAAGTCCACCGGTGATTCCTACCACGGTGTGGACTTGCAGCCTGCTCCTGGGTACCCCTCCCCTGTGCGTCTTTGGCGCAGGGTTTATCTTTGAAGCAATAGTGCCTTTCTAGAGAGAGATAAATGCATGTGTGGGTATGAACTTAGTCCTTAAGTTTCCGAGTCCTTTGGTTGATAGCGAACATACACATACACCCTGTTCTTAATAATTGGAGTGCAAAGGTCAAAGGTAATTTTGAAATTGCCAGTGGGAAAAAAAATTACCTAATCAAGTTCACTTTACCAAGTAGGAATCTTTCTCATTTCTACAGAATGTCCTCCTCCTTCCCTGGCCAACCTTGATTTTGCTCTCCTGCAGCTTGCATTTTCTGCCTTCTTTAGGCCGCTCACCTCAATGTGCCCTGGTGTGTAGTGTGCCCAGCCTCAGCCTTAGCTTTTCACTATTTCCTATCTCCCTGAGCTGTCTTCCCAGAATGATTTCCTCTGCATCCTTTCAAGCCCAGCTCAGGTTCCCTCATTACACTAGACCTTCCAGATGTGATTCTCACCAAGGCCTTTCTCTTATCTGATTCCTTTTAGTTTCTTGTGTGATATTATTTATAAATCTGGGCAAAAATGCTCTTATGCATGTGACTCCCATACAATGCGTCAATTGTGTGTTGATGGTAATGATGCCTTTGAACTCCATCGTGCCTAATAGAATTCTAGGCCTACTCTGTGATCGGTTGATTCCTATGTTGACTAATCGAACCTGCCTTCTTCTTTTTCTCATCGTAGTGTTTTAGAAAATGGAAGGTCACTTTTTCGTTGGATTGCCTTTTTATCTTTGGGTTCATCTCTTTCACTTGGCAGGTCGAAAAAATTCCAGTCATTTATTGAGAGCTGCTTGGTAAAGAATCACAGCCAGCGACCAGCAACAGAACAATTGATGAAGCATCCATTTATACGAGACCAACCTAATGAACGACAGGTTCGCATTCAACTCAAGGACCATATTGACAGAACAAAGAAGAAACGAGGAGAGAAAGGTTAGAAGCACATTTGTAGTTTAGCAAAGGAAACAAAAGATGGAGTGAGTCATGGGCTCTTGATATATTTGGAGGTGGCCGTGGGGCTTTCAAATGGGCCTGCATTATTCTCTAGTGTGAAGGGCTGCCTCTGAGCTCGCAGCCTGTAGGCATCAATGGAGTGAGACTGTGAAATGGAATCTTCATGAAAGGATACAACTGTAAGGAATATCACCTTCTCCAGGCCCTGACAAAGAGTCATGTTGAGTAATACTATGAAGTGGTTTAATATGACAAGTGATTTGCTTAGTTCAAATGAATATTCATGTTTTGAAGACAAAAAATCGACAGAAGACAAAAAAAAAAAAAAACACTTAGTTGACATTTTTCTAGACTGGCAGGCTTCAACATTTAAGTTTTTGAGCTCTGAGGCCCATTTGGAATTTATTACAGAAGTCAGATGAATTTTCTAATAGTCACAGAGTTGCCAGACTTGATATACAGAACCCTGCACTTTGAGGTAGAAGATCATTTCATGCACCTGTTTATTTTGTAGATTCAAAACCCTTATCTCTGGTGGCTGTAGCTGTTGTACCACACACTGCCTTCTCAGTGCATTAGTGGACAAGAGTTCAAACTTGGAGTCCTGGGACTGTGTCCTAGTTATGGGAGTAGAGACTCAGATTTCCTTACCTAGCATCCTGACCAAGGAGAAAAACTCAGGTGGTCTGGGGCCGGTTTTGTGCCTCGGTGGGTGGGAGGTAAGGAAGATTGAGGTAGGGGGAGGAAAGGGAAAGATCCAGAGGACAGACAGGGTGAGTCTTCCCTGGGTGGAGGCTGGAGGAGCCACGGGGCAGGGGGGAGGAGGGATGACAGTGAAGAGACATTACAGGGCTGGCGAGGTGAGCATGTGGGGAGTGGGGAGTAAAGGGGAAGCCAGACACCTAGGGTGAGAGGCACACGGCCCTGTGCTTTTCCTCGCTTCTGTCCTGGACACCGTTCCTTTCTGTTCTTTCCAAGCCAGATGGAGCATTGGAGGGTGGGGGGCCTCACAGGATGGAGGGTGCTCTGCTTTCATTTGGCTTCCCCTTCTTTGCCTCTGCAGTTACTGTCTGTAATATGGCGAGGTATGAGGAGGTGTGTGGGGTGGGTGGTGAGCGGTGCAGGAGTCAAAACCACGCAGAGGTAAGAGCGGTAGAGGGCTGAGGCAAGAGGAGAAGCCCTGAGTGAAGGTTCAAGGGAAGAGTTTCTTCCCGGCTGCCAGGGAAATGTGCAATCAAGTTCGTCTCAGGAGTACGAGGTTATAAAGCTAAGCTAAAAAGGAGACCCATCACCTGAAATTGATAAAATATGATATTCAACTATCCTGCAATTGTTTTTATTTTTTTTAAAAGATTTTATTTATTCATGATAGTCACAGAGAGAGAGAGAGAGAGGCAGAGACACAGGCAGAGGGAAAAGCAGGCTCCATGCAGGGAGCCTGACATGGGATTCGATTCCAGGTCTCCAGGATCGCACCCGTGGCCAAAGGCAGGCGCCAAACCGCTGCGCCACCCAGGGATCCCTGTTTTTAAAAAACATACACGGTTAAATGTTTGGGGACCACACTATTTTTTGAAAAGATTTTATTTATTTATTCATGAGAAACACAGAGAGGCAGAGACACAGGCAGAGGGAGAAGCAGGGTCCCTGTGGGGAGCCCTGTGGGGACTCCATCCCAGGACCCCGGGATCATTCCCTGAGCCGAAGGCAGATGCTCAACCTCTGAGCCACCCAGGCGCTCCCCAGACTATTTTTATTTCCAGTGGTAAATAGGAGATGAAGCTTCATTGCCTATTTTGATCGAACATAAAATTCTTACAGCACTGGAAAATAAATAAATAAAAATCCTGCACAAAAGAAAACAAAAAATAAAAAAGGAGGCCCATCTCCAGTTATTAGTGGGTAGGAAGGGATGAGGTGTCGGTCAGGAGGAGCTGGGAAGGGAACTGGAGAAATCAGGAGGAACCAGGCATGAGAGAAACAGGTAAGTCAAGATCAAAATGTCCCAGGACTGGGCCACCTGGGGGGTTCTGTCAACTGAGTGTCTGACTCTTGATTTCAGTTTAGGTCATGATCTCAGGGTCATGAGATCAAGCCCAGTGTCGGGCTCCACACTGAATGCTGAGCACAGGGTCTGCTTGAGATTCTCTCTCTCCCTCCCTCTGCCCCTCCCCAACCCCCTAAAATAATTCCAGGACTGATTTTTCATCAAACATGCAACTATTAAAGGCTGACTTCTTTAAAAGGGAAACTTATTTTCCTGCAGGCCTATTGTTTCTAGATTCAAATTCTGACTGGAGATTCTAGCTCTAATCCCTGAAGGGTTAGATGACCTTCACGCCAGTTTTCTTATCTTTAAAATAAGAGAGAGGATATAATAGTGACCACTATCGCCTGGCATTGTTGCAGATTAAATGAGATAATGCATTAAGATGTTTAATACAATGTCTGGCGTATAAACATACTCAATAAATATTAGCTACTCTTACATAAGCAGTTCTTTATGGACCTATAAGTTTTCAGAACAAGTCAGAGTTACCTTCCGGGAACTCGTAACCTCTTTCTTTGCCTTTGACCTGTGAGTAGAGTGGGTAAAGCTTGTGCCTTGGGTTGTTTTCACTTCTTAGGGGCTCAGATGCTGGAAGGTGACTCAGAACTCCCCATTCTATGACAATAGATTATTTTTAACGGGTTCCTTCTCTGCAGAGTAGGTGAGTATGATTCTTGGTAGGAGATGCCCTTAGGAGTTACCCAGTAATGTAAGGAACCTAATTCTGTGTAGGTTTAGAGCCATCAGAAACCTTCTTTTCTGTCTGTTCCCCAGAAAGAGAATCCATCAAGTGAGGTCTCATTCCATTTGCTCGGTTTCACCAAATGACTTAATTTACTTCCTCTAAAAATTTCACACTCTCTTAGTAGCTCAAAGACCAGCTTTTGCTATTACCGAACAATTATTTTTTAAGGATTTCATTTATTTATTTCAGAGAGAGAGCATACAAGTAGTGGGGGGGGGGGCAGAGGGAGAAGCAGACTCCCCACTGAGCAGGGAGACTGAGGCAGGCTGGATCGCTGGACCATGACATCATGCCCTAAGCCAAAACTGGAATTTAAACAACTGAACCACCCAGGTGTCCCACAATTAAACAATTTTAATGAAAATTCATTATGATTTTTTAACCTGATGTTATTTTTTCCTTACGTTTGTTGACATATGCTAATTTATGCCAGTAACATAAAAGCAATAAGACCAGATTCTGGTGAAGTATTACAATTGAAGGGCCTGACAAATGAAGGTTTTACCTTAGTAGAAATATTTGGATCAATTGTGTGCTGCTTTCCCTTGCTAGAATTTCCTTTGCTAGATAAAATCTCTGCAGCTTCCTTCAAGCTCCCTGTTGACCCATTTCAGGAAAGTTTGGAGTAGTAAACTTTCAGTGTGGGATATTGAAACACCTTATGAAGGTCCTTTACATTTCCGGTGCGATAATACTCAAAAAAATAAGTCGCCTGAAAACCACATACGTGTCTAAATATTTGAAGCTAACTTGTGATTTTAAAAAATACACTTGAAGTCATGGTGCTTTTGGCTCCTTTTCATTATTCCTTTACTGGCTGAAGAGTCTGGAAGGCAGTGTTTAGTTCTTATCAGATGTGCTGCTTCCTGGTGGTAACACAGCCAAATTGCAGTGTTAATTCCTTTTTCGGAATTAAACCGAAACCTCCCAAGTTGTAATTACTAACCCACAGCTATGAAAGGATAATAGTAATGTGACACTCTCCCTCCTTAAAATTAAAAGCTCCTCCAAAATTCACCATTGCCCACAGAGAAGTCCTCAGGAAAAAGAAAAAAAAAAAAATATATATATATATATATGTAAGGATCAAGACGTCCTAGCACATGTTCTGGGCTTACTTATTCCATCTGTTTTTGTCACAGCCACACATCTAGCCACTCACAACTCCTTGTGAACATGTCCTGCATGCCCTGTAATACTAGCAGGCTTCCTCACGTGGTTATGTTGCTTAGAATGCACTTTGGCCACCACTTTTAGCTGCCGTCTGCCTAGAACAGGGTCACCGACATTGCAAGGCCCAGCTCATCTCCTCAAGAGACTTTCCTGTCTCCTTCCCCTATTATGACCAATGGACTTTGCGCCTATCTCTGATATCTCATTGCTCTTTTTATGCCCTTCTATTTAGCATATATATGTTAGAAAGAACACTAGTTTTAAAGTTGGACAAGTTCTGGATCAAATTCTAAATCCAAATCCCAGATTGATTGACCTTTTATTAATAAGCCATTGGTTCTATCACTTAACCTCCTGTCATAGTGTCTGCGCTTGAAACGTGGGCAGTATGTTAAAGGATTGTTAAGCAAAACAAATGAGAGAACCTAGGTAAAGTATCTAGAAGGGTGACCAGCATGGGAGACACTCAATATGGATTAATTTCTTAATAATCATGGCGGATCTGATTACCTACTTGTCCACCTTGCCCATTAGATTCTGATCCGCTCCAAAGCAAAGACCCAGTCTTATTCATTACTACATGTTAACCTGCTTTAACGTATGACTGAATTAAATGGCTGTCCCCAGTGGGTCATTTAACTCCGTATTTCTGATAGCACGTTGTCAGATTTCCTTCTGGTGTTTATCAAGATATCTAAAGACAAATCTGTGGGCACATGTAAGTCCTAATAAAACTCCTGCTTGAGAAATGATTAATAGGACAATGTGTTAATAGTGGGCCAATAAAAGGTTGGTTCACGTGGTCCTCTAATGGGAATTAACACAAACCGAGAAGTTATTTTTCAGTTCCTGATCTTGACTTTCATATGAACAGCAGGCATCAGGGACAGATATCTGGAATCAGCTGGGACAGTCTTGGATGTTAAGTCCACGTACTTGAATCCAGGTGGTGGGAACTGTTAGATCACAAGTCAGAAGGCCTGGAGCCTGTCCCAGGCTTATATATATATATATATAAGAAGAAGAGGGTGGGATTGACTGAACTGTAGCGTCCTTTTGTGCACTAACATTCTGTGAGTCTCTCTTTAGATGAGACCGAGTATGAGTACAGCGGAAGTGAGGAAGAAGAGGAGGAGAATGACTCAGGAGAGCCCAGGTAGGAGAGCAAAAGCCGAGTCTTATTTTCACGTTCTGAATTGGGCGACTGTGAAACTTGCTTCCTTTTGATTTATAGGTTCATTTTTAAGAATCCAGCAAGGTGGTCTTATTTAATTTATTGCCCATGAACCTACTCATTAATTTGGGAAAATGTCCCCAGGCAGACTCTTACAGAAACGTGGAAATCAGCGTATTCTTTATCTTGTCCCCTAAGATTTATGGTCTCTATTCTAAGACTTTGTTTCCTCACATATGTAACGTGTAGAATGGGTAGGAGGCAATTATCTGAGTAATCCAAGACTCAAAGTGCCTAAAACTGTGACTTTCAGGAGACCTCTAAGTGGTATCTTTGGACTTGACACATTCAGTTTGTTACTTCATACCTTTGAGAAGCCCATTTCAGCAGCCACCGTCCTTGTCACCTGTCTTGGTATTTTCACCACAAGCTAATCCAAGAGGAAATGATTCCCAGGAAACCAAATCACACTCTGGAGGGGAACCCTAGATAGAAAATTACATGCTTATTCCAGTTGTCACATGTTGGACCCCAGGATCAATGTTGCTTTATCATTATCATCCATGCATTTTGAATTTCACTTGACATTGATTGCAACTTTCTTCCAGTGTGCGTATGAATAATTAAGGTTAGGGTGCTCACATTTCAAGGATTTGTCTTCCGTGAGAGAATTCAGCAGGTGGCAGTTCAGCGAATTGAGGGTATGGGCACATGCACCATGGTCAGAAAACATTTATTGGGGAAAATGCACAAGCAGAAGGCTCAGTGGGGTATATAGGTCTCCGTCCTCTAGCCATCCAAGGAGGGACTCCTGTGGTCCCATACTGCTCAGGAAAGGGGCCAGCTCGGCCACTGCTGCTAGAACAAGCCAGTGGCTTCTTTCTTTGGAGTTAACTCAGCTCTACCCAGCTGGATTATTCCTAAACTGATGGAAGAGGGAGGGACTTAGAGGGCCATCCAGTTTTTGTCTTCACCTACTAAAGGAATTTTCAAAGTCAAAGATTGAAGAATTTTTCCTTCCATCCAATACTCTACACATTGGCTACCCCCAGTTTAGCTGATAAAGATGACGTTTGTCAAATAGTGACATGGAAAATGAACATTCTTGTAAAGGCGAAGAACCGAATGCCCTGCTTTTCAGAGAAGTTGCCTACTATTTTTATGTTTCCCAAACTCACCCAGATGTCACGTCAGGACTACTGACCATTCTCTATAGAACTGAAAAGCCCTGTTTTAACTCGTACTCGCTAACCCGTGTGTTAGGAGTCCCGTAGCGGGCTGACCTAGCCGTGCCTCAGCACTTCAATGTGTCATCATATCACACTGAGGATTCTGTTCCAAGGCCTGTTTTATGGACACATGTAATCAATCTTCATGAAATCCTGAAAAGAACAAAGAGACAGTGGTTATCTCATTTTAGAAATGAGGTAAGAGCTCAGAGGTGGCCCCCAGGCCACACACCAAGTCAATGACTGAGCCACTACTACGGCTCAGCTCACCTGACAAAGATTCAACCTCAGTTTGTATTCATGGAGCATCCTCGTGTGCATGGTGAGGCCGGGTTCCCCCGTCCTGCCGCCTTTGCCCAGGGCTGGTGGCCTGTGTACATACGCACTGTCGCTCGGGGTTTGGTTTAGCGTTCTGCACAAAAGCTGTAAGTTTTAAAGGAGGTTTGTTACTGGAATGCAGGCACTGTCTGTAGGGCATTGTGAACGAAGCCCTTTTCATGTCATTTTTGGGCATAGATGGCAGTCACACAGCACAGCAGTTACACTGTCCAACACAGCATGATCCCCTCATCAGCTGCCACCAAACCTGCTCCCCCTCACCATTCACCACCCCAGTTTGCGTCACCACCACTGTCCGGGTGCCAGGATGAAACCTGCGAGTCATGGCTCACTCTCCACACCAGATCCATCAACAGGCTTCAGGTGGCCTTGCTTGACCTCCTGCCCCCTGCAGACAGTCATCCATGCAGCAGCCCAACAAATCCCATCACGTCCCTCTCCTGACGATAACCTCTCCGCGCACAGCTTCCATGCTACGTGCCTTACCAGCTCCTGTCTCCTTCACTCTGCTCTGGGAAGTCCTCAAAGAGGTCCCACCTGTCCCCACCACTGGCCTCCCCATTTCTTCCTTCTGGAAACGTTCTTTCCCTACCTCTTCATGGGACTGACTCCATCTTTTGAGTCTTAGCTCAGCTGGCACCTTTTTAGAGGGGTCTCCTCCGATCACCCCCTCTGAAGCAGAGCCCTTCGCCCCCGTCCCAGCCCCCCACCACTGTACTCTTAAACTGTTACATCTTTTGTCTTCTCTGGAGCCTGTTCATATGGGAAATTATGCTATTTGTAGTCACTTGTCTAATTATTTGTCTCTCTTCCCCACAAGGAGGTAACTAGAGGGAGAATTTGTTTAGCTACTGCCCATGTCCACGAGAGCCTATTACCGTGCCTGCTGCATACAAATGGCTCACCAGTTATTTAACGGGTTTCAGGTGGAAGCTGCCAGAAAGATTAAAAGAGCTAGGTTTGCATGAACAAATAGGAGCCCTGCCTACCCCGCCTACCCCATTAGGCTGCCACACCCAACCAAAGAGCCCAACTTTGAGTTGTTCACCTGCAGTTAGATGTGAATAGGGTGGCCCTAGACCACTGGGGAAGTAGGTGCTATTCCTTTATGGTGTTTTCTGTCCTCTTTTTCTTTCTGTCTCACACACACACACGCATACAGACACACACGCACATCTATGCACAATTACCATTTTACAGATGAGAAGACTGAGGCCCATGGTGCTTAACTGGAATCTAGAAATCAGGGAGCCGGGTTGAAGTCCTAGCTACACCATGTGTTCCAGAGCCAAACCATTCCCTGCTCTCTAAGCATGGGGCAGAGAGACAGCTCTGGCTCTCAGACGCCGGCCGGCGTGGGTTCGTGCTCCACTCTGGGGTTGGCCTGGACTCAGAGGTCCACCCTCCTAGCTTATTGTGTCTTCCCATGAGCAGCCTGCCTTGGCCTCCTAAGGTTTGGTGCAAGGAGTCCCCGGGGTGAGGATGCACCCCTACTAGAGCAGGTTCCCTTACTGCTCCGCATGGTTCATTTTTTCATTCGCCAACTCTGTTCGTGCCTTTCCTGAGCATGAGAACCTGCAGCTCCGGCCCGGGGGCTCACTCCCTCGCCTTCAGAAGCAGATCTGTGCGGGTCACAGGGTGAGGGAGCCTGTGCACAGTGCTGGAGGCAGGTGGTGACCCCGAGAAGGGCCGGTGACCGCAGGTGCATGCCCTAGTCACCCGGCCAAGGCAGCGAGCCCCGATCCGGGGTTCCGGGGACTCGGGGACTCCGGGTTGGTCACCAGCGACACTCGTGGAGGGGGCGGCCCGGCCGGCGCAGAATCCCCAAGTGTGTCCCCCGCCCGCAGCTCCATTCTGAACCTGCCCGGGGAGTCCACGCTGCGCCGCGACTTCCTGCGGCTGCAACTGGCCAACAAGGAGCGCTCGGAGGCGCTGCGGCGGCAGCAGCTGGAGCAGCAGCAGCGCGAGAACGAGGAGCACAAGCGGCAGCTGCTGGCCGAGCGCCAGAAGCGCATCGAGGAGCAGAAGGAGCAGCGGCGGCGGCTGGAGGAGGTGAGGTCCGCGGGGTCCCACCCTGGGCCCCCGGGATGCCGGGTCCCACCCTGGGCGCCGCCGTGACCCCGGGGCGCACACGGTCACCTGCAGAGGGGTGAGGCCAGCCTGCTCTGACAAGCCGAGGACTCCCCTTGCTGGGGGCGGTGACACGTGTGACCTGGCGGTCGCCCGGCCTTGCTGTGCTGGCCTCAGGGCAGGTGAAGGCTGCCCCCCCCTCCGGGCAGCCCCCCCGACCCCCAGACCTAACATCGGCCCCCTCCTGGGCTCCTGCCTCCTTCCCGAGTCCCGCCCGCACTTGTCACCCTCGCGTCTCCTGTGGACCGTAAGGCCGAGCCCGAGGATGGGAGGTGGGGCCGTGTCCCCTGGGCGTCACCAGCCCCCGGAGGCCGCCGTCAGGCGGGCGTGAACTAATGCGGTGACCGGAGGTGACAGCTGGTGACCGAGTGTCCCGTGTGGACACACGGGGCCTGCCGAGCCGTCCCGCGGCTTCCCGGGTCCCTGTGCACGCCGTCGGCATCCCGGCGGGTCCCCAGCCCCGGGGCCACCCTCGCCTTCCCCAGCGGCATCGCTGGCACCTGTGTGGGAAACCGCACCCCGCCCCGCCGGCCTTCCCCGTGTGTTTAGTTTAAAACCCCTTTCCTCTGTCCGATAAATCAAAGCTTCTAGAGGATTCGGAGGCTGAGAGCCTGGGCTGGCGGGAAAGTGGGCCGGGAGATGAAGGTAAGCAGCCGCCGGGCAGTGGGGTGACAGCTGCCCCAGCCGCCCCCTGCTTCGGAGCGGTGGCCGGTGGCCAGGCGGGAGGTGCCGCGCCTTGGCCCCAGTGTTCCTGGCTCAGATCAGCGAGGGCCTCAAAAAAAAAAGAAAATTAAAAAGCTAAAAAGTAATCAAAGAAATCCGTGAGGGCCTCAGTTCCGGCTCGCAGGAAAACCCCATCGACCTCACACGTCCGCATACGCAGGCCGGCGACAGCAACGTCCCAGGTGCGACCAGGCGGCGACTTCTGTGTGCCGGCTCCGGGTGAGGTCCTGGGCTCCGTCCCGGATCTCAGCGGCTGTCGTTCCGTCTTTGCGAGCGTCCCTTGCCCCTCGGGCGGAGATGCACACAAACCCCGTGTAACACGGAGGAGACCGAAGTGCAGGGAGGGCAGGTCGTCGGTCCCGAGTCACAGGGCCCGCGAGTGTGCAGGGCTCACACCCAGGTGTGTCCGATCTCAACGTCCACACGAGCCCAGGACGGGAAGTGTAGATAAGTCACCGAAGCCTTGAACTGTGAGCCTCAGACCTGGACCCTGCAGGCTTCTGCGGGCAGCAGTGGGCACGCGAAGCACCTTCGGATGTAAGTGTGCAAGTCCGCGTATGGTCAGTGCGAAGAATGTGTGGCGCACGAGACGTTCACCGTCCCCCTCTCCTGTGCTAAGAATCAGGCTGTAGACGGAGCCTCCGTAGCGCGGGGGCAGAGGGCTTCGAGGGGTCGGCAGCGCCTTCTTTTTTCTTTCTTTTTTTTTTTTTAATTTTAACATGAGAACTTTTGGCCCTTGAGCCTAGATCCTCAGTTGATGCAAAGACTTTCAAAGGATGCGTGGTATTATTTTGTTTTGTTTCGATCTCTATTT
This sequence comes from Canis lupus baileyi, assembly GCF_048164855.1. NCBI lineage: Eukaryota > Metazoa > Chordata > Mammalia > Carnivora > Canidae > Canis > Canis lupus. The sequence continues at coordinate 37,129,997 of NC_132868.1, read as the reverse complement.
TCTTTCCTTCTTACCTGGCATGACTTATTTGAGCTTCCTATTTTTTTTTTTTCATGAGTTGCTAAAATCACATTTTCTAACACTTCCCAAAGCATTTGCCCTTTGACAGTTACTCTGTTCCACACTTTACCTGAATCATCTCGCTGAATCGTCGCAGTAACCCACAGTCTCAGAATAATGCAGCTGAGTCTGAGAGGTTAATAACTTGCCACAGGTCACACAGCTTGGGCAATTCGAGCCCAGGGGATAGGATTCCAGAGCCCGGGTGCTGTCACTGCCTCTCGGCTGATAAGCCAGTCATGTTTGCCCATATTCTGTACCCGGCCTCCGCTTCTATAGTCTTTTTTCTTTGAGAACTCGAGTTTTGAGCTAGGGCAAGGAGCTGCACCCAGCAGGTGCTCTTTTTTGCGATGGGTTCTGGTTCTCATGCTCCCCGTCAGAGCTAACAGCCGAGGCCTCCTCGTGTCCCTTCTTTTGTGGCACTTCCTGGAGCCTCTGTCTTGGAGGCAAGTCAGAGTTCAGACCCAGCGGGGCACATGCACCCACGAGGACAGACCCGCTAAGTCCTCACTTGCACCAAAGGCAACAGTGGCCCCAAGGACACTTTGCTTTATGCACCACAGTGTGTGAGCCCTGGCTTCTCCGGGAACACTTGTAACCGCGGGGCATTAAGAGACTATGGTGGCTTTATCCATTAATCCTTTATCTTGCTCCTATTGCTCAACAGGAAGACGAAGAGATATTCGATACTCAAATGGTTGTAAATTCTGAACCCATACATAACAATTGTCTCTGCCACCGGGGACTCCTCTCCTGCATGATGACCTTGTGGTTCCAGAGTAGGAGCTTGGACTACGCTGGCACACGGAGGCACTTAAAGCCCACAGTTAGACTCGCGAATTTAGCTTCAGTGTGGGTCAGGTGGGCTTTTGCAGGCGTCCTGGGAAAAATCACTCCCATTCTCAAATGCCCATCAGATGCCCCTTTGGTGACACAGGGCTAGGTAAGCTGTAGCCTTTGTCTTCCCCAGCGGTCTCAGATGTCACCTCCTACCAGCACTGTGGTTTCTAAGGAAGCCCGGCACGTCCTTTGCTATTTATGGATAACCATGTGGATTTGGGTAGTTCTAAATCTGCATATACTTAAAAGGACTTTGTACACTGGATGTAGTCATTTATCAGCTTCATGAAAAGGACATGGCTTTGGACCAATGAAATGTCGGGTACAAGGCTTTCAGCTTTTGACCAGTGATAAAGTACAATTTATAACTAAGTTCCAGGAAATTGATTAAATGTAGCTAAGGTGAAATGAGTCCCTCAATAGTGAGAAAAGTACAAAGAAGGCCTCTTTTATTGTTATTTAGTTCAATAAAACTTCCTACCGCTTGGCCTAGGAAAGTCCCTCGTGTTTATTCTCCATCACGGATGGAGAATCCCAGAATCGGGCAGGATGCAGGAGAGGAGTCCAAGAATCCGTAAGGCACTTACCCTGGTCATCTTTTCAGACAGACGAACCTTGGCCAAAAGATTTGTGGTGATGCTTAACTGTGCTCAAGAGTTTTGGAATGATTTCAGGGATTTATCTTTTTTTTTTTTTCTCAACTCGCTAAGAGCATTCTCTATGCCTTCATTTGGAGGAGAATATCTTTAAGTCACAGGAATAATCGCCTTGACCCCAGGGGCACCAAACTGCTCAATGGTGGTAAGTTTTATTCTTCAGAGAATTGCGTTAAGTCTTCCAAGACACCTGCATCTCACTTAGTGCCTTCAAGACCATCAGAACACCGCTCGTTATAGAAACAGCCAATTCTAGCTAAGAGATATTATACGGTTTTGGTTCTATTGCCTGAAAATAAAATTTCTTTTAAAGATTTTATTTATTTATTCATGAGAGACACAGAGAGAGAGGCAGAGACAGAGGCAGAGGGAGACGCAGGCTCCCTGCTGTGAGCCTGATGTAGGACTCGATCCCGGGATCACGACCTGAGCTGAAGGCAGACCCTCAACCGCTAAGCCACCCAGGTGCCCCGAAATTTTTTGTAAAGAAATACCACCAGCACCTTATTGGCCAGACATAGCGGAGCCCGGATATAAAAAATGAGAGCCTGGTCGTCTCACTGTGTGTGAATTTCCTAGAGCCTCTAACTTCTTATTGCGAGCTTCTTATTTCAAGGACATTGGGTTCAACTGTTTTTCTAAGAAGGGCACAGTAGAATTAAAAACTTTTTCCTAGTCCCATACGCAGCCATTCAACGAATTTTGTGAATTCATCCCTCTGCTATGCTGGACGCCAGGAACAGTCTGCCCGGGTGCTCACCAGATCTGTGGGGGAAACAGGCATTGGGCAAATAGCCACCCAAATAGCCATTCGTTATCATGGCCAGGGTGCCGCGGTAGGGAGGAATGGGGGGCTAAGGAATGGGGGTGCGGGGAGGGGGAAGCAGCCCAGCCTGGCCGGGAGGACGACTGGGGGAGGGGCCCGCGGAGATGGTAGGCGGGGAGGCCAAGTCCCAGTCCTGTAGGACTTCACAGGCCAAGTTCAAGATTCTTACATTTAATCCCGAGAATAGTGGGAAACCATTGCTGTGTGTTAATCGATCGGATCTGCATTTTTCAAAGGAAACTTTGGCTGCTGCAAGGTCGAGTGGAAGAAGCAAGGGTGGGTGAGGGGGCCGAGTCAGTGTAGGCCAGGGAGGGTGACGCTCTTGTGGGTGGGGGGCAGTGGGGTGTGAGAGAAGGGGACACATCTGGAAGGGATGCAGACTGGGCGGGAGACGGCTGACTAGATGTCACAGAGGGAAGAGAGAAAGCGGTCGCAGGACGTCCCCGGTGCGGACCGGAGCAGTGGAGGACCAGGGGTGGGAGCAGAAGGAGCAGATCCGTCTGGAACGCGGTGAATTTAAGGTGCCTCTGAGGTGGCCAGTGGTGAAGCCAAGGGTGCAGGTGGATTATATGGAGAGAGCCAGGCAAGGGAGGTCGGGGGGGGCGAAACGAGGGGAATTGCTGGCCTCGGGCCCTGGGAGTGGGCCCCGACACGAGGGGAGAGCGTGGGCCTGAACCCTGAGACCGCAGGGCCGGAGAGGGGAGGCCAGCAGAGAAGGCTGCTGAGGGCCCGGAGGAGAACTGGCGCGAAGGCAGAGAAGCTCAAGCGGGCAGCACAGCAGAGCTAAGGCCCAGCCTCGCAGCCCGCCAGAGGTCGAGGGAGATGACCGCGTCGCGGGTTTCAGGGGCAAAGACGTTATGTGAAAAGGTCGTTTTGACATCGTCAGTCGGACTCTCTAAAAGTGCGTTCATTTCCTGTTTGGGAGGAAGGGAAGCAATCTGCTCAGCCGGTGAGATGTGAATTTGGGGTGCGAAGACGTGGCTTAGGTCTGAGGGCTGCCGTGCACCCCCTGCCCGCCCTGGCTGCTCTCCGAGTCTCCCCAGCCCCGCTCCCTGGGCTCTGCAGAGAGCCCCCCGCCCCCGCCACCCCGTGCAGTTTGTTCCCACCCCCTAAGGGACACTGGGGAGGAACCGGGAGGCTGGGCCTGAAAGCACTCTGTTCTCAAGGCCTCGTCCAGGATGGCTTGAAGGTTGCCAACGGGTCCCACCTTGGGCTTCCGTTCAGGGGACTCTTCAGAACTACATGCTCGTCCACTTGGGGTCAGCTCTTGCTCACGTTTTCTCTGAGCATTTGCTTCCACTTGGGGTGAGCAGACTGGTCTCAGAGAAGCTGGGCCAGCTGCAGCCCGAGCCCAGAGCAGCCACAGGTCAGCTAGGTTATTCTTTGGAACCCATGTGGTTTCTCCCAGATGTTTCTAATCTTTTTTTTTTTTTTTTTTTAGAGATTTTATTTTTTCATGAGAGACACACACAGAGACACAGAGAGAGAGGCAGAGACACAGGCAGAGGGAGAAGCAGGCTCCCTGCACGGAGCCCGATGTAGGACTCGATCCCAGGACCCCAGGATCCCGACCTGAGTCGAAGGCAGGTGCTCAAGCACTGAGCCACCCAGGCGCCCCCACCCAGATGTTTTTAAACCAAAGAAAAGGGGCCGGAGGTAGACAGGGGGAATCTGCACATGTCTTTAAAGACAACGTACTCAAGCTCCAAAAAGTCCCGTGGGCCTTGGAGCATTTGGGGGAGATTCTGTTGACGGTAGTGTTTTGGTTAATGCTCATTCTATATAAGTTCTTCGTGCCTCGGTTTCTTTGTAAAGCTAGAAAAATAGTAGCACTTCCCTTCCAGGACTGTCACAAGGGTTAAATGAGTTAGTGCATGGAAACCGTTGGATGGACTGTGACTAACGCTGAGAACACACTCGGTAAATGTTAGTTATTATTACTGGAGGAGGTGCCTTTGGCTGACGTCAGAGGTGTAATTTCCAAAAGTGTAAACTCTTTCATGTGCTGTAGTAAAACCCTCTTGCATCCGTTAAGATCAATGTACCAAGAGGACCCCCAGGTGGCTCAGCAGTTTAGCACCTGCCTTCAGCCCGGGGTGTGATCCTGGGGTCCTGGGATCCAGTCCCACATGGGGCTCCCTGGATGGAGCCTGCTTCTCCCTCTGCCTGTGTCTCTGCCTCTCTCTTTCTCTCTGTCTCTCTCATGAATAAATAAATAAAATCTTTAAATAAAAAAAAAGATCAATGTACCAAAAGGTAAGCTTTTATTCATGTCTTGGGGAAGATATTTGTTATACCAGTTAAAATTCATTTACATCCTTAGTAGAAAAAAAATATACATTGATGGTTTTTAAACGACTGGATGGCACATTAGTACAGAGGCCAAGTGTGGCAGCTTTGAAGCTGCAGAACCCCAGGTGTAGTTCAAGCTGCGTGGCCTCGAGCCACGCACGGACCCTCTCGGAACCCCAGCTTGTTTATGCGCACACTCGACGTACGGTATGCGTTGCAGGATTGTTGGGAGAGGTAAAGGGAAGCAGGTACACGGAAGGCGTGCCACAGTCCTGACACGAGAAGGATTGTCGTTGCTCGGGGAACGTTTTGTTGTTGTTTTGGAACGGAAGATCCCAAAGTGGTTGTTGGGTTTGTCTAGAGAGACGGCATTTCCCGGTGTCTGCCTTCCTTAATTCACTGACGTGTCTTCTCCGTTTACTGTGACATGTGGACTTTTCCATCCGTTTTTTGAGGGCTCTTTTCTGAGCACCCCTCTCATTGTGTCTTGCTGGGCTATCTGTCCGCGGGTGACTTAGCCTTGTCCCAAGCCTCAGGGGAACCCCCCCCTGGAGAAACTCTGCTTTCTGACTTATTCTCGTACCTGTATTTTTTTTTTTCAAGATTTTATTTATTTATTCATGAGAGATACAGAGAGAGAGAAACAGAGACACAGGCAGAGGGAGAAGCAGGCTCCATGCAGGGAACCCGATGCGGGACTCAATCCCGGGACTCCAGGATCACACCCTGGGCCGAAGGCAGGTGCTAAACCGCTGAGCCACCCAGGGATCCCCTCGTACCTGTATTTCTTTCTGTCACTTCCGACACTGGGTAATTAGGATGCCGTCCCTGCCACCAAGTAGCTGCAGCAAATCTTAGGGCCTACCAGTACCGAAACAAGACCCATAAGAAGGTAGAGATCTCGTCCTGCCTCAGTAGGAAGCTTCTGGGCAGCAGGAACTGATGTGAACCCTTTCCCCGAGAGGGTAGATGCAAGGCAGTCAAGGCCACCAAATAAACTGCCTGGGTTTGAGAAAAAATGAGTGGGAAATATCAGAAAGGGAGACAGAACATGAAAGACTCCTAACTCTGGGAAACGAACTAGGGGTGGTGGATGGGGAGGTGGGCAGGGGATGGGAGTGACTGGGTGGCGGGCACTGAGGTGGGCACTTGACGGGATGAGCACTGGGTGTTATTCTATATGTTGGCAAATTGAACACCAATAAAAAATAAATTTATAAAAAAAAAATTAAAAAAAAAAACCGCCTGGGTTTGAATCCGGCTCTGCCCTGCCTGCCGCCTTTGTGATCTTGGGCGAGACATGACTTCTTTGTGCTGCAGGTTGCTTGTTTATAAAAGGGGATAGTGGAGCTTCCGAGGATTAAATGAGTTAATACACAGGAAGCACTTAGAGTACTACTCCCTGGCGCTGAATAGGTACCTACGGGAAGTTCAAGAAGAGAGTCGCACAAGGGGAAAATCTTTGTATCCCATGATCTAGGTTGTGTTGCTCCCCTGAGTCATCTTTTCGAGGTGCTTGTGGGTGAGCTTGGGACACAGATGCAGGGGTACAGGGAAATCAGGGTGGCTTTTCACCGGTGCCACCTTCCCACCCACTGGACTGCACTCCCGGGCCCTCGGCTGAAAGAAAGCACCATGAACAAGAATAACTCCTCCATTCGGGGCCTAGGGTGTTCATTCATTGGCGCTGCTGAGAAATGGCCTTGAATCCACTTCGTCGTGAACAGTAGACACCCTAATGTGCCTGGCGAGCGGCCTCCGGTTGGAAGCCGAGCAGCCCTTCATCCCTGAGTGTCGTTAGCATCCGCAAGGAGCCTGAGCGCTTCCTGGCTGGCCTTTTTGTTCTTTGGGTTCAGTAACTGAACAGAAATTATGAAACAGCTGGGAACCAGGCTGGCAAACTGGATGCCCACTGTCCCGGGCGGGGCCTGCCCGTGGGCCTCTGGCAGCGGTCCGCGGTCACACGCGTGTGGAGGTCACGCTGGTGCTTCAGGAGGCCGTGTGGCCATGTGGTCTGCATAGCCGCAGGGAACGCTGCTCCCCAGTGCATCCAGAAGGTTCCTTGTTCTGACTGGCCCACCATGCTGCTCGGTCTCCTGGGCCCTGTGATGGCAGGGGTTTCCTAGTAAGGTGAAAAAGGTGGGCTGACGTTCCTGTACGGCAGCTTCAGATGTCACTACTGTTTGAAATCCTTTTGTCCAGACCCCTTCCTCCATTCCCAAGGAATCGGAAAGACGGGTTAGCATTTCATACTCCGAGCATTTCGTACTGGAAAAAAGCCAGTGTTAGGAAGCTCCTGCCCCTAAGAGCACCTTAGATGGATGCCAGGGCCAGCTGTCCTGGGACAGCATGGGATTCCAGTATCTAGGGTCTTCATGGAACTTCTTTTACTGCATCTGGTCTGCATCTCTGTTTTACAGTCAGTATTCCTGGTTGTCCCCAACCGTGGCACTTTGACAACAGTAGCTTCACAGTATTATTTCAGATGACTTCTACCCTGAATTGTTTTCATTTCCCTCTTGTTTTCTTCAGTGCGCAGTTCTGTAGAACCATAGAGGCTGGAGAACATAGGGGACCTCAAAAGTGATCTAAGCCAATTCTTCTTTCGAAGCAAGAATCCCTTTGTCAATAGTCCTCGGATAGTCATTTAACCTGTTTAACATAAAATTTCTGTTTATATGCTTAGAGGCGTAAGGAAGCATATCCTGTATTTGAGCAGCTCCTGATTTAACTATGTATCCTATTATCGACTCAAGTCCTTGTGATATCCCTGCATTAACACTAGTTATGCCAAAGAAAACCATATCACCTTCCACATCAGCCCCAGAAATGTTTGTGGCAAGGAGAATGTTCTTTCCCAGCTGTCACCAGTTCCCCCAACCTTTCCATGGATGATATGATTTGGTGTCTCCAGTACTATCCAGATGTGGGACACTGTGTTAATAAACTGGTCTCTGACAGGCTTGTTTTCACAAGACCCCATCTGAGAGTCTCCTATTAAGGCTTCCAAATGGTGGCAGAGGGATTTGGAGGGATCTGCACTTGACTTTTACACTAACCTATGAAGTCATAGGTACTCAGGATGTCATTCCGGCTTCCTTATATGGTATCCAGGAAGACCCCAGTAGCCGCTCCCCTGGGGGGAAACTGTAGCCGAGAGATAATAAGGAGCTTGATCATACTGACTAGCTCCTGGAGAAGAGGCCAAACCAGAATTCTTCATTAAGCTTTCTCTTAGCTCAGTCCAGTTAGAACTTTCATTCATTCATTGTACTACATGCATGAAAACCAGCTTAGCACCCAGGTGCTCAGATGGTGCTTAGCGATGGACTGCCTACTGATCAAAAGTTGGCCTGAGAACCCAAAGGAAGAGCTTCATTTAGGCAGTTAATTTTCCAGGAAGTCTCTGAATGGGTAGGTTGAATGGTTTGGCTTTAGTAGCATAAAGTAAGTGTAAAAAGAAAAGAATGAGGCCCGCCTGGTCTGTCGAGCTTTCTCACTGGGTTTCCGTTGACTATGAGGAAAGGCAGGTAAGAAAGCAAGGATGAAAAGAAGAGAAAATAGCCAACTTGAAAAAGCATAAGACGACATCTTTCACTTTGCGTATGTAGATGTCTCAACCAACTTCTTTCGAATCCACAGAGGTGGCATGGCAAGAGCCAGACATAGGGTATCGTCCTGGCTTTGCACTTAGCGAGTGAACCTGGGCAAGGTATCGACATGTGTGTGCCACGGTTTCTTCATTTGTCCAATGGGGACAGTGACGGCAACACATGCCCCACAGGGTTGTGGTGAGAATTGATGAGTTAATATGAGTGAAGGGCTTGGGGCTGTGCTTGGCCTCTTGGGAGGCACCCCCTAGTGTTTGTTCAGAATCCTAGTGTTAGTTGCAGGGAATCATGCCCTTGCCCTAAAAATGGATGGTTCACAAAGGTCTTTCCAAAACTGAAATGTGAGCAAGTCTTAAATGGGCTAACGAATGCCCAAAGGCCCGAACATCTCTCCTCACAGCTGCTGTTAGGCTTGTTACAGAACAGTCCTACTTAAGTGAGGGGCATGTGTGCTGTGAGGTCGATTCAAAAGGGCACACTGGGTCCTTTCACTCCAAGTGTCTTTGAACAGAGAGCTGCTTTGTTGAGGGGACGGTTTGAGGTATTTGCCAAGGAGCCCAACTTGATCCTGTGTCAGCTGCTGGCCTGTTTTCTGGAGGCCAACTCAGGTCTTCCATGGTCCATGGGGTCCTCTCTCAGCCCTTCCAGGAGGTCACCCAAGTTGAGAAACAAGTGGAGCTGTTCAAGAGCAAACCCAAATTCTACTGTTTCACTTCTCTTTCTGATTTGTTAGTTGGGCTCTCCACAATACATCCTTGCTTAGGCTAGATGAACAGACTTGTGAGGTCACCTAGCCTGCTCCCATGCTGAAGGTTGGGTTACGGTGACTTATATTCAAGGTCATTTAACATTCACTCATTTGTTAGAAAAATATTTATTGAGACTGTGGTCTAAATGTTTGTTTTTATGGCAAAGCGGGACCAGAGCCTAGTCTTACTATTTCTGATCCAGTGTTCTTTGCCCAGGCCCTAAGGCCTCTCTTACCTACCCCCTCTTCTCCCGGTGACATGTCACTGCAGCTATGGGATATTCATTCTCAAACATGGGTATTACCCCTGAGTCTATATATTGGGAAATGTAATGCATATAATAGATGGACCCAGAGCCCCAAATCTATAGGACTGTCATGAGAACAAGATTCAAATTCAATCCGAACATTCAGTAAATAGAAAAAACAGCCAAGTATCCCATCTGGAATTTCTTAAGGATATTTTTTTTTAAAGATTTTATTTATTTATTCATGATAGTCACAGAGAGAGAGAGAGAGAGAGGCAGAGACACAGGCAGAGGGAGAAGCAGGCCCCATGCACCGGGAGCCCGACGTGGGATTCGATCCCGGGTCTCCAGGATCACGCCCTAGGCCAAAGGCAGGCGCCAAACCGCTGCGCCACCCAGGGATCCCTCTTAAGGATATTGAAGAAAATGCTGATGGTGGTAGGATAGATGAGGTATCTTTTGCTCAGTGACTCCCTGCATACTCGGAACTGCGCTTCCCATTACCTCTCCAACCACTGGAACATTCTTCTAGGTACCAGGGCTGGGCAGTGGTAGGGCATGGAGTGGAAATAGCATGGAGTCAGACCAACCTGGGCTTGATTCCAAGCTCCACTATCTTCCAGCTGTGTGACAAGGAACAGTTTACCTCTTAAGCCTCAATTTGCTTATCTGTAAAATGGTAATAAAGTGTGTAGTCATATTGTGAGATTTAATGAGTTGAAGCATGTAAATCACCCGGCCAAGCAAACACCTGACATCCATAGACACTGCCTGATACGATTTGTATTCATTTCATAATCGTCCCTCAACTTAGCATGTGGCCATTGAAAGGCAATGAACCTTCTTTAGAGTCGGAAAGGAAAATAAAGAAAATGACATCTGCCTCACTGGCCTGACAGAGCTAACGTGAGCCTATAATTAGAATAGTCAGTGATGCAGTACTTTTTTAGGTAAAAATAATGCCATACATACAGATTTTAATCCTGTACTTTTTTCCCAAAAGATTCCATGTTCTAGAACGATGGGTGAGCTGCATTTAGCCACATTTGCTCCGGTGCACTGTATGATCTTTTATATTAGGAAGGAGACTGTGTTGTTTCCCTTCGGTGCCAGCCAGTTCTACGCGGGCCATCATTGCTCACTTTCACAGCCCTTCAGTGAGAGGGTGTGGTGGGATCAGAGGGAACTGCCCCCATTGCTGTAAAAACAACTTTAACCACTTGCTCAGGTGATATCGACAGAGGTGCCACCTTCTTAAACAAAGAACCAAATTACAAGTCTAAATTTATTGTTTATCTCCTTTTGATCTTTCCAAGAGAGGTTTTGAGGTCATAAAATCTGTGGAGAACCAAGATTTTTTTTTAATTTTTTAAATTGGAGTTCAATTTGCCAACATTTAGCATAACACCCAGTGCTCATCCCGCCAAGTGCCCCCCTCAGTGCCCATCACCCAGTCACCCCAACCCCCTGCCCACCTCCCCTTCCACTACCCCTTGTTTATTTCCCAGAGTTAGGTGTCTCTCATGAGAACCACGATTTATTTTTCATTTGTTTGTGCATAGCCTTTGTGATTTTTCTTCGTTTCAGAAAGAGGACGTAAGGTTGCTTACAAGGATTAATACAGCAACTAAAATTCTTATAGAAGAGAATATTAAGTAGAAGGGATTATAAAGCAGAAGAGAAAAACAAGACAAAGCCAGGTAGGGTCATTTCACAACATGGTGCCCCTGGGCACAGGTGCCTGAAGGGGGCCACCAGTCTGACTCTGAGAACCCTAGCCCCTGAGAAAAGAGGTGAACTCGAGTGGTTTGAGATTCACGTTGTCCAGTGGATACAAGTAAATGTGCTGCTCGAGCAAGCTTTCTGAGATAACTGAGAACCTGTACATTTGCCTAGTCATGGTTGAGTAGTGCTGCGAAGAATGTGGGAGGCGATGTTCCTCCCACAAACACAGTGCTTAGCTTTATTCAGCTGTTCTGATAACATTGTGAAATGCAGGGTCTGGCCCGACAGTTCATCAAAAGTCAATTCTACGAGAGCCAGAGCACCCTAGTGGAGTTCACACCTTTCTGCTGGTTAAACTTAATTTAAAAGGATCATTTAAAAACAAAACAAAAACAAAAACACAAACAAAGGAAAGACAGATCAACACCATGGCTTTTGAGATGACCAGCCATGAGATTATTTGTTTCAACTTTAATAAGAATTGAATACTTAAGAGTTAAGGTGATATTGTCTTGCAAGAATTTAAAGAGCCAAAACTCTGCATAATCAATTTAGGTGTAATGGATAACCCTTCCCCTGAGCAAGGGAACAGGATTATTTCATTTGGATAAACTGACCAGTTCACATCCTTGAAATACAGCCACACAGCCTCCACTCGAGGGAGCCTGAGGGGAACACCCTGGGGGAGAACCAAAACTACTCTAAACAAAATTATTCTTTGGGAAGATCCATAGAAGACAGAAGGACAAGGGATCCCTGGGTGGCGCAGCGGTTTAGCGCTTGTCTTTGGCCCAGGGCGCGATCCTGGAGACCCGGGATCGAATCCCACGTCGGGCTCCCGGTACATGGAGCCTGCTTCTCCTTCTGCCTATGTCTCTGCCTCTCTCTCTCTCTCTCTCTGTGACTATCATAAATAAATAAAAATTAAAAAAAAAAAACATTTTAAGAAGACAGAAGGACAAGAAGACCTCAGTGACCTACTCCTTTAGAGCAAGGCAGTAATAGTGATTTTAGCCTGGAAAATTTTCAGTGGGTATTATCAGTCATCCCCCAACCAGGGAAAAAAAATTTAAGAAACTTATAAAAACCTATTGGATATCTAATTTAAGTGATACAAGATGTGGATGAAAATATACTTCTAGGTAGTTCAGTAAAGGTGGGGCATTGGTCAAAAGTTTTAGGATAGTTGGTGTAAGCCATTCCTTTTTGACAATAGGACCGCTGTCAACTGTATGCATAATTTAAATGAAATTTAGAAATGGTTAGATTCTTATTCCCTTATTTTATTTTCCCGCCTTTCTTTAAGATGGCAAATAGATGCCATGCCAATGCTCTCGGTTTAGAAAAATACTCTCAGGGGAAGCCTGGGTAGCTCAGCAATTGAGCGTCTGCCTTCAGCTCAGGGCGTGATCCCTGAGCATCAGGCTCCTGGCAGGGAGCCTGTTCTCCCTCTGTCCATGTTTCCACCTGTCTCTGTGTGTGTCTCTCATGAATAAATAAATAAAATCTTTTTTTTAAAAAAAAAGAAAAGAAAAATACTCTCGGGCATTGTCTGTGCTCAACACAAAAGAATATTCTGGCCCAGAAAGGCATAGAAGGGTGGAGGGGTTGTCTGAAGCTCTGCTAGCCTTTCTCCTCCCCTCTTGCAACCCAGTTTACTGTATTAAGTGCAACAAAGATCAATGGTATCAGGGACGTACTGGGAGTTAGTGGGAGATAAAAAGTGGAGTGGAACAGAGATCCTGCCCACAAATAGCTTTCAGCGAGATTGTAGAGTAGGTAAGACACACTCAGATAACCATAATTTAAGGCACAGTATGATATAAACTCTAAGGTTTGATGAGACAGAAAATGCCTCCAAGGAAATGTAAGATATTGTGTTGCCCTCTTTTGCCCCAAATTTCTTCCTTGGTTCAGTCCAAAGAACCTTCCGTGTCCCTGACAGGTGCCCAGCCACACGTGGGGGGCTGCGGGTCCAGCGGGAATCAAGCACAGGCCTTCCCTCAATGAGCTGCTTCTAGCGGGCGTCATCAGAGCTTTGTAGAGGTGAGGTGTCTGCTTGAGGTCAGCGACCCGGCCTTTGGTATGTCCCCTCAAATAGCCCCACGCCCAGGAGGAAAGAGAGCAAAGATTTTTCCGGGAAAGGCATTGGCGTTGAAACACAGCAGCTGGAAATTGGCAAGGTGCCCTCAGAAGGTTGGGGGAAGTGATTTATTTTTCCAACCTCGCCACAGGAACCGAAGCCCTGGCAGATGCCTCCGTGCGTTAGCGGCAGCTGATCTGAGTGAGATCATTATTAATTATTAGTCACTTCTGAGTGTCTTTCTCAGAAACTACAGACCCTCTTGAGTTGCAATCAATACTGTGTACACCTTGCACAAGCACCTGAGTGGCATGTAATTATAAAACAGTATTGATTCCCGGCAAAGGGGTTGAAAATGTACAAATCCTTCACATAAAAATCAGCTAAATCTTCAAAAGCCTTGATTATTTTATTTTTTTGTCCAGAAAGAGGCCAGTGGTGGGAGTAAAAAACTTGAGATGTTAGCTAAAGTAGGGCTAGTTCCTGCCAGGAGCCAGATCTGTACACATAATTATTCTATCCTCTGCGCTGGCATTGATTCACTTGGGTTGAGTGTTGGAAAGATCTCTGTTTTGGGTCTGTAATCCAAATTATTCAGGCAGTTCCTCTGATGATGTTTTCTACTCGCATCTTCCGGTATTATTTTTCTGTAAAACAAATAATTACACGTCTGGAGCTGGACTCATCCCCATCCCCCAATATACCCCTCGTTCCTTTCCCCAAACCTGCTTTTCCCCCTGTTTCAAACCGTCTGCCCTGCTCCTTGGCCAGGAATTTCCCTCACCCTCCCAAGCCCCATAGTCCCCAAATCCTGCCTATTTTATTTTGGCCTAATTCTAATTTCTCCTTCTAAGTTGGCGTCCACTCCAGTCCTGTTAGAAGAGCTGGAAATCTGGGTAGCTTTGAGTCTGTCTGCGTTTTGGCTGCGTCTCCGTTCTCAGCCGCGAGTGTGAACGTGGGTCCCCCGCTGCCTTTGCCTGACTCATGGGTGCCCTGTCATTTCTGGCTGCACCCAGAGAACGGCCTCGCTCTGCACTTCGGCTTCCAGTCTTGCCCCCTCCCACGGCTGTCCGGAGGCCCCTTGAGAATGCAAGTCGGGTCCTGGCATTTGCAGAAAGTCCTACAGTGGCCCCCTATCCCCTGCAGTCTAAGGAGGACGAGTAATTCTTGATCTCCAACTTGATCCCGAGTCTCAAAAAATTGTAGCTTATCTCCGAGCGTCAGGGGTCATTGGAAGACAGCAGGCCCGGGGCTTGCAGGCGGGAGCCACCTTAGGAAGGCCTCCCCGTTCGTGGGCTTCTTTGGCGTTTCCAACGTCTGCCTGGTTTAGCTGGGCCTGTGACGGAGAGCTTTTGTACCAGAAGGTTCTTTCCCTGGTTGCCCTAAGCTTGCTTGTCAGTGTGATATAGGCCGGGTCCATTCTGCTTTGAGTAACTCCCATCTTCTCAGCCGGGCAGCAAAGTGCTGTTGAGAATGTTAAAGGGGAATGAGCCACTCGCATGGATTCCCCCAAACCTCATATTCGAGGAAGAAGAAATCCTAATGCCAGTATAGGGCCGCGGCCCTTCTCAAAAGGAGCACGGATGGCATGTGGTGTAGGAAGACACTGTGATGCGTGAGCGTCCTGTGCATTATGGGATGTTCGGCATCCCTGGCCCCTCACACGAAGTGCCAGGCACGGCCTGTGGTCCTAGAGACGAGAGAAGAACTCCCCCAGGGCCCTGCACATTCCCAATGCTCCAGGGATTGGGGGACGGTACTGTCCCACCGAGAACCGTTGGTTGCTGTGACTACCCCGAGGTGGGCTCCCTTTCCCAGAGCACGAGGAAGAGCTGGATTGTTTCCGTCTATCACTGCTGTTGCCTCTTCATCTTCTGTGCTTTGAAATCAAGCTCCGCCACCGACTGGGGGGCATGACCTGCGACAGGAGGGGGACCTTGGGCAACTGCCGGATGTCTCCGCGCTTCCGTTTTCTCATGGGGCCTGGGGATGGTAATAGTAACCTCCACGTCAGCAGATCTTTGCGACGATTAAGTAAGGCCGAGCACGAAAGGCCCGTCACCCTGTCCACTGTCCGTGATGCGCGTGTAAGGGTCTTACTCGATGAGAAGTTGAAATGCACACGGGCCAGAGAATACTCCAGAGAATAAAGAAAGGCAGCGTGGGGTAGCAGATGGGGTGGCGGATGGGGTCAGAGGCAGTGAATTGTGGCCATTAATTCCCGAATGGCCTCGAACAGGTCACTTGATCGCCGTGGATCCTGCTTTCTCTCACCTGTGCAATGTTTGTCCTGCGCGTGTCAGAGACCAGGTGGCGAGCTCTGCCCACGCGTGTAGGACCCGCAGAATCTCCTCAGCGGTTTGCTGACGTGTCACATGTCCTATGTCCCCGTGCGGCGGGGGCCTCCTGCCCCTGAGTGGAACCCCTGGCCCGGCGGGGGGGGGGGGGTGCACTGGGCGGGAGCCCCGGGGGAGTAAAACCCGGGGAGCCCATGGCACGGGCCGCGGGGACCTGCGGGGACCTGCGTGGCCCCGGCTTGCTCTCGGTGCCCCCACCGTCGGAAGGCCCTGCGCCCTGTCCCCCGCTCACGCTCCCCTGCTTGTGGCCCCGCAGCAACAGCGGCGGGAGAAGGAGCTGCGGAAGCAGCAGGAGCGGGAGCAGCGCCGCCACTACGAGGAGCAGATGCGGCGGGAGGAGGAGAGGAGGCGCGCCGAGCACGAGCAGGTAGGCGCTCCTGAGCAGGTGGGGGGGTGGGGGGTCCCCGGGACGGAGCTCCTGAGCCAGCCGCCCTGGGGGAGGGTCCCTGGGGTCCCCAGGACAGCTCCTGAGCCAGCCACCCTGGAGGGGGGGGTCCCCGGTGGAGCTCCTGAGCCAGCCACCCTGGGGGGGTCCCTGGGGTCCCCGGGAGGGAGCTCCTGAGCCAGCCACCCTGGGGGGCGTCCCTGGGGTCCCTGGGTCAAACCTCCTGAGCCAGCCACCCTGGGGGTGGTCCCTGGGGTCCCCGGGTGGAGCTCCTGAGCCAGCCACCCTGGGGGGGTCCCCGGGAGGAAGCTCCTGAGCCAGCAACCCTGGGAGGGGGTCCCCGGGATGGAGTGCCTGAACCAGCTGCCCCGGGGGAGTGGAGGGGGTCCCCAGGGCGGAGCTCCTGAGACAGCCACCGGGGCTGGGGGTGGGGGGTTGGAGGGGTTTCCCCGGGAAAGAGCTCCTGAACCAGCCACCCCGGAGGGTGGAGGGGGGTTGCCCGGGAGGAAGCTCCTGAACCAGCCACCCTGGGGGTGGAGGGGGGGTCCCCGGGACTGCTCATCAGCCCGCTCCTCTCACCCCTTCCAGAAGCAGGACACACAGCCCTAGCAATGCCCACTGGTGGCGATGCCCGCGTGGCGCCTGGTTTCCTGCCAGGCCGAGCCTCCTGACCCACCTTGATCTTGGGGTCCCCCCAGCCCCGGGGTGGGGGCTCCTGGGAACGTGGCCCCGAGGCCCGATCAGCGAGCCGGCCCGGCCGTGGCTTTGGAAGGGCTTTTCTGTTCGCACAGCGTCCGGCTGCGCGGGTGCGGGGCCCTGGGTGCGAGTGACGGTCACACCCCAGCCTCCGCGGGCCCTCCTGTGACACTCGCGGGCCGACCACAGCCCACGAGGATTCCTTCCCGCCGCGCACAGGAGCCCCTGAACCCCTGGCCTTGCTGCGTGGGGAGCCGGGGCGGGGAGCCTGCGCTGGAAAGCTTTCGAACTGGCCGCGTTCATGAGAGCCGCGAGGCCTGGGGCTTCGGGCCGCCAACAAGGGCTTTTACTTCCCTACTTTCCCCGTGTGGTGAGAGGACGTGTCTGGGTATATTTTGGTTTTTGGTGGTTTTTTTTGTTTTTTTGTTTGTTTGTTTTTTTTATTTCCCTCCTTCCTTCCACACTTTCCTCGGCAGCTCTTGTCACCTTTGAAATTACCGGTTCTTTTTCTCTCTCTCTCTCCCTCCTGTGTCGCTGTGCGTGCTCTGCTGCCTACCTCTCCAGGAGTACATCAGGCGACAGTTAGAGGAGGAGCAGAGACAGTTAGAGATCTTGCAGCAGCAGCTACTGCATGAACAAGCTCTACTTCTGGTAATGGGAAAGCCGAGGGCCAGTCACCTGCTCTGTGTTCCTCCTGCGTGTGTGCGCGTGTGTCCTTGTGTGTGCCCCCTAACACGCCGGTCCTGGGGGGGGGGGGGGTCCTCCGATCCCCATGGACCTCCAAAGGCTCGTGGGGGCTTACTACATTTCCTGACCTAGTTTGCCACCCGAATACATGTGAGGCACTTGGAGGCACTCCTTAGTGCCTCCTTCTCTTTGCGAAACTTTCGCACGAATCCGGGCGTATTACCAGTTCGGGCTGTTTTCGAGGCCCACTGTGTTTATCGCAGGGTAATTGTTAAGGTCATTTGCAACGTGCTGGAATACAATCACAGCAAAAGGCACCTCTTCTGTAGGAACCCACTCAGCTCTGCAGTCATATTTCATCTGCAGACTATTAGTTTTACCCTTACGATGGGAACATTTTGTGTTCCCTGCTCACGCGGCTTCCACTTGAAGGACTTTTTTTATTATTATCGCACTGCTCTCCAAATGAGCTTCTCGATGTGTTTTTTTTTTTTTACCTGAGCTTCTTCTTCAGCGGCCCTATGATATTTTTCAGCCTCTGCATATGCTTGCCAATGGCCTTCGTTGGACCAACTTTTGTTAAACGAAAGAGGATTTGAGCAATACCTGTAGCTACTTACTTAGTTTGGGGCTTCATTGGACATGTTTGAATGGTTTGGTTACTAAATCGGGAAGTGGATGGCTCCCTGTAGGGGTGGTGCTGACCATCCAGATGTCCTCTTATTGCTACTCTCTTGGTCACAGGTCAGGGACAAGTCACTTTGCAATGGGGGGTGTGCTGTAGGGATTGCCACGAAGGCAAGAGTGTTTTCGTGACGTGCTAAGCCCCGGCTGGAGCCTATCTCTGTAACACGCCCTGACATCCTTCTGTGGTTCTGTTGGCGTTCAGGCCTCTTGTTACCATCTCTCTGGGCTCCACTGCATGCTTCTCCGGTGCCGGCCAGTGGTTTCCATATGGTGATTTGGCCCTTTCTTTGCTTCTCTTTCCTGGTCCGGATAGGAATATAAACGCAAACAATTGGAAGAACAGAGGCAAGCAGAAAGACTGCAGAGACAGCTGAAGCAAGAGAGAGACTACTTGGTTTCCCTCCAGCATCAGCGGCAGGAGCAGAGGCCTGTGGAGAAGAAGCCACTGTACCATTACAAGGAAGGGATGAGTCCTAGCGAGAAGCCAGCATGGGCCAAGGAGGTAAGTGCTCCAGCAAGTGTAGCCATGTCCCGCCGGCCGGGCCGGTGGCTGCGGTGAGTTGACCCAGTAGAAGTAGAGAATTAAACTAGTGCGACGCAACTGGAAAACGATGCCTCGTGAGCAGTGCATGCTTTGCTTTGGGAAGAGCCATAATATTATTTCTGTAGCGAATTGGCAAGGCACCTTAATCCATTAGTGATTTTTGTTTTTCAGGGATTTGGGTTTTTTGTTTTGTTTTGTTTTTTTGTTTTTTTGTTGGTATCTTCTTGGATACAGGGGATTTTTGTAAACAATAACAGGAAGTAGAAAAGTCACTTTTGTCGTAAGGGTCCGAATGAGTTTGCAGCATGAGGATATTTAATGACTTCCCCCATGAAAGAAGATGATTCAATAAAGACTTGGGGAATTTTAGGTATAATCATTTCCTGTCTGTACCTAGACCCTAAAAGTGATCGTTAGCACTGCCGCCGACTCTCCCTTGTTCCGTTGCGGTATGAATGGGGGCACAGTTGGTCTCAGACCCACGGTTGTGGCTTCTGCTTTCAGGATCAGAGGTCATTGCTAGTTCTTTTGCAAGTACTTCCAAAGCCCTGGTTCTTCATTTGCTCAACTACTAGAGTAAGGGCGGATTTTTAAGAACTCGGCCTTGTGATGAGCTATTTTAAAAATCTAATTTAAAACTCTTTGGATGGGAGGAAAAAAGGTGATGACCCAATGGACAGAGCGAAAAAAAAACAAGATCAGCCAAGCTTAACAACCTTCCCAGAAGTCGCTGTGTCAGTCTGTGTGCTTAAAACCCTGGTTTTCAGGTCTGTCATTGTTTGTGGCACCCAGTGATTTCCTTTATTTCCTTGTAAGCGTAGCCAGTCATTTAAGAGGATGTTTGTGGTATTTTGTATTTTCTTCTAGTATCTTCAGGTGCTAGAGCTTATTTCAAGTTATCTAGAGTACAGTCTTACCAGAACTAGATTTCTTACCTAAGATCCCATTTTTGTAAACATATTCCCGTCTTTTTATTTTTTTGTTCTCTTTATATATATATATATATATATATATATATATATATATATATATATAGAAAATTCTTGAAGTGATGTCACCCCAATGTTAACGATGATTGTTTAAGGGCAGCACAAACAATTTTTTTCTTTGAACTTTCTTGTATTCTCATATGTTGCTTAAATCTTTTATGGTGATCGTGTGCTATTTTTACAGAAACCAAACTTTTTTTCTTTTAAAACTTAGAAAAACGGAATCTGTAGAGAAAATCGTTTGATTCCACATAAAGAATGTTTTTGATCACTTTCCTTTAGAGTCTATAAAGATGATTTGTATTTACCTGTGTCTCTAACAGCTGCCTCTTTCTCTTAGATCAATAACTCAATTTTGTGATCCTACTCCCAGGTACAGCACCGACCCTTTAATAACCCACCTGTTCTTCCAGCTAAGCAGAATCACTCTGCTGTTAGACAGCAGCTGATGTGCGTCCTGGCTGGCAGAGATGTGCCACCTTCCTCCACTGCTAAACCGTTTTCTGGCCCTGCCAAGTTGAAACCCTCAGCTAAGCTACACTCACAGCTCCTGATCATGGCAGGTGTTCAGAAGGCTGAGAAATTAGGCTCCGCTAAGCTAATGCCAGTAGCACCTGCAGAGATTAATGATGCCAGATCAAGACTCCTGTTGGAGCATCACTCTCGGAAGAAAGGTGGACCAGCTTGTCCTATTAGAGTTGGTCTTGAAGAACCCCTGAAGGCTCAGGAAGCCTGGAGGACCACAGTGAGATCCCCACGGCGATCTTGCTCCCAAGGATGTAGTCCAACTCAAGAGTTAGGGTCTAAGGTCGTTTGTGTGTCCTCTCCCAACATCTTCAAAGTGACCAGCCCCAAGTTGTCCATCACTGCAAGTAAGGAGGGCCTTAGAGACTCCTGCGGACCTCGGGGCAGGAGGGGCATGAATTCATGCATCCTTCCAAGTGCCTCAACGCCTCTAAGAAGTGCTGCATCGCTAAATGACCTCTTCTTGATGCATGACCACATGGCCCTCGGTGCCCCCAGCCCCAGGCATGAGTCTAGGAGAGGCGCACCCACAGACCCTACTGGAGAAGATCGTGATTCTTTGCAAAGCTTCCCAGAATCCCTCCTTTCCCCCGTGCACCTCCCTCATGTGCAAATGTTCCAGCAAAGGGGGAGAAGCCCGGAGCCGTTCCCACGTCCTTCCTTCCACCTCCACCCGGCACATTCTGATGTGAACTTAACCACTTTGACTTCATGGTTATCTAGTTACTCTTTGTCCTCCTCGCTAAGTTTCCCGGCCTATCCTCTCTGTTCGGAATTAGGTCACAGTTCCCGAGCTTTCAGAAGTCATGGCATTCCTGGAGGCCAATCTCTGCAGATACCATCAAGATGGTTTCCTAGACCTTCTAATTCCTCTGTGCTCCCTGGCCAGGCTCCTAGCAGTGAAAGAAACACAGCAGTTGGGCGTGCAAACAACCCAGCTGTGTCAGCAAGCACTCCCGATGTGAGGTTCCCCGGCCATCATAAATCTGGGCCACCTCTGGTGGGTGACATCTTCCAAGGCCTCTGGCTTCCTAGCTCCTGGCACTCTTCTTTGGGCTTCACGCAATTCTAGACATGTGTGGGAACATTCTTTGGGGATTCATCTTTAGTCCTATCCTCCTGGGTGTGGTTAACGTAATCTGGCTTCCAACTAACCCATCTATTCATGAAACCGTTCCCAAGTCTTAGAGTGGGTGTTCATATTCTAGAAGAGAGACGAAACATTTAGATCATTGGATAAGTGATGGGCTGAATTTGGAACTGGAGTGACTGGTACACAAATAAGAACAAATAATTGTCTGCTTTGGTTTGATTCATCATTCTCTTAACACCCACTTCTTAAAATGGGAAGAAAAATGGGTGTGAGGATCCTGGTCTCCTTGACCTTTTTAATGCTTCTCCGAGCAGCATATGAACTTCTCAAGCATTATTTAAAGGTTTCTTTCCCTATAACAGTGGGGTTGCTGGGGCTGAAAGTAGCTAGACGACAAAATACATTTCAAAACTTTAGATGTGGACAGAATTTCAAGCCCAGACGAATCTTACTCATCAGCCAAGAGAAAGAACCTGAGTTAAACTCTCCTTAGCAGTTAGAATAAAAGGTACCCTTTCTTTTTCAAATGCATCCTTTCCCAGGGTCTAAAATGGAAATGATCCTTGCCAGGGACGAGGGGCCAGCGGTGCCCATGCCACGGGCTCCTCCCCCTGCAGCCTCTGTGACTTGTGCCATATCTGTCTTCTACCTCAGCTCTCTACCTCCCCCGCCAGGATGGTTTGTCCTTCTTTGGTTACTTTCTCATCCCCTTATTTCTCTTCCTTTTTTCTTTTATTTTTCAAACCAACAGTTTCTCGGCAGCTGCTGTGATGTTACAGTGCCTCACCCTCGGTGATTTTGTTGCTTCACTTTGTAAAATGTTAGGTCATCATCGCATTTTGCATGAGCTTTCTCATTAATCTGTTGGATGTAATAAGAAGAAATGAAAATACTCCTCTGCACATCTTGTCAAGCTCTTCCCTCCCTCCTTTGATGGAGTACTTTGTCCCGATTGTCACACTGACTGTGATTTTCAGATTTGGGCCAGAGAGGAACCTTCCGGTCTCTACGGAAAGGGGCAGGGTCAAGGCATTTTCACCCCTTGCAAATTCTCGTCCACTTCTGGATTGGGATGGAAGTTAGATTTGTTCCGTAAAAACATCAGTATGACATTCTGTTAAACATCAGCAGAAAAAAAAAAAAGCAGAACCGGGAGGTTGTTTTTTCTCGTTGCCACTTTTTGAAAGATGGAGATTCCTTTTCTTATAATACCTTTTTGCTTATAACGGAGCAGATTCCTTTCCTTAAAATGGCATGTGGATGGGCCTGGCAGTAATTGCGCGTGCCCTCCCCCCCCGTATTTTTTTAAATCTCCATCAACACTCTGCAGTGATTGAGTGCTGTCCCCACATGAATACTGTATGAGATTGTATTTTAATTTTTTTCAACACTCCATCATGTTCTTACTCTGTGATGCATTCCAGTCATCTGGCCATGGTGTAATTTGGCAAACGATGGGCCAAGATGTCTCTTTATATCTCATCAGCGCATTGGACGCTGAAATCCCTGCATGTAAGAACTCCTCCACTTGGTTTTCCCTACTCTACACTGATGTGGGGTTTTTTTCCCCCTTTTTATATGAGTCATTTTACAGATGAGGTCCCAAATTACCATTTAGAGTTTACAGCTCTGCTCCCTTCTTTCCTCAGTTTCTGCTTCACTCTCTTAAGATCTGGCATGAGAGAGACCTGGGAAGGAGTAAGAAGTTTGAGTTCGAGTTCTCCCACCACCGGGCTGGGTGGCCGGGACAAGTCTTGTAGCCTTCCTGAGGTGCAGCTTCCCCAGCTGCACGTCCTGCCTCTCGGGAATGCCCCCCTGGCCATCGCATATGTGAGTGCGCCATGGAAATTCTAGGCCCTGTGCACATACAATGAAATACAGTCTTCAACACAGTCGCGTTTTGTTTCCAAGGCCACTGTCACCCACCAGGAATAAGTGTTTTGCTTCTGTTGTTTCTGGTTTGGATTTCACAAGGGCAGTCCACATGCAACCCCATGGCCTCCACCCACTCCCCTCCAGGGATACATGCACACTTCTTCACTTGTCATCTCAGCTTGTGAAGGGCTTGCCTTATTATTTTTAAGTTACGTGCTCCATCCCCATGAAGACCTAATACTCTTCTCTGGAGTCATTGGTTAAGAGTGGGTACTGGACAAGTAGTCCAGGCTCTTGTCTTCAGACGAGACTCCATTCTAAGCATTTCACATGAATGAGTCTCCCCTGTTCTCACAGGTGCCTCAGAGAAGGGATATCCCCAACCTTGCTCAGTAACCATCTGTTCCTGTGGTTTTGCCAAAGGACAATGTGACTCAACTCTTTATGTGACCAGTGAATGTGGGGTCCTACAGAGTTAATGAGCACTTGAAGGTTATCTGTCGACTTCTTTCTCTTTCCCCAACATTGCCAGTAAAGACAGAAACATCAAACTGTTTTGCTCAGTTGGAATTCCCACGTGACTGTGTTTAATTCACCATGGATAAATAAGCTTTTAAGTAAGGCCTAGACCACAGACCCCACGGATGTTGCATCATATAAAGCGTTATAAAAAATGCACCCATATGACATCGTAGATATAGTTTTGCTGTCAACATCTAAAAAATCGCTTCTGTGATTTTGTTTTGAAATATTCCTCTCAACAGATACCATTCATTATTGCTAAGGGAGACATTGAAAGCTGTGAATTGTCGCCAACGTACAAAATAATTTAACAATTGACATGTGTCCTTTTATACATGTTTAAACATTTTTATTTATTTTGAGGAATTTTTTGAAATCTTGTAATCAAATTTATTTTCAGGTCTCCTGGGTTTACATAGCCTTTATGCATCTCAGAGGCGTTAGGCATCACTCCTGTAGAACCCAGTGGACAACACAGCCATGCCTGGAGCAGATTTTCATTTCTGAGACCACAATTCTGTTCCTTTTTTCTCCCTGTAATGCTGTAATACATAGGAAAGCATTTCTGCAGAGGTGATCTAAACCTCTCAATTTTAGTTTTAATGTTAAAACGATCCTTTTAATAAGAAAAATATGGCTTTTGTCCTAAAACTGACCAGTCCCTCCTAATCTTGTTCTCTATATTCACTGATAATCCCTTCAAGTAGGAAATCCTTCATAACAGATACCTCTTGTTGTCATGGTCCAGCACCTTGACACTCTATGTCTGTTGCTACTAGAACATTCTTTTTTGGTGGTGTCTCTGACATTTTACATCTCCTTGGAGCAGAGGCTCAGCTAATAGACTGATTTTTAGTGCTATGTAAGGCAGATCGAAACATATCTTCATTGTACCCCAGGGTTTAATCATATATATCCTTATTCTGGGTGAAAAAAACATTTTTTTTCTGTCTCACTCACAGATCCATCTCCTTCTCAATTAGTAGAAATAAGATGTGGTGAATCAGGAGACAGGCCTTTGCCCAGTATCAAAATAATCAGAAGGGCCTGAGCCTAGATACACCACCCAGCGTCTCCTTTGTCTGATAGTAGGATGCTTGATTTGGTATCTTTGCTCCAGTACTCATGCTGTTTCCTTTGGTGCAAAAAGCAGTGGGCAGCATTCTCTTCCTAAAAACTTTAGGACAAAGTTCTCTTGGGACAAAGCATATAGCCAAATGGCTCATTATTACACCTTTCTCATAGATTTTCGAGTTTCTTTGGACATACTCCAACCCAGGAAATGTCAACAAATTGAATTGTCCTGAAACAACAATAGATTATTGAAACCATGTATTTTAGAATGGTACAGCCTGACGCATACCGGTGGTAGGATTTAGTATGTAAACCACTGAGAGAAGGCACAGGCAACTTTAGCAGACGTGCATTCGTAATATTTACTCACAACCTGTCAAACCCGTTACCTGCCTGTGAATTCGGTGCCTCACTCTCCTGCCCTGTTCATTTCCCACGTGGCTCTGGAGCCGTGTGGCCTGTGCTGAGTCCCCCCTTTACTGGAACCTTGCTGCTGGCTGTTGCCAAAAGGATTCTTTGTCTCAAAAAAGGTTTCTTTGCTCACGGTGGCATCCTCTTCGACTCCATCCCCTCAAGGCAGACTCTTTCTAGTGCTTTCAGAATGTGCTGTCTCTAAGTGTGTGTTTAAAACCGAGGGTGTTTATAGCTTGAAAAGATAATAATAACAGCAAGTGTTCTTCACTCTTCCGGGGAAGTAAGCAGATGGCTAATATTTGGCCGAGTCCAGTGGTCTGGAAGTCGTCACTTTCTTTTCAAGGACACTAGTATTTAGAAAAGAATACAGTGCATGGCTTAGTCTGAGTTTATCTGTCTTTGTGGGACTTTCTCTTCTTCATGGTCTCAGCTCAAACCTGGCTTTATTTTATTTTTTTGCTCCGTGCAATGGTCAAATAATTACTGCTGATGTAATACTTTGCACACGCGCGTACGCAAAGTATGCATGTTCTGGCTTTGGGTAGCTAACCTGGTTTGGTGTGTGGTGAGCTCTGGGACGTGGAGTTTCTTTTTTTGGGGGGTGGGGTGGGGGGGACGTGGAGTTTCAACACCAAAGTCCACTGGATGCCAATCGTATGTACCCTGCACAGCCATGGTGGGAGAGGAGATGTTGAGTTCCCCCGGGGAGAAGTGGGGGCACGGTTTTCTATTCTTCAGCCCCCCTCATTGTGTTAAGACGTTTGCAGTTAATATAAGCACCTAATAACAGGCTTCTGTATCTGAGGCTGAGTCTGCGTCTAGAAAGATTTAAAATGAAATAGGAAGGATGGGAAAGAACAGCTCTTGTGGATTTTTATTTCAAATCAGGCAGTGAAGTGAAGAAGGCGCCCCCTGGAGACGGGTCTTGGCCTGCAGGTGGGCTCCCTGGCGGGCACTTGGAACCCTCATCAGTGAGTCAGCAGAAGGGGGGTCCGGCTCACACTGCAGGGTCACGGCGGGGGGCGCTGCCTGGGAGGTTTGGAATATAGGGCTGCCAAACTGACCCTACAGAAATAAAGGGCCGGAGGAGAGTGATCTGAAAGCAAAGGCCTAGGCCTCTTGAAGCTGTCGCAGATCTTCAGTCGTGCCTTGCAGTGTCTGTCGCGTTCATCTAAATCTCCATGGGAGATGCCCTCGTTGACAGTCCGCAGGCTCCAGATGTGGACAGGGGGTGGGGGGTGTCCTCCCACGGAGGGGCGCCCCTGGCCCGTGGGCCTTTCCTGGGGAACGCTTCTGCTCAGGCCCCTGCCTTGGGCCGAGACAGACTCCGCAAGAAGGGGGATGACGAGGGAGATGAAGTGACCCCGGAGGGCGGCCGGCAGGGAGACAGGAGGCGGGGGAGCGAAAATGCAGGTCACGCGTGGATGAGCCCAGAGAACGGGGTGGGGAGAGTCCAGGCCGGAAGCGGAGCAGGGAGATGAGGGGAAAGAAAGGGCCCTAAAGAGGGGGAAGGAAACGGTGCGGGAAGTCCGCTGAAGGGAGGGCCGCAGGCCGTGGGGGCCGTGAGGAAGGGGTGAGTGGGCGCCTCCTCCAGGCGGTCCGCCTTCCCCGGGCACCCGATGCCCCCACACCGCCTCGGGCTCCCTGGCGGCTCCACAGCCTGGCGCGACCCGTTGGCAGGATGAGAGCCAGGCAGTGCGGGAGAGACTGCTGGGGAGCCCCAACTCCGGCCGGAGGCCCTAGCGCAGGGCCCGGCAGCACGGGGTGATGGCTCCGGCTCGGGGCAGGTGGTGGTGTAAGGTGGGACTCCTTCCCGGAGACCCGGAGAGAGACGGAGAGAGAGGGAGGCCGAGACCCAGGCAGAGGGGGCAGCAGGCTCCATGCGGGAGCCCCTCGCAGGACTCGATCTCGGGACCCCGGGGTCATGGCCTAGGCCGGAGGCAGGCGCTCACCTGCTGAGCCACCCGGGCTGCCCCCTCCTACTTTTGTTTTATTTTATTTTTTTTTTAATTTTTTATTTATTTATGATAGTCATACAGAGAGAAAGAGAGAGAGAGGCAGAGACACAGGCAGAGGGAGAAGCAGGCTCCATGCACCGGGAGCCCGACATGGGATTCGATCCCGGGTCTCCAGGATCACGCCCTGGGCCAAAGGCAGGCGCCAAACCGCTGCGCCACCCAGGGATCCCCTACTTTTGTTTTAAAGAAAGGATCTGCCTTTTATTTTTTAAAAAGATTTTATTTATTTATTCATGAGATACAGAGAGAGAGGCAGAGACCCAGGCAGAGGGAGCAGCAGGCTCCATGCAGGGAGCCCGACGGGGGACTCGATCCCGGGACCTTGGGATCACGGCCTAGGCTAGAGGCAGGCGCTCACCGGCTGAGCCATCCGAGCTGCCCCCTCCTACTTTTGTTTTTAAAAAAGGATCTGCCTTTTTTTTTTTTTAAGATTTTATTTATTTATTCCTGAGACACACAGAGAGGGAGGCCCCTGCGGGGAGCCCGCGCAGGACTCGATCCCAGGACCCTGGGGTCACGGCCTGCCCCCCCCGCCCGGGGCCCCAGAGAAGAGCTTCTCCAAAGGTGCCTGCCGCAGAGCAGGTGCGGGGCGCTGAGGGCCGAGGACGCAGAGCAGCCTCCCGCCGGCCCTCAGGCCTGGGTTGTGTCCGTCTCGTCTGCTTTGGCCTCCAGGTGGAAGAGCGCTCGCGGCTGAACCGGCAGAGCTCGCCCGCCTTGCCGCACAAGGTCGCCAACAGGATATCCGACCCCGCGCTGCCCCCGCGGTCCGAGTCCTTCAGCATCAGCGGGGTGCAGCCCGCCCGGACGCCGCCCATGCTCAGGCCGGTGGACCCCCAGGTACAGCCCTTGGGTCCCCCGGCCCCACACCGCGTGTTCGGGGAGGCGCCCGGAGCAGGGGACTGTCCCCGGGCCCCACGGGGTCCGGGGCCCCCGGGCTTAGGGCAGGCCCCAGGGGATGCGGGGCGGGGGGAGCGCTGAGAAGGGGGCCAGCGCCACCCTGGGCTTTGGGCGCACCGCCGGGTCAGCCCTTGGGCAGCGGCCTCCCTGGGGACACGGGTCGAGCAGGGGCGCCAAGCCCCTTAGGCCGAGGTCATAGCCTCGGGGTCATAGGTGAACAGTTGTCTCTTGCTCCCTGCGATTTGGGCACAGAAAGTGTAAATGACCCTGGATAAAATTGTGGCTTCTAAGCCAGTGGTTCCCCAAGGGTGCTCATGGCACCCTCAGCATCAATGTCACCCGAGAGCTTGGTGGAAATGCAGATGCCCGGGGCCCCCTCCCACCTGCGGCCTCATACCTGTGCCGGCCCAGCCCGGCCGTCTGGGGCCCTTGAGGCCCCCCTTCCCCTGGCCTACAGAGCCCCAGCTGGGAGCTATTTCAAAAAAGGAAACCGTTCCTCTGCTCCAGGACAAGTCTCTGGGAGGTTTTAGAGGACCTCTTGACCGATAAATACTAAAAATGAAAAAAAAAAAAAAAAAGTGGAATTTTACGAAAAGTAAGAGTGATAATGCAGCCAGTTTCACCCAGATGTCTTTGAAGACTCTTAAGTAGGTTTCTGTTTTGTGCTATGTTCTTAAAACATGCCCTGTTTTCATATTAGTATTTAGTATATTAACATTATTATATATATGTTATATATATTATATTATATATATAATGTTATTATATTAACATTAATAAAAACCTGATCGATTTAGAGGTCTTTTCTGGTGGAAGCATAACATTCACCTGAAGCAGACCTTGAGGGTTTTCTCTGAACTCTAATTAATGACACTTCAGGTTTCAGACCAGAGAGGGTGTGAAGAAGCTAGGGCAGGGCTGCTCCAGGGATAAGACCTCAAGGGCTAAAGGAGCAGGGCCAGGCTGGCGGAAGAGGGCTGCGGAAATGCTCCCCAGTGGCCTGGCATCGAGAGTTTAGACCGAAGAGGGTCTGCTAGGTCCCTTGCACAAAGCAGATACTATGTTAGTGTTTATTGACTTAATAGTTTAATTTAGAAAGTCCCCTAGACGTTTCGCCTGCTGAGATTTATTGACCACATTCCACATGCCAGGCACAGTGTAGACTGAGAGATGCCATCCAGACACGGCTCCTATCTCCAGGGAGTCGGACTTTGTGATGGGGGAGGAGACAGTAACAGTTAAGTGTGAGTAGTGCTAACGGTCAAGAACACGCTGAACTCCTGATCTTATTGTTTTTTAAGATTTTATTTATTTATTTGAGAGAAAGGGAGAGAGAGCAAGAAAGGGCATGAGCAGGGGGAGAGGGAGAAGCACGCTCCCCACTGAGCAGCGAGTCTGACGTGGGGCTCGATCCCAGGACCCTGGGATCACACCCCGAGCCAAAGGCAGACGCTTACCCGACTGACCACCCAGGCGCCCCTGAAAACTCTTGATTCTAATGATTTGTCTTAAAGAACCACATTTCTACCAAAAACGGCATGTCTTCCCTACACGAACGATATGAATGCGTGCCAACATATGTGACTTTCCCCCTAAAAGAAACATCCTGGTGTGGATGGTAAGAGCCATCACGGGTGGTAAGAGTCAGCTCACCGGAAAGTGGAGTAGCGCGGAGCTAGATGTCTGGACCATGAGGTGTGTGAGGCTTCCAATCCAGGCTCCAGCAAGTATTAGCTGTGAGATCCAGGTTGTTACTTCACCTCTAAACCTTCCATCCTCACGTGAAAAACGGTGAAAATGATTGTGTCCGCCTCGTAGTGGATTTAGTGAGTTCCTAAGAAGTAAGGTGATCCGGAACACTCCTTGTTTTACAGAGCGATAGCACTCTCTAAAGTCAAAGTTGAGGGTTTTGAAGGAGGAGGTGTATCATATTAGAAGAAAAGTGCTTGTAAACATATTATACTGCTGGTCAGTAAGTGTCCACTGAAAAATTGCTGTTATTGTCCTCACACCTATTTCACAGACCTCTTAGCGGGCCCAAGTGAATCGCTTAGTTTTTGCCAGGCGCCCTGGGTCTGGCCTACACATGGCTGTGAATGGGAAATGTGGAAGAGCTTCCAAAAGCAGGTTGGAGACAGCTGTGATGGGCTCTGTGTACTCCAGCGCTCGTGCTCTAAAATTTTATTTTTCCCTTCCACTGAATGAAGGTCCTAGTAGATCTGCTTTTTCTTCTAATAATGTCGCTACCGTGTTGGTTTGACGTTTAGATTCCACATCTGGTAGCTGTGAAGTCCCAGGGACCTGCCTTGACCGCCTCCCAGTCTGTGCACGAGCAGCCCACCAAGGGCCTGTCTGGGTTTCAGGAGGCCCTGAACGTGACCTCTCACCGCGTGGAGATGCCGCGCCAGAACTCGGACCCCACCTCTGAAAACCCTCCTCTCCCCACTCGCATTGAGAAGTTTGACCGAAGCTCTTGGTTACGACAGGAAGAAGACATTCCACCAAAGGTAAATAGGCTGGCGGGCCTCTCTCCGCGTTCCTGTCATCATCAGCCTCGTTCACGATGACTTTTACTACGTCTCCTCCAGCACTTCCACAGCAGTGAGGAGCAG
This sequence comes from Canis lupus baileyi, assembly GCF_048164855.1. Taxonomy (NCBI): domain Eukaryota; kingdom Metazoa; phylum Chordata; class Mammalia; order Carnivora; family Canidae; genus Canis; species Canis lupus. The sequence continues at coordinate 37,099,533 of NC_132868.1, read as the reverse complement.
GAGAATGCCAGAGCACCACCCCTTCTTAGGTTTGGGTTTTTCCCCCTCCTGGTCCCCAAGCTAAGACTTGGCCCTTGTCAGCTAAGCTAATAATGATACATTTTCCTACTGTGTGTCTGCTGGTGTGCATACAGTCTTTTTGAAGACCCTGCCAGGATTTTCAATATTAATCCTGTTTTGTATCACATTTGCAAATCGACCTTCCAAAGCACAGTGTTGGGGGGGGGTGTTTTTAATTAATGACTGCAAATTGATTAGGAAGTGGGGACACTTAGCATCCATTGAAGTAATTGCTCTGAGCTCACTGGCATGTGGCTCATGTCCCAAGCTGTAGCCCGGTACCCTCATTTCTCGCCAGGTTTCATCATTTCCTTATCTGTTTATCAGTTAGGGTGGAGCTCAGCTTATCTGGATGATTCTCATCTGATGCAATTTCCAATGATCAACTGAGTTAATGGTATCCCGGAGAAATTTCTGGTATCCACCACTCGTACACAAGCAAAGGAGGTCAACTATTTTAGCCCAGTGAATCAAAATAATTAGCTTGGTCTGCTTTTTAATTTGTTTTTAAAATTGAAGACCAGGGGGTGGTGGAAGGGGAGGTGGGCGGAGGGTGGGGGTGACCGGGTGACGGGCACTGAGGTGGGCACTTGACGGGATGAGCACTGGGTGTTATTCTATATGTTGACAAATTGAACACCAATAAAAAAATAAATTTATTAAGAAAAAATAAAAACAAATAAAATTGAAGACCGTACTCCTTTATGATCGCTGAATGTGCCTCAGTGCCTTCTGTGTGGTTTTGTTTAGGGAGTTAAATCTTTCTCTGAAAAATGAACACTATGCCTTTCCCATTTCTGATAGTTTCTATAACTCCTGGTAAATTTTAGGAAGGAGCCTATTGGAGCTGTTTCATGGAAACTCTTCTGAATCCTGCTTTTTCTTTCAGGTGCCTCAAAGAACAACTTCCATATCCCCAGCATTAGCCAGAAAGAATTCTCCTGGAAATGGTAGTGCTCTGGGACCCAGACTAGGATCTCAACCCATCAGAGCAAGGTAAGGCGAGAAAGATGGTTTCAAGTGAAGGAAAAGGCAGGCCCCCACCTGTCATTGTCATTATTGCTCTCCTAAAAATCATCCGTCCTTTTTTCACTTCAGAGGCTTGTTGACTGGCCACTTGGACTGTAAGCTCTGGTGGGGCCAGAATACATGCCTCTTATTTCTGCGCCTTTCACAGAGATCAGTGAACAGTGGAGGCTCTTGAATGAATGAGGGAGTGGGTGAAGAAAAATGAGACCACGCAAAAGCCAAGCCGGTGTACCTCACTTGACAATTTTAAAAACTGGGGAGTAAAGTTGCAAATATAAGTCTGGTTAAAACACCCCAAACCATTACTTCAGAGACCATTTGGCAAAGTCAGCAGAACAAGATGGCCTGGTTAGAGGTGATTTTTAATGCCCTGGGAGCCAGTAAGACATTACAAAGGCAGGGGTGCCCGGGTAGCTCGGTGAGTTGGGCATCGGACTCTTGATCTTAGCTTGCTTCTTGATCTCCAGTTGTGAGTTCAAGCCCATGTAGGGCTCCATGCTGGGTGTGGAACCTACTTTAAAAAAAAAAAAAAAAAAAAAAAAGGCATTACAAAGTCATTGCCAAAGAAGCCCATCAGTGGCCATCTGCAGAGCTTCCTAGCTTGGCACGTTACAAAAAGACTGTTTCTTAGCAGGAAATCACCTCCTTGGCATTACGGAGGGTCACTCAGATACAGTTCTACTTCCACCGCGGCTCTGTACTCTCCTAGAATTTTCCATCAACAATGGATATTCCTACAGTCAGGAAACTGCATCCACCTACCGGCTGGTGTAGAGGTCTCAAGAGAATCTGGAAAGTAAACAACACCTTTACTGTATCTGAGCTGGTGTTATGTGGCAACAGACACTATTTGCTGCTCTAGTTTGTCGAGCTTCCCTCTGATTTTTTTCATGATAAATGCACCGCTTTTTAGGATCAACCGAAATAGCAAATGGTCTCTGCTGAGACTATAAAAAGAGTGAGCTTGGGCAGGCTGTTGCATTGTTCTCCCCTGTGTTCATAAGAGGAGGCCTCTCCCTTGCTAGTAAGGACGAGAGGCTGGAATGAAGGAGAGGATTATCTGTGTCTGCCTCTAATATATGGAATTTTGATATAGTGCGGCTTTAATTTTCCTCGTCACGTGAAGAGCTTTAGGAAGAGGTCAGTCCACAATAAATAAGATGGAACTGTACTAAGAACATTAATCCCTTTAGGGCAAAGAAGTTCGCCCGTTCTGGGTGGGATTGCCACTGGCAGGAGGCTCCGCATGAGCCATTTTTTCCCAGGGACTTGTCAGCCTCACCCCGAGCAGGTGTTGCTAAGCCGCGCTGAGAAAGTCCAGAGTGTGCTGTGACCAGAGCGAGAGGAACAGCAGCCCTGGGATTGCCGGGGTGAACTTTGTCAGATCCCCCTCTTCAAGCAGCGGCGAGCCCCTGATTATCGGTGCTTCTTATTCCTCTGGACCCGGCCCCCAGGGCTCCGTTCATCAGATCAGTTGCTTAGAATTTTAGCTGCTGTAAATCAAGCCTCATTTCAACTCTAAGCCTTTTTCCCTCCTATCACCAGAAAGAAAGTGCACTATCATTATATAATCAAATAAAAAGCAGCTCTTTGTTCCCGCCGAAGTGTTATTTTAATGACGTTAGGTCCAAGATAGTTGGCTTTTGATGGTCATTGGCTTGTAAAACAGGAGCTTTTCCCCCTCAGAACCACTTAAGTTTGTTCTTAGTCCAAAGAATGTGGACTTTGTGAGACAGCTAACATTTCTCTGCTTACAGAGAAGGGAGGGAGGGAGCTAAGGGGTAATAATTATTTACCTACAGTGAAAGTCAGAGGGATTGTCGGAGAGGGCCCTGGAGCCTCCCCATCCCTGCCGTGTGCAGTAATCCTACTGAACGCTGCTTCTTGCCGTCCCCCATCTCCAAGTGACCAGCACTTAAGATGTGAATCAGACTTTGCAACTCTAGATTGGATTGCATTTTTTTAAGTTTCAGGATTTGGCTTATCTACTGTGATAGATGTAATTTTTAGCTCATGATTGCTTCATAATAAAACACCCAAAAACTAAGTGGTCTGAAATAGCAACGATTTCCAATTTCTTATGATTCTGTGTGTTGGCTAATAGGTTTTTCTGCCGGTCTCATTTGGGCTTCCCCATGTGGCTGCACTGAGCTGATGGGTCAGCTGTACCTTCATGTGCTCTCTCATCCTGGTCTTCTTCATTGTTTGGCGATCTCAGGACAGCCTCCTGGCGGGGAAAGCCCCAGAAGCCCCAGTACACAAATACGTTTCCAGCCCTCGCTTGCTTCACCTTTGCTGATGTCCCATTGGCAACCACAATCACATGGCCAAGCCCTGAGTCAGTGGGTAAAGGAGACACACGGGGGCATGGACAGTGGGAGATGTGACTGGCCGGGGGCATTACTGTAAAGCAGACTCTCCTGTTTTACACTGGTCTTAATGAAGTCCTCATAGTTCTTTTTGTACCATTTTTCAGGCAATTGCCCATCCATAAAGCCATAAAAAGGGGTTGTTTTAAATAATCAATAATTTACAATGTTTATCAGCTATATTTCTTATAGTTGGTCAATATTCCTTTTTATCCTCCCAGCCCTCTTGCTTGAAAATGATCCTCAGGGTAGAGTGGGAAATTGGCAAAGTAAAAAATGGATCCCAAGAAAAACCACACATGTTAATAAAATAAGAAAATCAGGATGTTTTGTTATTATTTTTTTTCATTTGCTAAATTCAGCAAATGTATATTGGGGACCTCCTGGGTCCCCAGTAGAGGGGCATGGGACCCCCCCTATTCAAAGGGCCACATGGGACCTTGGGAGCCAGTGAGTCAGTCAACCAAGACCACCTGAGCCTAGGACCCATGGGTCAGAGGATAAACCATTACCTGCTACTCTTTGGGGCTGTGGGCATTATTAGGGGCAAAACTCTGTTACTTGCCTTGCTTTCTTATTTTGCTTTGGGGTAAATCTGTGAATTGACTTATCTAAAGAAAGCAAAAGAAGGCAGAGGCTCTCTCTTCTCCTTCTGTGGCAGACTTAGGGACGACAAGTTTAAGGCAACAGTGTCTGAACCCAGGAGGAACCTGCGTCTCCAAGTCCCTGCTTGGAGAAGAACCACCGAGGAGAGCAGTTCTATCTGTGTATATTGTGATATGAGTGGGAAAGAAGCCACTTTTGTGCAAAGTCGATAGAAAAAAGAAAGAATAGAAAACAGAGGCTAATGGTTAAAAAGCTTAGTTTTTGCGTCCTGAATTCAGGTACTAATGACGTCCAGGTACTAGGTGCAAGATGGTGTATATTCCCCAGTGACTGCAGAATGTGTGATGATTTCTAAGAATATAGGAAACAGTATGTTTAAATCAGTAAACTACTTGGCACCCTGAATGGGAAGATTCTTGAGGTGAGTTAAAGTGGGAGTATGCAAGCATGTACCTATAACGTGAGGAAAACATCGGAGCTTTACTATTTTCAAAAGCCTTCCTTCTCCCAGATAAAAACTTCCAAGTATGTCACTCTTCTCCTGTCTACACACACTACATCAAATCGAAAAGAGCCCTATAGGAATATGTTTTAAAATAGACGTGTATCAGGGCACCTGGGTGGCTCAGTCGGTGAAGCGTCTGCCTTCGGCTCAGGTCATGACCTCAGGGTCCTGGGATCGAGCCCCAAGTCGGGCTCTCTGCTCACCAGGGAGCCTGCTTCTCTGTCTCCCCACCACTCCCCCTGCTTGTGGTCTCTCTCCCTTTCTCTCTCCCTCTCTCTCTCTCTCTCTCTCTGCCAAATAAGTAAATAAAATCTTTAAAAAATAAATAAAACAAAAATAGTTGTCCCATGGGATCTATTTATAGGCCCCAGACTTTCCTACCCAAGCTGGTGCTAACGTCATTATATGCATTTGACATTTCCCATCCTACATGGCCAAAGTCTGCGTGACAACCCAGTCACCGTGCCGCCACCCCCCCACCCCCCACCCCCGCCTGCCCGTTCCCCTCTTCCTTCTCACACAGGCACGCGTCAGCCTGCAGTTCTTTCTTACCTGCTGCATGGACTCCCGGGTGCCTTATGTTGTCAAGGTGACCAGCTGAGTCTAGATCAAGATTTGATTTGTTCATTTTTTGAAACACTGTCTTAAAAAATTCCCAGGTACTTGAATATTTAACTTTGATTCGTGTGTTCCTCTAAAGCAAATTAATATTTGATCAAACAAGCACATTTAGAATATGAAGAGATTTAAATTAAGCCAGAAACACCTGGTCAACACCCAATGACTAAATGCTTAATTTCAAAAAATAATTCTCTGTCCCGTCCCAAACCTATCTTCCCATGCCTCATTTGTTCTCACTGGCTGTGTCATCAAAGAACAAAGTAAAGTGAATTTTGGCTGTCAGCCAGTTAATTATAGACTTGGCCCAAGTATTTGGGCCAAGAAATCACTTTGTGATCCTAATTTTCTGTTTCGACTTTTTATATGAGTCGGGTAAATGGAATAATTGCCACATTTCCACTTTACTGTGTGTTTTATAGCATTGTCTGTGGGATGGCAAATGTATGAACTAAAAGTTGGCATTTAAGAAATATATGTGAATGTTTTCAAGTTGTTACACATTTGGATCTGAGTAGTTTCAGTTAAGATGTGAACAAAGGAAATCTGTTATTTCATAAAATTCTTCTGAAATTCCCTCTAAAGGCATTCATGTCAGACCCCTTGGCCCCACGGCCAGACCATATTACTACATGATAAGGAAAAGAGAAATACGAGTGGTGTAACATTTTCTCAAAATACTTCTACTCCCCCCCCGCCCCAAAAAAATGAAGTAGAAAAAGCATTTTAAAGTTTTCCCAATTTCTGTATGTGGTTACGTAGAAACTAAACACTTCTTTCAGTCTCCAGCAGCAAAAACAGCAGCCTCCTAAGATCAGCACCCACGCTGGTTAGCTCCGGTGAGGAGGAAGCCCTAAGGAAGCCCAGATCGGGGGTTTAATGCCCGTGGGAACCAATTAACTTCACACCCAGAGAGGCTCCGAGTCCCATCAGAGAGGCCTGCACATCCCAGCTGGTCCTGCCAATTCCATGCCCCTCCCTGGCAGCCCTGGCCCAGGCCTCATCGTGGGTAGGTGGCCACCCCCCACCTGCTCAGTCTGCACCGGGAGGCCTATGAGCTCCCCCAGCCCCACAGGACTGCTCCCCAAGCCATCCGTTCCTTCTGCTGAGCCACCTTTCCAGAGTAAACGGATGCAGACGCCGTACGCCAGCAGGCCAGTGTCCTCCCTATGCCAGCAAGCCCGGTGTCCTGGCTCAGGAGCTTCCCCCAGACTTCCTGCTCACCCCCCAAGGCCCAGTCAAGTCCTGTCTCCGTCTTGACACCACCTCGACCACCCCAGGCTGCATCCATCGTTCCCCAAACTCCAACATCACTTACAGATTCTTTCACACGCAGCCTGCAGAGATGGGCCTTATCCACTGTTATCTCCGCTGCACGTTTCCCATCTCGAGAATTATGTTGCACCTTGCGCCTGTGTCCTGTGCTCTCCTCCATCCCTCACACGGGTCCAACGAGACTCACAAAGTAGGTGCTTCATAGAAAGGTGTTGGTTAAGTGATCAGAGGAGTGCTGTGTTCAGGCAAACAGCTGGGTCCCGCTGCCACACCACAGCCACAGGAGGAAAAAAAATCTCAGAGTTCACAGTCACTCCTCTCTTAATAGCTATTTTATATATATATATATATATATATATATATATATATATATATATATATATATATATACAAAAAACGCTACATTACCAGTCTACAAAATGAAAGCAATTATCAAGAAGCTTTCGCTTGCCTGTCACCTTCAATCTGCAATACAGTTGGTTAGCAATAGACTTTTTAGAAAAAGTGTTTGGGGGGCTTTATTAATTATATCTAAATAATTCCTGTCCACCACTATTTAATAAAAGAGGACCATGGGAAAGAATTTATTTTTGGAAATAAAAGGAGATAAGATTGTTTTCTTAAGGAGAATTCGAAAGTAGGCTGTTGCGTAAGTATTATACATTTTTCATTTTAGGTAGTCTCCAAATCAGGGCCACTTCCAGTATGGATCCATATCTATTTAAACCAATTAAGTGCTGGCAGTTTTCAAAAGTAATTACTGCACAAAGGAGTTCTGTAAAAATATTGAGAATCTTAAACATTTTCCTTAAGTTTGATCATCAGTTCTGCTGCAGTTGATCATACTGCTGGGTTGACTTAGCAAATCCTTTACCAATAAAAACTTAAAAGGATAAATATTGTCATAAATCCTATATTTATATGATCAAAGCTAATAGGTTATGAGGACATATTTATTTTTACATATGTTTTCCAGGGCCACTAGCCATGTCTTCCGATAACCCAATATTTTAAAATATTTGTAAGTCAATGAAATATTTTTGGTAGATACATCACCAAAAAGCAGAGGTCTTGTGTTTTCTAAAAGAAATCATTTGGTCTAGTTGCTGCTAGAATGATGCCATTCTGTGGCCAGATTTTTAGTACACTAAAATGCTATTGTCTCGAGGGAAGGGACCGTATTATTTTCATTTTTATACATGAAACATGGGGTACCCAACACAGGTCAGAGTGCGCTTGACATTCTTGAAATGAGTGGAGGGAAAGGAAGGCATAAAATTACATTTTAACATGACTTAACTGCATTACAATCAGAGTCCATGGTCACACTACGGTGACTCTGTTTAGCAAGGACATGCGATTCTGTTTGGAGAACTGAAGACATCGGGAACGTGGAGGGGCCCGATGTCACGCCCCCTGGCAGGTGGATAGCAGGTATATGATCAGAAGTGGCCTAGGTGGCCCTGTTCCATGCCCCTCTGATGGCCGGTGCTCACTGCGGGCAGAGCATGGGCAAGTTTGGCTGTGTCTGACCAAGCGGCAGATGACAAGGGCGTGTGTCATGTTTATTATCATATCTCAAATGCCTGAGCCAGTGCTTGGTATAACCAACTGAGCGAGCTAGTAAATACCACTATTTGGGGGGCACTTAAGGTATGAAAGTGAATAATACAGTAAGATTTTATAACAAGCGGTGACTCCTAGCATTTGTTCTTAAATTAGTGCTTAATAATAATGATTTTAAAACATCCCTCCCTTAGGCAGCCCGGGTGGCTCAGCGGTTTAGCACCGCCTTCAGCCCAGGGCCTGATCCTGGAGACCCAGGATCGAGTCCCACATCGGGCTCCCTGCATGGAGCCTCCTTCTCCCTCCGCCTGTGTGCCTGTGTCTCTGCCTCTCTCTCTCTCTCTCTCTCTCTCTCTCTCTCTCTCTCTGTCATGAATAAATAAAATCTTAAAAAAATAAAATAAAACATCCCTCCCTTTGATAAGAGCCAAAGTATATAAAGGCTTCCTGAAATAAATTTAAAAATGCAAATACACTACTAACTACATAAGCAAAGACCATGATTAAGTAATTCACAGAGGAGTTATAAATGGTAAATAAAGGTGAATAAAAATTACTCTCCTTCAATAGTAATGTTTTAAAACAGGGCACTTTTTTTTTTCTTTTTTACAAATCAATGAACTGCTCATAATAAAGTGTGGCTAAGAATTCAGTAAGATGGACCGTTTCATACGCTTCGGCGAAAACTGGTGATACCGTCATTACACACTCACATACAGACCTATGCGGTGCACACCTGCCAGTTCACGTCCTTCCACCCAGGAATTCCAGTTCCAGGAAGGAGATGTGATTGAGTACTTGTATGCCTGGAGATACCCCTCTCAGCCTTATGCGTAAGGCCAGCGTAGTAGAGGCACCTTAATACCCAACCGTCGAGGAACGGTTAAACTAACTCATCCATACACTGGCCTGCTCTGCAGCCATTATTGTTTGGTAAGCAGAAGCTGCTCACGATGCCATCCGAAGGGGAAAAAGCAAGCTGCAAAACTGAACATACAGCATGCTCCTATGTATACAGAAGAAAGAATTCTAGAAGATACTATACCAAATAACAAAACATAGTTGGCTGTCTCCTGGGCCAGAGATTGCATGTGTGGCTTTCTCTCTTTTTTTAATCTTTTAATATTTTTCAAGATCTTTTTTTATGATGAACATGAGAATAAGGGTTTAAGAGAAAGCCTCCCGAGGAGAACACCATTTCAGAGCCCACACCTTAGCGTGATGACCCAGGACCCGCCTGGCAGTATCAGGCTGGGCGCTCCACGGAGACCCTCAGGACTGGCATTTCCGTGGACCCTTCCAGTGCGTGGTGGCACAAGGGCCATCGTTGCTCCTCTGCATGGGGACGGGACTGGACTGTGCTTGTGTCTGTGAGTGGCAAGGTCTGGGGGTGTAGTCACCGTGCTCTGCCTTCCGTACAGCAACCCTGACCTCCGGAGAACGGAGCCCGTCTTGGAGAGCCCCTTGCAGAGGACCAGCAGCGGCAGTTCCTCTAGCTCCAGCACTCCCAGCTCCCAGCCCAGCTCCCAAGGGGGCTCCCAGCCTGGATCGCAAGCGGGGTCCAGCGAACGGACCAGAGTTCGAGGTAAGCTTTCCCCGGACAGCACTGCCTGGGGCCGAGAGCCGCGGCCACGGGCTCCGCTGACTCCCTGACCTCTGTGCCCCCCGCTCCTGGCGTGGCCCCCACCGTGCGATGCTGCACAGTCCTCTCTGCCCGCAGCCTCGGTCTCCGTAGACGAGAGGACCACCAGCCCCAGTTGCATGTGTGACACCACAGTTTGGACTAAATCTTTTCTCTTTGCCGATGACATGGTCTTCCAGGAAGATCATAGATTATTGGCCCTGTTTGAAAATATAATCACTTGTGAGTCACCTGAATTCCCATTGCCCCTTGTTGCCTGTTTCAAGGTTCAGATACCCCCTAGTACCCCCTCCCCGATACGCCCATCGTCCCTTTTCGGGATTCTGAGTATTGCTCATGATACTTGGGAATCTCTCAAAGTGGAATTTGGTAAAGGTTAATGGAGAATACATACGCTTTAGAGAAGAAGTAAACTCTTTGACTTAAAAAGTGTATTTGACTCTTCAGGTTATTGCTACTAAAGAGGAATAAAAAATGAGCCTCTCTGACCATTTATTCAAGTCTTCCATCACTGTTCAGTTTTCATTAATGAAGGAGCTTGTGAAAGACAGCAGCGTGTCCAGCTAATTACACACAACACATCGTTTCTCGCGACAAAACGGACTCTTTCTGAACAACCTCCTTCAGAAAGATAATTTTGCTTCCAAGCAATAAACACTAGAACTTTGCAAAGTGTAATTTGATAGATATTAACAAATTTCTCTGCCTGAGAAAAAAACACCAGTACTTTATTTTTTTTTCTTTCATTAGACACAGAGTCGGGCCCCTAATATCTTCCGAAGGTTTTAAATAAGTAAAATCACTGTATGTCTGTTTTGAAAAGGCTGAAACCTGACATGTGGTGCTCATGTCGCTGGACTGGGATGTGGCTGCCCCCATATGCATTCCTCAGACATTGGTGTGGCCCAGCCCATAGCTATGTGTGCTTTTGTTGCTTTAATTCAAATATAAATTTGCTTAATTTAGTAAACTCACCCACTTTTTCTTTTCTTTATAAGCAACATAATATCCTTAGAGCAAACTAAAGGAAACTAAAAGTTAGGCCTATCATTTTAATTCTCTGATCTGGTTTGGGTTTACTTCATATCTTCTCTCCTTTGGCCTCTAGGTCTTCTGGGTTAAAAACACTGCTGTATCCCTGGTGTGTTTGTGCCCGGGAAAGCCCAGTTTAAAACAAAAGAATCTCTCCTGTGCCAGGTTGATTTTGTCTACCATCAGTAAATCGGAGAGATGCTCTTTACTCTGTAGCTGTTGGGGAGCCCTCCCCCACCCTTGCTCTGTACCTCTACTCTGGGAATCTCCCCTTTTGCCACCGACACTCTCCTTCCTGTTCCCACGTTATTCTTTCTTCCTTAAAGGACCCAGACAACCCCTGCCTCCTGTTTAAAAAACATTCCATCAAATGAAATAGATTTCTATCCCTTCAAAATAACCTATCCTGATGGGTAGGTGGTCAAAGAAGCAGCCGAGCATAGAATGTTAACACAGAAGTTGGTTTAGTGTAATAACCTAGAAGTGGGCTCGGATAAAACAGAATCCCAACTCTGCCCATAATTCCAGCATAGCCCTAGGCTAGTATGCCATCTAAGTCTATATGGAACTGTAAAATGGGAAAAGGGTGCCGCACATTGGGTTGGATCAAGAATCCGATGAGACAGTTGATCTGGAAGGCATTTAGCATTAAGCGTGATGCACATTTAGCACTCAGTAAATGGCGGTGGTAGTGGTGCTTGCCAATTTTTCTTATTATTAATAGTGACTTCCAGGTTACAGGCCTAAATGTGTTTGCCCGAATATTAACAATTTGTTCACAGATGTGTTTGAGGATTTGCCCAAGTGAATGACGTATTCCCTGAGTAATCCTGAAGGATGACTCACCACAGAACTCCAGAACTTGAGTCAACACTTTGTGATGGTCATTATTTTTCTTGGCCCCTGTTTTTCTATCTAGCTAACAGTAAGTCGGAAGGATCACCTGTGCTCCCCCACGAGCCTTCCAAGGTGAAGCCAGAAGAATCCAGGGATATTACCCGACCTAGTCGACCAGCTGTGAGTGCTTTTGAACTCTTTTAAGTTACCAGAGAAACCATAGGATAAAGTAGTTGGGGATACACTCATGACTCTGAGACAAAACTTACTGAGATTAAGAAGAATGGATGCTAGAAGCATCCAGAAGGAAGCCATCCAGAAAGAACTGAACAGATTTTGGATTGCTTATCTGCCTTTAGGCATTTTGCTGATCATTAGCACTACTTTAGAGATTAAAAAAGGGGGAGAAATAACTCCTAGCATTACATAATTTCTACTCGGCAGCTTTGGCAAAAAGATGTGAAAGCTGGCAGTTAAGGAGATGTGGGCACTTTCTGTGGGTTTCTCTTGTCTACTCCACCCTCTCCCCATATTATTTTCCATATGAATCAATGTAATTTTTGCTGTTTCTCATGCCTTCAGGACTATATTTTTCCGGACCAAAATGTGATAAGCATGGTTTGACAAGGGGCCTGACAACTTGAAATCTAGCTTCATTTGCTGAGACATAACAGACCCCATTAGCTTTAGCAAAAGAAATAAGAGCATAGCGGCTGACATGTGAAAGTTGGAAATTAATTTGGAATGAGTTACTATGCACTTACTTTATTTGAAATTTCGGAGAACCTTTTCTATTAAATGAATGTGAAGACTTTTTTGGTTTACTCTGCTCTGTACGTGTTGAAGTCGGGAGGCACAGTAAGAGTAGTAACGACGGGGATTTGCCCCCGCCCAGGGTTGAGGTTCTCCCCACTCTTTTGCATTTATCAGTTGTGTACTAACAATTCCCATTTTGTGTCTAACCTGCTGCCTTTCTTCTGGGTTTTCCCTCTCCTGTGGATTCTTCTGGATTGGGTTCCTCCTATCTCAGAGCTATAAGAAAGCGATAGATGAGGTTAGTATTACCTTTTCTTGGTCATGCTGTCACGAGATGTAAATATAAAGCTGATTTCCTGGTGTTGACATTCAGAGAGGCGGCCTGTTGGATCACAGATTTAAAGTTTAGTCCTCTGGAGTGGTCTGCTGGAAGGCGAGCCCCTTCAACTGCAGCCAGCCTGAGGTCCTCAGACACCCATGTAAGCTCCAGAGACCTTCCTCCTGAGCCAAAATGTCACTTCTCCAACGTTCGAGTCTGGCTAAAGAGAAGCATTAGTGCTTTGTTATTGGCGATTTCTCATTCCAGCATCTTCCAATAGCAAAGCCCAGCCCTTAACCTGAACTCACCAGCTTTGCGAGGGGATGGCAGTTTTACTAACAAAGAAAAGAGACATCATTCTAAAGCACTCCAAATTTATAGTGTGTGATTTGTGAACAAGGAGTTACTGGGTATTGTTAGATTAATTTTGTGGGACATTAACTACAGCAGCAGCAGCAACATCAACTTTAGTTAATGAATCCTGGCGAGTTAAGTGACTTTATTTCCTTATCTGTGGAGACATTTTTCCATTAGAAAAATATATGGCTTTGTCAATCTTAGGTAGCTTGCTAAGAAGGATGACTGCCTTACTGCTGTTTGTCAGACCTGCATGAACACAGCATAGTAGATTTGTGTTTTGTTTTGTTTTGTTTCTTAAGAGACAGGCCTTGCAAAGAGTCCTAACTGCATGGAATCTGAAGATTATTATTATGGCTTTACGGCTGTAGCTCTGCTGAGCACCATTTTTTGTGAAATGATATGGAAAAAGCACTGGCTTTGGAGTCAACAGACTCAAAGTCTAGCTCCCCTTAATCAATAACTGGCCAGGACCAGTCTCATAATATCCCTGGGCCAGTCTCTTCATATGTAACGTGGGGATAAAGACACCTGCTCTGCCTCGATTACGAGATTGATTAGGATCACTCAAGATCACGTATGCAAGAGCATTTTATGAAGTGTAAGGTACTGCAGAAAGCCAAGAGGCTGTCCTCATGCTAAGGCTTGGGCCTGAGACATGGAACCATTTTGGCAGGTGGAAGAAGCAGGTTTCTATGCATCTGATCTTCACCAAAGAGTCCCCTTTTTCAGAACTAGGACCGCCTTACCATTCAGAGTGATTTAGAACATTATTTCTTAGGTAAAGGATTGCTGTTCGTTTGGGGTAAAAAAAAAAAAAAAAAAAGACTCTACACGTCTACAACGTGTAGGTGGCATTTATAGAAAGGGAAACAGAGGATGCTCTTCACTGCTCTGTGCTACAGCCTGGCCCTTCCCCTCATAATAGTCAGAAGGACAGCAACTCTCACAACTTGTATCAGTTTTCTCCCAAATAGTCGAAGAAAGAGAACGATATTCTGGTGCCATGACTGCCAGTAAAATGGTTACGTGCGTTCGTAACTCAAGGGAAAGCTCATGAGTGCAGAAATTAGCTCAAAGGTGGCAGTCGTAAGGGAAATGGATTTCATCTGGTTAGCCCAGGATGCCTTAGGCTTTTAAAAACTGCTTTATTTATTTTGCTTTACTCTCATACGCTGGACAGAGATGAGAGGGGGCAACCGAAGTACACGTCATGGAGGGGATGTAAGCTGCACCCCCAGAATCTCTGGATCCCTGTGTGGTAGAAACAAGCCCTCCAGGTGATTCTGAGATCACAGATCTAGGCCACTAAAAATAGAGGATTACTTGGTTCGACCTAACTCAGTAGTTCTCAACCAGGGACGATTCCTCTTCTCCTTTTCCCTCCTATCCTCTCATCCCCTTGGGAGATATTTGGCAAAGTCTGGGGACAGTTTTGGTTGTCACGACTCGAGGGCAGGAGGCAGGGCTAACTGGTGTCTTGTGGGTAGAACAGAGAGATGCTGCTCAACATCCTCCCGTGCAGAGGAGGGCAACCCCTAGCAGAGAATGATCTGGCCCCAGATGTCAGTAGTGCCACAGGTGAGAAAACGAGTCCAATAAACCTTTCTCCCACCTTCATTCATAGCTTTTGATATGGCTTCCTTCTATAGTAACTGATTTGCCATTTAGATAACCCAGGATTGAAAGGAAAAGCCTTAAGATTCTGAAAACGTGTTGCTTGTTATTGTTCATCTAATGGTTTGATTTTTCATGAAAATCGATCTGAGGGAGTGTCCATTAATTTAGCATTCCTTTCTAGTGAAATAGGAGATTGTTCGATACAGTCTGTGGTTATTTAATATAATCGTTGAAAATAAATACTCTTTTTCCTTTAGCACAATTAAACATATGACGTGAGGATTAGGTACATAAGCAAACACTGGCTTTAGCGCTATTTTTTTGTTACTGTGTAAGAATCTGAGAGATTCCAGAGCACACCCATAGATTGGGCAGACCTTGAACAATGGTCTAAAACCTAGTGGTCTAAAACCTTTTTTTCCCCAGATGAGGATACTGAGGTTAAGGAACTTCCCCAATGCCATTTCATAAGATTTCCTAAAAAGGAAATAAATTATTTTCATGTGTAAACAAAAGAGCAGCTTAAAGATTTTTAACCATTATTTTAACAGTTCCAAAAAATTGAACTAAAATCTGAATAAACCGTGTTGTTTCTAAAAAGAGACCTAAAAGAGCACCTTTTTTAGGTAAAGTGTGCATAATTGTCAGATCAAATAAGAGTCTTTTTAATGAAAAAAAATATGTCAAGTTAATTCTAAAAAGTGTTACAGCAAGAGAAGCCTTTGGATAAGAGACTCCTGTCTTCACATTTACTCCATAGTCAAAAAATCTTACCATTTTGCTGTATTTCTTTTTTTTTAGTTATATGTTTCTCAAATATTTTCATGCTAAATAGCACTTTTTTCTTCCTTTTTTTTAATACTTTTTAGCTCCAGGCTTGAGACAGCCAAGCAATAAATTACCACAAAAACTCATTATATGGAGAAAATTGGTATTGTCAGAAAATAAAATGTATGAAAATGGATCTGAACCTGATGGTGTCAATTTTAGTTCATGTCTGTTTTCTATAACTTTGCTATTGTAAATTCTTCCAGAGTGGATGGATAAGGAACAAAACCTCAGCTATTGGCAATGGAAGATTAATTTTCTTTGACTGGGGTATTACCTTTGAGTTACTCATTATTGTTACTTTGGGAGTCTCATATATGTCTCACCGTCCAAGCCGTTACCAAGTAAACTTAAAAGGAATTTGCAGTTATTTTCAGTGTTTCAAGAAAGAGAGCTTTTTAATAATGTAGAAACAAATAAAAGTTCTAATTAAAAGTGAGATTTGTAAAACAGGTCAGAACGTTAAACTTTTCCTGGGTCCGGTGTTTAGAAAAAATTAGGACATTTTCATGAATGAGACTTTCTTTAAATGAACGGGCTTTGAACCAACTAAATATTTCTAAATCGTTTTAATTTTTTTTTTCAAATCTCTTTTGTCTTGTTTTGAAATGTCAGAGATAAGGAAAAAGAACCCACGGGGAAAATGTATTATAAATTTAAATAAATCACAACTAATAATATTATATTTTACTCAGAATTATTGCCATTAGAAATAAATTATTTTAAACCATATTCTCTCTTTAAATTATAATAAAATGTGTTTTTAAATGATAAGTAACCTTTTAAATGCTTTACATTCTTTGGTGAGACTTAACATGCTCCTAACATATAGAAAACAAAATGCAAAATAAATTTATCTGTCATTATTTTACTGGTTTCGATGATTATAGTATCCTTTTCTATTCATAGCTTTAACAAATATCTAAACTGTATTTCCCATGGTGCTCAAGCATTGCATATTCTTCACTGTCCTCTCAATTTGATAAAGATAAATATTACCAAAGTCCAGAGGAAATAAGGAGTATAAAGCCGAAATCTGAATATTGGCTTTTCCTATTTTGGCCCATTACCAAAGAAACAAGAATTAAATTTGCATAAATTTTATGTGGTAATTTTCTTCCTCAACGGTATACATTCTACTTAAACACTTTTGAGTGTTTTTAATATGATCCTATTTCCATTTTCACAGATGGGGTAAATATATCCACTGATAGCGAGGCCATGCGTGTGTGCATGTGTGTAAAAAGCCAAGCAAGCATGTTTGGGTGGAAAATGCACAATTTGAATTTTCAAAAGCTTCCCTTTTACAAATGCTGCCATTCAGGTGCCTTCAGAACAAATTTAAAAGCCACGATCGCTTTCCTTTGATTTTACTATGAAATTCGGAGAGATGACTCCTTCACTTCCCTCCTTGAGCTTCCTGAATTGCTAGATGCTAGACCAAATGAAACACCCAAAACGTTTCCTCTCCTAGTCGTAGCCAGCCTAGCAAATGCCTGACCTAGAGGTGACGATAAAGAAGCATGACGATTTGTTACCTCCCCCAGATAAATTCTATTTCTAATTTAACTATGCACATTTATCACAGTGTTTCTTCTAGCCAATTCGGCTAGATTATGAGATGTCACTTTGATCACATACGTTGCTCTAATCTTGTATCAGGCGAATTGGACAAATAACGTTTCTGAACTGAAATAAAGAGAGAATATGGCCATAAGAAAACTGTGGGCTTTAGTATCTTTCAATGAGTTTCTTTCTCCCTAATGCCCTGTCTCTCACTGAATGCTCTGATTCCCACATGGGTCACTAATATAGGGAGAAATGGTAAGAATGATGTCAAATTGCTTTTTCCTCATTTGCATGCCATGTGCCAGGGGCAGCTGAACCCATGCAAATTAGAGTGGCCATGCTTCTGCAGAACGGCTTCCCTCTGCATTGCTCTGAAAGCATGCGAAATACAAGGTAGTCAGAGATCCACACACTGCCTGCCATGTGCCTCGTGACTAAATACCACATCATCACCTCCATAAGGCTAAAGATCGCATCATACTCATGGAAAGCTGAAAAACGATCTCTTCCTTTTGGTGTTTGCACATTCGTTTCCATATTCCTTACGAGGGTTTTTGCCAGGTGACTGTAATTTTAAACAAAAGAAAATGAAACACCTATCGTGCTGGAAGAGAATTCTTTTTTTTTTTTTTTCCTTTCCTCTTTTCTCTTTTTGTTGTTGTTGTTGTTGTTCCTCTTGATTAACTCAGCTCTGTGGCTCTAAATGTCAGTGGCACTGGGCTTTGGGGTGGGCCATCCTTTGATGCCGTGCCTCTGCTCTCCAGGGAATGATGACACACCAAATGAGTCATTGTAGTAGTGGAACCTTGGGAATTGCTCTGTTCTGTGACTGATGCTAGATTTTGGTACAGTAGCAATCAAAGAGGGGAAAGGCCATGACCATGGCTTGGGCAGGAGTCCCAAAATACTGGGGAGCAATTGCTAATCCCATGTGTTTCCCCCTTAACTCTGAGGGTGACCAACTTCACCTTCCCAAAATAAAATGAGACCCCGATGTCGGTATATATGTGTACACACACAGCGCACATACACATATATACGCATGTGTACTCAGAACTGAACCGTCGCAGTCTAGCCATTGGTTTTGAACAAAGTGTAAATTTATTTCATCTTTCTTTTCTAGTTTCTCTGCGCTACAAACATCGTTTTCTTAGTTCCATGCAGCAACTATGTTTGTAACAGTTCTATATAGAGCTTTCTTTTCTTGTCGCTTAAGCGGGAGCACTGACTTGATGAGAGATGTGACTTTGGTCGTCTCCGTCTCTACAATTCACACATGCCCAACAACCTTTTCTTTTGTAGGATCTGACGGCATTAGCCAAAGAATTAAGAGAACTCCGGATTGAAGAAACAAACCGCCCGCTGAAGAAGGTGACTGATTACTCCTCCTCTAGTGAGGAGTCAGAAAGCAGTGATGAGGAGGAGGAGGATGGCGAGAGCGAGACCCACGATGGGACCGTGGCTGTCAGTGACATACCCAGACTCATGTAAGGGGGGCTGCTTTTCACATGTCAGCCAGGGAGGGCGAGGTCTCCAAAGTGGAAGCTGAAATATGAAGAATTAAATATTCAAGAAATACGAATTAAACCTAGGATCGTGTATGGGTCTCTGGCAGGACCAACTGACTTTGGGGACTGGAGTTTGGTTCTTTTGTTTTGTTTTTAAATATTTTATTTATTTATAAGAGAGGGGGAGAGAGGGCAAAGAAGGAGAGAGAGAGGGTAAAGCAGACTCCTTGCTGAGCAGAGAGCCCTACACGGGGCTCGATCCCAGGACCCCAAGATCATGACCTGAGCTGAAGGCAGACTGAGCCACCCAGGATTTGAGTTTTTATTAGAGCGTAGTCCTGTGGTTACCTCCGTCCACAGACACCATCCCCTGCGGTACAGAGCGATGTGCGGCCTGCATATGCTTTATCCAGGTACTCTGGTTGGATTGGCTCTCCCTTCGGTGACACTTTCTTGGTTCTTGTCATCTCCGGGGAAGATGATATTGACAGCCAGTCTGTTGGCACTTGCCTGTCCCCCTAGAACTGAAAGAGTGGGATTATGGGCAATGACATTTAGGAGTTAAAATTAACAGCATGAGACATATTCCATCATCAGCACCACTACTGCATAAGGAGGAATGCACGTGGCAGCGTGGGTTAGCATCCCAGCAGAGGACTCAGGAGTCAGATCATCCTGCAGAGAACCTTCTGAGGGTTTGACTTAAACATATCCCTGTTACAATTTTCTTCTTCTTCACTGTCTCCCTTGTGCGATCCTTTTCTCTGTGGCCTGTGACCTGCCGCACTACGTTCTATCCACCTCTTTGCAGTCTTCTTTTGGCTGTTTATACCTATATTTATGCCTACCTACATTTCCCTTATTGCTTACTAATATTATATTTCAGCCTTTACTACTTTTCTTTGTTTAGTGAAGGGGGAGGCTCATTTTTTTATTTTTCTCATTGGACAGGGTCCCATGAGAGCATTCCTCTGCCCTATTCCTTCTCCAGTTTAAAACAGGTAGATTCAGACAATCACACTCACATAAATTTCTTGCTTCCTCCCCCCAATAAACACACAATTGCTGTTGCTCCGATTTGCTGTAAATTCGACAGAGTGGGACACTGACTATACCAACTTTGCTCTCCATTCACCTCCATTTCTTTGGCTCAGCTACTAGTCTTGGTCATCACACTGCACTCACTCCCCATAGAGAAGATGCCATTTCGGGTCACAGATTACGGTCCTGTCCAGCAGGGATTGGAGAGAGAGGGCTGGCCAGGCTGCAGAGCATGTCATCCATTGATTAACAGTCTTTATATACGAGCAATTCTGAGAGGCAAATCCAATTATCATAGCTGAAAATTTATACTTGTTGTTCCGCTGTTGATTACACAGTTATTGACAACCATAAATATGCTAAAATATGACATTTGAAACAAATTGCATTAAATTGCTTTTTTAACAGCAAATAAAATTGTTCTAGAGGCAAAATCACTAATCCAAAACATTTATGCAAAATATGCTGGTCCTTTCAGTTTTTATCTTGACTCAGCATTGGTTAATTTTTCTAACAGATGTTTTAAATTCCCTATAAGCACCAAGCATACAACTACCAGGATGAGAGTGGATAATGAATTTAAAATACTGATAAAACTTCCACTCTGTGTTCCATACCATACCGAGGGCTTTGAGACATTCGGCGAGTGCACACACGAGTCCTGCCTTCCACCTTCTAGAAGTGTGTGTAGGCTAGTTGGAGAGAAACAAGATTACACGTGGAAACTTCAGACTGATATAAATATTTGGAAGAACGACCAAAGGCAGCCTTGGAAGAGATGTTCGATCACATTGGTTTTGAGGCCCTGTCATATTTTGCAAGGCTGTTGACAGTGTTTAGCCTGCTGCTGGCTAAGGGCACATCCATTTCTTCCTGCGCTATGGAAACACCCACCTTTCTAAAATTGCTTAGGTGGGCCATGCTGCACTTCCTTTCTGCTGTCCGGCACTCTCCTGTCCCTTTGGAAATCACCTGCGTACAGCCCAGCCTGCGCAGAGAGAGCCTGTACCTTCCCCTGTGGGGCCCCTGCAGGAGCATAATCCTACAGTTTCATATCATACTGGAATCGGGATATTTATTACATGCTGTCTCCGTCTCTGGGCTGTGAGATCCCTGAGGGTGAAGATTGTGTCTCATTCATCTCTGTGCTCTTAACACCTCGCACGGTGTCTGGAATAGAATTGGTCTTCAGTGACTTTGATTTATGTTCAATTGCACTGAACTGAAAATGCAAGTCCTGGCTTCATAGAGTTTATAGCCCAATCCAGAAGAAAGACATGTTCACAACTCATCAAAATAGAGGGAGCGTGCGGCAATATTAGAATCTCAGGCAAGGGGGAATTGAAGTAAAGGCACAGACGGTTGGCTTTGGTAGGGATACAGGGTGCATGGAGGCAGGGAGGGGGGTGGCCTGGTCTAGTGAAACCAGACTAAGAAGCGTGCGCTTTATCATGTGGCCATTGGGGACCACTGAAGGCCTCCTGGGCTGGGACGTGACATAATCAGTGCCGTGTTTGAGAGAAATCATTTCAGCAAGATGATTTGTAAAAAGGACAGAGTAGACACTGGTAAAGCAATTCAGAGGATCTGTCTCTTTATTTTTTTTTCTGTATTTTTTTTAATTTATTTTTTATTGGTGTTCAATTTACTAACATACAGAATAACCCCCAGTGCCCGTCACCCATTCTCTTTAATCCAGAAATAATAAATGGGCTATCACTGAATGGAGGCAAAAGTTGACATGGCTCTTTAAGAATTGGTAAATTTTATTTTATTTTATTTTAAGATTTATTTATTCATGAGAGACACAGACAGAGATGCAGAGACACAGACAGAGGGAGAAGCAGACTCCATGCAGGGAGCCCAATTCGGGACTCGATCCCAGATCCCGGGATCGCGACCTGAGCCAAAGGCAGGTGCCAAACCCCTGAGCCACCCAGGCGCCCCAAGAATTGGTAAATTTTAGAAGAAAATGACCCACCCACCCACCCAGAACATTTAAAATATTTAATTGGGTATGAGATATACTCAGAGACAAGGCAGGATACAAGTTTGTGGGTTTCTGTCTATGTGTTTATTCTGGTTTGGTAAATATATGCATTTTTGTGAGTTTAAAATATATGCAGTCTGTTCTGCTATAGCATGATAGTTGTATACTTAAGAAATTTCACACTGTTAAAAAAATCATTATAAAACAATTGTTTTTTTTTCAGAATAGGGTATTTCAGAGTTAGAACACTTATATATATATATATTCTTATCATTTTTATTTTCTATTGTTAAGATGAGCCTTTACATTCTGTGCCACATATTTTTAGATCCATATATCTAAAATAAACACACATATACATCTATATGGCATATTTTTTGTGTGTACACACACAGACATAAATATACATATGACAGCACAGCTCACTGCCATGAAATATATTAAAAGAGTTTCTCAGAAATGGAGCCCAGCCATTCAGACAAACAACTGTAGACCCTACTGCTCAAAGCAACAACTTTTTTTTTAATGGATGGTGCCGGTTTCATATTTATAGCATAGGGTGGAACCTATAAGCATGCCCATAACTAAGATTATTTCCCTGACTAACCAACTGCACCGTTGCCCTATGCCTCGTGCATGGAAAAACAACGGGTGGAGGGAAATAGACTAAAATTATAAAAGTGATTACCTCGGGATTATACAACTATGAGTGGCTTTTATTTTATGTAAAGCCCCAATTTTATGATGAGCATTT
This sequence comes from Canis lupus baileyi, assembly GCF_048164855.1. Lineage (NCBI taxonomy): Eukaryota > Metazoa > Chordata > Mammalia > Carnivora > Canidae > Canis > Canis lupus. The sequence continues at coordinate 37,077,252 of NC_132868.1, read as the reverse complement.
ACTATTTTTATAAGCAGGAAAAAAACAAAAGCTTTATAAAACAGGAGGAAGGGAAGGAAAAGTGCGCTAAGGTGATTTGCATCGGATCAAGCAAGCTGAAGAAGCATCCTCTTGAATCAGCATCTTCCCTTAAGTGCCTGCGCCTGCTTCAGAGCAGTACAGGGGAGGCACATCTAACCATTAGGACCCTCTGCTGTTGGCCTAGCCCTTGAGCTGCGTACAGTCCTAGGGCATGCAGTGTGGACACTAAAGCCACATAGTATGTGTTCTTTTCCTTCTGTTATCACTGGAAAGCCATGGTTCTGACCCCGTTGCCCTCCCAGGCTGCTGTAGTGAGCCCCCCGCCCCTTGTCTGTGGTCCTCTCTGCCCTTCTGTCCATTTTTCCAGCTCTGGTCTTATTAGTGTCCTAGAAGCATGGCTCTTGTCACGCCAAATCCTGGTGCCGGAGGACCCTTTTCATCCCTGGGGCTCGTGATTGCATCAACATATGCTTCAATCCAAACCCACCTATCAGTTCTTACAAATGATGCTTTGTATTTTTCCAGTGTTGCACCTTTTCTTGCAATGACCTCTCCCTCCGTCTTGCATTCGCACTTATGTCCTGCCTTGTATTTGAGTATTCGCATCATGTTTTGATGCTCTTTGGCATGCTCACTTCTGTAGTTTCAGGAGCCGTGTCTTCCTCAGCTTTTTTTTTTTTTTTTTTTTTTTAAAGAGAGAGAACACATGGGTGGGAGGGGGAGGGGTAGAGAGAGAGGGAGAGGATCCTAAGCAGACTCCATGCCCAGGACAGAGCCTGATGGAGGGCTGGATCTCGTGACCCTGAGATCATGACCTGAGCCAAAATCAAGTCAGATGCCCAACCAGCCGAGCCACCCAGGTGCCCCTTCCTCAGCTTTTACATCCACCTCCAATGCCACACTAAGGGCCGTGCACATAGCCAGTGTTCAATAAATGTGTATGGAATTGAATTAAATGAGTACCTACAGCAACACTTTGACAAATACTATTAGACGAAATTATTGTTCTAAACCTGTGACCTCATCACAGTAAATTTCCTATAGATTTCCTTCTAATCAGTGGAAGTATTTTGTTTTCTTTATAAGAAATTGGACGAGTTGTTTCCACCAGGCTCGATCTTGGAAATACTTTTTAGAACAAAGGATTACTTGAACTATAAAATGTTTTAGTTGTTTTGGCCTTAGTGTTTTTTTTTTTAACTATGCCTTTTTTTCATTCTTTTATTATTGATAAACTTTATTTTTTTAGGACAGTTTTAAATTCACAAGAAAATTGGGTAGATAGTACAGAGTTCACCTGGTACTGCTCCTACCCACTGTCCCACTTATCCCTGTTATAAGCACTGTACATTAGTATGTACAAATGTTACAAGTAATCAACCAAAATCAATATATTGTAATAGTTTATTCAGATTTCCTTAATTTTTACCCAAAGTTCTTTTTTCTGTATCAGGATCCCATCCAGCATACCATGTTACATTTAGTCATTCAGTTACCATATCTACTTAGACTGCTGTTGGCTGTGACAGGTTCTCAGACTTCCTTCGTTTTTGATGAACGTAACAGCTTTGAGGAGTACCAACTAGGACTATCACCCTCTCCCGGAATTTATTTGATGTTCTTGTCATGATCAGACTAAGGTCATGGATTTGGGGGAGGGAGAAAGATGACAGAGGTCACATGTCATTTTTATCACTTCATATCAAGAGTATGTGCTCTACATGTGACTTAGGACTCTTGGCATTAACCTTGATCATCTGGCCGAGAGGTAATGCTTGTCAGGTTTCTGTGCTGTGATGTAATTTCCTCCCCTTTCCACACTGTACTCTTTGGAAGGAAGCCAGAGTCCACAGCTGGCACTTAGGGAGTGAGGAGTTACGTTCCTTTAGGGTGGAGTCTCTACATAATTTCATTCTGCAGAGATTTATCTCTTCTCTGTTTATTAACTCATTTACTTATATCAATATAGACTCCTAGATATTTACTTTGCACTTTGGATTATGATCCAGTACTTCATTTTGCTGCTTACACTATCTTCAACCATTGGAGGCTGTTTCAGTTGGCACCTATACCCCTATGGCTGACACATCCCAATCAAGCACTTCCTTACTTTCTGACACTGTAAGATGCTCCAGGCTTATCTTGTGTATTCCTTGTTCTGGTCCTGGAATCAGCCACTTCTCCTGGAAGCCTTGATTCCTTTTATTAAAGAATGATGTCAGAACCAAGATTTGGGCCCTAGGTGTGCTCGTTGCTACTAGCGTATCGTTTCTTTTAGGCCCTCTCAGCTGACACAGCAAGGAAATATATACCTGTATATTGAACCCATTATGTACACATATCTACAAATGTTTCCATATATAGCCATCTGTGTTACATTAAATAAAAGGTTTATCCTGCTTTCTTCAACTCTGATTCACTAACACATGGCTCATTCTAGCTCCCTCCACGTCCTTACCTGGAAATTCCCACTCCAGCAGTGGGAAACCTGGCTCTCAGGCATTCATTGCAGCAGTATCTTTTTCCATGCCTCCTGAACTCTCTTAATGTCTCCTTTCTAGGAATGCAATATTGAAATTGCTTCTTTGGAAATTTCTTCCCAAACACATCGGTTCTAACTGATATTTAGATTCAGTCCGTCTACTGCTCCAGTTTAGTAGTTTTGAAGTAAGCATCTTGCTCTGCATCTTTTTAGTCTGGACTCATCTTTTCATCTTCTCATCTTTTTGTTTGGATCTTTAACATATGTCTCGTCTCCTCTGTCCCAGAGATGTCAGAAAACTGGCATGTTTCTTCTTTCTTGAATTGAATATTTCATCAAATGTTTGGACTTTGATTGGATCCCAGAGACCAGAAATTTAAAAAAAAATGTATCTAATGAGAGAAACAGGCCTTGATGCCTTTATTTTTAATAAACCCACTTTGAAAGAGAGGCAGCTGCTGCTACAGCATGTCAGTGAGGTCCACACTGGAAACTGAAATCCTGTGGATGAACCACATGACCTGGTTCTCAGTTTCCCTTGATGCTATAGTCTGTGCCACAAGACACATGCGAAATGTTTCAGCATCAGTCTCTGCTCTCATGGCATATGTCAAGGTCCTGTTACCTTCTCCATTACATCTTAAAAACAAGAACAAAAAAACAAACTGGAAATAAATCTAGCACACTGTGGAACAATTACAGAGGTTTTAAAAAGTACTACATATTGGTAAACAGCGTAGCTGATGGATGTCCTAGGAAGCCAGAATGCCCTTAATTGATATTTCTACTCCATAAGTAGTATAAATCCATGTATCAAATGATTGCGTGTTGCACTCCTACTCTGTGCCCAGCTCCACACTGGGTATAGCAGTGATGAGCAGAGATGGACGGGACTGCCCTCACAAGCATGTGTTCTTTCTTTCTTTCTTTCTTTCTTTCTTTCTTTCTTTCTTTCTTTCTTTCTTTCTTTCTTTCTTTCTAATTTAAATTCAATTTGCCAACATATAGTGTAGCACCCACAAGCGTGTATTCTAATGAGATAGAAGGAGAAAGTTACAAGGGACTCAAAAAGACAAAGAATCACAAATTGTGATGAGAACTAATAGGACAGAGGGTGAAGAGAAAGAAGAGGGGTTGGTAGGATAAGACCCAGGTGCTGAGAGAAGACTGCTCAAGGCAATTTATCATTTAAGATGAAGCATCGGGGGATCCCTGGGTGGCTCAGTAGTTTAGTGTCTGCCTTCGGCCCAGGGCGCGATCCTGGAGACCCGGGATCGAGTCCCACATCAGGCTCCCTGCGTGGAGCCTGCTTCTCCCTCTGCCTGCATATCTCTCTCTCTCTCTCTCTCTCTCTCTCTCTCTCTCTCTCTTTCTGTTATGAATAAATAAATAATATCTTAAAAAAAAAAAAGATGAAGCATCATTGAGATGAGAAGCAACCAGCCAAGAGCCAGGGTTGGAGACAGTTTTCCAGGCAGAGGGAACAGCATGTGCAAAGTGCAGGTCGAAGAAGGAACCAGCTCTGACCCCGACGGCAGCAGTTCTGTCCTTGGGGAGTCTGAAGCTTGCTCACGAGGGCTGCTGTGTGCAGAGGAGGTGGAGACGGGATGTTGCAAAAGTGGGGCACCTGTTCAGGCATCAGTGCCACATTACAAATGAACTAGAATGTACACTTAAAAATGGTGAAGATGGTTAAACTTTATGCTACATATGCTTCTTTACCACAATTTGAAAGACTTCAAGTAACCAAGAAGCAGGCGTTCCCTAAACATACATCTCTGGTTCTGTTGTTCCTTCCCATCTCAGACCAACGGGAGCCCCCGGGAGCACAGAGCAGTACAATGTGGGAATGGTCGGCACGCATGGGCTGGAGACCTCTCACGCGGACACTTTCAGCAGCAGTATTTCAAGAGAAGGAACCTTGATGATAAGAGAGGTAAGCTGGTGTAAAAACCGTGTAGAGGAAGTGCATTTCTTAAGGCTTCAATACTAGAACTTTCTCGCAGAAAGCTTTATAAGCCTTGTGAATCTTGTGAATGGGGCCCGGGGACAGGGGACCCTGTGCTTCTAAATGGCTGAGTGATTTCAGTTGTCCGCCACCTTCTTTCCCGTACCCTTCAAAGCTTCTGCAAGTGGGACTTAATTACGTTAATCCCAATTCTTCAGTCGGAGCAATGCAAATCGGAATATAGATTTTGAGCTTGAGGATATAAAACTGGCAAATCTAGATGTTTCCTACAGCAGGAAAACAGAAATGAATGGTCTCTCTCAGTAGCATCCGAGGCCCTTGTTATGCCTCCTCCCCCCATGGCTTTATCCTTGTGGATTTTATGGAGAAAATGCTTAGAAGTTCCAAGAAGTGGTGATATCATCTTACCTAATTAAGTCAACATTAAAAAGGCTGCTAAGCTATTTTGATGAAAGAACAAAGGAATATGCAGATCTACTCGAAAATGTACCTTAGCACTCTGTACGATTGGGTTTTTTTTTTTAAATTCAAGGCACATCATTTCATTTGAGTGGGGGGGGGCATGTGTTCCCTTGCACATGTCCTCCCACAGGCAGCACTTCCCACAGCGTCTGTGCCAACCAGAAGGGCCTTGACGAATCAGAATTTGTCTTCTCTCCTTTCTCACTTCATCGTCACCATGCAAGTCTGACACCAAGTCTTTGCTTAGAAGGAAAGTAATGGCTGGTAACCTGATGTCCCCATGGGTCGGTGCTATCATGTATAAAATTTCGTAAATGGTAGATGACTCATAGGATGACTTAGAGGATTGGGTGAGTTAATAATAAATGTGAACACAGTTGACCCCTGAATAACACGAGTCTGAACTGCGTGGTTCCACTTCCATGTGGAGGTTTTTTTCAATGCGGTCTGATATTGGTATTTTCTTGCCCTTATAATTTTCTTAATAACATTTTTCTTTTCCCTGGCTTACTTTATTATAAAACCACAGGGTATAATACATGTGCAAAATATGTGTTCATCACCTGTTTATGTTATTGATAAGGCTCCCAGCTAACAGTGGGCTATTAGAGTAGTTGAGCTCTTGGGGAGTCCAAAGTTCTATTCAGATTTTCAACTGCACCAGGAGTCAGTGCCCATAGCCTCCGTGTTTTGCAAGGGTCAGCTCTATTTTATTTTATCTCACTGTCACCACAGAATCAAGTTCTCCTTTTGCTTGTTATCACTCCCCACTCTTGCCTCTGAAACAATGTACATCGTCTGTCATTCTTCAGCCAGGAGAGCTTGGGAAACTGTAATGGCAGGCTTTGCTCTCCCCAAGAAAGAAAAGAACTGTAGTTTTGAGATGAATAAGGCCTTTGAAATAATAATTGGGAGTAGGGCTATCACTGGAGGAGTAGTTCCCAGAGCAACTTGCTAGAATCTCATTATATGGCCTTGCTGAATCTTTGAAGTAGGCTTTAAAGAGTCCTGTCATGCAAGCCTGAAATAAGAAGTGGACTTGGCCGTGCAGTTGGCATTGCGTAGTGCTGGTGTATGAATCTCCCGGTGTGGTGAGGGGGTAATTCCAGTGGACGTGTAGAAGGCTGCTATCACTATGACTTGCTACTGGGAAGACTTGGGGGGAAATGTTTTGGAATGCGTTACTCTGACTCCACACAAAGGGACTCTGATTTCTGATGCAGTTCAAGATTTGCTTGAGTCTTTGTGACAGAGTCAGGACCTTGACGAAGATTATCAGGAGACACACTTTCAGTTGGGCGGCCCGAGATACCCGAATGGCTCCACGTTGCTGAAAGCACTCCAGTGTTCCGCGACCGCAGCCGATCACTTTGAAAACAGCACTCATCTGATCTGTTGAGGGCCCCAAATCTCTTCGTCTCTCGGTTTCTAAATTCCACCTTAACCAAATGTGGACTTTTAAGATAACAAACCTTGCGTTGGAGTCCATTAAAAGGAGAGGTGTTCAAATGTTGACTGCAAATAAAAGTATGTCCCTGACAGAACAGTAAGAAAAGAAAAACTCGTAATCGAACTTAGCTTAGAGGGTGCTGTTGTTAAGTCCCCCAACATGGACATCAAGGAGAACTCACTCAAGTCAGCATTCTCATGTGAGTGGATAGGATGGTTCCAGAGGAACATACTGGCTCTACTATCCACACTCTCGCCAAGATACACAAATTTGGTGCATGCCCAGGCCCCGTGGTTTTCTGTCTCCCTGTCCTATGGCCCTATAAGACCTTTTCCTACTCTAATTCTAGAACACTCCACACCAGCTGTCATCCCCCACTTTGTCCATAGGGCCTCATCTACTCGAAGAGCTACTCCCCCTTCCTCCTTCCCCTCCTGCCCACTCCTTGCCCAGCAGGTCCCTGTGGGCCTGGCTCATCCTTCTCGTTCTCCTTGAAGCCTCTCTTGGGACTCCACGGGCCTCCGTCCATAGCATCTTTCTTACTGACCAGCTGGTAATAGGAAGTAATAGGAAAAAGAATCCGCTTAAAACAGCTTAAACAAGGGAAGAAGAGGTGGGGTAGGTGTCAGAGAGAGGGAAATAAAAATTCCGAGGTATTTCATACACGGAATCCAAAGGCAAAGAGTAAGTCAGGACTCTGTGCAGGGCTGGAACCAGAAACTAAAACAGGTGAGGAGCCCAGGCAGCTCTCTTGCGCCCATCTCTGGCTCTCTCACGGCCTGTCTCTCCTGTCTCTTCTGCTTTCCTCGATGCCTGTGTCTCCTTTCCCTCATTTCTCTTTCCTCCAATTTCTCCTTTGTTCTTTCTACTCCACAGACCCGCTTTCTCTCCCTTTGCAGGCACAAGCTCTCACCTCCCCCACCTGCCCCCCAGTTGCAAGATATGCGCCACATCCCGCCCGGTGCAGCTGCCCCGCACACACTGACCAGTGTCCTCAGACCCAACACCAAACGCAAAAGGGAACTTGATCCTGCTTGGCTCAGTGTCCACGCCAAGTCCAGTCGCTGTGGCCGAGAGCAGAACCACCTAGTGTGGCAGCGGCCCCCCGTTTGCAGCACTTAGAACTTGTGTCGCTTGGAGCAAGTCAGCAGAATTCTCTGCACTGCAGTTTTTCCATCTGCAAATGAGGATAATGGAAGCTAGCCCGTGGTGTTATCTTAAGGACGGTGTGGAATAACATACCTAGAGCGTTGGCATCGTCCCAGACACGTGTGTTGCTCAGCACATCTTAGTGCCCGCCCCCATGGGAATGGCGAGAGCAGAAAGTATCTAGAAATTGTTGGGCTCTGTAAGGAGGTCCTCAGGGGCAGGGCTGTGGTTCATTGATCTCTGCATTCCCAGCAGAGTGCCTGGCGCACAGAAGGTATTTAATTCTAAGGAGCTGACTGCATGGACCAAAGGTGATGACTCAGAGTGGGGAGATTCAGGGGTCACCACTGGATTCCTTCAGGCTTCTCACTGTCGGGGCCTTTTCCCCTTCTTAGCCTCTTCAGGTCTTTCTTTGATAAGCAGTGTGTCTGCATCCATTTTTGGCCCGAGTCAGAATGCTGGGGAGAGAACAGAGAGCCCGTAAAACTCTAAAGAGACACCCTGTGTGATTTATAGCTACTAGGAGATTGGGGGGAAATGTTAAAAAAAAAAAAAAAAAGCCTTTCAGCTTTTGAACAGAAGTTAGAAGGAAGGAAAAGCTGCCCAGTACACATAAAATTGGAGACGGTGAGATGAATCAGGACCAAACCCCATAAACGTCATTTAGAAGACAAAGTGTTCCGTTCAGAGAGCAGGCACTAGCACACGTTGCGGGTGGGTACCAGGACAGACTGAATCCAGAAAATAGCCCTCGCTGGGGCAGCTTGCAGGCCATGAGCAGGTTGCCAAGAAACAGAGGGGGCCTCTGCCTTCCAGTTATTTCTCAAGCTCCCTGGTAACATGCATTCCATGCACCCCATCCCCTCCCCCAGAAAGTGCCTCCTTTCACTTGTCACCAGAAGCAGGTCCAGAGTGGTCATTGCAAGACAAGGACAGGCTCTGGATGGGGGAAGCCAGGCTGGTGAGCACATGCCAGCCAGCCCCAAAGAAGGCATGGAGTGTTATCTGCGTCCTCTGATCCTGGCTGATTCCTCCACGTTCAGCAAAATGCTTTACCCTTAGTGGACACTCAGTAATGTTAGATGGATGGAAGGAAGGAAGGAAGGAAGGAAGGAAGGAAGGAAGGAAGGAAGGAAGAAGGGACTCATTACTAAGTCAGGTCTGTTTTAAGAAACCTCGGTGGGCTGGTTGTGTAAATATAAATTGGAAAGCCAGGCCTACGGAAGCAGAGCTGTCTTTTAATCTTGTATTTCTTCCCTGGGATTTTTGGGAGGCTTTGCTCTCCAGAGCAGTGGTTTCCAAATTCTTAGGTCATACAGTCCCGTCAGTAAAAATTTTAGGGCCATCGCACATAATTACAGTGTATTTGTTTTAAGAGGTAGCACAGACACAGCAGTTGGGAGAGGAGGGAAGGGCAGAGGGAGAGAGAGAGAATCTTAAGCATGATGTGGGGGCTTGATCTCACAGCCCTAAGATCCTGACCTGAGCCGAAATCAAGAATCAGACGCCTAACCAACCGAGTCACCCAAGGGCCCCATAATTACAGTGTATTTACTTACAAATCATGCATGTGTCCTACTGCATATGTTATATGTATGTAATCCTGGGAAGGACATGAAAAAGGGATGCTATAAACATTTCAAATTCTTTGTTAGTCACGATGACTTCCATTTTTTACCACAAGGCACCATAATTGCTTGTGGGAGATTCAGGTTAATGATAGCAGACATAGACACCTAACTCTGGGAAACGAACAAGGGGTGGTGGAAGGGGAGGTGGGCGGGGTGTTGAGGTGACTGGGTGACAGGCACTGAGGGGGGCACTTGACGGGATGAGCACTGGGTGTTATGCTATATGTTGGCAAATTGAACTCCAATAAAAAAATTTAAAAAATATAAAAAATGATAGCAGACATAAACTTGTAGTTTCAAATAATCTGTAGATCATTTCAATACATTTTTTTGGTAACTCCTGTCAGATCTGATTAATTAATCATTGTTTTGATCTCACGACTGACAAAGAGCCCTGGGAGTTGGGTTGATACTGTCTCTGAATTTTCTTGGGGCCCATGGATTATTAGCATCATCTCATCTCAACCTGTTCGTTTCAGCAATATCTGAATATCTTCAGGTCATGTATATGTCTTGTGGGTTTGTGTCATTGTGAGCTGGTAGTATAATCTGCAAATCTGGTCAGCTGGTGTGTACGCACAAATACTGCAGGAGGGGATCGGGCAGGTGCACACCTCTGATGCTTAGTCCCTCCACCTGCCTGTGGCATTCCTGTCTTCCCACAGGGAACCCCCACATCCGTGTGACCCCTGACTGCTCCTCATGCAGAAGCAAAAGACCCCATGGTCAGTCCAGATACTAAATATTAACAAAGTCTAACGTCTTCTTTATTTTCTTAGTAAAATAGAAATGTGAATGTTATCATCCCACACAGCCCAGCGGGTCCATTTGGAGACCACTGTGCCTGTCCTGTGTGAGGAGGGATGTGGCTCTGAGGCCCTTGCCCTCTCTCTAATGCTCCTCATGTGTTACGCCCCCTCAGACATCTGGAGAGAAGAAGCGATCTGGCCACAGTGACAGCAATGGCTTCGCCGGCCACATCAATCTTCCAGACCTGGTGCAGCAGAGCCATTCCCCAGCGGGGACACCAACCGAGGGCCTGGGGCGCGTCTCCACCCATTCCCAGGAGATGGAATCCGGGACTGAAGTAGGTGCTGGGCAACAGCCAGGACAGCTCTGTTCTCTCCCCAGGGCGCAGGGGCGGGGGGCCTGAAACCCTTCCAGCTTCAAGAATGGGCCTTGCTAAGCTCCCTGAAATGTGTTCAGTTGGTATCTACCATAGAACTACTTATGCAAATACTTAACTAGAGGAAAATCATAGAAGCACAGCGATAAAAGGTTCTTAGGTACCATCTGGCCCAAAATCTGTTTTTACAGATGAGAATACTGAGGCTCAGAGAGGTTAAGTGATTTGCCCAGGGCCACATCTGGTTTGTGACAAATCTAAGTAGAACTGGGATTTCCTATCTCCCGGGCCAGTGATAGAAACTTCAGCCTATAGAGATCCCAAGGCCAATAGTTGAGGGTCATGTTTACATTAATTTAGGCAACCTAAGTTTGACCTAAAATGAGGTTGAAATTATTTGTTAAATGAAAGACAGAAATCAATGAATAGGTTCTCCAACCGTTCCTCTTCCAAAACTCCAAATTGTATGGGGAAAGGAGAAATAAGATGCTATCTTTCCTGAATAGAAACAGTCCCTGGAAACAGCCTGAACAAATAGTCTGTTAGGAAGTGCTCGTGGGTGGTGTTACCCAGCCTTGACCAGTGGATGAGTTCATGGTGCTTGGTCATGTTTCATGAATAGTCCTGTGAATCACACATAGGCCCTGAAGGGAATTATGAAGCCTATGCACTGGTGTTTTTGATGCCGTCCACCCACTTTTTATGATATACCCTTTGGGTTCTGAAGTTATTGAGCAGATGAGCTTTGTTTACCCTGAGGGAAAGAGCACACAGGTGCATTGGAAGGCACGGCATTTCCTCTGGCGACTTCACGCCATGTGGGCAAATTTTCTCTGCCTGAACCCCTCTCGTGGTACCAAAAAGAACCCCAATGGGATTGTCCAATCAATGGTTCAAATGATTCTGCTGCTGGTTCAAATTCTGCTGCTGCTCCAGCTCCAGGTGGGAATATGAGTACCTGCGCCACCTCCTTCACAGACCTCTGTAGATCAAAGGAGAAGATGCATGTGAAAGCCCTCTATTTGGAAGGAGTCCTACCTTGTAGAGGGTGAAAGGGTTTTGATTTCATAAGGCGGAGGGGGAGCCTTGAATTAAATCAGGTTGGATCTTTGTGGTTTTCTCCATATGTGTTGAGGGGTCTTGAGATGTTTTTATTTTTAAGTAGAAACCTAAAAACAAAGCTGAAAACTAAAAGTTTAGTTAAAGACATTTGTCCTAAAAGGAGATATTTCTTAATGTTGAATGCAGGTCTGCTTGTGATATTAAAAAGGACTTGAGTATGGGAGAGGGAGGAGAGAGGGCAGACAGGCTGGGGAGGTAGTTACTATACCTTCTTTGGCAAAGCTGAAATACGGACTCCCACCCCATGAAGCCCTGATGTTTAGCTTGCTGTTCCCTAGTCTGTTTTGACTTCATGTCTTTACGGTGCCATGCAAGCCCTTGAGATTTATTTTTTCAGTAAGCCCTCGAGGTGTGCACTGTCTACAAACCTAGTATCTTCATGAAGTCCCTAAATAAGGCATGTAAATATAAGTATCCTTTTAAGGAAACCATTCCGGGAAGGAGAAACTCCATCCTGGGCAAAATTGCCCCTGAATTGAGGATTTTAAGGCTTCTTGAGCCAATACCAATCCACTCACATCACCAGGCTAGTGTGCAAGGGCCCAGAGGCTCCGAGAGGGAGCCTTCGGCAGACTGTATGGGATGAAACGCTACTATATGGTCACTTCGTTTATTGCCAGCCTTTCTTGAGACTATATGGTCAATGTGAGATTGTTTTTATTCAAGGGAGAGAGGAGTTCTATGGCCACGGCCATCTTACCATATTGTCCTAAATGTAATAATTTGCTCACTGCAACTCTTGCAGTCTGACAACTAATGGGGCCCTGTAGAGGCACAATGGCTTGTTGGCAGCCAAGACCAGGAGGAGAATTGAAGAATCTGTTTAAAGTCCAAGCTAAGTATTCCTAGTATTGTTCATCCTCGTAGAATTTATTTATCTGCTTTTCTTAATCCTCTTGCATATCGATTAGTACGGTATGGGGAGCAGCACGAAGGCCTCCTTCACCCCCTTTGTGGACCCCAGAGTATATCAGACATCTCCCACTGATGAAGATGAAGAAGATGAAGAATCATCAGCTGCGGGTAAGCAAGAAGGCCCGGATGTTTTAGAAACAGCTTGGTTTTCCTGTCTGGTACGACCTGGTAAAGAAATTAATTATTGGCCCAGTAGTTAAGCCATTTTCTGCTTAGGGCCTGCCTTAAAGGGAAGTCTTTCTTCTTTTGTTTTGTTTTTATTATTTTTATTATTATTATCATTATGATTTTTGTAGGATTTCTAAAACAATTTCTTTCTCTCCATTTTTTTTTTTCATCTCTCCTATTTTGCTTCTGGTAGGAACCCAGAGGTATCCAGGGGCCCTGGGAAAAGCTGTTCCTAAGAGACCTACAAACTTACCGCATACTTCTCAAAAGCAATTTCTGGGTACAATGCTGTGCACGCAGTAGGCAGTTAATAAGTGCGTGTCGAGTTGTGTTGAGTTCTAGGTGTGTGCTTCCTACCACCCGGGTCTGGCTGATATAGAGCAGAGTCTTGCTTTTTGGACTTAACGCAACTCACTAATCATCAGGGGAAGCTTCGGCCAGTTTGTCAGTTGATGATACAGAATTTTAAAAAGTAGATCTTTCCTGTGTATGATACAGGAGATAGTTGTGTTCAATTTTGTGAGATGAATACCTAGTCTCTAAACCACCCAAGTCATACCCATAAGTCTGTTTTACTAATGGATAAAATACCGCTTCTGTGAATGACTTCTACTGTCTTCTACTAAAACAATGTATAAAATGTGCATAGTTGCAGAGTTTCTCTGCCTTTCCTGTAATGCCCACTAAACAAGGAGAAATCGTAGTGTTTTGAAGTGCCTTCTCCGTATCTCCACTGGTTGTTTTCTAAGGTGCCACTGACTTCTCTGATTCTTTTTCTCAAAGCTCTATTTACTAGCGAACTTCTTAGGCAAGAACAGGCCAAACTCAATGAAGCAAGAAAGATTTCAGTGGTGAACGTAAATCCAACCAACATTCGACCTCATAGCGACACACCGGAAATCAGAAAATATAAGAAACGATTCAACTCAGAAATACTTTGTGCAGCTCTCTGGGGTAAGTGCTGCTTTTTACCACTCTTTAATACATCAACCCTCAAACCTTAGGAGCCTGTGCAGCTTCCCGTCAGGAGAGCAGTGGCTGAATCATGGATGTCAGAGTCCCAACTCCGGACTGTCTTGGCCTCAGGAGAGATCAAGAGCAGGTTTACATGTAGCAAGAACTGATAACCTAATGCCCAAGATAATGAAGATCAGACTCGAAATGGCCTCATCCCATAATAGTGATGGACTAAAGTCAACAACAGTACAAGCTACCACTTACTACACACCCACTGTGTGCCCAGCACTGTGTGACGTGCCCCACAGTCTACCTCTGTGAGCTGTACGACATCCTGTAAGGGGAATGAGGGCATCACCCCCCATTTCACAGCTGGAAAAGCCAGCCTAGCATATTTGAGTGAATTGTTAAAGGCCAGCCGTAGCAAGATAAAACTTTGAAAAGGGCAGCGCATGATGAACTTTCCCTTTTAGTTGAGAAGTTCCTATGAAAATGATGCACAGGTTGTAGCTGACCTCAAACGCAGTTTAGGTAGGATGAGATTCTATTATAGTCCTGGTCCGTGTTACTGCAAACATTACATACTGATTAAAAAAGGACGCATCTGTATCCATCTAAAATATAAAATACTCGGCCTACTTTGGGGTACCACAGTTTTAAAAGCATTTGAGATGCTCAGAGACGTGGATGAAGGCTGGAAACCATTTCATGGGAGATGCAATGGAGGGAGTAAGTCTATGTCCTCTGGGGAAGAGATAGGAGACGAGATGTTCATGTTTAATATGGAATAACTTACGGGCAAAAGAATAGACGTTTATGTTAATCAAAAAATAGATGTACAAAAGCAGAAGTTAGAGAGTTCATGTTCATATAGTCCACAGCACAGTGGACCCTCAGTGTGCATGTGTGTTGCAGGACAAGGGAGGTGGAGTTAGTTTGCCTAGTGACGAATTTTTAGGATGGCAGCTATCCAGACAAGACCACTAACCTGCTAGGGATTTTGTAATAGGGATTAGTGCACAGGGTACGGGAGATGGGCTGCACGAGGTTTAGATACCTGGTGGTCCCTTACAACTCCCAGGCTGTTGACACCTCCACTTGCAGTGGCTTGTCATTTCCCTGACAGCAGAAACTTGAGGGTATGAGACATAGGTGAGCTTTGGTGTCAGAAGGAGGAAGGGCTTTCCTTCCAGTGGGGTATGGAAATAGGGCACCCTGCTGTATGTTGAGGGCGGGTAGGCTCGAAATCCCTGCATGAACAGGGGTGGGGATAAACCTTGGGGAAGTCTCAAGGTGGGATTTATCGAGAGAGCCAGGGAAGGGATGGGTGTTACAGGAAGGGAGTAAAGGCTAGTTGTGCCGGTGTCGCAGCTGTGCCCAAGGCTTCTCGTGAGAAGGACTCTACGCCAGGTAGTAAACAGCCGGATGTAATGAATGCTGCTACCACTTTATAAAAGAAAACTAATTTTATTACAGGAGGGACAGTGATTTAATTACCGTGACAGAGCCTCTACTTCTTCACTCCCTACTGTGGTACCTACTTGCCCATTAGTTTATATTAACAAGCCACAGTTTCTCAGGTTTTACAGGGACCCCGCATGCAGAAGGTTGAAGCACATAAAAAGTCAGTCTCGAGGTGCTCCTTCAATTTGCAGGTGTAAACCTCCTGGTGGGAACAGAAAATGGCCTGATGCTTTTGGACCGGAGTGGGCAAGGCAAAGTCTATAATCTGATCAACCGGAGGCGATTTCAGCAGATGGACGTGCTAGAGGGACTGAATGTCCTGGTGACAATATCAGGTATGTTACTGGGATGACCGAGACCTCCGGGTCTGCACGGGTGGGAAAGGCCATCACCTTCGTTCTGAAAAAGCAGCAAGCTCTGTCCTCCTGGCTAACAGTGACACGAGGAATTATAGCAGGCGGGCCAGAGTGAGATCACCTGGGGATCCCACCCTCCAAAGGGAAACCTCTCACCTCTCCATGATCTCTGAATCAGGCCGACGTAGCACAAAGGCTGGATGTTCATAGGCCTTTAACCTCTGCCGGGACTCAGCAAGGAGCTTTTGAGGTCTGAGCTCTGGTCATTGCTACCTATTCTTGGGTGGAGAGTATCAAAATGTAGGCCTCCCAGAGTGGAAAATGTTGTAAGCAGGAGCTTCTCTGGTCTCTTTTCTCTCAAGAACCATTCTAGGTTATCCCCCTTTGATGTTTCAGCACATGCAGTCGGCCCATTGGGTGGCTGAGTCTGCAAAGAGATTCGAATGTGGGAATCGTTACCGCTACGCTATGCAGCTTTCTGGTCCCCAAAAAAGAACTTTAAAGAACTAGGGACACAGAAGTGAAGGCCTTATTACTGACAAGTTAACAATATAACCTAAAAGAGTCTGTGTTTATTGAAAGTTCTTTGCTTTCTGATGATGTTTGAAGTTTAATAAACAATGACCCTTTTTTACCCCTGCCTTCCCATCCCATCCAGTATGAAACCATTGCACCTGTGCACGTTAGAACCACTTGAATGGGTGGGAAAAACCCAGGATGCACCCGAGACCTGGGGGTCGGAATCCCTGGGAGTACGGCCCGGGTATCAATAGTTATCAGACTTCCTGAGGTGTTTCCTGTGTGCAGCCAAGTTTGAGAACTATGGCTCTATACTCAGCCATTGTTTCACAAGGAGAAAACACAGGGCTACTGGGTTCAACCTTGAATAAACTTTAGCTCTTGAGCCATATTTCTGTTTTGAAAAACCGCCTTCACTTGAGGCTACAATTCCCTTTCTTCTACCTTTCCACAGAATACTCAAGAGTTATATCTCTTTTTATTCTCCCCCAAAAAGAGTTAGCTGAGTAAGTTCTTCTTGTATTATCATTTGAGCTTAATTCGGTGTAGTCTTCTTTTCTGGTTAATTGCTTGCTTGACTGCTAAGCTACCAAATCCTTTATTTTTTTTTTATTTTTTTTATTGGAGTTCAATTTGCCAACATATAGCATAACACCCAGTGCTCATCCCATCAAGTGCCCCCCTCGGTGCCCGTCACCCAGTCACCCCAACCCCCCGCCCACCTCCCCTTCCACTACCCCTTGTTCATTTCCCCGAGTTAGGTGTCTCTCATGTTTTGTCTCCTTCACTGACATTTTCACTCATTTTCTCTCCTTTCCCTTTATTCCCTTTCACTAATTTCCTTTCACAAATCCCATTTAAAACAGTACATCTGTCACTCACCTACCAAGAGTGGAAATGATACCAGAAAATTCACATTCAGGCTTCACTCTGTTGTGAATGACATGTTCCCATTCTTAAAAAAAGTAACCATCTCCTCTTATCATGAAGTAAAGATGGCGAAAGAAGAGAATGAAAATAGGAGCAAATGATTCTTGAACTGCCATCAGATCTGCACTGGCATAGAAAAGAGGAAGCATGGCCTTTGTGCCCAGCCTAGCTCTTGGGATCAATTCTGTGCCACTGGCTACGAAAAGGAATAGTAACTGCACAGTGACTCCCTTAACTTACGAATGCACTGTCCTGCAAATCCAGTGTGCGATGCTTTAATAAATTTTCTTCTTATCACATCTGTAAAATATAAAACATCTTTTGATGCCTAAGGGAAATCAAGGGAAAATAAGGACCCAAGAAGTATAACCCACAGGCCTAAATGTCTGATCACCTAGGAAAAACCATCTCTCCCCCTCCCCGAGAAAGGAAGGGCCACCCCAAGGAATGCTTTCTTATCTGATACTCAGAGAATCTTATAGAGTATATTAAATTTTGCTCCTGTGTACTCCTTAACATTTTTAAGATGTTTTCTTATCATAAAATTCCTCACTCCAGAAGCACCTTACCAAAGGGAACTTTGTTTTTTCCCAAGTACACATGTTTGGGTTTTTTCCAAGTACATATATCTTTTCTCTACTATTTTTGTTTGGTATTTCCTTCAGTGATCTCAGAATCATCAACATGTCCAGGGTTCTCTGCTGAGCCTAGGTTGCCTTCATTAAAATTGTTTCTTTTTTCTCCTTATAATTTTTTGTTGTTGTTAGTCAGGTAAAAGAAAACTACGCCCAGCTGTCATCTTCAAAGTAAGAGAGAAGGCAAATAAGAGGCTCTCCATTAACATATGCTGTTAGGTTAGAAGGTGAGAGAGACAGTCACACATAAGCGTGTTAAAATGTCCAGTTATCGACACTCCTTCGTGTAATTAGATCTAGAATGTTCTGGAAGTCTGACCAACTCTTCCATTGCAAGAATTAGGTCTTGACACTTCCCTTTGCATTGAGAAGAGAAAGAGCAGCTTGCTCAAATAAGAAACAACCTGAAGGTAAAGACAAATTATAAGATGGTTATTTGCCCAAAACACTTGGAGCTGTTGGCATAGACAACACCTTGATGAGGCCGAGCACACTGGTTCTTGTGCCTTCACACACATACACAATTGTAAATAAAATAAAAATAAATGAATAAAATAAAATAGAGATTTTAGGGAAGGACTGAGAAAAAAGGCTGTCACAGGCTTGAAATTAGAGCTCTATTATTTCAACAGGAAAGAAGAACAAACTACGAGTTTACTATCTTTCATGGTTAAGAAACAGAATACTACACAATGACCCAGAAGTAGAAAAGAAACAAGGCTGGATCACGGTTGGGGACTTGGAAGGCTGCATACATTACAAAGTTGGTAAGTGTAAAGACATGGAATTGTTTACTCAATCCTAATTATTCAGTTTAAGCTTCATCCCATTTCTTTTTTGTCAGGTATTGATGATGTATTTGCTACAAGTTTAAGACGTTGGAACTTCCAGTAAACTTGCATTGTTTCCCAAAAGTCAGATTGATGAAGTTCAAAGAGCACATTCAGACTAAAGTCCTATGCTCCAGTTTAAACATTTATCTCTACTCCTTCCTAAATACCCAGTAAAATGACAGCAAAGGAATAAAAAAAAAATTCCATAAACCCACAAGGACAAAGAGATGAGAAACCAGCAAACAAGAGATGTCAACAGAATTGATAGTTGGTTGACGAGTTACTAGCCTAGGTGACCAAGAAATGCTGAATTCTATGCCTGCAGTGCGGAAAGTCATCAAAAACAATCCAGCCACTTAACAGAACCCAGAAAAGCCCAGGGTCAGAGGCCAGGTCTATCTGAGATGGAGGTATATATGAGTGGAACTGAAAACAGAAGGAGTATTAGAAGGGTGAGAGGCAGCAAGTTCTCTCCCACTCAACAGAGGGTGAAAAGTTGGCACAGCCAGTCTGAATTGTGTGAATATAGGATTGCCAGAGCAGACAGACAGACAGACACACACACGTTTCCCCTGCTTAGCTCCCAGAATGTTGGCAGCCATACTTATATTCCCAAGCAAGATACTGAAAGATTTGTCTTTGGAGAAACTAAATGGCCAGAAGAAAAGATATCCAGGTAGTAACATTTAAAGTGCCGTGGAAAAGCTTGCTATCTCACCGCCTACACCTGAAGCCCAGCAGTGGGTAAGCTCATGTGTACTAGAAGCAAGGACATCCACTAACAAGAAGGAAACTTAAACAGAAAGAAAGGACTTTAGAGGAAACAAAGATAATGAGGAATGGAAGCAAATTAAAAAGAAACTGTAATAACTTCAGAGAAATTAGAAAACCTATTTCCAGAAGAGAAGAACAGGGACCATTAAGAAGAAAGTTGGAGCAGGGTCGGAGGAGGTCACTCAGAGAACAAGAAAAAAATTTTGGAAATCTGAATATATTGGCAGGTATAGAAAGGTAGTAGATGTATTGGAAGATAAAGATGAGGCATCTCCCAGAAAGTAGGACAAAAAGAAAAGGAAAGAAAAGAAAAAGATCAGAAAGGAGACAGAAAGTCAGAAAGTAAAAGTATCAGTCCAAGTGCTTCAAAATCTATTCGGGTTTAGGAAAAAGAGAAAATCAAATTGGAAATGGAGGAAAGTATCAAAGAAGGAATATAAGAAAATTTCTAGAACTAAAAATCCCAAATTAAAAGGATTCAGTGAATACCCAGTATAGTGAATGAAAAAAAAAAAAAAAAAGGACTCACAGGAAGATATATTAACATGACATTTCAGGACCCAGGAAATGAGGAAGTCTTTAAGGCTTCCAGATTATAAATAAAGTTTCTATATTAGGTGGCTTGAGATTTAGTAGCAATACTAGAAGCTTCCAAGAAGATGAAACAAAGCCTCCAACTAGTTATTTTATAAGCCATCCGTATTAACCACGTATTAACCAGGGTTCTCCAGAGAAACAGAACTAGTAGGATACACACACACACACACACACACACAGAGGTGTGTATACTTATGTGTGTATATAAATACATATACGTGTGTGTATACATGCTCTCTCTATAGAAAGAGGTTTACTCTAGAAGTTGCTTCACAGACTTATAGAGACTAAGAATCCCAAGATCTGTAGCCGGCCAGCTGGAAACCCAGGGGAGCCAGCGTCTCAGACCCAATCTGAAGTCTGGAAGAGACCAGTTTCCCAGCTCAACAGTCAAGCAGGAGGTGTTCTCTTATTCAATCTTTTTATTCTATTCAGGCCTGTAATTGACCGGATGAGGCCAATCCATATGGAGAGGGCAATCTGCTTTACTCTGCGTACCCATTCACATATTAATATGATCTGGAAAAACCCTCACAGACACACTCAGAACAATGATTGACCAGATATCTGAGCACCTTGTGGCCGGGTCAAGTTGACAAAAAATTAACCATCACACCACCAAACCATTTGTTAACTTTGAATGCAGTGTGAAGACCCTTTCAGACAGGCAGGGTCTCACAACATTTATGTTCCATACAGTATTTCTCAGGAAACTACTGACTGATGTATTCCATCAAAATAAAGCCATAAAAGGTTAAAAAGGGAAGAAAATACCCAGAATGGTGGTGAAGGAAATGTGAATGACAGTTCTGTCTTAGGTCTAGAGAAAAATCAGTCCAAGTAGAGTGAGACAAGGGAGCGTTTCCAAAAGGGATGTCTCCAGGGAAAAGAAAAGGTCATGAATAGATTACCTGCCACGTTTGACCACGTTGAAGGCATTCACAGCACCAGCAGCAAGTCTACATGTGCTTAGAGATAGACGCATGGAGAAGAATGAAGTGGGAAAAAAAAGGGAGAACAAGAAAGGAAATGTGACTGTGGCATCCTAGATGCCTCAGATGAGAACAATAATCATTTCAACATGAAATCTTGATTTAACCAAAAATTTGAACCATAATTGTATTAGTGGTGTTGGGGGAGGAAGAAACGTGTGTGTGAGAAAAGAAACTAGAGAGAGGAGACGGTCATAAGAGACTAAATCGTTTCCAGACTCTCAACTCAGTAGATAATACCTGCAACTGAAGAAAATCAAGAAATCACATGATAAGCTTATTATTTAGAAATATGGAAATAAATGGCCAAGGAAGTAGTTGAAAGCATATGAAAGACAGAACATGTAAACAGAAGGGGCACACTACAGAAAAAGAGCGCAGAGAGCAAGAATTTGGTTCTTGGCCATGGGCTGTCCAGTTTCTGTAGGACACGAGTGTTCTCTTCATTCAAATATTCCCCCAAAGGAAATGACTGCCACAGGTACCGTCCTAGCCTGTCCAGGTTGCTATGGCAGACACCATGAACAACAGGGATCTATTTCTCACAGTTCCGGAGCCTGGAAAGTCCAAGACCAAGGTCCTGGCTGACTCGGTGTCTGCTGAGGGCCTGCTTTCTGGTTCATACACAGCAGTCCTTTTGCTACAATCTCCTGCGGTGTATGGAGAGGGGGATCGATGTAAGGGCCTTCTTTATAAAGGCACTCATCACTTATAAATCCCTAATAACTGGAGTTCAAATTTGGATAATAAGCAAATGGCCACCTTTATGTCTCTACCCTCTTGCTAATTTTTCTACCATTTGGCCATGGCAGCCCTCAGCTTCTTGCATGTGGATGACTGTAAGAGCCAGGAGGGGAACATGAAGGTGATTGTGCAGATTCTTATCACAACGAGTCATTGACATCTAGACCTAGTGATTAAAGAGTGTCCTAAGCCTTCAGATGAAAAAAGGAGCCTTCAGTATAAAGCAAAAGGCCCCAAGTATTCTGCAGACCGAGTGGTTTAAGAATAAAGGGGAAAGGAGAGAAAATGAGTGGGAAATATCAGAGAGGGAGACAGAACATGAGAGACTCCTAACTCTGGGAAACGAACTAGGGGTGGTAGAAAGGGAGGTGGGTGGGGGGTGAGGGTGACTGGGTGACGGGCACTGAGGGGGGCACTTGATGGGATGAGCATTGGGTGTTATGCTGTATGTTGGCAAATTGAACACCAATAAAAAACAAAAAAAGAAAGTTCAATCTGGATCTATGAGCAAATCTCACAGCAAGAGCATCACCATCAATTACGTATTTACATATCGTGGCTTACACATACGTTAATACAAAAACCTGAATAAGTTGGTATCCTTGTTCTAATTCATAATTTGTCTATTACAGTTAAATATGAAAGGATTAAATTCCTAGTGATTGCCTTAAAGAATGCTGTGGAGATATATGCTTGGGCTCCTAAACCCTATCATAAGTTCATGGCATTTAAGGTAAGCAGGCACGCCGATTCCCTAAAGAAGGGATTTTTTTTTTTAATTTTAGGTTTGCACCAGTTAACAGTCTTGCATATTGACTAGAACCAATCTTTCTATATGTAATAAGCCTCTTTTAAAGTATAGGAACTCTTAGACTTATTCTTCCAAAAGCAAAGACTAAGCACTAATAAGTGTTATAACGTATACTGGGGTTGGAGAGGGTGGGTGAATGGGGAAAAATTAGGGTGCGCCCTCTTCCATTTCAGGTCTACGAATCATCTCTGAGGGGCGTGGCTACTGGGCAAAGCATTAACCGTGATATTAGGCAACGAGAGTCGTTATACAGGCAGCTAACTAGAGTACTCTGATATGTTGTCTGAAAAAGGCATACCAACAGCCGCACCAAATCTCAAGGATGAATCCAGATCTTGTCATCCATATAAGCCTTTGGGGTAAAGCCCCTAAAACTCACATGACACCTATGTATCCCCAATGTTATCGGACTTCTCTGAAATGAGTGCTGAATGTAGTTACGTAAGGAAATGGCTTAGTTTCTCTGCATTCTGCTTTTTCATTTTTGCCCTTATCTGAGTCTGTAACCACCATGGTTGGATTGGTCACTCATGACACTCAGCAGGAGTGGGATGAGGATGTGCTAGCACTGTGGACCCCGGCTTGTGAAAGTTGACCCCCAAATGCCAGAAGGACCAGTACGTGCAGGCACTTGGGTGTTTGCAGGGCTGCAGCTCTGTGCAGAGCCCATGGGAATTTCTCTCTGTCCCCTGTCTCTCTGCCTGTGTACCTCTCACTCTCTTCATAGCACATTGGCTCACTTTTTCTCCCCACCCTTGTGGCTTTGATCTTCCTTGGCCCCTTTATGTATTCTTTCTTGCCCCTTAGGCCATGTGAGGGCAGAAGCTGCCTTGGGAACACTGTAAGGTGCTCTTTGAGGCCGTCTTGTTGCCTTTGGTGCAAGGGCTCATTTCTGATGGGCTCAGGAAGACAGATGATACATCGATGGAAATGGGCTTCCTCCATAACTGCACTTTTGTGGAAATTTTGGACTGTATTAAGTTAGTAATAACACTTAAGGGGTGACACCTAAAAGCTAAAGCGGTGCTGCCATTGTGCCAAAATCTCAGTCCACAAAAGCTTTCCAGGCAGGGTCCCTTCCTTCCCATTCCAGTTCGGAAGTTACAGCCATCAGTTTACCAGCCAAAGTGAATGAGGGGGTGCAAAAGGCTGTGTTGAGTAGACCACGCCGCCTGGCAGGAGGGCAGTGCCAAGGCCAAGACTAGAACAGGAAAGACTGGAGCCTCCCCTTCTGTGAGACTCCATTAGCAAAAAAATGAAGAAAGAGGGCTCCCCTGGGTGGCGGTGGCATGATAGCTGAGCCACTTGTGGTTTTACAGATTCTCTCCCAGACACCAAAGCCCTAGAAAAAGTAGACTGTCTTGAAATAATGGCAAAAGAAAACAGAGAAATAATGCTTGACAGCTAGTTGGGGCTCGGGCTCTGGATTCAAGAACCTCAATAAACTTGGCTGGAGCTCTCTTTTTCCTTCCTCGTTAAGCTCAACTGGCCAACTTAAGCCACGAGTCTTACGATGTTCCAGCCTCCCCTGCTTCTTGATTGGCCAAACCTAAGTCTCAGATCTCAAATGAGTTTAAAAGAAGGTGCCAATCTGATGCCCACTCAGTCATTGAAGGAAAATCAGAACAGAGCATACGCCTGAATTCTGAACAGGTTTATTAGCACAGAGCTGGCCCAGCAGCCCACCCCAGGCTGTCTCTGGGGAGGTCATGGCCATGCCTGGGTCCGGCTGTTCCATGGGAAGGAAAGGCGCCAGAGAAGTGGCTGGACCTTCTCCGGAGGGAAAAGCCAGAAATAGGAAAGAGCAGCAGCACCCAGGTGCCAGCTTTTTCAGGTATAACGACACGGTCAGAGTTGACAACTGTAAACCACTTCTCTGCCCTAAAGGACAAGAGGTGGGGAAGGGGCCACACATGGGTGCTAGACCCTTCCTCCTAGGGCCAGAATATGAATAGACCTAAAGCTGAAAGAGAAATCTGGCTTTTCAACGTAAGAAAGTCAGACATTAACTTCACCAGGCTCTAGCTAAAAGACAAAATTAAGATAACCTCTTTGAACAATGTGGACACTCATGGGGCGCTTCTTAAAGTCTTTTGCAGATCTCCAGCACAAGCCACTGCTTGTTGATCTCACGGTAGAAGAAGGTCAAAGATTAAAGGTTATTTTTGGCTCACACACTGGTTTCCATGTAATTGATGTTGATTCAGGAAACTCCTATGATATCTACATACCGTCTCATGTAAGTTTCTGGAAGTAAGCCGCCCGGGCTCTCTGTGCAACCATGTGCATGTAGAAGGAGATTCGTTCTTGCACATTTTTAGTAGAAGTCGGGCTAACTTTTACCCGACTTTTACAAATGCTTGAAACTGAGTAGCACGTAAAGGCAGTTCTCTGCCATTTACTGGACATGTTGCCTCGCTGGACTTTAGATTAAAATGCATATGATATTTTTCCTTCAGGGGCATAAATTGTGTTTTTTAAGCAAGAGTACAATGGACAAGTTCCATGTTTTCAGTTCTTGAAGGGAGATGGGTTCATGTTACTTGGGAAGTCAGTGGTCTCCTTTTGCTGTCTTTGTTCCTCTCTCCAACTGGAGGGGAGTGTCATGTAGTGGAATCAGACACTGGAGTGCACACCCCGGCACACTGGACATTCTCTCCAGCCCTCAGCTTTCCCATCTGCAGAATGGGGGTGAAAGGACTTATCCCAGAGGGTTGTCCTCAGCATTAAATGAGAGAATACCTCTAAGGTACTTGGCACAAGCCCCTGCGAATTATCATCTTCATATTATAATCCTGGAACATGGCCTAAAATCTGACCGTGAAACACAAATACTGCACATGGTTTCACTTACTGGGATTGGCGCAGTGCAAGCTGTGTTTCCTGCGTGTGATCCCAAGGCCAACATACAGTAGACACTGTCAGGAAAGTCCGAGGCCTCATCTATTGCCGACTGGGATTTTTTGAGAGTTTATAGGCTTTACTGCAAAACAAAGCATGAATATTGAAAAAAGTTGCCTCAATATGTGACACACACACACAGTCTGTCTCACGTGCACACACACAGCGCTCACTGCCGTGTCCCAGCTCGCATCTCCTCTCCTACAAGCCCATCTGTGTTTATTTATTCCAATAGAGTGGTCACTTTAAATGTTTTTTTCTCAATGAGCTGTTAATTTGGATTTTCCTGTTTAGGCACGCAGATGAACAGTCTGTTGTATGCTAAGGGCCTCTTTGGTAGGCATTGGGCCCCACCGTTTGACCCCATTTAGGGTATTTCCATCTGATTCAGCTGGTCTGCATTCCCCTCATCTTTTTTAGAAGTAGATGGACAACACGTAATTATTACGGCCATGAGACATGTGCTCAAATCCCAGTTCTACCACCAAAATACCAGTGCAGCTTTGCCCAATCTGCCTAACCCCTCTGACATGCAGATGCCTCGTCTATAGAGAATGGTACCTCCCATGGGGAACTGTTCTAAGGACTAGAAATCATGTATGGGAAGAGCCCCGTGCTCCGCACTCTGTAGGTGTCCCATACTTGCAGTTGTTGTTTTTAGGAACCAGGTAAATTGGATTCTTGACCTGGTGCCTGAGTTTGTATTTGTATACTAGGGCATTTGACAGGTCAGTGGTTAAATTAAGCAAAGCAAAGCAAAATGTCAGTTTCTAGAATGAACGTGGTTGGGCGGGGCGGGGGGGGGACACTCTTTTTTGCAATTCTTAGTGATTAATAGTCAAGACGCTGTCTTATTTTTTTAAAAAGAATAATGCCTGGCCTTTCTTTGTCTCCTAGATTCAGGGCAATATCACTCCTCATGCCATTGTCATCTTGCCTAAAACAGATGGAATGGAAATGCTCGTTTGCTATGAGGATGAGGGGGTGTATGTAAACACCTATGGCCGGATAACTAAGGATGTGGTGCTTCAATGGGGAGAAATGCCCACGTCCGTGGGTAGGTTAACCATTCCTTATCTCCTTCAGCAGTTACACCCCCCAAATGAAACGAAAGTCAAGAAATGTGAAACAACCATTTGATTCCACAAAAAAAAAAAAAAAAACAAAAACAAAAACAAAAAAAAAAAACAAAAAAAAAACAGTCTGTGAATAACACTTGTAAGACTTGCTTTGTCTGTTTATCTCAAGTCGTTTGTCATTTTTGTGGTTAAGATGTGAACAGATGCTGTGAGTTATTGCCCATCTAATGTTTTTAATGCGGTTTTGGAAATTCCTTTTGACAGCCTACATTCATTCCAATCAGATAATGGGCTGGGGCGAGAAAGCTATTGAGATCCGGTCAGTGGAAACAGGACATTTGGATGGAGTATTTATGCATAAGCGAGCTCAAAGGTTAAAGTTTCTATGTGAAAGAAATGATAAGGTAAATCCGTTTCAACATTTGCATTAGTGTTTGCATTTTAAGAGACCACCAGGTACCTGTGAAACCTTCATTTTCCTTTATACTGATTTGAATCATATCTGTGTTAAACAGTATTATCTTGAAATGGCATTATTTGGTTTGGTTCATGTGAGCCCTCAAAACATATTATTCACATATTTAAAAAGACATTAACACTTCTACAAATTTCTTGTAAACTCTTAGCAACCTTTGTGGCTGGAAGGCCTTATAATGACTCAGCAGACATCCCAAATTCTCCTCCGCACTTGGGAGAGTTGGCCCATCATCAATCATTCACAGTGGGTCGACTTCACACTCCACTTTGAGACTTTTCACAAAGTCACTACGGGGACCTAATCCATCACATTATATTCACCTTAAATGTAAGACATTTGACATGTAGAAATACCAACTTTTGCAAAATGTCACCCATTCCTTAAGAAATGCACAGTCACAAACTCAACTAGTGCCATGTCCTGTGTCATTCCAGCCATGTTTCTTCTGAAGTGTCATAAGGGGATTGTTTTGCAGTGAAATTGGGGGAGTCCGTCTGGCATGATCAGTCGCCTCAGAAGGGTATTTGTGCAGCAGTGCTGCTTTCTCCCTTTCCCTCCCTGTAGACTAACCCAGAGTTTTTAGTAGCTAAACTGTGCTCATTTGTGAATTCATCCTTTGTGACTATGGCCAACTTAGAAATGCTGTCCCCAAATAGCAGGCAAAGCGCCTATAGTAGAGAATGTGATGGGTTGAACGGACAGACATCTCTTACTCCATCTTGGTTGCCCAAAGCCAGAATGGGGTCCTAGTCCAACCCTGGGGCTATGAGTCTAGACTATATCTGACCCTGGCCAGCTCCTCTTGAGTTGGTGTGGTCTGGGTAGACAGCAGCTGTGGATGGCCAGGATAGTTCCAGGGCCTGGCCAGAGTATGCCAAGAAATAGACCTGACCCCCAGTGAAATTCTAGGCCCAACCCAGTCTCAAGGGATCCTGAGATGAGGAGTGATGTGGGCATAGACCCCCACACTTCAGTTCATTGAAGACCCATCCCAGGAAGCCTGTTCTAAGCCATGCCCAAACCCTCAGGAGCAGGCTGAGGGGGCCCAAGGTTCAGAGCCCAGGGTGCGCACAGCCCGGAGAGAACGGCAGCCCTTTCTTCCTACCACCCCTCCACGTTGTGTTTCCATGGGTCCTCTGTGCTTCCCCGTTTTGATTCACTGACCCTAACAGTAGCTGTACTTACATATGTAGCATTAGCTGAATGACAAGCATTTCCACTGAACTTCCTAAGAAGTTGTTGTTGGGAGAGACAGCGTTCTTCTGGAGGAGTTGTGGAAATGAAGTAGCAGAGACTTTACACTAGTGACAAAAGTAACTGCTGTGCACCAAAGTTTAGTATTGGCTGACTGAAGGGCTAGGCCACAGCCCAGAATATTATTTTCCCAGGGCGGTGGTTCACTGACATTCAAGCAAGCAGTAACCCAAATTTTGCTCACTTCTTTTTTTTAATTTTTTTTTTTATTTTTTGCTCACTTCTTTTAGTTGTTTGATAAAACGATTTAACAGACCCAGACCAAATGGACTGTGGTTCTATTTATTAATGCCATTATCTCCTTTGGCCTAGGATATGCCCTGCACCAGCAGACAAGCCAAGGGTTAACTCTTGATACCAAAGTGAATAGGCATTAAACACCTTATCCTGTCTGACCACACCGTTTTTTTTTTTTTTAACTTTAAAAACTGATAACTTAAGTTGTATAGTAGACAGTAGACCCAAAACTACCCCCTTGACTTTGGGAATTTGAAAGCATTCCATTCCCTTCCATCCTAAACTCTGACCCCTTGTCGTTATGAGGGAGAGAAGGGAAGCCCTCTGTGGCTTTTCCAGAGATGAACGAAGGACCTGTTGTGTCCCCGGCCAGGAATTTAGGACATTACCTAGCATGAAACTCCCTTTTGAAATGCGCGCATCCGAAGGGATGTCGCAAATCAAAATATAGCCCCTGCCACGTTCCTGAAGGCCAGTACCACAATAAGTCATAGTAACAATCGTAGTGAGAACGTCAGGCGTGTTTAGAGAGGATGCACTGTATTTAAAGGCACTTTTATAAACACCAGCCGTTGAGTCTTAAGAGCTGACACGTGGAAAGGATAGGACATGTGAGAGAAAATGGATGGACGGTGGAAGAAGAGAGGAAAAGAAACAACCATGCAGTTGAACTAACTTCTTTTTAATTTCAAACAGGTATTTTTTGCATCCGTGCGATCTGGAGGAAGTAGCCAAGTGTTTTTCATGACCCTCAACAGAAATTCCATGATGAACTGGTAACAGAAGAGCACTTGGCACTTATCTTCATGGCGTTATTTCTAATTAAAAAGAACGTAACTCATGTGGACTAATGCCAGTCTAGAGGCAGAATCAGAAGGCTTGGTTGAACATACTGCTTTCCCCTTTTCCTCTTCCTCCACCTGTCCCGGTACAGTCCACGGTCCATCTTGCAGTGTTGCAGCCTGGTTGAGAAGGAGAGAAAAAGGTGGCAGGAATTTCCAGGAGATCCTCAAGAATGCTGCGTTGTCTTGTGGACAAAGATGGATCATGTGCCCTTCGGAGTTAGGGATAGAAACAAATATTGTGTGCTCTTATGATTAAGCTGTGTTATGGTGGATTTTGAGTTTTGTTCCGTTTTTACCTTTTTTCTTTACCCCCTTACTTTGTAAGACTGGGGAGAGAATGCATACCGAGAAAATGAGTCTGTTTTTAATTCTGTCTGCCTGCTAGCTTTAAGTATATGATACGTTGTAAAATCTCCAATTTCAAATAGTGAGAGACAGCACAATAAATGTACCTTATCTCCTTACACTGAAGGCCATAATTGCATAGTGGGGTAATTTTAGAACTCTTTTGCCTTCACCAACCCAAAAGGTTGCTTTTTGATAGCAACTGGCTAATGAATTTTTAAAAGAGAAGAAAAATACTAGTTTTCCCCTCTTTGGGGAAATAGATTTTAAATGGCTAAACTACTAGCCTTAGACTAATAAAATCAACTACCATTTTTGCAAGTCTGACAGGCCCTATTTTTATATGGCCCTGTACAGAATGGAATGTGTTGAATGGGGTAGTAGTGCCATTGAGTTGAGTTGGCTCTAGCAATTGAGGGACTCTGTAACACAACTTTCCCTCAGCTATTATGCAACAGATCAGGGCAAAAGATGGGATGACTGATGAGGTCGGACAAAAAGAGCTTCTGGGAAACAAACTAAAAAAAATTTATATATATATATAGACACACACACACACACACACATTCTTTTTTTAATGCACAAAGCCTCTAGCTAAGAGGTCACTTGCTTCGGGCTTCATTAGGAGTGAGACTTTGTTGAGTTCTTTCTGGGAATCGGGGAGTGAATGACATCCAGGCTCTGGTCATCCCCAGCTTTCTCCTGAGGGTGCCACTTTCTCAAGATGAAAACTGTGACTGAAAAAAAATAATAATAATAAATGTTTCTGAGCTGCCTGTGTTCTCTCTGGGTTGGTGAGAGAAGGGACTAGACTACTAAGCCTGCCTGAGATACAGCAGGCATCATTGGTTCAGATTTTATAGAACTTAAAAGCAAGGCTTTGGCCAAAATTCTGAGACCCTAATCATTTTACCTTCCTCCAAATTACCCAACATACGGTAAACAACATTTGTGCAGAGATATGTATGTATTTAGTTCAGGTTGACTCGTGTCCTTATAAACTCTTACTCGGATGATTTGAACTTTTATGTGACTGTCTGGGGTTTTTTTTTCCAAAGCTACAAGCATGGCCGCCTGTGGTATCGAGGTGTTGCAAAAACGATATCTGTGTTGCGCTTCCTGTTTTAACCTACCTCGTTTCGTTTGTTTTGTTTCACGGTTCATCACAGCAGTGTTATCTCCAGGAGACATATAGAGAGCTCAACTGGCAATCTCAGGCGTATTTAATATTTTTTAAACAAAACAGTAGTTGACCAAATTGTTGTTCTTCAAAAATTCAAAAAAAAAAAAATCCAACATCAATAAAAACTAATGTGGCTGGTTTCTGGAGAAAACAATCACTGTAAACAGATTTTTTTTTTTTTCAAAGTCTGTGATCCTACTGATTTTTGCCTAAATACATTAGCAGCTGATGTACTATTAATGAGAACGAAATACACGTTAGGAAAATGGAGCCATTTCAATCTGGTGGTTTGGGCAATCGGGGGAAGGGCAGGGGAATTCTTCCAGTTTCTGACCTAGAGGATTATGCCCCTCCTGTAAAGGTGGTTATCATTTGCATTTATTTTAAACAGGTAACACACAATAATGGAATTGGGGGTTATCTTCAAGGCGATCACCAAGATGTCCTCATCATGGTCCCTTTAGCTCTCAAAAGCAATGAAACCCTCCCGTTCTCATTTTTATTGCTATGGCTCTGCTGCTGAACAGTACTATCTTCGCAAATTCCATGCAACAGATTCAGCAATAACTTTTTGGATTGAATTTAGCAACTACTGTAATTGGATGCTGACATGGACAAAATATATTGATTTGGGCCTCATCCCCAAATGTGATTGCCACCAGCTCTTTATATTGCTGCTGTGGTATTTTAAACCAGAAGCTTCTTTAAATTATGTTGCAAACTGATCTTTGTTTTTATGTTATGTTTTGTTTCGATTTCCAAGTGATGAGTTCGAAACACACAGCTTTAAATGATTTTTTTATTGTGGGATTTTGGGTACAGTTAAGAAATAAAAGGGAATCATTGTGTTTAAACATAAGGTAGTTTGTGAATGTATTTTTTAAAATCTAGAGTCATTGAAACAAAAACTCATAAAAACAATATTAATGCAGTCTTGTTTACAGTATGTACAGTGACATAACATAGAACATGAGCTTTTTCTGGTGC
Organism: Canis lupus baileyi; assembly: GCF_048164855.1. Taxonomy (NCBI): domain Eukaryota; kingdom Metazoa; phylum Chordata; class Mammalia; order Carnivora; family Canidae; genus Canis; species Canis lupus. Next base: position 37,045,836 of record NC_132868.1, on the reverse strand, counting down.
CAACAACAATAAAACACAGACGTTAAACATCAAGCCATGCCTTTTATATTTTTGTACAAATATTTTACACGGAGTACAAGGCAAGACTAAGTTTAAAAGGGCCCCTGACAGATATCTAAAGAATTCCTTGAAGCTTTTATCTTCAAAAATACATTTTCTTCCACCAAGGTGGGCCCTAGCCCCGACACACTGAGACCCCGGTCATGCAGAGTATTGCAGACTATTGTTCTCACAGCTCATAACAATTCCCAACTTCCTGGTTTGCTTGCTTGCTTGCTTTTTTTTTTTTTTTTTTTTTTTACATTGTGGGGAGGATTGTGCTTTTCATACATCTTAATAGCATTTTAATAAAAATTTCTTTAATTTTGAAACTAGTTTTAGTTCTTCCCGGAGGGGATTTTGTTTCTCGAATTGATTTTAGTTTCATTGTTCTACAGAGAAACTAAGCCATCCCCACCGCCCCCCCAAGTAAGTTTCACTCGGTCTTTTCAGTCCTTATTGCTCTAAATTGATAATCATGCAGTGAACTCCCCTGAGCCTGCCCATACTGTAGTCGTGGCCCGGGTTCTGACAGGTGGCCGTCATTCTAGGGTGCCAGTCAGGGGAACTGTATGGATTCCTGCATCCAGCTGGGGGTAGAAACATGACCTCCAGCATCTCTGTTTGAAGGGGTTGGAGGCCTCCCCGTGCCAGTTACACGCAGCCGTTGCCATGCACACGACAGAGATGAAGACAGCTCGCACTAAGTTCCACACAGAATTAATGGCTCTGTTTATATAGATGTCATTATTTTTCTTGAAGACGTAAACGATGCTTCAAGAAGACCTAGCTAGAGCTATTTCCACAGTATAGATCAAGACCAAATCCCACAAGGCCACTTGGACAGGGACTCCATTTTTCTAACACCAGGGCATTGCTTTCTAAGATACACTGCTTACATACTTGGCATCAAATACACACTTTTATTTATTTTTTTTTTTAATTTTTATTTATTTATGATAGTCACAGAGAGAGAGAGAGAGAGAGGCAGAGACACAGGCAGAGGGCTCCATGCACCGGGAGCCCGATGTGGGATTCGATCCCGGATCTCCAGGATCGCGCCCTGGGCCAAAGGCAGGCGCCAAACCGCTGCGCCACCCAGGGATCCCCAAATACACACTTTTAAAAAGCATCTTCATTCCTGCTTGTCAAGACCTACTAACAGTTTTCTGTCTGCTGTTGTGACTCATTGGTAATTGGTGTCTCTGGTCCCTCTTGTGCAGTAGATCAGAAAGAGATGTGACATGCAGGTCAGAGCCCTCTTGGTTTTGTCCACTGCCAGACAAAGACGTGCCCGAAGTCTGACACCCACCCCACCCCATTCCATGAGGTTAAAAAAATTTTTTTTCTTTACTATTATGTGTACCAGTTCCCGTCGCTGTTTTCTTGAAATGTGGAAAAGCTCTTTATGTGTGCTGTCTTTGGAAGTCTGCTTGAACAAGCGTCACTGCGTTTGTGCTGACGGCTTTCAGATATAAGGTGTGCCACGTTATTTTTAAGAAAGAAAATAAAATTCTTTTAACCCACTGGGGGAAAACAGGACAATATCCACAACACACTGATTGTTCTGAATCATCCTACCGAGCCCCTCATGTTCAGAATCCTTTCTGCTACTCCGTTCTGGCCATCTCAACAGTCTGTGTAAAACTTGGAGACTAACTAAATCAAAGGAAGCATAACAAACAAATCTATAACTGGCCTCCCTTGAGACCACACAGCACAACATAAAATCCAAAAGTCTAAATGTGACTTCATTCACCTGCCACTATTTCTCAAATGCCTCACTGCCTTTTGACTCTGATCAGTATAGTGGTATCAGGAACCCTAAGGTGTGCTGTCCTTCCATGGGTCTCAAAATGGTATAAACTGAACTCTCTTCAGAAACCCCAGCAAAGAAAAATCCCTTGAGAACTTTCAGGTTCAAAACTGACCATTTGTACATTTCTACCAAGCATTTTCTAGTGTTTGAGTTCCGTCCTGTATCATTGTTCTGGGAATTTTTCCACAGGCAACTCGAATATTAAAAAAAAAAAAAATGCATAGTGCTAAAGAATATGAGACCCTAATCTCTACTGTGAACTTTATTCTTCTAGGCCTGCCATTGCAGGAAGTGCCAGATGCACCCCAAATCCCCATGAAAGTGTGTTTTTAAACAAACGTCCCTGGATATGTTTTTGAGATACTTTAAATCCAGGTCAAAATCTTGGACTCTGTGTCCATGAGGCCAAACATTTGCAGGAAGACTAAAAAACACAGTTAAAAATAGAAATGTTCTAAAGATTACAGGTTTTTGGTTTTGTGTAGATATCTTCAAATTAACTCAACTCCTTGCATGACAGTTTGGTTTTGACGGTTTGTTTTTATCATCGGTGCGTGGCATTACACCACTGAGGCTGAGCAAAGGCTGGTGGAGAGGTGAGTTTTCATTTCCCACAGTGGGTCCCTCTGTGTACGTAGCAAATGTCCCGGCCCCAGCTTCCCTTTCCCGTTAATCTCTTCCCCTGAGGTTAGTGTAAAGGAATAGTAATACTGTATTATGCTTTGTTTAAAAACCCCAGTTGTTACCCTGAATCAGAATTTCAAATGTTAGGTGACAGCAAGAAATCACGGCAGGGGGGGAAAAAAAAAGACAGCTTGGTGAACTTTAAAATCGGATGTTACAAAACCATTTCTGTGCATTTTAGCGGTCTTATTTACAATGTCAGCATAACTGTAGAGATGCCAGATTGACCAAGATTGGGAAGGGAGGCTATCATGCTGCTATGCCTACAAGTGGCTACGTTGCTGAAATCTCCAGTTTTCTAAAGCGTCTCACATTGTCAAAAATACGCTGAAGCCGGGTAAGTCTCACCTGTGTCAGGGTAAAAAGGGAAACATTCTTGGCGTATTTTCTCGTCTGAACCTTTTGGGTACTTTCCAGTATTTTCTCCCTGCATACAAAAAGCCTTCAGTTGTTGTGCATAGTTGTTCCGAGGAGTAGCTAGAAATGATTTGGTGGGTTCTAAGCCAAGGTATTCCCCTAGAGTCACTGCCATGCCCCAGAATATATGATCTCTGTCAAGATGTGGTAATAAAACATTAATAGTAGTAGGATGCCTGCTTGTTCCTCATTGCCACCTCCAGACTGTTATCCGTCCCTCCCAAACACCCAGTGCTCTGAAGCTCTTGCCATCAGCCTACAAAGTCCTCATTTACCTTCCAGCACTCCCTCACAGTGCTTAAGGATTTCATTTTTGGCTCACCGTCGCTGGCTCCACCACCACCCCTTCTTAACTCTTGGTGATTTCAATATCCACTTTGACAATCCTCTATACACCCTGGTTTCTTGGTTTCCTGGTCTTGTCCAGTGGAATAGATTACCAGTTACTACTGTGCCTCCTTAATTCACAGCAGGTGGTTCTTCTATTTGCTCCGGGTAGGTCCTCTGCAACCTCACCACATAAAGGCCACTGCCCCCACCATTCCCTCCCTCTCCTGCATCACCAATGTCCCTCATCCCAGTGGAGGATGTCACTACATCCATGCTGCCATCTCTTGTCTTACGAACACGCACCTCGACCACCTCACCCTGTCTACCATTTTATTTATCTGCTCCCCTTCACAGAACAACTCCTCAGAGGGGATTATATATACTTCCCATCTTCAGTCCTCTCCCTCCTTGGTCTCTTGAACCAACTTGAATCAGGCTCTCATTCCCACCATAATAGCTATTGCTAAGAACAATGTGATCTTCATGCTGCTCAATGCAACGATGAGGTCTCTGGCTTCATACTCTGGACTCGGTCTTTAACACAGTTAATAACCTCTTCCCTCCTGAAATACTTTCTCAGCTCTGGAATATCCCTCACGTTCTCTCACGTCACTGGCCACTCCTTCTCGGTCTCCTTTGCCAAGTTCCTGGAGTGCCCAGCACTGGACAGTCCCTCCCTGAAAGATCTTCTCCACAACTGGGGCTCTAGAAACCATCTCTATACACTGAAATACTCACATTTGTAGCTCCGGCCCTAACCTCTTTCCCGAATGCCAGCGTTCTATGTCTAAGCTCCTACTTGATATCTTCATTTGGATGTGTGGTTGGCATCTCCAGCTCACCACGCTCAAAACTAAACCACTTTGCACCCCACCCACCATCCTACTTCATTACTGTATGTCCTGTGTCACTAAACAACCAACTCCATTCTTCCAGACCAGAAAATCTTATAGTTGCCTTTAAATTTTCTCTTTCACATGCCATATACAATCCATTGAGGGGCGGGTGTGGGGAGGAGGGGGGACTCTGTTTTTCCTAGCCTCACAATATATCCACAGTCTATGGATATAGAAGCCCAGGCCACAGCTTGCCTGGGATGAATGACACTTTTACAAACATATAGGTTATGGTACTTTTCTGCTCAAGTCCACAATGCTTTCCCCACTCACCGGAAGTGTCAAGCGTACTTAAAATTGCTAAAAAGCACTATGAATCTGACCTATCCTTTGCCCCCTCTCCAACCACTAATACCGCTTTTCTCACCTCATCTACTGTTTCCCTAGTTCATTTGCTTCACCACATTTCTCTTGCTTTATCCAGAACACTCTCAGAGCGTGCTCTTGTCTCAGGGTCTTAGACCTGGCTGCTTCCTCTGTCCGGAAATCTCTTCCCCCACACCTCTGCGTGACTTAGGTCCCTACACAAATATTCCTTTACTGTCAGAGGTATATCAGCTCTCTAATCACCCACTCATTTTCCGCTTTATTGCTTTTCATAGTACTTATCAGCATCTACTTTGTTCATTGGCCGATCTCCAGTACTTCGAAGAACAGCTGGCAAATAGTAGATGTAGTTATCGGACGAATTAATCAAGGAAGGAAAATAAACAATAACAGAGTTTTGGCATTGAAAAAAGTTACAGAGCTATATGGTCATTTGATTTCAATATCAAAACAAAAAGCTATGTCCACAGTTTTTTATCATAAAAGCATTGGTTTGCTCTCATGTAGAAAATAGAAAGCCCTATGGTTTTTTTTCCTGGAAGGCTATTGTGGATGGAAAACACCTGACTGTGATCCTGGCTGTACTTTTTCCACTAATCACCCTAACAGGCCAAGTCGCAGGGCTGGAGGAGAGACTGTCGTATAGAAGCTGGAGAAAAGCAGCATTTCCCGACTCTTAACGTTTATACGGATAAGGACCCAGCTTAAGCTACTGGTATTAGAGTTATTGGAATGGGAAGAGGATTTTGCATTTTGTTCCCTGGTCTAAATGTTTAAAAATGACATTTTTCCCCCTAAAACAAGAAATAAACAATGGGAAAAGTATCCCCCTGCCCAAGGCAGCTTCAAGAAAACCTCATGACATTTGGGACTTATCATTTGTCCAGGTGACGAGTTCTGAGGCTGGCCCGGGCGGGCTCGAACATCTGTATATACTCAGCGCCGCTGAATGTTGTTGCATGAAGTTTCATTTAGGAAATTGAAACACGCCTTCTGATGAATTTATTGTTTCACTCAGTCTTGTAAAGGGCACACCTTGTAGTTTCGATCTGTTCAATTATGTATTTTCCTGCTCACGTAATAAAAGAAACATATTTAAAAAATAAAGGAAGAAGATCATGAAATGACATCATGTGAAGCACTATAACAATGAAATGATTTTTTTGCTCCTTTCTTATTTTTTGTGTCTTTTCACAAATCTGTCCAAGTGAAGGATAGCGTGTAATTCCTGTTAAATAGCCAGGGTCAAGGTCTCAATCGACCTTTTCCAGGACCAAAGCCATTTGGGGATTCTGTGGTGCTAAGCTGCAGATTCCTGAAGGTCTTTACAAAAGATACAAGCCATTGGTTTCAGGTATAGATGAAGCATGTGAAACAGATGCTAAGGGATGCCCAAGGTGTTACTGCAAAATGAACTTTCCGTAATTTATGTGGAAAAGCATTTTAGAGTTGAGTTCTCTTTAACATGGAATATCCCCAGCCTGGATGTGTTTTCATCTTTCCATAAGCAACTAAGCCCAAGTTTTGTGACGACAACCATGCGATAGAGGGTCACGTGTCTGGTCCCCAGAGCTGTCATCCTGGTTTCTAGATCTCAAAGTTAATTTACCAGAGGCTGTCATAAAAACATGGATTAGCAGCATTACGCACGGTCTGACCAAATTTTTCAGTTCTACCCCCAGTGCTCCACGATCTCAGGTTATCTTGTATTACTAACCCCCCTTAGTAAGATAGGTGACCGTTGGAAGATGAGAGAATCTAGAACCAGAAGGCATTCTGGAGCAAGGAAGAATCAGCACAGCCTTCAGATGAACCCGAGGCTTTCGCCCCTTCTCCGTCCCTCTCCTGACGGCCGTTCATGATCGAAGGCCCAGAACCCGGAGCATGCCAAAGTCACCCCTAGTCCGAGGCAAAATGATCAGAAAGGGCAATAGAGTGAGTTTTCCGTACAGCTCCCTCAAAGACACCTGTATGTGGAGACGGCATGAGTGCCCCGCACAGTGACAGGATTTATATGCGAGAGCTGACGCTCCTAATACAGGCAGCTCTTCATCTTATTAAATGTTCTAGTTGGGGTGCAGGGGGTGGGGAGGAGCTGGCTTTTGAATTCTGGGGGTCTCCGGAGCTACAGTCTCCGATTACAGGGGGAGTCTGCCCCGAGGGCCTGTTACTGCCTTTCCTCTCACCTTCTTTCTTCTCTCCTCTGAATGGATAAAGAAGATGTGGTCTGTGTATACGATGGAATATTCCTCAGCCATTAGAAACGACGAATACCCACCATTTGCTTCAATGTGGATGGAACTGGAGGGTATGATGCTGAGTGAAGTAAGTCAATCGGAGAAGGACAAACATTATATGGTCTCATTCATTTGGGGAATATAAGAATTAGTGAAAGGGAATAAAGGGAAAGGAGAGAAAATGAGTGGGAAATATCAGAAAGGGAGACAGAACATAAAGACTCCTGACTCTGGGAAACAAACTAGGGGTGGTGGAAGGGGAGGAGGGCGGGGGGTGGGGGTGACTGGGTGATGGGCACTGAGGGGGGCACTTTATGGGATGAACACTGGGTGTTATGCTATATGTTGGCAAATTGAACTTCAATAAAAAAAATTAAATAAATACATAAATACATAAATAAATAAAAAGAATTTTTTTAATTTAAATTCAATTTGCCAACATATAGCAAAACACCCAGTGCTTACCACCTCATGTGCCTTCCTTCATGCCTGTCACCCGGTTACCCCACCCCCACCCACTTCCCTTCAGCAGCCCTCCATTTGTGTCTCAAGTCTTCAAATCTCCATTTAATTTCTTTATAATTGTCTCTTAGATTTAGGTGGAGATAACCTTTTTTATGACTACTTATTCCTTTTAATACTTCTCTCCTTGATAACCAACTTCTCATTTCTTTTGACTCAGCTATTTACTGTTTTCTTCTTTTTTGCCTTTCCCTTTTCTTTGGCAACTGGCCTTATTTCTATGTCTTTGTGACTTTAAATTCTTCTTGCTTTGTTCTTCTTCTTTGAATATTTATTTATATGATTAAACATCTGCCTACACTTTTGTATGTTATTTGTTCTTAACTTTTTCCTTTTTTATTGACATTTTATCTATATGCTTTACTCTGCACTTAGCTTCTTTTTTTACTCTTAATTTATTCTTGATTAGCTTTATTGGTTTTGTCTATTCTATGTCCTAATCAGTGTTTAATTATTCATTATAATTATTTTTCCATTATACGTAAAATTTTTCTCCCTAATTTTAATTTTAATTTAAAACTCATTCTGTTTAATCCTCTTATTTTATAAATGGGGAAGCTAAAATGCAAAGAGTTAGAAATAACTTGCTCAAGATCTTAGCATAGCAAGGGTAGAACTGAAATAAGAAGACTGTTCTTTAGGCTACTGGTCTAGTGCTCTTTCTACCAAACCGGTGCAGTAACAATGACTGTGCAAATAAGACCTTTTTTAAAATAAAGACCACTTGATTAGCACCTCTTCAAAGAGCATTTAGTTCCTGAGACATCAAGGTCAAGAAATGATTCAACATCAGGGATCACCCAGGGAGTGTGTGAAAATCAAGTGGAAAGGGCAAAGCTGAGAACTGGGACTTTATTCCTAAACTATTTGGAAGAACAGAACCTAAAGCCCCTATAATATGCGTTCCTAGGTAAACACAGCTCCCCAAGCCTCTGTGTTCTTATTTCTAACACGGGGATAATGCCCACCGTTGTGTTATGTTGATCACATCAGGCCATGAATGGAAAAGCTCCTTGTAAATTTTGTGTGTAGCTGTTCTTATAATGACCATAACATTCAAAAGAGAGGTTAGAGGAATCACTATGTAAAAGGAATACAATGGTATTACCTTTTAAATGTGTGTATCTATTTATTCAAAGAGGGAAAGAAGGGGGTGCCTGGGTGTTTCAGTCCGTTAAGTGTCCGACCTGAGTTCTGGTAGTGATCGCTTGAGCTCTGATAGTGATCTGGGGTCCTGGGATTGGGGCTCTGTGCACAGCGGGGAGTCTGCTTGTCTCTCTCCCTCTGCCCCTCCCTCTGTCCTTCCTCCTCTCCTCACTCCTGCTATCTGTCAAACAGATAAATAAAAGCTTTAAAAAAAAAAAAGTGCCTATGCCACTCAATACCCAAAATTATATGTTTTCCTTTTCCTCCTTCAAAACAAAATTACTTTGTATTGACTTTCTGTTGTTTTTTGAGCACCATCTGGTGCTCTTGGGTTTCTATTCCTGCATTATATGCATGCATTGGCCTGCTTCATTCCCTAAGCTTTGATGGTTAAGATAAATGAATAGAACTACCTTAGTAAGAGATAATTTATAAGAATGTCTGTCTTTAGACTCCCATTTAGCCTCACCAATCAAGCAGTGGCCTCTGTGGCAATTCCATAATTTCTTACTAATCTCTTTTGTACTCCTACATTCCTACAAACGTTCCAGCTACAATCTTCGTGGAAGTCAACAATGACAATCAGAAAAAAACATTACCTGGTATTTGAGATTTTTAAAATTTCATTACCCAATAAACTTTTCAAGCAGTGATCTTTTAGTGCCCTGGCATCTGAAACAGTTATCTCCTAGGCAGAGCTGGCTCTGCAGCAGCAAATTAATGGATTAAAATGCTAAGTGAATTCTTACTGGCAAGCAATCTGTGAGTAAAGACAATGGATTAGTCAGGCTGGGTGTTAAGTGATGAGGACAAAGGATCACATTCTAGCGTTAGGCCTCCTCTTGGGGCAGGGAGTGGGGGGCTATAATCCTCAGAAATGATCTAGACTCTTACCTGTGGGACCACTCAGACCATCTCTTTGCCCTTTAGTGTGAAGCCATCATCGAGAAATCTCTCTCTTATCCCTGCCGTGATCTTACATGTCTCAAAAGGGCAAAATTGCATACCTGCAAGGAACTTAGAGCCTCACCCTTCAGAGACCATAACGGAGTGGCTCAAGGTGGCCTGAAAGGCTGCAGCAGCAATGGAAGGAGAAGGCTCATCTCCACTCCAAGGACAGCACTCTCTCTTGTCCACCAGGATGTGTTCCTGACCCTCTTCACCCTTCATCCATCAGTGGCAAAATAAAGGCAAAGGCTTTGTTGTGTGGCCAACAGAGCCCACCTGTAAGGAGGATTGGCTACAATCTGGCAGTTGGGTCAGGGTAAGAGAGATGGGGGCCTGTGCTCTTGCTGTAGCAAAGCAGAGCGATTTCCCCCTTCATGTCAGCATAGGCCACCTGAGGAGAGTTTTAGAGCAGAGAAGAAAGGTCAGAGGAAAGGCAGTAACAGGCCCTTGGGGCAGACTCCCCCTGTAATCGGAGACTGTAGCCACCACAAAGGAGGGCTCCATTCTGAGGCTGCCTTGAACATCACTGGAGGCCCACAGGAGTCCTCCTATGGGAAACTGAGTCCTCTGCTGCACAGAGTCACTGAGGCACCAACCTTCAATTTTGATATGCTCGTTCGAGTCACTGAAGAAAAATAAAAACTGTTTCCTCTTCCCATCAATCACCAAAAAGTGCTTCACCAAATCCATTTGCCTTGCTCAAAGAAAGAGGTGATTTCAAGTTGCAAGGGAGAGAGATTCTATTTGCTTTTATGTTTGCTGGTCTTGCCACTGTCTCTCAAATGTCTCTGAAAAAATGCCAGAGGCCCACATTTGGTGTAAGCACTGGGGATTTTCTCCAGGGATGGGGCAAATAAGTGGAAGCTGGCTGTGCCTCTTAGAGATCTGCAAGACAAAGGAGTACCTGGGTCAACATCTTGCCCACCAGCAAATTGCACCATCTGCTTGTGACAGTACATTCCTAGAACTCCTCTGTGTCTGGTAAACAGCTGTCATGAGAACCATTTCTCCCTGACACTAGTCCTTTTATTGGTGACCTATTGGTCAACAACACAGAGGAACATTGTTTGTTAAACCTCAATGATGACCTCATGATCTTTACTCCCACTTTTTTATGTCAACCTCATAAGCCTCCCGTAGCACCTCACAAATTAGCAGCAAATGGTATTGAAGGCAATGATAGAAAATATTACAAGCACTGTCTGTAAATGATTAACCCTGAACACTGAAGAGACACAAACTCAAAACAGAAAGATGCCCTGCAGAGTGTTGTGGCCATTTAGGCATCCTTGATTGAAAACTGGTTAGGAACAGAGAATTTTAATAGACTTCATTTAAACTGAGATGACTTAAAAATCACAAACAAAACTTTTCTGCATGCAGAGGCACCATTCAATTTAGACTGAATTACCCAATGATTAATTAATTTAGGACAGTGCTCACTGAAAAATTGCCATAGATGTGCAACTGTCAAAGGAATTTGACACAGATTGTCAAACCTTCGTGACATGAATGGCACAGATTCAGGGGGCTGCCCACTCAGCAGACCTCTTGCTCTTTTAATGAGAGCTGTCCTCATTGCCAAGTATCACGAGCTCCAGTTAAAAGAAAGAGCAAAAAGGTGGGAATGGTACCTAGACTTGTAGGAGCTACTGGGTAGCTTTTCATGTGTGACTCCCAGTGCGGGTCACTGTAAGGCTATTAAGGTCACTGCATCTATACAAGAAGTCTTAACAGTCATAACCCCAGCGACCAGGGCTACTTCCTCTGCCCTGCACTTGGTAGCCATAGGTCTGCCTTCGGGAGGAGTCAAGAGGTCCTCTGGGCATCTGGATTTGTCACCTTAGATTGTCTGAGTCTCTCCAGGTAACCACTGAGCTAGCCAGAAGAGTCCACTCATTCCTTCTGATCCATTATATAAATCCATTGAATTAACTCAATTATAGGCAATATTAAAGGAAGGAAAAGAAAAGGAATAAAGGAAGTAGGCCGATGCATTGGCTGCCACAGAACTGGCACCAACAATCTGCCAGGGTTCTTTCCTTTTAATCACAGCACAAGACACTATCCTTAAGCTCCTAGCAGTCTCCCCTAGCCATGGGTGTGGCTGGAGACAGAGATCATGACTGCACTTGGACCGTGACTTGATCTCCCTGGACCCCTGCCATGGTTCATTTCCAGGGGAAGTCCGAGAGATCATTTGAACCCCAGAGCATCCAAACAGGAACAATATACCAGCCTCAGCAGACCTTGCTGGAAACCTAGACTCCACTCTTTTTAGTGTTTTCCTTGTGGGTAGAACTAAATAAAAAAGTATGTTTTCCACCAAGTGGAACAATGGTTTTGCAGTTTAAACAACTGTCTACTCCTGCCCTTAATGATCAAGAATCTGGTTATTAATTGCTGAATAAGTTAGGCCATTCGGCACCAACCATTCACTGTGGCATAGATCACATGATGACAACCCTTATAAGTAGCTTCCAGGCCACAGCAAAGATAGCAGGTCACAGCAAAAAGATCTGAAGCCAAAAATCTGAGTTCAAAAGAAACCCTAGCCCTACCTAATCATGCGATCTTGATCAAATTACTAAACTGCATTTGAATACCAGACTCATTGTTTATAAAATGAGAACAATAATAATACCTACTTCAGAGTGTATTGTGAAAACCCTGTACGATTATATTCATTATGAATGTGAAAGTTAATGAGATTATTAGTTATGTGAACCATCATTAATACAGAACTATACACAAATGAACAAGGTTCTAGTAATTTGTTTCAGAGCAACTACACTCAATCTCGCAGACTTGGACCTTTGGGGAGCTTTTATGTACTGCATGTGGGCACACCCAAATGAATGTGGATAAGAGATGCAGGAATTTTGCACTTCACATCACTTCATCTTAATTGTCATACTTATAAACCTCCTTCTTTTCTTGAAATAAAACTATAGGTTCCCTTAGAAGTAAATCCACATCCTCAACATTAGCAAGAAAGCAAGAGTCCACAAGGTTTGAGGTTGCGGGCACTCACAGGGCTGACTCGAGTCTCCCCAAATTCACCATCCTGTCATTGGTTCCCCAGCTGCCCCTTCTAGCCCTTCAGTGTGGGCATTAACCCATCCCTTAGTTCCTCTTGAAAGCTTTGCTAGAGGGATAGAGATGACAGAAGGAAAACACACAGTGAATAACATGCAAATAGATAATCTACATTACAAGTTGTGGTTCGTTTTCTGGAATCTATAGACCTAGAACCATTCTGAGACAAATACAAGGAAAAGAAAATGTGCTTAGTCAGTTCCTGCCTTTAAACTCCCCAGATTTTCTCCTCTTTCTTTTTTTCTTGGGTTTATCAATTCTGGAAGAACTCAAAACAAACAATCCACCCATTTACTTATGGCTTACATTTGCTCTGGGAACACAAATCCCCGGGCCTGGATGGTGAAATCATCTAGAATTGGGTAGTGACTACCCTCCTTATAAGAAAGTAGCCTCTCCAGGTTGTCACAGAACTTACATCTCTCTATTACTCTCTGAGGCTGAAGCCAAGTGTCAGATGCCATCTACTACAGTTTTTCCCATATGAAGCAGGAAATAAGATAGAATTTCACTCACAAAATCAGGAAAAGAAAAGCTAGGCAAAGAGACTTGTGTTTTAAGAAAATTAGACAAAGCCATAGTCCTTTGAAAAACTGAAGAATATGTCTAATTGATTAATACACAATATATATCTGTGTTGAAAGGATACAATGCATAGACATTTCCATTTACATTACTTGCCCCACCCTGTTAAGCACTTGTTTGCCAATCTTTTTTAAAAGTTCTGTTGACTCTGGCATTGTGTCTGTTTTTTTTTTTTCCAGCTGTTATTAGAACCTATAAGCACAAGTACCTACAAATTGTTCATTAAATATTTGTGACTGCTGTTACAGTGGTTGTTCACTCTTCTGATGTATTTATTAATGTGTCACCTCATCCCCCATAGGTTGTCATTTGAAAAACTTTGAGGTGCTCTCAAGATAGGTTCTAAAATTGGAACCAAATAATACCTATAAAAATGTAAATTCAAGGAAGACAAGAATCTCACCTGATTAGTTCACTGCTCCCTCCAGTACTGGCACATAAAAGATAGTCTATAAACTTTTCTTGAACAGCTTTGCCACTGATTAGCCATGGAAGCTTGGGATAGATTCTTCAATGCTCTGAGCCTTAGTCTTCTTGCCAGTAAATGAAAATAATGTCTCACTCAAATGATGTTACAGGGATGAAGTGATGATGTGTAAAATTTTGAGCTACGGTAGATGTTCAGTATTTTAGAAAGAGGGCTTAGGAATCTGGTTAATGATTACTTTTCTAGTTCCTAGTTCTTTTGTGAAGCTGCCTCTTGCCTTGCTGCCTATTTTCTCAAGGTTAAGGATAATATCAAGATCTTTTATTACCAGACATACACTGCAATAGAAGGATGATGCTAAGGTCCTGTGGGCTCTTTCAAGGCTTAAAGCTGCCCACCAGTAACCTCGCTGTGGGAAGGCCATACTAATTAATTAAATTTTCTTCCCTTTCTCTCTAAGTGGGCAAGAGATGATATTTTTAAACTGCTTCCTGGCTAATTCTAGTAGTCTATTCTAGTAATAGACTAATTCTAAGTATCCTTGATTAAACAGAGAATAAATATTTGTTTAAATAAATAAAATCTACAATATAAAACAGTTGTCATGTTTTGATCAGAGTCAGGAAATTCTTGAAATATCATCATCGTCCCTTGCAACCCAATGTCCTTACTGAAAATCTTCTAGGAAATGAAGGTGCCCTTTAATGAAATGTAGCATAGGTTCAGTAATAAATAATAATAATATTAATAATAATAGCAAATACTTATTATGGGCCTGGCAATGTTCCAAGCATCCCAGGTACATGTAATAACTTCTTTAATCCGGGATCCCTGGGTGGCGCAGCGGTTTAGCGCCTGCCTTTGGACCAGGGTGCGATCCTGGAGACCCGGGATCGAATCCCACATCGGGCTCTCGGTGCATGGAGCTTGCTTCTCCCTCTGCCTATGTCTCTGCCTCTCTCTCTCTCTCTCTGTGACTATCATAAATAAAAAAAAAATAACTTCTTTAATCCTTACCCATTCTATGAGAGAAACACTATTATGTGCATTTTATAGATGAGGAAACCATGACACAGAAAGTTTAAAAGAAACTTTCCCAAGATCACATATAGCTAGACATGATGAAACTGTGATTCAAACCTAGGCAGTCTACTCTTTTTTTTTTTTTAAATAGCAAATGAATTTTTATTAAATATTTTAAAAATACAGTAAATTTTACGGCAACTTATAAATTCTTAATAAAAAGGCACTTTGAACCGAGAAAACAATAAAACCAAAAATTCAATTCCTTTTTTTTTTTTTCCAAAAATTCAATTCCAAATGCAAAGCAGTTATACTTTGTTTAGGGGTAGTTCACATTAATGCATAATTTTTAATAAAAAGGTGATTGTTACAATCAAGCATATAACCACTCAGTAATACCTCAGTTCTGTTAAAAATGTTCTTTGAGAGAATCCAATTTAAACATCTTATACTTTTCTTCAGTGATTTTCTCCAGTGATAGAAGCACTCTTTAATGGAAAGCACTCAGGAAACTGTTCGATCATACCCAGATCATACTGGTCCCACAACACAGTTTTCCAAGGAAGCCCAGCTCCAATTTGTGAATTAGGCTCAGTTCATGTTTAACAATGAGGTGGTAACAAATGATAGAACTAGTCACTATCAAAAATTAACAACTTTAGGTATCTTTGTTTTGGGTTTCTGTGGTTTAGGCATATCCAAAATTTCTTCATAGTCCGCACTCATTCCCTTTTCCCAGCGACGAACTGTGACCATTCGATCTGAATTTTGACTCTCAGGGCAATCTTTCTTAAAGTGTTCCACGGAGCCACAAAGTCTACAGCAACCACCATCAGCATAGAGTTCTTTGGGATTATCAGGACAAGATCTGGACAGATGTCCCATTTCCCCACAAACAAAACATTTTGCAAAAGGAAATTCACCAAGAGCTGGGTCTACTTTGGCTTTGCATTTGGTTATTTCGTGCTCTGTGGACCCACAGCGATAACATATTCCAGTGCCCAAATCTTGATTCTCAAGGGCAGCTGGGCAATCTGCAATCCCATGGCCAGGTTTTCTACAATGGAAACATACCATTGCATTTTTCTTTGCTGCTTGTCTTTTCAGTCTTCTTCCTTCCCGTCGGCTATCTTTCTTTAAGGCAACCGCAATTTCTTCCCTTACCTCCTGACTGTCTGTTGCTATCATCTCTCCATTGTGAATCATCTGTGGATTCCTCTTAGGTATTCCATGAATCCATTTACATCTTCATTTAAATACTCCTTTTTCTTTTTGTCCTTTCTGTGTTTTGCTTTGGGAGCATCATTTTTCACAGAAAGCCTATTGGCTTCAAGTTGTTTACTCTTTGGTAGGTTTTGGCTTTCTCCCTCACAGGACCCCTTCTTCATGTCTTCCCATGATGTTGCAGCCAAAGGTCTCTTGGTACGCGTGGTGGTAACTTGTGCCCACCTGGTCATGATTTTATCAGTACCTTATCAAGCGTGTAGTAATCCTCCAGGGGCTAGGCAGTCTACTCTTGATGTAAGGTAGGAAGGGATTCTGGCAAATTGTGTATATTGCCTAATTATGAATTAATCAACAAATATAATACCCCCAGAAAAGCCTAAAGTTAATAAGTCAGTCCTTTAGGAGCACCTACCATGTGGGTGTACTGATTATATTTGGGGGGCTGGGAATACAGCAGTGAGCATGATAGACAGAGTCTGTCCCTTAAGGACTTTGTATTGTATTAGGGGAGAGACTAAAAATAAACATGGAAACAAATACATAAGGTGGGGTTAGGTATTAACAAATGCAATGAACAAATTATAATAGGGTAATTATGTTAATAAGGGAAAGCAGGGAAGATGCTATATTAGCTAGGGTGGTCAGGGAGGGGATGGGTGGAGGTAGATTGGAGGAGGAAGTAGGTGGAGGTGAGAGGGACATATCTGAATTGAGACTAAATTATGAGAAGGAGGCATCCATCCTGGAAAGACTGTTCCAGACAGAAAGGCGCTAGCTCAATGGTTTCAAGCAACTTGGTGGTTGCAGCAAAATGAACAAGTTGAAGGTGGAGGAGCAGATGTTAATAAATAAGCAAAGAATCAAATCATGCAGGCCTTTAAGGTAAGGTTAGGAGTTCTGATTTATTCTCCTTTAACTAGAAAGCAATTGGAGCATTTTAAACTGGGAAATGTATTCTGACTTTTTATTTTTTAAATATTGTTAAAGATTTCCTGACTGCCATAAGGAAGATGAACTGCAGAGGAGCAAGAATTGAGACAGGCAGAGCAGTTCAGAGGCTACTGCAATAGTCAAGGCAAGAGAGAGTGGCTCCTTAGACCAGAGTGATAGTGATAAAGATGGTGAGATGTGGTCAGTTTCAAGGCATATTTGGAAGGCATAGTGGGCAGAGCTCTCCAGTGAATTGGCCCCTGGAGCAATTTTGATGCCATTTACTGAACAAGAAAAGGCTTGTTGTGTAGCAAATTTAAAGATAAAGAAGTAGAGAAAGAGTTCTACTTACACAGGATTAACTTAAGACAAAAACTCATAGATATTTACATAGAGATGTTGAGTATTATCTGAAGTTTGGAAAGAGAAACAGATAATTGTACTTCTATGCTGTCCAATATAATAGCAATTAGCCTTACATGGATACTGAGCACTTGAAATGTATAGTTAGTACAACAGGCAACTGAATCTTTAAATTTTAACTAATTAAAATTTAAATAGTCACATGTGGCTAGTGGCAACTACACTGGATGGCACAGATGAAGAACATTTCTATCATCACAGGACATTTTATTGGATACCAGCCATTAGATCTAATGAGATTATCTACGGAATGAATGTGTATAAAAAGAGAAATAAGCCAAGGACTGAGTACTGGACTATAAAACTATTAAGTCTGGAAATGAAGAAGGAGTCAGAAAATGAGAGACAGTGGCCTTTGGGTTCAAGTGGTCCATTTGTCATGAGGTCAAGAGAAGAAAACATTTCAAGAAAAAGGGGAGTGGTCCAATAGATACAGAATTGCCCTTTAGCCTTGGGGAGATTTAGATTGTGGGGAAACTCATAAAGAACTATTTCAGAGGTGTGGTGAGGGACAAAAGCCCACTTAATGTAGATTGAGGAGAAAAGAATGGTAAACAGTGTAGATAGCGTTCACAATTTTTTGGACGAGTTTTGCCATGAAGGGAAACAGAGAAATGAGGCAACATCTAGGAAGCTAAGGGAGATACTTTCCCCGAGATGGGCCAAGTTAATGTGCTTTACACCAGTGAAGTAAACGATTCAGTAGAGATGTGGAAATTGATTTCTATTGATGACAAGAAGAGTAGTGGATAATTGCAGGAGTGAGGTCCTTAGGAAGGTATGAGGGGGGCTAGAAAGGAGTGTTGGCTTTGGCTTTGGAGAAGACTAAAGGTTTTAACTAACCCAAGAAGTAGGCATTATCCTATCGGTCTCACAGAAGTAGATACTGAGGCCCAAAGCTACATTAGTAGCAAGTGGCATATTTGAGCATAGGAAGGTAAGAAATCAAGGTCTCTGTCTAATTATGATAAAATCCATATTGTACCTATTAGACAATTACATGAAGATAATGAGTAGGCGGGATCCCTGGGTGGCGCAGCGGTTTGGCGCCTGCCTTTGGCCCAGGGCGCGATCCTGGAGACCCGGGATCGAATCCCAGGTCGGGCTCCCGGTGCACGGAGCCTGCTTCTCCCTCTGCCTATGTCTATGCCTCTCTCTCTCTCTCTCTCTCTGTGACTATCATAAATAAATAAAAAATTAAAAAAAATACGTTGACAGAATGAAAATTAAAATGCAACATGTCAAAATCTGTGAGGCACTGTTAAAGCAGCGCTGAGAAGGAATATTATAGCACTAAATTCTAAGTTTCTTAGAAAGGAAGAAAATCCTCAAAGCAATCAGTTAATCTCTCATCTCAAGAATGTAGAAACGGAATACCAGAATAAACCCTAAGTAAGCAGAAAGAAGAAACTAATAAAGATAAGAGCAGAAATTAATAAAATTGAATATAGAAAAACAATATAGAAAATCAATGAAATAAAGATCTTCTTCTCTGAAAAAAAATCAATAAAATTTACAAACCTCTAGCAAGACTGACAGAGAGAGAAGACAAAAATTATCAATATCAGGAATGAAACAAGATATATCACTATAAACCATGCAGACATAAAAAGAATGATAAAGGAATACTAATAAAGACATAAATTTGACAAATTAGATGAAATATACTGCTTTCTCAAAAAGCAAAACTGCCACAACTCATCCAATATGAAATAGATCATTTGAATCATCTTGTAACTACTGAGGAAATTGAATCTATAATTTAAAACCTCCCAAAAAGAAATCTCCAGACCCAGACTTTTTGATTGGTGCATCCTACTAAACATCATTTTTATACAATCCTTTCCAGAAAACTGAAGATGAAAGATGACTTCTAAATTCATTTGATGAACCTAATATTACCCTGATATCAAAACCAGACAAAGATGATACAAAAAGAAAACTCTGGTATTTCTCATGAATACTGACATAAAAATCCTTAACCCAATGCTAGAAAAAAAGAACTCAGTAATACATAAAAAATATTATACTCAATACCAAGTGAAGCTATTCCAGAGAAACAATTCTGATTCAAGTCATTCAATGTAATCCATCATATTAACAGGTTAAGGAAGAAAAATCACATGATCAATTGATGAAAAAAACTGACAAAATTCAATACAGATTCATGATTTTTAAAAAAGTCCTAGAATAATTGATTTGAAGAGGAACTGCCTCCTGATAAAGAGTATCTACAGAAAACCCAGAGCTAACATTATACTTAATTTTGAGAGACTAATGCTTTCTTCAATGACTAAGAACAAGGTAAAGATAGCCACTTATATCACTCTTAATCATCACGGTGCTAGAAGTTGTTGCCAGTGTCATAAGTTAAGAAAAGGAAATAAAAGTCATGTAGGTCAGAATGTAGCAAATAAAACTCTCCCTATTTTCAGGTGACATGATTGTCTACATAAGTAAGCTCAAGAAATCTGCTAAAAAAAAAACTCATAGAACTAGTAGGTGAGTTCAGCAAAGTTGTAGGATATATGATAAATAAGCAAAAATCTATTATACTTCTATAGTCTAGCAACAAATGCATGGACACTAAAATTAAAAATGCATATGTATTATGATTCATATGCTGAAAATTATAAAACCTATAAAAGTAATCAAAGAAGATCTAAATAAATGAAGAGCATATTCATAGATTGGAACATTCAACACGGCAAATATATCAGTTGTTTCCAAACTGGTATACAAGTTTAATGGAATTCCCATCAAAACCTCAGCAAAAATGTTTGTAAATATATATGAGATTATTCTGAATTTTGTATAGAAAAGGAAAGGAACTACAAGTTTCAGAAAGAAAAAGAAAGTGGAAGGACAGACACCTGGTTAGCTCAGAGGTTGAGCGTCTGCCTTTGGCTCAGGGTGTGATCCTGGAGTCCTGGGATCGAGTCCCACATGGGGCTCCCTGCATGGAGCCTGCTTCTCCCTCTGCCTGTGTCTCTGCCTCTGTGTGTGTGTGTGTCTTTCGTGAATACATAAATTTAAAAAAATATTTAAAAAAATAATTTAAAAAATTATAAATAAGTAAATAAGTAAATAAATAAATAAATAAATAAGCAAATTGGTGGACTTAGAGTAAGGTAGATTGTCTTCCAGAATGTGGGTGGGTCTCATCAGCCAATGGTCTGATAGAACAAAAGGCTGATCTCCTTAGAGCAAGAGGGAATTCTCTAGCTAACTGCCTCTGGACTTGATGTGCAACTCCTTCCTGAGTTCCCAGCTTGCCGGTGTCCCCCATCAGAATTTGGACTCACCAAGCCTCCACAACCACATGAGGCAATTCCTTAAAATAAATCGCTTTCTCTCATATTCTCATATTTATCCACATGTACTATTGGTTCTATTTCTCTGGAGAACACTACCCATCCTAGCTAACTCCATTTATATTACATTCATTAAATGACAAAATTATAGGAATGTTGGAAAGATTAATGGTTGCCACAGTTTGGGAGTCAGTAAGGGTGAGAGGGAAGTAGCTGTGGCTATACAAGGGCAACATGAGAGACTCTTGTGGCAATGGGAATGTTCTGTATCTTGACTACTGATATCAATAACCTGACTGTGATATTATACTATAGTTTTACAAGATGTTACATTGGGGAAAACTGGGTAAAGGGTATATGGGAACTCTATACTATTTCGGACAACTACAATTATTTGACAAAGTTTAACTTCTAAAAAGTAAAACAAAATGTATCTGTTTCGATTATTTTATTGCCACCCTTCTTGAGGTCTGGGGGATGAACTTAGATTATCACTCAGATGAATAAACAATCCAGCATCGGTATCATTAAATAGCATCACAGTCATCCCAATTCAACATCCAGAAGCCAATCTGCCATCTTGAATTCTCACTCTCCCAAAATTTTTAGGAAGAAGTCCAGCTTCGCCACTAAAATATATCTTGCATTTGTTACTTCTCCTTCCCTGCTACCACTATTATTTTTGGTGCTTGTTGTAAGAGCCTTGCAATTGTGTCTCTCCTCTTTCATGAGTGCCCCATCCATTCCACCCCTCACTCAGCAGCATGAGTAATCTTAAAACGGATACTGGATCACATCACTTCCATGCTTAATCCCATCCAAGGAGTTCCCATTGTCCTTGGCATGACTCCAAGCTCATTCCCATGGCCTTCAAGGCTCTGACTGCATATAGCTGTTGTCTATATCCCCAATAGCATCCCTTGCCACTTCCTCTTGCTCCCCTTCTTTAACCAAACTTCTCTTATCCTTCAACCTAAGATCTTTCCTCCCTGAAGCTTGGCACATACTTTCCCCCTCCACCCTGCCTGCTCCTTCTTCAGGTATCAACTAAAAAGACACCTCTTCAAAGAACATTCTTCTGAGCACTTTTTCTAAAGTGGGCACCCCCTGGTGTTCTCTTTCTCAGCACCCATCTTATATCTTTCATAGAATGTAAGCCCCGTAAGAGCAGAGACCTGTCTGTTCAGTTCACTGTTGTAACTGGTGCCTACCAAAATGCAGTGTAAATACTGCATCTATTGAACGTTAAATCAATAAATATCTAATGCCAGCCTCAGATGCCTCCTCCCGCATTGAAAGAAAGCATGTAGTGGACGCCCGGTGGCTCAGCTGGTTAAGTGCCTGCCTTCAGATCAGGTCATAATCCCAGGACCCCGGGATCTAGTTCCACATTGGGCTCCCTGCTCACTGGGGAGTCTGCTTCTCTCTCTGCCCCTCCCCCTGCTCATGTTTTCTCTCTCTCCCCCCCAGTAAGAAAGTAAAATCTTTAAAAAACAAAACCCAAGCATGTGGCAACTCTTCTTGAACTTCCTTCATTTATTAAATGAATAAATACTTATTGGGTGCCTACTATGTACCCACCACTCTAGCGGGCACTGGAAATAACATAATGGGCAAGGTCTCCACATTCATGGAACCTAAATATGGTGGGGAAAGTGGAACATAATAAATAATAGACATGTAAAATAATAAAATAATAATACATTTTAATTAAAATAATTGTAATATTTAAATAATTAAATATGTTTATTATGTTATAGATAACCATTATTACACATAATGTATATAATACATATCTAATACATAATATTGTCATTTATTATTCATTATTTTATTAATGAAATATTTTGTTTTAATTATAAAATACTAGTAAATAAAATTTCAAGCATAAGGGCTGTGAAAAAATAAAAGCAGAGTAACAGGACCGAGAATGAGTTGGAAGAGGGAGGTGGCATCCACCTGAACAAGCCTGGTTAGAGAGTCTGCGCTGTCATCTGATTGTAGAGGTGCCAGCCACATACTAATCTGGGGCAGAGTGCTCTAGGCAGGGGCCCGAGGAGTACAAAGGTGCTGAGCCTGGAATACATTAAACAAGCCTGAGACCAGTGTGGCTGAGCAGACGGGGAGGAGAGGAGGAGGAGGAGGAGGAGAGATCCCAGCGTCAGGGAATGAACACTACACCAAACCCGCTGCTCCTGCCATAGAAAAGAATTCGGGTTTCTTTCTAAGGGTGACTGGGAAGCCTCTGGATACTTTTAAGCAAAGGGGGTTATGGTCTGGTTTAATTTTTAAACCACTGTTGGCTGCTCTGTCAAAGGGGACTGTAGGGTAAGAATGGGGACAGGGAGGCCAGGGGGTCACAGCCGGGAGAGATGCTGGTGGCCCCGACCAGAGTGTCTAGAGAGGGCAAGAGGCAAGTACCATGAGGGCGAGTCTGACTCGGAAATCTTAAAGTGCACTTGTCTCCCGCAGGGTCAAGGAGTCTCCAGCTGCCCCCTGCGCCCCTAGCTTGGCCCAGTTCAACACACTGGATGGGGTGCCCCGGGACGCCTTTGCCTTCCCGCACCTGCCCGGTGAGAGGAATGCAGCAAGCTGGGAGGGCTGGTTTCCTCTCCTCCCTCTTCTAGAAGTCTCCTGTTGCTGAAAGGAAGAAAAATAATGAAAAAAAAGGGGGGGGAGGGGGGACTCTTTCCTATCCTTGGAGACTCTCCCCCCTAGAGCCAGGGCTATCTACCACGAGGATTAGATCAGCCAAGAAGTAATCAGACTCTGCCCTTCCAGGTTTGGAGCGTGAAGAACCACCCCACGGCTCAGCGGGGATCTCTCGGCGCCCCTGGGCGCCCCCCCCCCAGCGCCCCATCACCGCCCGGGGAACGCGCAGGTGCCACCGCAGCCCCTCCCGCGCCAGGCCTCCGCCGCGATCCCGCGCCCGCCTCCCTGCGCCCCGGAGGCAGCTTCAGCCCATCCCTAAGGGGCACGGATTGTTCTTTCCGGGCGAGACAGAGCAGGGACAGGTGCTGGCCAAACCGGGGGAGGCGGGCGCGCGGCTCCAGGGCGCGCCCCCTGCGCGGGGATGGGGGATGGGGGGTGGGGGGTGGGTGCAGGCTCCCCGGACCCCACGCCGCGCGCGAGGCCAATTCCGTCTCTTAAAAGGACGACTCAGGACCCCGAGGTTGGTAAAAGTCAGAAGGGAACTCCTTTCTCACGGTTGCCCCAAGACTCCTCCTTGCAGTGTCAAGTCGCTTGGAAAGTGGTTTGCTAAGAAATCCTCTCCTGATCGTGGGCGCTCTGACGAGTGGGCAGCGCGCATCCCCAGCCGAAACGGGTGCAGAACCAGCTGAAACTGGTGCAGAAAGCCAGGTGCTGGCTGTGCGCTGACGTCCGTGTGGCTATCTGGGCTAACTTTGCTCGCCAAAGCCCAGTTTACAAAGGAGATTGCCTTGGGATGAAAAAGTAATCCGTGTAAAATGCTGAGAGCAGCACCTGGCGACAAGCAACAACTCAATAAAGATTAATTATTATTGCTAATAATATATTAGTTCATGTTTTTCTACCAAAAAAAACTTTTATTGTTTGTGATTCCATTTAGACAATATTCTTATACCTTGTGAACACCTAAGTGTCTTTTATTTCATGCATATCAGAACCTAGGACTGTGCTGGGCTCAAGTTTGTGGTTTAGACTGAATTATTTACTCGTTGGGTTGCCCTGCAGAGATAATAGAAATAAAAGGGCGGTGGTGAAATAAGAGACACATGAAATTGGAGTCTCCTTTATCCTTCACTTTATCACTGTCTGCTTCTTCATAACATCCCCGGATTTGGGGGACTGTCTGTTGTAAGTCCTCTGCTGGAACTGGTTCCAGCTGAGCCTCAGTAGAGCCAGTGACAACAGTCACCAAACATAATTCAAGCTCAACCAATTTTGACCCTGTCTGGGCTCCCACAGGGCTGAACATGATAAAGAAGACACAGAAGGGTACAGATTCAAGCCATACGAGCAGATTTACTTGAGAACTCTATATTCTACAAGCGCCTCTCAACATAACACTATACCAATAATAATAATAGCAAAAATAACAACAACCAACATTTGCTGAGCACGTATTATGGACAAGACTAACCACTTTCCTATCACATTTAATCCATATAGCAAACAATGCATTCTGTTACTTTCATTTTATTCAGTGAAAAAACAAAGAGAAAAGTCACTGGGAGCCAACTTAAGCAAAGTAATACCACCAGTAAAATGTTGAGATTCAAACCCAAGTTCGTAGCTCTCCAAAGCTCATCCAGGTAAAGCAATCAAGCTTACAAGGGCCTCTGGCCACACAGCCCAGCTCTAAAGCACAAACACCATAGTACTGGTTCTCTGCAGGGCAGAGTGCAATGTACCTCCCATGTCCCTTGTCTCTGTCATCTCACAACACGGTACGTCAGCCCAGCATCTCATCTTCTACAAAAGACACCAAAGATTTTCTTTTTCACCATCCCTGGTTACTGGTGTACTTAAAATTTCTTGAAGTGTGACCGTCCCTGGTTCGTAACTTACGCCAGAGAGACCTGCTCCCATTTCCTTTTGCTGGTGCACAAGCATTGAAGCTACAAGTCACGAAGGCAAAGCATTTATTGATTAGATTCTCCTCAATAGTCAACCTCTGCCAAGATTAGATTTGGACTTTAATAAAAATGACCACTCCGCTTCCTTTCCTTGCTCCTCCTCCTCTAATGTATAACTAGTAGAAAGCTGGAGAAAGGCAGCGGCTGGCCAGCTGCATGTGCCACACTCATCACAGGACGTGGAGTTAAGAGGAGGACTCCTAACCGATAAAATGACAGAAGACAAGGTAAAGCAGCATTATGTTCATTTTAAATCAGCTTAAGGAAATCCAAATGAATCTGGATTTGTTCAAGTCCAGATGGAGGATTTGGGGGATATTGGGTGTACCTACCACAGATCAAGGCTACTTCTCTTGGCCAACTGATAGTTGATTTGGCTGCTAAAATATATATCATAGTCAGGATTTTATATCATGTAATCTATTCAGAACTTTAAGGATATTTGCTGTTTGCTGAGAAGTCTATGTAACTTTTTCTCAAGTAATTCTGAAAGAATGTGCAGAAAAAGGGCAAATTAACCTGTATCAACGACTCATGAAAACTGGTCCGAAATTTTCAAAAATGACAATGAATGAAAAACAAGAGGTAGAAGGACTGTTCTAGATAAAAGGAGATCAAGAACTGACAACCAAGTGCAACAAGCGATCTTAGATCCTGGAAAAAAGAAAACAGCTGTAAGGGACAATATGGGGGCAGTCATGAAATTTTGAAAATGGGCTGTTACAGTAGATAATATTAGCGTATTTATTACTTTCTTGGATATGGTGATGGTATTGTAATTATGTAGGAGAATGTCTTTGTTCTTAGTGAACACATGCTAAAGTATTTAGGAATGAACTGATTCTAATATCTGCAGCTTATTTTCAAATGATTCCAACCAAACTACATACATATGCGTGTATGCGTGTATGCGTGCATGCGTGTGCTCGCGCACACACACACAGTGAAAATTAAACAAATGTAAATGGTAACCATTCCTGAACACAGGGTAGGGAGCGTTCACTGCGCTACTTTTTCAACTTCTTTGTAGATATGATACTTTTGAAAATAAACACTTAAAATTAGAAAGCTCATAGTGCTGTCATTCCCTTGTAAGTTTTCCTCAACCACACGCACCTACCCCTGCACACAATCACACCAAGAGGTAAGTCTGTGGCCCTGTTAGAGTAGGATCTCTCAAGTTCTGATTTTAATTTACTCTGCTGAGCACTTTTTGATGTCAGTAAAGTAGGAGCACAGACTTTGCGATTAGCCTGGCTTGGATTTGGAGTGTGGTGATGCTACGTACCTGCTATGAGACCAAAGTTAAGTTATTTAACTGAGCTTGAGTTTTCTATATTGTGACAAAATAAGAACATATTGGGATATAATAGGAGAATATAATATAAGATATACAGGGATTATAATAGTTCTTTATAGTCTGGGAGTATCTAAATGTGATAATATTTGAGAGACACAGATGACAAATATTTTAATGTTATTAGTTATGTATTTGTATGATGTATTTTAAAAATAACTAGGATTTCATGATTTCCTAGTATAGCGCAGGATAGAACTAAAATGGTTAGCATTTTAAAGATGATACAAAGACAAATATTAGGTTAATAACTATATGGATGGCATGTAGATTTGGCAAATATCATAAAGGTAGTGTTCGAATAACTAAAGTGTATAAGATACTGCAAAAGGGAAGGTAATATGCTTACCATGGTGTCTGACATATAGTAAATGCTCAAGCTTCATTTTGAACTATCATTAAATTCCCTTTAGAAATTTGCTTTAGAAATTGTTGCTTTAGAAATTCCTTGGCTCTTGGTTCTTGTGTAATAATGGAACCCAGAAATAATGAGAACTGATGTAGAGTACAATGTTTCAGCTTTGTAAATCTGCCCAGACCTTTTGAAAGAAGTGGGATAAGCATGGAACTGAGAGTCAGGAGACCTGAGTTCTGGGCTGTATAACTCAGACAAGGACTTGAATTCAGTTTCTTCAAGGGAAAAATGATAAAAATTAGATTAGAATCCTCTGTTCTCTAAGATCCCTTTCAGCATGAAAACTCTATGGCCTGAGAGGTCCCTGGAGTTTTTCAAAGTTGGGTGCAAGATAACCTTCAGGTTGGCATTTGGAGCCATGCAGTTTAGAGGAAAGACATCAGCTTCTCCTCCATACCAAGTCAATACGTAGCTACTTAAAATCTCTTTGTTTGTTTGTTTGTTTAGCAATGGGAGTTTATGAACACCAGTTCTTGGTTTTAACACTAGAGTATCTGTTACTTACTAGCTATTTGGTACTGGACATATCACTTACTAAGCCCTTGTTTCCTCACCTATAAAATAGGGATAATTTCTTGTACTTTGTTATTTAGATTATTGGTGACATGAAAAGTTGACAGATGGTTGGTTGACAAGAGAGATAAGTGAGATGCTAATGTGATTAAAGATGCAATTGTTGGGATCCCTGGGTGGCGCAGTGGTTTAGCACCTGCCTTTGGCCCAGGGCGCGATCCTGGAGACCCGGGATCGAGTCCCATGTCGGGCTCCCGGTGCATGGAGCCTGCTTCTCCCTCTGCCTCTCTCTCTCTCTCTCTGTGTGACTATCATAAATAAATAAAAATTTAAGAAAAAAGATGCAATTGTTTTAGAGCCCTCTCACTATTTGTAGGAAGACTATATTATGTATCTTATTTAATCTTTATGATAATCTTATGCAATAACTATTATACCCATTTTTTGGTAAAGAAGCAGGTTCAGGGATAAGGGCCTAGCTGGGACTCTTCTAGGTTTTCTGAATTCCACGTTGATTTATTCTTTCTAACAAACACCATATGATTTCTAAACCACAAAATAAACACCACACTTTGTTTTACATTAGGGCTCAGCCCTCGTCCATTCTATGTAATCCCATATTTATCCTGCAGCCTATCTTTCATTGGATGTAGAACCTAGTTTCTCTAACTTAAAATTATTGAGCTCTGAGTGAAAGTAGTCCTCCTAAGAGTCAGGCTTAATATCTTGTAGCCTATGAAGAGGTAAAAGACGAAGCTTGAAGACCTTCAGCCACTCTGTAGGTATGTAGCCTTTGGACAAGTTCCTTACCCTCTGTGTGTTGGTTTTTCCATATGTGACATGAAAATAATAATTACTACCTACAGAGTTGTTGAAAGAACAGGTGAACCATTTAGAACCCAGAGCCTGCACTAGGTAACTTCCTAAGTTCTCACTGTTCTTATTAGCTCCTATATACCTATCCTTGAGTCAACCTCTTGGACATTAGATTAATGGGTAGGATTGATGGGCTAATTCATTCAGGCTTAGCAGTCTTCAGTAACTTTCCCTCTCATAAACAAAACTTTTTTGACCAAGCCTAATATCAACACGCATAGAAGATTGACTACAAATTTTATCTATTGTCATTTCACAACAGAAAAAGTAAAGATGGAAAGCAAAGAGCCAGTTTAAGGCAAAGTTCAGAGAGGTAAATTAAACCTGAATATAAAACAGAAAAAAAAAAGAAAGAGAGAGAGAGAGAGAGAGAGAGAGAGAGAGAGAGAGAAAGAAAGAAAGAAAGAGAAAGAAAGAAAGAAAGAAAGAAAGAAAGAAAGAAAGAAAGAAAGAAAGAAAGAAAGAAAGAAAGAGAAAAATAGAGAAAGAAGAAGGAAAGAAGGGAAAGAGAGAGGGAGGAAAGGAAAAAAAAAGAAAAGAAAAAAGAAAGGAAGAAATGCAATCAAGCAGCTCCAGAGACTTCTATATTTGGAATTATGACTTTAGTAGGGAATTCAAGTAACTTTCTTAAAATTGATAACATTGTTCCTTACATGACCAACTAGATGAGATTTCTATTTTAGGAAGTTAAAGTGGGGAAACTGCAGCCACCTCCCTCCCCGGGATGGTAAGACCAAAGCCAATTCCGAACAAGCAGCCAAGAAAACCAGAGGACAAGGACTTAAAGGACACTTGAAGATTTCTAAACATTTAAAAACTTTGTTTCCTTTACAGTTCCTTTTTCCATTATTCCTATGAGAAATTGGTCTTAGGGGCAGCCTCAGAATTTCTATAGTAATGACTTAGAACAATTTGATTAGAAAGTAAAGGAACGGGAGCTCCAGAGAACTTCAATCTTTGAAAATTAAAATTTCATTTTTATCAAGTAATATAGGAGCAGTTAACGCTGTTGTGACTTAGAGTGTGTATTTGGAGTGGCTGGGGAGGGCCGATGGAGATTACGGGGAACCAGATCTGCTGCGGCCACCACCTGCATCCCTAACTTCCATTTCCATAGCACCTCTGCTCACCATTGGCATGGTGACTAGTTGGATTGTTAAAATAAGAAGAAAGGAACTATATGATTGTCTGGTGGGGGCAGGAGGACAGAGCCAGCAGAGAGCAGAAGCCCAGGGATGGAGTGGGAAGGGCAGTCACTAAGACACCAAGTGCTTGGACATTCTGCTACAGGAAGAAAAGGAGATGCAGGGATGAAACTGGGTAAGTACATCATGGCCCTGGGCTTGGTGGTGGGAAGGCCATGAGGTTCTTCTTTGACTGAGCTACAGATGAGCAGTTGAGTAGCTTTTGCTCTTTTGTAGTTTTGTACAGAAACCTCATAAAAGTTTTTTGTGGGTAGATGAGGAAGGAGGGGATTTGTCTGGTGGGTAGTAGGAAAATGCACTTGAAACTGGTGGGTATTGGTGATTTGGCTTCAGCATCACACTTGGCAAATTCTGTGAACATGTGCACCCTCAGATTTTTTTTATTTAGGAAGATTATGATCCTAGACTTTTAGATGTGCTTGACTTTTGAATATTTCTGACCGATGAGAAATACAAAA